>NW_027362112.1:362500-962500 GCF_039654945.1 Dendrobates tinctorius
CACGGGGGGTGATATATCAGGGTGCACGGGGGTGATATATCAGGGTGCACGGGGGGGGATATATCAGGGTGCACGGGGGGTGATATATCAGGGGTGCACGGGGGGTGATATATCAGGGGTGCACGGGGGGTGATATATCAGGGGTGCACGGGGGGGATATATCAGGGTGCACGGGGGGTGATATATCAGGGTGCACGGGGGGTGATATATCAGGGTGCACGGGGGGGGATATATCAGGGTGCACGGGGGGTGATATATCAGGGGTGCACGGGGGGTGATATATCAGGGGTGCACGGGGGGTGATATATCAGGGGTGCACGGGGGGGATATATCAGGGTGCACGGGGGGTGATATATCAGGGTGCACGGGGGGGGATATATCAGGGTGCACGGGGGGGGATATATCAGGGTGCACGGGGGGGGATATATCAGGGGTGCACGGGGGGGGATATATCAGGGTGCACGGGGGGTGATATATCAGGGGTGCACGGGGGGGTGATATATCAGGGGTGCACGGGGGGTGATATATCAGGGGTGCACGGGGGGTGATATATCAGGGGTGCACGGGGGGGATATATCAGGGTGCACGGGGGGTGATATATCAGGGTGCACGGGGGGGGATATATCAGGGTGCACGGGGGGGGATATATCAGGGTGCACGGGGGGGATATATCAGGGGTGCACGGGGGGGGATATATCAGGGTGCACGGGGGTGATATATCAGGGGTGCACGGGGGGTGATATATCAGGGGTGCACGGGGGGTGATATATCAGGGGTGCACGGGGGGTGATATATCAGGGTGCACGGGGGGTGATATATCAGGGTGCACGGGGGGTGATATATCAGGGGTGCACGGGGGGTGATATATCAGGGGTGCACGGGGGGTGATATATCAGGGTGCACGGGGGGTGATATATCAGGGGTGCACGGGGGGGATATATCAGGGTGCACGGGGGGTGATATATCAGGGTGCACGGGGGGGTGATATATCAGGGTGCACGGGGGGTGATATATCAGGGTGCACGGGGGGTGATATATCAGGGGTGCACGGGGGGTGATATATCAGGGTGCACGGGGGGGGATATATCAGGGTGCACGGGGGGGTGATATATCAGGGTGCACGGGGGGGATATATCAGGGTGCACGGGGGGGTGATATATCAGGGTGCACGGGGGGTGATATATCAGGGGTGCACGGGGGGTTGATATATCAGGGTGCACGGGGGGTGATATATCAGGGTGCACGGGGGGTGATATATCAGGGTGCACGGGGGGTGATATATCAGGGGTGCACGGGGGGTGATATATCAGGGTGCACGGGGGGGGATATATCAGGGTGCACGGGGGGTGATATATCAGGGGTGCACGGGGGGTGATATATCAGGGTGCACGGGGGGGGATATATCAGGGTGCACGGGGGGGGATATATCAGGGTGCACGGGGGGTGATATATCAGGGGTGCACGGGGGGTGATATATCAGGGTGCACGGGGGGGGATATATCAGGGTGCACGGGGGGTGATATATCAGGGGTGCACGGGGGGTGATATATCAGGGTGCACGGGGGGGATATATCAGGGTGCACGGGGGTTGATATATCAGGGGTGCACGGGGGGTGATATATCAGGGTGCACGGGGGGGATATATCAGGGTGCACGGGGGGTGATATATCAGGGGTGCACGGGGGGTGATATATCAGGGGTGCACGGGGGGGTGATATATCAGGGTGCACGGGGGGGGATATATCAGGGTGCACGGGGGGGTGATATATCAGGGGTGCACGGGGGGTGATATATCAGGGTGCACGGGGGGGATATATCAGGGTGCACGGGGGGGGATATATCAGGGTGCACGGGGGGGGATATATCAGGGTGCACGGGGGGTGATATATCAGGGTGCACGGGGGGTGATATATCAGGGGTGCACGGGGGGTGATATATCGGGGGTGCACGGGGGGGATATATCGGGGGTGCACGGGGGGGGATATATCAGGGTGCACGGGGGGGATATATCAGGGTGCACGGGGGGTGATATATCAGGGTGCACGGGGGGGTGATATATCAGGGTGCACGGGGGGGTGATATATCAGGGGTGCACGGGGGGTGATATATCAGGGGTGCACGGGGGGTGATATATCAGGGTGCACGGGGGGTGATATATCAGGGTGCACGGGGGGTGATATATCAGGGGTGCACACAGTGACTGGAGACACTGTGTTACTACTTCGGAACCATAAAAGCCTGTCATTTTCCGGAGGACGTGTTTCTGCAGCGCGCAGCTTCCGGGGCGGGGTCAGGCTGGCGCTGGTCGGGTACAGCAGTTCTGAGGACGATGGAGACGCGGCAGAGGGGAGCGGGTAGGGGACGTCACTCCGGTTATAACGCTTTCATATTACGTCATAGAATGTACTGGCGGGAGTGCCGCTCTGGGAGAGGAGGCAGTTACAGTGGGAGGAGTGCTGCTCTGGGAGAGGAGGCAGTTACAGTGGGAGGAGCGCTGCTCTGGGAGAGGAGGCAGTTACAGTGGGAGGAGTGCCGCTCTGGGAGAGGAGGCAGTTACAGTGGGGGGAGCGCTGCTCTGGGAGAGGAGGCAGTTACAGTGGGAGGAGTGCTGCTCTGGGAGAGGAGGCAGTTACAGTGGGGGGAGTGCCGCTCTGGGAGCGGAGGCAGTTACAGTGGGGGGAGTTCTGCTCTGGGAGCGGAGGCAGTTACAGTGGGGGGAGCGCTGCTCTGGGAGAGGAGGCAGTTACAGTGGGAGGAGCGCTGCTCTGGGAGAGGAGGCAGTTACAGTGGGAGGAGTGCTGCTCTGGGAGCGGAGGCAGTTACAGTGGGAGGAGTGCCGCTCTGGGAGCGGAGGCAGTTACAGTGGGGGGAGTTCTGCTCTGGGAGCGGAGGCAGTTACAGTGGGAGGAGTGCTGCTCTGGGAGAGGAGGCAGTTACAGTGGGGGGAGTGCTGCTCTGGGAGCGGAGGCAGTTACAGTGGGGGGAGTGCTGCTCTGGGAGCAGAGGCAGTTACAGTGGGGGGAGTGCTGCTCTGGGAGCGGAGGCAGTTACAGTGGGGGGAGTGCTGCTCTGGGAGCGGAGGCAGTTACAGTGGGAGGAGTGCTGCTCTGGGAGCGGAGGCAGTTACAGTGGGGGGAGTGCTGCTCTGGGAGCGGAGGCAGTTACAGTGGGAGGAGTGCCGCTCTGGGAGAGGAGGCAGTTACAGTGGGGGGAGCGCTGCTCTGGGAGAGGAGGCAGTTACAGTGGGAGGAGTGCTGCTCTGGGAGAGGAGGCAGTTACAGTGGGGGGAGTGCTGCTCTGGGAGCGGAGGCAGTTACAGTGGGAGGAGCGCTGCTCTGGGAGAGGAGGCAGTTACAGTGGGGGGAGTGCTGCTCTGGGAGCGGAGGCAGTTACAGTGGGGGGAGTGCTGCTCTGGGAGAGGAGGCAGTTACAGTGGGAGGAGTGCCGCTCTGGGAGCGGAGGCAGTTACAGTGGGAGGAGTGCTGCTCTGGGAGCGGAGGCAGTTACAGTGGGGGGAGTTCTGCTCTGGGAGCGGAGGCAGTTACAGTGGGAGGAGTGCTGCTCTGGGAGCGGAGGCAGTTACAGTGGGGGGAGTTCTGCTCTGGGAGCGGAGGCAGTTACAGTGGGGGGAGTTCTGCTCTGGGAGAGGAGGCAGTTACAGTGGGGGGAGCGCTGCTCTGGGAGAGGAGGCAGTTACAGTGGGGGGAGCGCTGCTCTGGGAGCGGAGGCAGTTACAGTGGGAGGAGTGCCGCTCTGGGAGCGGAGGCAGTTACAGTGGGGGGAGTTCTGCTCTGGGAGCGGAGGCAGTTACAGTGGGGGGAGTGCTGCTCTGGGAGCGGAGGCAGTTACAGTGGGAGGAGCGCTGCTCTGGGAGAGGAGGCAGTTACAGTGGGGGGAGCGCTGCTCTGGGAGAGGAGGCAGTTACAGTGGGGGGAGCGCTGCTCTGGGAGAGGAGGCAGTTACAGTGGGAGGAGCGCCGCTCTGGGAGAGGAGGCAGTTACAGTGGGGGGAGCGCCGCTCTGGGAGAGGAGGCAGTTACAGTGGGAGGAGTGCCGCTCTGGGAGAGGAGGCAGTTACAGTGGGAGGAGTGCTGCTCTGGGAGAGGAGGCAGTTACAGTGGGAGGAGTGCTGCTCTGGGAGAGGAGGCAGTTACAGTGGGAGGAGCGCCGCTCTGGGAGAGGAGGCAGTTACAGTGGGAGGAGCGCCGCTCTGGGAGCGGAGGCAGTTACAGTGGGAGGAGCGCCGCTCTGGGAGCGGAGGCAGTTACAGTGGGAGGAGCGCCGCTCTGGGAGAGGAGGCAGTTACAGTGGGAGGAGCGCTGCTCTGGGAGAGGAGGCAGTTACAGTGGGAGGAGCGCTGCTCTGGGAGAGGAGGCAGTTACAGTGGGAGGAGCGCTGCTCTGGGAGAGGAGGCAGTTACAGTGGGGGGAGCGCTGCTCTGGGAGAGGAGGCAGTTACAGTGGGAGGAGCGCTGCTCTGGGAGCGGAGGCAGTTACAGTGGGGGGAGCGCTGCTCTGGGAGAGGAGGCAGTTACAGTGGGAGGAGCGCTGCTCTGGGAGAGGAGGCAGTTACAGTGGGAGGAGCGCTGCTCTGGGAGAGGAGGCAGTTACAGTGGGAGGAGCGCTGCTCTGGGAGCGGAGGCAGTTACAGTGGGGGGAGCGCTGCTCTGGGAGAGGAGGCAGTTACAGTGGGAGGAGCGCTGCTCTGGGAGAGGAGGCAGTTACAGTGGGAGGAGCGCTGCTCTGGGAGCGGAGGCAGTTACAGTGGGAGGAGCGCTGCTCTGGGAGCGGAGGCAGTTACAGTGGGAGGAGTGCTGCTCTGGGAGAGGAGGCAGTTACAGTGGGAGGAGTGCTGCTCTGGGAGAGGAGGCAGTTACAGTGGGAGGAGTGCTGCTCTGGGAGAGGAGGCAGTTACAGTGGGAGGAGCGCTGCTCTGGGAGAGGAGGCAGTTACAGTGGGAGGAGTGCTGCTCTGGGAGCGGAGGCAGTTACAGTGGGGGGAGTGCTGCTCTGGGAGCGGAGGCAGTTACAGTGGGAGGAGCGCTGCTCTGGGAGAGGAGGCAGTTACAGTGGGGGGAGCGCTGCTCTGGGAGAGGAGGCAGTTACAGTGGGGGGAGCGCTGCTCTGGGAGAGGAGGCAGTTACAGTGGGAGGAGCGCCGCTCTGGGAGAGGAGGCAGTTACAGTGGGAGGAGTGCTGCTCTGGGAGAGGAGGCAGTTACAGTGGGAGGAGCGCTGCTCTGGGAGAGGAGGCAGTTACAGTGGGAGGAGCGCCGCTCTGGGAGAAGAGGCAGTTACAGTGGGAGGAGTGCTGCTCTGGGAGAAGAGGCAGTTACAGTGGGAGGAGTGCTGCTCTGGGAGAGGAGGCAGTTACAGTGGGGGGAGCGCCGCTCTGGGAGAGGAGGCAGTTACAGTGGGAGGAGTGCTGCTCTGGGAGAGGAGGCAGTTACAGTGGGAGGAGCGCTGCTCTGGGAGAGGAGGCAGTTACAGTGGGGGGAGCGCTGCTCTGGGAGAGGAGGCAGTTACAGTGGGGGGAGCGCTGCTCTGGGAGAGGAGGCAGTTACAGTGGGGGGAGCGCTGCTCTGGGAGAGGAGGCAGTTACAGTGGGAGGAGTGCTGCTCTGGGAGAGGAGGCAGTTACAGTGGGAGGAGTGCTGCTCTGGGAGAGGAGGCAGTTACAGTGGGAGGAGCGCCGCTCTGGGAGAGGAGGCAGTTACAGTGGGAGGAGCGCTGCTCTGGGAGAGGAGGCAGTTACAGTGGGGGGAGCGCTGCTCTGGGAGAGGAGGCAGTTACAGTGGGAGGAGTGCTGCTCTGGGAGAGGAGGCAGTTACAGTGGGGGGAGCGCTGCTCTGGGAGAGGAGGCAGTTACAGTGGGAGGAGCGCCGCTCTGGGAGATGAGGCAGTTACAGTTGGAGGAGTGCTGCTCTGGGAGAGGAGGCAGTTACAGTGGGAGGAGCGCCGCTCTGGGAGAGGAGGCAGTTACAGTGGGAGGAGCGCTGCTCTGGGAGAGGAGGCAGTTACAGTGGGAGGAGCGCTGCTCTGGGAGAGGAGGCAGTTACAGTGGGAGGAGCGCTGCTCTGGGAGAGGAGGCAGTTACAGTGGGAGGAGTGCCGCTCTGGGAGAGGAGGCAGTTACAGTGGGAGGAGCGCTGCTCTGGGAGAGGAGGCAGTTACAGTGGGAGGAGCGCTGCTCTGGGAGAGGAGGCAGTTACAGTGGGAGGAGTGCTGCTCTGGGAGAGGAGGCAGTTACAGTGGGAGGAGCGCCGCTCTGGGAGAGGAGGCAGTTACAGTGGGAGGAGCGCTGCTCTGGGAGAGGAGGCAGTTACAGTGGGGGGAGTGCTGCTCTGGGAGGAGCGCCGCTCTGGGAGAGGAGGCAGTTACAGTGGGGGGAGTGCCGCTCTGGGAGAGGAGGCAGTTACAGTGGGGGGAGTGCCGCTCTGGGAGAGGAGGCAGTTACAGTGGGAGGAGCGCTGCTCTGGGAGAGGAGGCAGTTACAGTGGGAGGAGTGCTGCTCTGGCAGCTGAGGCAATTACAATTGGGGAGTGCTGCTCTGGGAGCGGAGGCAGTTACAGTGGGAGGAGTGCTGCTCTGGGAGCGGAGGCAGTTACAGTGGGGGGAGCGCTGCTCTGGGAGCGGAGGCAGTTACAGTGGGGGGAGCGCTGCTCTGGGAGCGGAGGCAGTTAGAGTGGGAGGAGCGCTGCTCTGGGAGAGGAGGCAGTTACAGTGGGAGGAGCGCCGCTCTGGGAGAGGAGGCAGTTACAGTGGGGGGAGTGCCGTTCTGGGAGCGGAGGCAGTTACAGTGGGAGGAGTGCCGCTCTGGGAGCGGAGGCAGTTACAGTGGGAGGAGTGCTGCTCTGGGAGCGGAGGCAGTTACAGTGGGGGGAGTGCCGTTCTGGGAGCGGAGGCAGTTACAGTGGGAGGAGTGCCGCTCTGGGAGCGGAGGCAGTTACAGTGGGAGGAGTGCTGCTCTGGGAGAGGAGGCAGTTAAAATGGGGGAGTGGTTCTGGGAGCTGAGGCAGTTACAGTGGGGGGGAGTGCCGCTCTGGGAGCGGAGGCAGTTACAGTGGGGGGGGAGTGCCGCTCTGGGAGCGGAAGCAGTTACAGTGGGGGGGAGTGCCGCTCTGGGAGCGGAGGCAGTTTCAGTGGGAGGAGTGCTGCTCTGGGAGCGGAGGCAGTTTCAGTGGGAGGAGTGCTGCTCTGGGAGAGGAGGCAGTTACAGTGGGAGGAGTGCTGCTCTGGGAGCGGAGGCAGTTACAGTGGGGGGAGTGCCGTTCTGGGAGCGGAGGCAGTTACAGTGGGAGGAGTGCCGCTCTGGGAGCGGAGGCAGTTACAGTGGGAGGAGTGCTGCTCTGGGAGAGGAGGCAGTTAAAATGGGGGAGTGCTGTTCTGGGAGCGGAGGCAGTTACAGTGGGAGGAGTGCCGCTCTGGGAGCGGAGGCAGTTACAGTGGGGGGGAGTGCCGCTCTGGGAGCGGAGGCAGTTACAGTGGGGGGGGAGTGCCGCTCTGGGAGCGGAGGCAGTTTCAGTGGGAGGAGTGCTGCTCTGGGAGCGGAGGCAGTTTCAGTGGGAGGAGTGCTGCTCTGGGAGCGGAGGCAGTTTCAGTGGGAGGAGTGCTGCTCTGGGAGCGGAGGCAGTTTCAGTGGGAGGAGTGCTGCTCTGGGAGCGGAGGCAGTTACAGTGGGGGGAGTGCTGCTCTGGGAGCGGAGGCAATTACAATGGGAGGAGTCCCGCTCTGGGAGCTGAGGCAGTTACAGTGGGAGGAGTGCTGCTCTAGGAGCGGATTCAGTAACAGTGGGAGGAGTGCTGCTCTTGGAGCAGAGGAAATTACAATTGGGGAGTGCTGTTGTGGGAGCTGAGGCAGTTACAGTGGGAGGAGTGCTGCTCTGGGAGCGGAGGCAGTTACAGTGGGAGGAGTGCTGCTCTGGCAGCTGAGGCAATTACAATTGGGGAGTGCTGCTCTGGGAGCGGAGGCAGTTACAGTGGGGGGAGTGCTGCTCTGGGAGAGGAGGCAGTTACAGTGGGAGGAGTGCTGCTCTGGGAGCGGAGGCAGTTACAGTGGGGGGAGCGCCGCTCTGGGAGAGGAGGCAGTTACAGTGGGGGGAGTGCTGCTCTGGGAGCGGAGGCAGTTACAGTGGGGGGAGTGCTGCTCTGGGAGCGGAGGCAGTTAGTGGGGGGAGTGCTGCTCTGGGAGCGGAGGCAGTTACAGTGGGAGGAGCGCCGCTCTGGGAGAGGAGGCAGTTACAGTGGGAGGAGCGCCGCTCTGGGAGAGGAGGCAGTTACAGTGGGAGGAGCGCCGCTCTGGGAGAGGAGGCAGTTACAGTGGGAGGAGCGCCGCTCTGGGAGAGGAGGCAGTTACAGTGGGAGGAGCGCCGCTCTGGGAGAGGAGGCAGTTACAGTGGGAGGAGCGCCGCTCTGGGAGAGGAGGCAGTTACAGTGGGGGGAGTGCCGCTCTGGGAGAGGAGGCAGTTACAGTGGGGGGAGTGCCGCTCTGGGAGAGGAGGCAGTTACAGTGGGAGGAGCGCTGCTCTGGGAGAGGAGGCAGTTACAGTGGGGGGAGCGCTGCTCTGGGAGAGGAGGCAGTTACAGTGGGAGGAGCGCTGCTCTGGGAGAGGAGGCAGTTACAGTGGGGGGAGCGCTGCTCTGGGAGAGGAGGCAGTTACAGTGGGGGGAGCGCTGCTCTGGGAGCGGAGGCAGTTACAGTGGGAGGAGCGCTGCTCTGGGAGAGGAGGCAGTTACAGTGGGAGGAGCGCCGCTCTGGGAGAGGAGGCAGTTACAGTGGGAGGAGTGCCGCTCTGGGAGAGGAGGCAGTTACAGTGGGAGGAGCGCCGCTCTGGGAGAGGAGGCAGTTACAGTGGGAGGAGCGCCGCTCTGGGAGAGGAGGCAGTTACAGTGGGAGGAGCGCCGCTCTGGGAGAGGAGGCAGTTACAGTGGGAGGAGCGCCGCTCTGGGAGAGGAGGCAGTTACAGTGGGAGGAGCGCCGCTCTGGGAGAGGAGGCAGTTACAGTGGGAGGAGCGCTGCTCTGGGAGAGGAGGCAGTTACAGTGGGAGGAGCGCTGCTCTGGGAGAGGAGGCAGTTACAGTGGGAGGAGTGCTGCTCTGGGAGAGGAGGCAGTTACAGTGGGAGGAGCGCTGCTCTGGGAGAGGAGGCAGTTACAGTGGGGGGAGTGCTGCTCTGGGAGGAGCGCCGCTCTGGGAGAGGAGGCAGTTACAGTGGGGGGAGTGCCGCTCTGGGAGAGGAGGCAGTTACAGTGGGGGGAGTGCCGCTCTGGGAGAGGAGGCAATTACAATTGGGGAGTGCTGCTCTGGGAGCGGAGGCAGTTACAGTGGGGGGAGCGCTGCTCTGGGAGCGGAGGCAGTTACAGTGGGAGGAGCGCCGCTCTGGGAGAGGAGGCAGTTACAGTGGGGGGAGTGCCGTTCTGGGAGCGGAGGCAGTTACAGTGGGAGGAGTGCCGCTCTGGGAGCGGAGGCAGTTACAGTGGGAGGAGTGCTGCTCTGGGAGCGGAGGCAGTTACAGTGGGGGGAGTGCCGTTCTGGGAGCGGAGGCAGTTACAGTGGGAGGAGTGCCGCTCTGGGAGCGGAGGCAGTTACAGTGGGAGGAGTGCTGCTCTGGGAGAGGAGGCAGTTAAAATGGGGGAGTGCCGTTCTGGGAGCGGAGGCAGTTTCAGTGGGAGGAGTGCTGCTCTGGGAGCGGAGGCAGTTTCAGTGGGAGGAGTGCTGCTCTGGGAGAGGAGGCAGTTACAGTGGGAGGAGTGCCGCTCTGGGAGCGGAGGCAGTTACAGTGGGGGGAGTGCCGTTCTGGGAGCGGAGGCAGTTACAGTGGGAGGAGTGCCGCTCTGGGAGCGGAGGCAGTTACAGTGGGAGGAGTGCTGCTCTGGGAGAGGAGGCAGTTAAAATGGGGGAGTGCTGTTCTGGGAGCTGAGGCAGTTACAGTGGGGGGGAGTGCCGCTCTGGGAGCGGAGGCAGTTACAGTGGGGGGGAGTGCCGCTCTGGGAGCGGAGGCAGTTTCAGTGGGGGGGAGTGCCGCTCTGGGAGCGGAGGCAGTTTCAGTGGGAGGAGTGCTGCTCTGGGAGCGGAGGCAGTTTCAGTGGGAGGAGTGCTGCTCTTGGAGCGGAGGCAGTTTCAGTGGGAGGAGTGCTGCTCTGGGAGCGGAGGCAGTTTCAGTGGGAGGAGTGCTGCTCTGGGAGCGGAGGCAGTTACAGTGGGGGGAGTGCTGCTCTGGGAGCCGAGGCAATTACAATGGGAGGAGTCCTGCTCTGGGAGCGGAGGCAGTTACAGTGGGAGGAGTGCTGCTCTGGGAGCGGATTCAGTAACAGTGGGAGGAGTGCTGCTCTTGGAGCAGAGGAAATTACAATTGGGGAGTGCTGCTGTGGGAGCTGAGGCAGTTACAGTGGGAGGAGTGCTGCTCTGGGAGCGGAGGCAGTTACAGTGGGAGGAGTGCTGCTCTGGGAGCGGATTCAGTAACAGTGGGAGGAGTGCTGCTCTTGGAGCAGAGGAAATTACAATTGGGGAGTGCTGCTGTGGGAGCTGAGGCAGTTACAGTGGGAGGAGTGCTGCTCTGGGAGCGGAGGCAGTTACAGTGGGAGGAGTGCTGCTCTGGCAGCTGAGGCAATTACAATTGGGGAGTGCTGCTCTGGGAGCGGAGGCAGTTACAGTGGGAGGAGTGCTGCTCTGGGAGCGGAGGCAGTTACAGTGGGGGGAGTGCTGCTCTGGGAGAGGAGGCAGTTACAGTGGGGGGAGCGCCGCTCTGGGAGAGGAGGCAGTTACAGTGGGAGGAGCGCCGCTCTGGGAGAGGAGGCAGTTACAGTGGGAGGAGCGCCGCTCTGGGAGAGGAGGCAGTTACAGTGGGAGGAGCGCCGCTCTGGGAGAGGAGGCAGTTACAGTGGGAGGAGCGCCGCTCTGGGAGAGGAGGCAGTTACAGTGGGAGGAGCGCCGCTCTGGGAGAGGAGGCAGTTACAGTGGGGGGAGTGCCGCTCTGGGAGAGGAGGCAGTTACAGTGGGGGGAGTGCCGCTCTGGGAGAGGAGGCAGTTACAGTGGGGGGAGTGCCGCTCTGGGAGAGGAGGCAGTTACAGTGGGGGGAGCGCTGCTCTGGGAGAGGAGGCAGTTACAGTGGGGGGAGCGCTGCTCTGGGAGAGGAGGCAGTTACAGTGGGAGGAGCGCTGCTCTGGGAGAGGAGGCAGTTACAGTGGGAGGAGTGCTGCTCTGGCAGCTGAGGCAATTACAATTGGGGAGTGCTGCTCTGGGAGCGGAGGCAGTTACAGTGGGAGGAGTGCTGCTCTGGGAGCGGAGGCAGTTACAGTGGGGGGAGCGCTGCTCTGGGAGCGGAGGCAGTTACAGTGGGGGGAGCGCTGCTCTGGGAGCGGAGGCAGTTAGAGTGGGAGGAGCGCTGCTCTGGGAGAGGAGGCAGTTACAGTGGGAGGAGTGCTGCTCTGGGAACGGAGGCAGTTACAGTGGGGGGAGTGCTGTTCTGGGAGCGGAGGCAGTTACAGTGGGAGGAGTGCCGCTCTGGGAGCGGAGGCAGTTACAGTGGGAGGAGTGCTGCTCTGGGAGAGGAGGCAGTTAAAATGGGGGAGTGCTGTTCTGGGAGCTGAGGCAGTTACAGTGGGGGGGAGTGCCGCTCTGGGAGCGGAGGCAGTTACAGTGGGGGGGAGTGCCGCTCTGGGAGCGGAGGCAGTTACAGTGGGGGGGAGTGCCGCTCTGGGAGCGGAGGCAGTTTCAGTGGGAGGAGTGCTGCTCTGGGAGCGGAGGCAGTTTCAGTGGGAGGAGTGCTGCTCTGGGAGCGGAGGCAGTTTCAGTGGGAGGAGTGCTGCTCTGGGAGCGGAGGCAGTTACAGTGGGGGGGAGTGCTGCTCTGGGAGCGGAGGCAATTACAATGGGAGGAGTCCCGCTCTGGGAGCGGAGGCAGTTACAGTGGGAGGAGTGCTGCTCTGGGAGCGGATTCAGTAACAGTGGGAGGAGTGCTGCTCTTGGAGCAGAGGAAATTACAATTGGGGAGTGCTGCTGTGGGAGCGGAGGCAGTTACAGTGGGAGGAGTGCTGCTCTGGGAGCGGAGGCAGTTACAGTGGGAGGAGTGCTGCTCTGGCAGCTGAGGCAATTACAATTGGGGAGTGCTGCTCTGGGAGCGGAGGCAGTTACAGTGGGAGGAGTGCTGCTCTGGGAGCCGAGGCAGTTACAGTGGGGGGAGTGCTGCTCTGGGAGAGGAGGCAGTTACAGTGGGAGGAGTGCTGCTCTGGGAGCGGAGGCAGTTAAAATGGGGGAGTGCTGTTCTGGGAGCTGAGGCAGTTACAGTGGGAGGAGTGCCGCTCTGGGAGCGGAGGCAGTTACAGTGGGGGGGAGTGCCGCTCTGGGAGCGGAGGCAGTTACAATGGGAGGAGTGCTGCTCTGGGAGCGGAGGCAATTACAATGGGAGGAGTCCCGCTCTGGGAGCGGAGGCAGTTACAGTGGGAGGAGTGCTGCTCTGGGAGCGGATTCAGTAACAGTGGGAGGAGTGCTGCTCTTGGAGCAGAGTAAATTACAATTGGGGAGTGCTGCTCTGGGAGCTGAGGCAGTTACAATTGGGGAGTGCTGCTCTGGGAGCTGAGGCAGTTACAGTGGGAGGAGTGCAGCTCTGGGAGCTGAGGCAATTACAATTGGGGAGTGCTGCTCTGGGAGCGGAGGCAGTTACAGTGGGAGGAGTGCTGCTCAGGGAGCGGAGGCAGTTACAGTGGGGGGAGTGCTGCTCTGGGAGCGGAGGCAGTTACAGTGGGGGGAGTGCTGCTCTGGGAGCGGAGGCAGTTACAGTGGGGGGAGTGCTGCTCTGGGAGCGGAGGCAGTTACAGTGGGGGGAGTGCTGCTCTGGGAGCGGAGGCAGTTTCAGTGGGAGGAGTGCTGCTCTGGGAGCGGAGGCAGTTTCAGTGGGAGGAGTGCTGCTCTGGGAGCGGAGGCAGTTACAGTGGGGGGAGTGCTGCTCTGGGAGCGGAGGCAGTTACAGTGGGGGGAGTGCTGCTCTGGGAGCGGAGGCAGTTACAGTGGGGGGAGTGCTGCTCTGGGAGCGGAGGCAGTTACAGTGGGGGGAGTGCTGCTCTGGGAGCGGAGGCAGTTACAGTGGGGGGAGTGCTGCTCTTGTGCCGTGTACTGCAGGAGCCTCGCCTGGTCCTGCACCCTGTGGTGTCTGCACACATGACCCAGTCTCTCTCTCGCAGGCCACCATGTCTGCTCCCCGTCCCGCAGTCTATCCTGAACATGGTGACAGAGCCGGACTCCGAGCACCACGATGATGTCACAGAACATGGCGGACGGGTGCGGCGCTTTCGTCACGAGCGAGGAAATTGGGCATCTTATGTGTATGTGGCGTGTGAGTGTCGGGAGGGCCGGAGCCCAGTGAGAGGAGCGCAGCAGGGGCAGCCGCCAGGTTTAGTTTCTCCTTGTCTTTCAGTTCACCCTCGTGAAGAATTCTGGGAGCTGCTGGAGGAGCTGAAGTCTGCGGCCCGGAAACATGGCGTCACCCTGAGCACCATGAAGGAGCTGCACGTCAGCCTCTCACACACCGTCGTCCTGCGACATCACTGGATCCAGCCGCTCGTCCAGACCCTCCGGCACAATCTTTGCTCCACTCCACGGTCAGTGTGAGAGCCCCCGAACTATTACTCCCGGTTATCAGCCAAATTATGATGGGAGTGTATCTTGTTCTGACAGATTGTCTACATATGGCGGGGGGGGGTGACACAATCTCTGCATCCCACCAGTGAAGGATCTGTGCTGGCAGCTATGGATGCATAAAGTAACACAAGTATTGTTCTAATGTGACCTGTTAATTCTTCCAAAAACTGATTGTTCCTCTGATCCAGCCTCCCCTAGACTCCTGCAGCCTCCACTGATTGGAGAGGGGGAAAGTGTAGTAAGAGGGAGACCAATCTATCTTGAGTGCAGCAACCAGAATCCTATTTCTGTCCCAACCACTACACTGATGCCTCCACCCTGTGCCAGTCATTGCACTGGTTACCCATCCGCGACAGAGTCCAATATAAACTGCTCACTCACCCATAAAACTCTCCACAGTGCTGCACAACCTACATCACCTCCACCTGTCTACCCACCTACCCATTCTCTCCAGTGCTGCACCACCCTACATCTCCTCATCTGTCTATCTTCTACCCTTCCTCTCCACAGTGCTGCACCACTCTTCATCTCCTCATCTGTCTATCTTCTACCCTTCCTCTCCACAGTGCTGCACCACCCTACATCTCCCCCTCATCTCTGTCTACCACCTACCCGTCCTCTCCACAGTGCTGCACCACCCTACATCTCCTCATCTGTCTACCACCTACCCATCCTCTCCACAGTGCTGCACCGCCCTACATCTCATCTGTCTACCACCTACCCGTCCTCTCCACAGTGCTGCACCACCCTACATCTCCACAGTGCTGCACCGCCCTACATCTCATCTGTCTACCAACTACCCGTCCTCTCCACAGTGCTGCACTGCCCTACATATCATTCCTGTCTACCACCTACCCGTCCTCTTCACAGTGCTGCACTGCCCTACATCTCCTCATCTGTCTACCACCTACCCATCCTCTCCACAGTGCTGCACCCCCCTACATCTCATCTGTCTACCACCTACCCATCCTCTCCACAGTGATGCACCGCCCTACATCTCCTCCTCATCTGTCTACCACCTACCCATCCTCTCCACAGTGCTGCACCACCCTACATCTCCTCCTCATCTCTGTTTACCACCTACCCGTCCTCTCCACAGTGCTGCACCGCACTACATCTCCTCATCTGTCTACCACCTACCCATCCTCTCCACAGTGATGCACCGCCCTACATCTCCTCCTCATCTCTGTCTACCACCTACCCGTCCTCTCCACAGTGATGCACTGCCCTACATCTCCTCATCTGTCTACCACCTACCCATCCTCTCCACAGTGCTGCACCACCCTACATCTCCTCCTCATCTCTGTTTACCACCTACCCGTCCTCCACAGTGCTGTACTGCCCTACATATCATTCCTGTCTACCACCTACCCGTCCTCTTCACAGTACTGCACTGCCCTACATCTCATCTGTCTACCACCTACCCGTCTTCTCCACAGTGCTGCACCGCCCTACATCTCCTCATCTCTGTCTACCACCTACCCATCCTCTCCACAGTGCTGCACCACCCTACATCTCCACAGTGCTGCACCGCCCTACATCTCATCTGTCTACCACCTACCCGTCCTCTCCACAGTGCTGCACCGCCCTACATCTCATCTGTCTATCACCTACCCGTCCTCTCCACAGTGCTGCACTGCCCTACATATCATTCCTGTCTACCACCTACCCGTCCTCTTCACAGTGCTGCACTGCCCTACATCTCATCTGTCTACCACCTACCCATCCTCTCCACAGTGCTGCACTGCCCTACATATCATTCCTGTCTACCACCTACCCGTCCTCTTCACAGTGCTGCACTGCCCTACATCTCCTCATCTGTCTACCAACTACCCGTCCTCTCCACAGTGCTGCACTGCCCTACATATCATTCCTGTCTACCACCTACCCGTCCTCTTCACAGTGCTGCACTGCCCTACATCTCCTCATCTGTCTACCACCTACCCATCCTCTCCACAGTGCTGCACCCCCCTACATCTCATCTGTCTACCACCTACCCATCCTCTCCACAGTGATGCACCGCCCTACATCTCCTCCTCATCTGTCTACCACCTACCCATCCTCTCCACAGTGCTGCACCACCCTACATCTCCTCCTCATCTCTGTTTACCACCTACCCGTCCTCTCCACAGTGCTGCACCGCACTACATCTCCTCATCTGTCTACCACCTACCCATCCTCTCCACAGTGATGCACCGCCCTACATCTCCTCCTCATCTGTCTACCACCTACCCATCCTCTCCACAGTGCTGCACCACCCTACATCTCCTCCTCATCTCTGTCTACCACCTACCCGTCCTCTCCACAGTGATGCACTGCCCTACATCTCCTCATCTGTCTACCACCTACCCATCCTCTCCACAGTGCTGCACCACCCTACATCTCCTCCTCATCTCTGTTTACCACCTACCCGTCCTCCACAGTGCTGTACTGCCCTACATATCATTCCTGTCTACCACCTACCCGTCCTCTTCACAGTACTGCACTGCCCTACATCTCATCTGTCTACCACCTACCCGTCTTCTCCACAGTGCTGCACCGCCCTACATCTCCTCATCTCTGTCTACCACCTACCCATCCTCTCCACAGTGCTGCACCACCCTACATCTCCACAGTGCTGCACCGCCCTACATCTCATCTGTCTACCACCTACCCGTCCTCTCCACAGTGCTGCACCGCCCTACATCTCCTCATCTGTCTATCACCTACCCGTCCTCTCCACAGTGCTGCACTGCCCTACATATCATTCCTGTCTACCACCTACCCGTCCTCTTCACAGTGCTGCACTGCCCTACATCTCCTCATCTGTCTACCACCTACCCATCCTCTCCACAGTGCTGCACCCCCCTACATCTCATCTGTCTACCACCTACCCATCCTCTCCCCAGTGATGCACTGCCCTACATCTCCTCATCTGTCTACCACCTACCCATCCTCTCCACAGTGCTGCACCACCCTACATCTCCTCCTCATCTCTGTTTACCACCTACCCGTCCTCTCCACAGTGCTGCACCGCACTACATCTCCTCATCTGTCTACCACCTACCCATCCTCTCCACAGTGCTGCACCACCCTACATCTCATCTCTGTCTACCACCTACCCATCCTCTCCACAGTGATGCACTGCCCTACATCTCCTCCTCATCTCTGTCTACCACCTACCCATCCTCTCCACAGTGCTGCACCCCCCTACATCTCATCTGTCTACCACCTACCCATCCTCTTCCCAGTGATGCACTGCCCTACATCTCCTCATCTGTCTACCACCTACCCATCCTCTCCACAGTGCTGCACCACCCTACATCTCCTCCTCATCTCTGTTTACCACCTACCCGTCCTCTCCACAGTGCTGCACCGCACTACATCTCATCTGTCTACCACCTACCCATCCTCTCCACAGTGCTGCACCACCCTACATCTCATCTGTCTACCACCTACCCATCCTCTCCACAGTGATGCACTGCCCTACATCTCCTCATCTGTCTACCACCTACCCATCCTCTCCACAGTGCTGCACCACCCTACATCTCCTCCTCATCTCTTTACCACCTACCCGTCCTCCACAGTGCTGCACCGCCCTACATCTCCTCATCTCTGTCTACCACCTACCCATCCTCTCCACAGTACTGCACTGCCCTACATCTCATCTCTGTCTACCACCTACCCGTCTTCTCCACAGTGCTGCACCGCCCTACATCTCATCTCTGTCTACCACCTACCTGTCCTCTCCACAGTGCTGCACCGCTGTTATGAATGAGTCACCGAGGAGAAGAAAGCAAAACAAGCTAAGCC
The DNA here is from genome assembly GCF_039654945.1 of Dendrobates tinctorius. NCBI lineage: Eukaryota > Metazoa > Chordata > Amphibia > Anura > Dendrobatidae > Dendrobates > Dendrobates tinctorius. The sequence continues at coordinate 379,920 of NW_027362112.1, forward strand.
ACAGAAAACCAGAGAGGTTGGTAACTATGCAGATTGCAGATCCCTGATCCTATCCACACAACTAGCAGTAGCCGTGGAGCGTTCCTTCGGTGAACCTAGACGCTTCGTCACAGCCGGAGGACTAAATAAGCCTAAAGCAAGAAAAGAGGAAAACTAACTGCCCCAGAGCAGACCCCAAAGGAATAGACAGCCCCCACACATGTATTGACTGTGAAACAAGATGAAGGCACAAACACAGGAAGGAAAATAGGCTGAGCAAACAATGGGGCCCAAACTAACTGGAAAGGAAAGACACTGTCTGCAATCTGCCAAAAACCCTACAAAAATAATGTCCAACACTTCTGATAACAAAATTAACCCTGAAGTTACTAGACTTCTCCCACTATATCAGCACTCTGAAATATTCTGAGACAGAGCAAAAAGAGGCCAATCTAATAAGGGACAAAAAGCAAATTGGCAAATACAGATAAATAAGAGTGGAAATTCAGCACACCCCCAGCCGGGGCTGGCTGACCACACAAAAAACTGAATAGACCAACAAAATCAAGTGTGAACATTAGCAGAAACACTTAGCTTGAGCTGACTGGAACAGAGCTGAGAACTAAGACCTGACAAGCCAGAAGGAATCATCAGCAACTGAATAGGGCATCGGCTGTCTTAAATCCAATCTGAGATTCCTGAGGTCCAATCGTCATCCTCATCAGGTGGCAGATCTCCACTGATTAAATCAGCCTCACTACCTCCTGTTACCACCAGAGGGTGGCTGGAAGGAGGACTCACAACTGGTAGACCAGAAAATGAACTCACAACAGTACCTCCCCCTTGAGGAGGGGGTCACCGAACCCTCATCCACGCCACCAGGCCGATCAGGATGGGCCCGTGAAAAGCACAAACCAATCTATCGGCATGAATATCAGAGGCAGAGACCCAAGAATTATCCTGGCCATAACCCTTCCACTTGACCAAATACTGGAGTCTCCGTCTAACCAAACGAGAATCCAATATTTTCTCTACCTCATATTCCACATTGCCTTCGACCAACACAGGGTCAAGAGGTGCTGCCATAGGAACCACTGGCTCAACAAACCTCTTCAACAGAGATTTGTGAAATACGTTATGGATCTTGAACGTAACTGGAAGAGCCAATCGAAACGAAACAGGATTAAGAATTTCCAAAATCTTATAAGGACCAATAAATCTTGGCTTAAATTTTGGACATGCAACCTTCATAGGAATATTCTTAGACGACAACCAAACCATATCACCCACTTTAAACCGGGGACCAATGGTCCTATGCTGGTTGGAAAATCGCTGGGCCTTTTCCTGAGAGAGTGACAACTTATCCACCACTTGGTCCCATATCTGCTGCATTCTCTCAACCACAGTGTCCACACCTGGGCAGGACGAAGATTCCACTTGCCCTGAAGAGAATCGAGGATGAAACCCAAAATTACAGAAAAAGGGTGACATCAAAGTGGCAGAACTAGCTCTATTGTTCAGCGCAAATTCGGCCAAGGGCAAAAATGAGACCCAATAATCTTGATCAGCAGATATAAAACATCTTAAATAAGACTCCAGGGTCTGGTTTGTTCTCTCTGTCTGTCCATTGGTCTGGGGATGAAATGCGGAGGAGAAGGATAACTGAATTTCCAGATTGGAACAAAAGGCTTTCCAGAATCTGGAAACAAACTGGACTCCTCTATCGGACACAATGTTCTCAGGAATCCCGTGTAACCGAACCACCTGTTGTAAAAACAAGGGCACCAACTCAGCAGAAGATGGCAACTTTGGGAGTGGTACAAGATGGACCATCTTGGAAAATCTATCACAAATCACCCAGATAACAGTCATTCTCTGAGAGACAGGAAGATCAGAAATAAAATCCATTGAGATATGGGTCCATGGCCTCCTGGGCACTGGGAGGGGCATCAGCAAACCACTAGAACGAGAACAGGGTTTAGACCGAGAACAAGTCCCACAGGATTCTACAAAATTCCTGACGTCACGAGATAAGGCAGGCCACCAAAACCGACTCACCAAAAATACCTGGATGACCAGCCAATGCGGAGCAATGGACGTCAGACATCACTCTCTTTCTCCACTGGTCAGGAACATACAATTTTCCCGTAGGACAACGCTCAGGTTTATCCTTCTGAAATTCCTCCAGGGCGCGTCTAAAATCGGGCGAAATGGCAGAAAGAACTACCCCCTCACCTAGGATGGTAGTAGGCTCAGTCACATTAAGAGAATCCGCAAAGAAACTCCTAGAAAAGGCGTCTGCCTTAACATTCTTAGTGCCCGGAAGAAAAGAGACCACAATATTAAAACGCGTGAAAAACAATGCCCATCTAGCCTGTCTAGGATTCAAGCGTTTGGCCGACTCCAGATAAATCAGATTCTTGTGGTCAGTGAGGACCACAACTTGATGTCTAGCTCCCTCCAACCAATGTCTCCACTCTTCAAATGCCCATTTCATGGCCAACAAATCCTGATTCCCCACATCATAGTTGCGTTCAGATGGGGAGAACTTTCGAGAAAAGAAGGCACAGGGATTCATCTTAGAAGTCACAGGGTCTTTTTGGGACAACACAGCTCCTGCACCAATCTCAGAAGCAACTACCTCCATTTGAAATGGAAGTGAGACATCAGGTTGTCGTAAAACTGGAGCTGAAGTAAATCTCTGCTTAAGCTCCTGAAATGCTGAGACAGCCTCAGGAGACCAACTCAGCACATCAGTGCCCTTCTTGGTCAGATCAGTCAGTTGTTTGACAATACCAGAAAAATTACCTATAAATTTACGATAGAAATTAGAAAAACCCCAAAACTTCTGGAGATCCTTCAAAGAAGTGGGCTGAACCCAATCATAAATGGCCAGTAGCTTGGCCGGGTCCATTTCAATAGTCGATGGAAATAAGATAAATCCCAAAAATGAAATCCTCTGTACACCAAAGAGGCGCTTAGATCCCTTAACAAACAGGGAATTCTCCCTCAAAATCCGGAACACAGTCCGGACATGTTCCACATGAGAATCCCAATCACTAGAAAAGATCAAAATATCATCCAGATAGATGATCAAAAACTTATCCACAAAGTCACGGAAAATATCATTCATAAAGGACTGGAAGACAGAAGGGGCATTAGTGAGCCCAAAAGGCATCACCAGGTACTCAAAATGTCCCTCCGGAGTATTAAACACCATCTTCCATTCATCCCCATGCTTAATGCGGATAAGATTATACGCCCCCCTGAGGTCAAGCTTGGTAAACCAGCAGGCACCTTTAACTCTGGAGAATAGATCAGACATCAGAGGTAACGGATACTGATATTTAACCGTCATCTTATTAAGGGAACGATAGTCAATACACGGTCTTAATGAACCATCTTTCTTGGCCACAAAAAAAAACCCAGCACCTAAAGGGGATGAGGATGGTCTAATATGACCCTTCTCCAATGACTCCTTAATATAGGATCGCATAGCATCATGTTCGGGTCAGGGCTGTGGAGTCGGTCAGCCAAACCTGCGACTCCGACTCCTCAATTTCCCTTACTCCGACTCCACGACTCCGACTCCCACACATATTGCTTATATTTAAGTGAAAAATGTATTGTAGTACAATGTGAACCTCAGACATTTAATCATTTTTATGATCCAATAATCAAGATATTTAGATAGAACAGAATATATATTGGTGTACTACCCGGTTTTCATTCTTTTTGGTACAGATACGATATGGATAGACAGATATGGATAAATGGATATATAGATAGAGCAGATTTCTAATCTGCTTTTGCTATTGAAAACATTATCTATGAGCTCAAAAACCTTTCAGGTGATGCAGTTTTTTAAAAAGCTGATCTGCTTTTGCAGCTGAAAAACGTATCCTCAAAAAACACAGGAAAAACGCTGTGTGTGAATGTAGCCTTAGATCAGGAATAGAACAGCCATTTATAGGACATTTCATAACTTTCCCAAACTCCTATGAAAAAATATTCAGCACATCCTGCATTGAATTACTGTACCCAATTTATTATATATTTTAGGAGTCGGTCCATTTTATACCGACTCCAACTCCGACTCCACCAAAATGAGCACCGACTCCACGACTCCGACTCCACAGCCCTGGTTCGGGTACTAAGTTGAAAAGCCGACCCTTGGGAAATTTACACCCAGGCATCAACTCAATTGCACAGTCATAACTCCTATGAGGAGGCAAAGACGCAGACTTACTCTCACTAAATACATCAGAGAAATCAGCCAAATAGTCAGGAACATCATGAGACTGAGGAGAGGTGGAGAAAACAGGAGCGTCACCAAGAGCACACCGACAACCCCAACTCACCACAGACCCAGATTTCTAATCCAAAATTGGGTTATGAGTTTGCAACCAGGGAAAACACAGAACAAGAGTATCATGCAAATTATGCAACACCAGAAATTTACAATTTTCTTGGTGGTCTGGGGCGACCCGCATTACCACCTGGGTCCAAAACTGAGGTTTATTCTCCGCCAAAGGAGTGGCATCAATACCCCTCAAAGGGATAGGCGTCCGCAGAGATGTCATAGGAAACCCACAACATTTAGCAAAGTCCAAATCCATCAGATTCAACGCTGCTCCTGAATCCACAAAAGCCTTAGTGGAAAACGTGGACAAGGAGCAGATCAGAGTAATCGCCAAAAGAAACTTAGGCTGTACACTGCCCACAGCAAATGTGTGTGCAAAACGTTTCTCTCATTTAGGGCAGACAGAAATAGTATGAGAGGCGTCTCCACAGAAAAAACACAGCTTATTACGCCTTCTAAACTCCTGACGTTGCGCCCTAGACAAAACTATCACATTGCATAGGTTCAGACATTTGTCCAAAAGGTGGCAGCCCCTCCCGTGTAGTTTTACGTTCACGTAAACGCCGATCAACTTGAATGGCTAATGCCATAGAATCATCCAGACCAGAGGGAACAGGAAATCCCACCATAGTATCTTTTACGGTCTATGATAAACCTTTCCGAAAGAGAGCTGCCAAAGCACTATCATTCCATGTAGTAAGGACCGCCCACTTTCGGAATTTTTGACAGTATAACTCTGCAGAATCCTGACCCAGGTTTAACGCCAATGGGGTTCTCTCAGCCTGATCAACAGCATTAGGTTCATCATACAACAACCCCAAGGCTTGAAAAAATGCATCCACATTAGTCAGAATAGGATCTCCGGGTGTCAGAGAAAACGCCCAATCCTGGGGATCGCCGCGCAGCAAGGAGATGACAATTTTAACATGCTGCGCAGAGCTCCTCGATGAGTTAGGCTTCAAGGCCAGAAATAATTTACAATTATTCTTAAAAGTCAGAAATTTAGACCGATCCCTAGAAAACATCAGGAGTAGGGATCTTAGGTTCAAGCAGCATGTGACTGAATGAGGTAGGTGGAAATTCCCCACACTTCAGCAGCCAGCTGCTCCACACGATCAGACAGTTGCTTAATCTCCATTAGGAAAAAGAAAATCCTCCTACAGCCCCAGAGAAAGAGGAAAAAATCTAGAAAAAAAAAAAAAAAAAATTGTGACACTTTTCTTTCTTTTTAACAACTTTTTCCTGCTTTTGAGTACCCTAGAATCCGCGGTATGGCTGGTGATTCTGTTATGAGTCACCGAGAAGAAAAAAACAAAACCAGCTAAGTCACAAAAAACCAAAGAGGTTGGTAACTATGCAGATTGCAGATCCCTGATCTTACCACACAACTAGCAGTAGCCGTGGAGCGTACCTACGATGTTCCTAGACGCCTCGTCACGGCCGGAGGACTAAATAAGCCTAAAGCAAGAAAAGGGAAAACTAGCTGCCCCAGAGCAGACCCCAAAGGAATAGATAGCCCCCAACATGTATTGATGGTGAAACAAGATGAAGGCACAAACACAGGCAGGAAAATAGGCTGAGCAAACGATGGGGCCCAAACTAAATAGAAAGGATAGGAAAGGAAAGACACTGTCTGCATTCTGCCAAAATCCCTACAAATATAATGTCCAACACTTCTGATAACAAAATTAACCCTGAAGTCACTAGACTTCTCCCACTATATCAGCACTCTGAAATATTCTGAGACAGAGCAAAATGAAGGCCAATCTAATAAGGGACAAAAAGCAAATTGGCAAATACAGATAAATAAGAGTGGAAATTCAGCACAGCCCCAGCCGGGGCTGGCTGACCACACAAAAAACTGAATAGACCAACAAAATCAAGTGTGAACATTAGCAGAGAAACTTAGCTTTAGATGACTGGAACAGAGCTGAAAACCAAGAGCTGACAAGCCAGAAGGAATCACCAGCAACTGAATAGGGCGTCGGCTGTCTTAAATCCAGTCTGAGATTCCTGAGGTCCAATCGTCATCCTTATCAAGTGGCAGATCTCCACTGATTAAATCAGCCTCACTACCTCCTGTTAGCACCAGAGGGAGCCTGGAAGGAGAACTCACAACTGGTGAACCAGAAAATGAACTCACAACACACCGCCATACATCTCCTCATCTCTGTCTACCACCTACCCGTCCTCTCCACAGTGCTGCACCGCCCTACATCTCCTCATCTGTCTACCACCTACCCATCCTCTCCACAGTGCTGCACTGCCCTACATCTCCTCCTCATCTCTGTCTATCACCTACCCATCCTCTCCACAGTGCTGCACCGCCCTACATCTCATCTGTCTATCACCTACCCATCCTCTCCACAGTGCTGCACTGCCTTACATCTCCTCATCTGTCTACCGCCTACCCATCCTCCACAGTGCTGCACTGCCCTACATCTCATCTGTCTACCGCCTACCCATCCTCTCCACAGTGCTGCACCGCCCTACATCTCCTCATCTGTCTACCGCCTACCCATCCTCCACAGTGCTGCACTGCCCTACATCTCCTCATCTGTCTACCGCCTACCCATCCTCTCCACAGTGCTGCACTGCCCTACATTCCTCATCTGTCTACCACCTACCCGTCCTCTCCACAGTGCTGCACTGCCCTACATCTCATCTCTGTCTACCACCTACCCATCCTCTCCAGTGCTGCACTGCCCTACATCTCCTCATCTCTGTCTACCACCTACCCATCCTCAACACAGTGCTGCACCGCCCTACATCTCCTCATCTGTTTACCACCTACCCGTCCTCTCCACAGTGCTGCACCGCCCTACATCTCCTCCTCATCTCTGTCTACCACCTACCCATCCTCTCCACAGTGCTGCACCACCCTACATCTCATCTGTCTACCACCTACCCATCCTCTCCACAGTGCTGCACTGCCCTACATCTCCTCCTCATCTGTCTATCACCTACCCATCCTCTCCTCAGTGCTGCACCGCCCTACATCTCCTCCTCATCTGTCTACCGCCTACCCATTCTCTCCACAGTGCTGCACTGCTCCAACATCTCCTCATCTCTGTCTACCACCTACCCATCCACCCCACAGTGCTGCACTGCTCTACATCTCCTCATCTGTCTACCGCCTACCCATCCTCTCCACAGTGCTGCACTGCCCTACATCTCATCTGTCTACCACCTACCCGTCCTCTCCACAGTGCTGCACTGCCCTACATCTCTCCTCATCTCTGTCTACCACCTACCCATCCTCAACACAGTGCTGCACCGCCCTACATCTCCTCCTCATCTGTCTACCACCTACCCATCCTCTCCACAGTGCTGCACCGCCCTACATCTCCTCATCTGTCTACCACCTACCCATCCTCCCCACAGTGCTGCACTGCCCTACATCTCATCTCTGTCTACCCCCTACCCGTCCTCTCCACAGTGCTGCACCACCCTACATCTCCTCATCTGTCTACCACCTACCCGTCCTCTCCACAGTGCTGCACCACCCTACATCTCCTCCTCATCTCTGTCTACCACCTACCCGTCCTCTCCACAGTGCTGCACCACCCTACATCTCATCTCTACCGTCCTCTCGTATCCATAGTTTAGGCTAGATTATCAGCTATCACGCGTGTTCTCAATCTCTGTGCACTCCGTTTTATACAGTTATATGCAGTATGAGGCCGGAGACTCACTAGCCATTTTAAAATCGGTCCAATTTTGTTACTTCGAAGTGTCATGTGTTATTCACGCGTGTGCAATCTGATTTTAACATGAGCTTTTACATAGAGAAATTCTCTGTCATTTACACGTCGTTTTCAAAGGAAATATTGTTAAAAAAAAATAGCTATAGATGGATGAAAAGCCGGCACGTCATCTGCCGTGTACAGTAAAAGTTAAAAAATTATGTAGGGTTTCCCTATATTTAATAACCAGCAAAGGCTAGTCAGACAGCTGCGGGCTGATATTAATAGCCTAGGAAGGGGCCATGGATACTAACCATCCCCAGACTAAAATCATCAGCTCTTAGCTGCCTCAGAAATGGTGCATCCATAAGATGCGCCAGTTCTGGCACTTAACTTCCCTCTTTCCACTTGCCCTGGTGCGGTGGTAAGTGGGGTGATAAGTTGGCGGGGTTGATGTCACCTTTGTATTGTTAGGTGACATCAAGCCCAGAGGTAATGTAGAGGCGTCTATAAGACATCCCCATTATTAACCTCATAGTGATATTGTATAAACACCTCACACACTCAGAATCAAGTCCTTTAACTGAAATGCTCCTGCTGACGTCAGGTGAAGTGAGTTCATTGGCTGTGAACGCTCAGGATCTTTCTGACAGCACCGTGAGAACTTTCCTACGTACGCGGTGATGTCTGGCAGGATATATGAGTTCACCCTTAGACACTGGGCAGCGGTAACAGACACTGCTCAGTGTTTCTGCTGGATGGCAGGCTATATGGTCACATCATGCAACCTGCCATCTAGATGTAGCAGAGCTAGACCCGATGTGGGACAAATGGATTATCATCATCTCAGCAGATAGGTGAGGAATATTGCTGTTTGTTATTTTAATTCTCTTGCAGGAGACAGTGGCATCGGTGGGATGGGCAATGCAGTAAGTATGCTCTAATTAATTGATTTATTGAAGGAGTCTGCGTCATTCTTTCAATTAAAGGACTTTATTCTGGATGTGTTTATACAATATGACTATGGGGTTAGTAATGGGGGTGTCTTATAGACTCCTCTCCATTGTCTGCTCTTTGGTAAACTGTGACCTTCTCACCTCGTCTTTTTTCAGCAATGATCCACATTTAATCTGAATTCCCCAGACCTATTATTTCGGGAGGCCCAGGGCCATGAGCTCGAGGTCATGTGAGAATGACGGTAGATCCGTATGGTCAGTGAATTATTGAGCGCTGGCCGCCATTTGTGGACCGGCTGCTGATCACCTCTTGTATCTGTCCTTGTATTGCAGTCCTAGTACTGTACCTTTGGGAAACAAAGATGCAATGTCTGAATGTTAATATGTGGATGAGCCATTGGTGCTCTGCAATATGAAGGACAATCTGTTCATGTTGTCTGAGCACTCCAGCAGTGAGGGATGGCCTCCTACCACCTTCCCCCCCAAGCCGATGGTGGAATGGCTGAATGAGAAGTGGTGACCTATAATAAGGAGGATCTGCCTGTGTCCAGACTCTACATTACAGAAGTCATGGCATCATTTCTCCAACTGAAGAAATACAGAGCAGCCACATTGACCATCACTGAACCCTCAGTCGTGTAGAGAATCCAGGTTGGGACAATCAGGTCACCTGGCCTCGTACATCAATGGACTGCCAGCTTCCTTTGTCGTTACCTCCTCACTGTGAGGGCCCACCAAACGTGGGGAGCCACTGGTGGGGGTATTCGGCCCTGGAAGCAGCTCTAATCCCGGTGAGTCTGTGGGTGAGACCCTGTCATTTGCACCATCTGGGGGCATTTGCTGGGATTGTTCTGTGTGTTATGGTACAAAAAAATTGTCACATTGTGTTACCCTCACCCTGTGTTGTCTGAGCAGTGTTCGGCCCACTGGGAGAGAGCGGGCGTTCACTGGGATGAGCCCTGGTCCATGTGGTTTCAGTGCCGCCGTCTTCCCACGACTCCACAAGAGGGTTTCTTGTAGATCGTTTGTCTTCTCGTAGTCGTCTTCTGATGGCTGCAGGACTCGGAGGTTACAGAAGATCTTCTCTGATCTCTCTGGTGCTGATCCCTGGAGGTTCTCTGCCGTCCTTGTGACTCTGAGCTGATTGTAGGATTCCTCTTCCTGCCACGCGTTGGGTTTTTGCCGTTATAAAGCTGCTTCTTCCTTCAGTAAAATGTCTGGAACGACCCATGTTACTGAGCGCAGGCTGAGACCAGCCGCTCCAACATCTACTGCCGCCTCCTTCACACGACGGCCACCATTATCACCTGCGTCTTCACACAGTGACTGACCTCACTAATCAATGCCGCCATTGCTATTAATTAGGACACCCCCCTTTCATTAAGAGTCCGTTCCAGCCATTTAGCAGTGAGCCCGTCGTGGCCGCTGCTTGTGTTGGTCACCCGTTACTCACCTACATGAATGTGTCTCCATGTTGTGTGAACTTTCTGCCATAACCAGTAATGAAACCCGTCAGGCTAGGTTCACATCGCATGAGTGCCATCCGTTTAACGTATGCGGTAACGCTGATGTGCTTTTAGTCTTTTTTTTTTTGACCGATTGCGCTAATGCATGGTAGCATTGCGTTAGCAATAGAGGTGAATGCACAGGGAACGCGTCCGTCCGCTGTGTCCAACCTAACGCACCCGAAGACGCGGTAGACCGTGTTCAAAGGTGCGTCACAAAGTAACACCTCATCGCTAACGGATGCCGATGTGAACATGCGTTACCATAATAGATGGCAATAGGGGCGTCATCACATCGGCCACATCGCGTTAGTGCCGCTTAGTAACGGATGCGTTAGACGGACAGCACCTAACGCGGTGTGAACCCAGCCTTGGTGACGTCAGACTGCTGGTGCTGTGCCCATAACTGTCCGCGTGCAGATCCCGCGTAGTGACTGTTCACGCCACGTAGTGTGACGGACTGTACGCCATTTCTACCAGCGGGACCCGCGCCCCTCCTGTAATTGTAGAGTTGTGTTACTCTGTGATGTGCTCTGTACATGTCCCCTCATTTGTACTGCGTTGCTGAGTGTCAGCGCTATAGAAATAAAAATTATTACTTTTGCAGGTTCCTGTGTGTTGCAGACATGCTAAAAGTCTATGTGAACAAAGAGAAAAGCAGGCGAGTCCGGCCCGCGGTGTGTGGCACGTGCAGATGGCGAGGTCGGCCCGCGGCGTGTGGCACGTGCAGATGGTGAGGTCGGCCCTTGTCGCGTGCTGATGGCGAGGTCGGCCCGCGGCGCGTGGCATGTGCAGATGGTGAGGTCGGCCGTGGCGCGTGCAGATGGCGAGGTCGGCCCGCGGCATGTGGCATGTGCAGATGGTGAGGTCGGCCCTTGTCGCGTGCTGATGGCGAGGTCGGCCCGCGGCGTGTGGCATGTGCAGATGGCGAGGTCGCCCTGTGTCGCGTGCCGATGGCGAGGTCGGCCCGCGGCGTGTGGCATGTGCAGATGGCGAGGTCGGCCCGTGGCGGGTGCAGATGGCGAGGTCGGCCCGCGGCGTGTGGCATGTGCAGATGGTGAGGTCGGCCCGCGGCGCGTGCAGATGGCGAGGTCGGCCCGCGGCGCGTGCAGATGGCGAGGTCGGCCAGCGGCGTGTGGCATGTGCAGATGGCGAGGCCGGCCCGTGGCGCGTGCAGATGGCGAGGCCGGCCCGTGGCGCGTGCAGATGGCGAGGCCGGCCCGTGGCGCGTGCAGATGGCGAGGTCGGCCCGCGGCGTGTGGCATGTGCAGATGGTGAGGTCGGCCCGCGGCGCGTGCAGATGGCGAGGTCGGCCCGCGGCGCGTGCAGATGGCGAGGTCGGCCAGCGGCGTGTGGCATGTGCAGATGGCGAGGCCGGCCCGTGGCGCGTGCAGATGGCGAGGTCGGCCCGCGGCGTGTGTCACGTGCAGATGGTGAGGTCGGCCCTTGTCGCGTGCTGATGGCGAGGTCGGCCCGCGGCGCGTGGCATGTGCAGATGGTGAGGTCGGCCGTGGCGCGTGCAGATGGCGAGGTCGGCCCGCGGCGTGTGGCATGTGCAGATGGTGAGGTCGGCCCTTGTCGCGTGCTGATGGCGAGGTCGGCCCGCGGCGTGTGGCATGTGCAGATGGCGAGGTCGCCCTGTGTCGCGTGCAGATGGCGAGGTCGGCCCGCGGCGTGTGGCATGTGCAGATGGCGAGGTCGGCCCGTGGCGCGTGCAGATGGCGAGGTCGGCCCGCGGCGTGTGGCATGTGCAGATGGTGAGGTCGGCGTGTGGCATGTGCAGATGGTGAGGTCGGCCCGCGGCGCGTGCAGATGGCGAGGTCGGCCCGCGGCGCGTGCAGATGGCGAGGTCGGCCAGCGGCGTGTGGCATGTGCAGATGGCGAGGCCGGCCCGTGGTGCGTGCAGATGGCGAGGCCGGCCCGTGGCGCGTGCAGATGGCGAGGCCGGCCCGTGGCGCGTGCAGATGGCGAGGCCGGCCCGTGGCGCGTGCAGATGGCGAGGCCGGCCCGTGGCGCGAGCAGATGGCGAGGCCGGCCCGTGGCGCGAGCAGATGGCGCGGCCGGCCCGTGGCGCGTGCAGATGGCGAGGTCGGCCCGTGGCGCGTGCAGATGGCGAGGCTGGCCCGTGGCGCGTGCAGATGGCGAGGCTGGCCCGTGGCGCGTGCAGATGGCGAGGTCGGCCCGTGGCGCGTGCAGATGGCGAGGTCGGCCCGTGGCGCGTGCAGATGGCGAGGTCGGCCCGTGGCGCGTGCAGATGGCGAGGTCGGCCCGTGTCGCGTGCAGATGGCGAGGTCGGCCCGTGTCGCGTGCAGATGGCGAGGTCGGCCCGTGTCGCGTGCAGATGGCGAGGTCGGCCCGCAGCGTGTGGCATGTGCAGATGGCGAGGTCGGCCCATGTCCCGTGCAGATGGCGAGGTCGGCCCGTGACGCGTGCAGATGGCGAGGTCGGCCCGTGGCGCGTGCAGATGGCGAGGTCGGCCCGTGGCGCGTGCAGATGGCGAGGTCGGCCCGTGGCGCGTGCAGATGGCGAGGTCGGCCCGTGACGCGTGCAGATGGCGAGGTCGGCCCGTGACGCGTGCAGATGGCGAGGTCGGCCCGTGACGCGTGCAGATGGCGAGGTCGGCCCGTGACGCGTGCAGATGGCGAGGTCGGCCCGTGACGCGTGCAGATGGCGAGGTCGGCCCGTGACGCGTGCAGATGGCGAGGTCGGCCCGTGACGCGTGCAGATGGCGAGGTCGGCCCGTGACGCGTGCAGATGGCGAGGTCGGCCCGTGGCGTGTGCAGATGGCGAGGTCGGCCCGTGTCGCGTGCAGATGGCGAGGTCGGCCCGCAGCGTGTGGCATGTGCAGATGGTGAGGTCGGCCCGCGGAGTGTATCGTGTGCAGATAGCGAGGTCGGCCTGTGTCGCGTGCAGATGGTGAGGCTGGCCCGCGGTGTGTAGGTCTGTGCTCCTCAGTGACTCCCTGCGGACCTCTATTTAGGACCTTCTTGGGGCTGGAGGTCGCCCGTGGACGTCAGCAGCTCCTGGAGGCCACGTCAGAAGTAGACAAGTCTTTACAGGAGTTTCATCTGGAGCCTTTTCACCAGGTGAGGAGGCGTCTGGGAGGAGCGCCCCCTGGTGGAGGTGTTGGGATCCTGTAGGAGGGTCCGATCTCACGGTGGAATCCCACCTTTGTCTGGTCACAGACCTATAGACCAGATTCGGTTCGTGTTGTGCCCAGAGCCGGCAGCCGATCATGGCAGAGCCAGGACTTCTCCTAAATGCTGTGCGGAGCACGGTGGCGGACGGTGGTCGCTCACTGACACTTCTCATTTTTATCACAGAATCCCTCCTTCCATGTCAGTCTGGCCTGGAGCGTCGGGGACGTGGCCGAAGCCTTTCAGGGAGCGTGTCTGCTGGAGCTACAGGCGAGTCCAGGGACGGGGCTGACAACCTCACAGATGACACATGCACAGGGTGGTGGTCAGAGGGGCGGGGCAGACAACCTCACAGATGACACATGCATAGGCTGGTGGTCAGATGGGAGGGGCTGACGTCACACATGACATACTGGTAGTCAGATGGGCGGGGCTGACAACCTCCTTTTTTCATTGCAGCGGCTTGTGGATGACTTTGAGGATTCTGATGTTCTGACCCGCTTCTGTGCAGACACCATTTACTGTAAATGCGGTAATAAGGTGATGTCCATTCCCCTCTGCTGACTGGAGGCGAGGAAGCGCTAGCCCCCTCTGCTGACCGGAGCGCGCAGCGTGCTCTGCCTCTCTGTATCTATAATGAGCACTGGTGAAGCCCCCTATAAAATTTTTTGCTTGTTTCTTCTCTGGTTTGTGCTTTCATTTCCCGGGGGTGGTTGTGCTGAAAGCACCCAAGACAACCGTCGTGTACTGCCCCCCCAGTCACTGCCAGCACCCGCCGCCGGGTACTGCCCCCTCAGTCACTGCCAGCACTCGCCGCCGTCTACTGCCCCCCCCAGTCACTGCCAGCACCCGCCGTCGTGTACTGCCCCCTCAGTCACTGCCAGCACTCGCCGCCGTCTACTGCCCCCCCAGTCACTGCCAGCACCCGCCGCCGTGTACTGCCCCCCAGTCACTGCCAGCACCCGCCGCCGGGTACTGCCCCCTCAGTCACTGCCAGCACTCGCCGCCGTCTACTGCCCCCCCAGTCACTGCCAGCACCCGCCGTCGTGTACTGACCCCCCAGTCACTGCCAGCACCCGCCGTGTACTGCCCCCCCAGTCACTGCCAGCACCCGCCGTGTACTGCCCCCTCAGTCATTGCCAGCACACGCCGCCGTGTACTGCCCCCAGTCACTGCCAGCACACGCCGCCGTGTACTGCCCCCCCAGTCACTGTCAGCACACGCCGCCGTGTACTGCCCCCCCAGTCACTGTCAGCACCCGCCGCCGTGTACTGCCCCCCCAGTCACTGTCAGCACCCGCCGCCGTGTACTGCCCCCCCCAGTCACTGCCAGCACCCGCCGCCGTGTACTGCCCCCCCAGTCACTGCCAGCACCCGCCGCCGTGTACTGCCCCCCCAGTCACTGCCAGCACCCGCCGCCGTGTACTGCCCCCCCAGTCACTGCCAGCACCCGCCGCCGTGTACTGCCCCCCCAGTCACTGCCAGCACCCGCCGCCGTGTACTGCCCCCCCAGTCACTGCCAGCACCCGCCGCCGTGTACTGCCCCCCCAGTCACTGCCAGCACCCGCCGCCGTGTACTGCCCCCCCAGTCACTGCCAGCACCCGCCGCCGTGTACTGCCCCCGTCACTGCCAGCACGCGCCGCCGGGTACTGCCTCCCAGTCACTGTCAGCACCTGCCGTCGTGTACTGCCCCCCCAGTCACTGCCAGCACCCGCCGCCGTGTACTGCCCCCCCCAGTCACTGCCAGCACCCGCCGCCATGTACTGCCCCCCCAGTCACTGTCAGCACCCGTCGCCGGGTACTGCCCCCCCAGTCACTGTCAGCATGGCCATTAATTGGAATAAAAAACACCTGAGACAGCCGACGCCCCGCAGTCACCAATTGGCTAGTCGAGCCTCAATAAACACACCGACAGCTCAGCACGCCCCTGTACTGTACTGGACGGCCATGCTGTCAATCACAGTACTGACAGCTCAGCACGCCCCTGAATCAGACTGGATGGCCATGCTGTCAATCACAGTACTGACAGCTCAGCACGCCCCTGTACTGGACTGCCATGCTGTCAATCACAGTACTGACAGCTCAGCACGCTCCTGTACTGGACGGCCATGATGTCAATCACAGTACTGACAGCTCAGCACGCCCCTGTACTGGACTGGATGGCCATGCTGTCAATCACAGTACTGACAGCTCAGCACGCCCCTGTACTGGACTGGACGGCCATGCTGTCAATCACTGTACTGGCAGCTCAGCACGCCCCTGTACTGGACTGGATGGCCGAGCTGTCAATCACAGTACTGAGAGCTCAGCATGCCCCTGTACTGGACTGGACGGCCATGCTGTCAATCACAGTACTGACAGCTCAGCACGCCCCTGTACTGGACTGGATGGCCGTGATGTCAATCACAGTACTGACTGCTCAGCGCGCTCCTGTACTGGACTGCCATGATGTCAATCACAGTACTGACAGCTCAGCACGCCCATGGACTGGATGGCCGAGATGTCAATCACAGTACTGACAGCTCAGCACGGCCCTGTACTGGACGGCCATGCTGTCAATCACAGTACTGACAGCTCAGCACGCCCCTGTACTGGACTGGACGGCCATGCTGTCAATCACAGTACTGGCAGCTCAGCACGCCCCTGTACTGGACTGGATGGCCAAGCTGTCAATCACAGTACTGAGAGCTCAGCATGCCCCTGGACTGGACGGCCATGCTGTCAATCACAGTACTGAGAGCTCAGCACGGCCCTGTACTGGACGGCCATGCTGTCAATCACAGTACTGACAGCTCAGCACGCCCCTGTACTGGACTGGATGGCCGTGATGTCAATCACAGTACTGACTGCTCAGCACGCTCCTGTACTGGACTGGATGGCCGTGATGTCAATCACAGTACTGACTGCTCAGCACGCTCCTGTACTGGACTGCCATGATGTCAATCACAGTACTGACAGCTCAGCACGCCCCTGGACTGGATGGCCGAGCTGTCAATCACAGTACTGACAGCTCAGCACGCCCCTGTACTGGACTGGATGGCCGTGATGTCAATCACAGTACTGACTGCTCAGCACGCTCCTGTACTGGACTGCCATGATGTCAATCACAGTACTGACAGCTCAGCACGCCCCTGGACTGGATGGCCGAGCTGTCAATCACAGTACTGACAGCTCAGCACGCCCCTGTACTGGACGGCCATGCTGTCAATCACAGTACTGACAGCCATGCTGTAAATCACAGTACTGACAGCTCAGCACGCCCCTGTACTGGACTGGACGGCCATGCTGTCAATCAGTACTGGCAGCTCAGCACGCCCCTGTACTGGACTGGATGGCCAAGCTGTCAATCACAGTACTGAGAGCTCAGCATGCCCCTGTACTGGACTGGACGGCCATGCTGTCAATCACAGTACTGAGAGCTCAGCACTGCCCTGTACTGGACGGCCATGCTGTCAATCACAGTACTGACAGCTCAGCATGCCCCTGTACTGGACTGGATGGCCGTGATGTCAATCACAGTACTGACTGCTCAGCACGCTCCTGTACTGGACTGCCATGATGTCAATCACAGTACTGACTGCTCAGCACGCTCCTGTACTGGACTGCCATGATGTCAATCACAGTACTGACAGCTCAGCACGCCCCTGGACTGGATGGTCGAGCTGTCAATCACAGTACTTACAGCTCAGCACGCCACTGGACGGCCATGCTGTCAATCACAGTACTGACAGCTCAGCACGGCCCTGTACTGGACTGGATGGCCATGCTGTCAATCACAGTACTGACAGCTCAGCACGGCCCTGTACTGGACGGCCATGCTGTCAATCACAGTACTGACAGCTCAGCACGCCACTGGACTGGACTGGATGGCCGAGCTGTCAATCACAGTACTGGCAGCTCAGCACGGCCCTGTACTGGACTGGATGGCCATGCTGTCAATCACAGTACTGACAGCTCAGCACGGCCCTGTACTGGACGGCCATGCTGTCAATCACAGTACTGACAGCTCAGCACGCCCCTGGACTGGACTGGATGGCCATGCTGTCAATCACAGTACTGACAGCTCAGCACGCCCCTGTACTGGATGGCCATGCTGTCAATCACAGTACTGACAGCTCGGCACGCCCCTGTACTGGACGGCCATGCTGTCAATCACAGTACTGACAGCTCAGCACGCCCCTGTACTGGACTGGATGGCCATGCTGTCAATCACAGTACTGACAGCTCAGCACGCTCCTGCACTGGACTGGACGGCCATGCTGTCAATCACAGTACTGACAGCTCAGCACGCTCCTGCACTGGACTGGACGGCCATGCTGTCAATCACAGTACTGACAGCTCAGCACGCCACTGGACTGGACGGCCATGCTGTGAATCACAGTACTGACAGCTCAGCACGGCCCTGTACTGGACGGCCATGCTGTCAATCACAGCACTGACAGGTGAGCACGCCCCTGTACTGGACTGGATGGCCGTGATGTCAATCACAGTACTGACAGCTCAGCACGCTCCTGTACTGGACTGCCATGATGTCAATCACAGTACTGACAGCTCAGCACGCCCCTGGACTGGACTGGATGGCCGTGATGTCAATCACAGTACTGACAGCTCAGCACGCCCCTGTACTGGATGGCCATGCTGTCAATCACAGTACTGACAGCTCGGCACGCCCCTGTACTGGACGGCCATGCTGTCAATCACAGTACTGACAGCTCAGCACGCCCCTGTACTGGACTGGATGGCCATGCTGTCAATCACAGTACTGACAGCTCAGCACGCCACTGGACTGGACGGCCATGCTGTGAATCACAGTACTGACAGCTCAGCACGGCCCTGTACTGGACGGCCATGCTGTCAATCACAGCACTGACAGGTGAGCACGCCCCTGTACTGGACTGGATGGCCGTGATGTCAATCACAGTACTGACAGCTCAGCACGCTCCTGTACTGGACTGCCATGATGTCAATCACAGTACTGACAGCTCAGCACGCCCCTGGACTGGACTGCCATGATGTCAATCACAGTACTGACAGCTCAGCACGCCCCTGTACCGGACAGGACGGCCATGCTGTCAATCACAGTACTGACAGCTCAGCACGCCACTGGACTGGACGGCCATGCTGTCAATCACAGTACTGAGAGCTCAGCACGCCCCTGTACTGGACTGGACGGCCATGCTGTCAATCACAGTACTGACAGCTCAGCACGCCCCTGTACTGGACGGCCATGATGTCAATCACAGTGCTGACAGCTCAGCACGCCCCTGTACTGGACTGCCATGATATCAATCACAGTACTGACAGCTCAGCACGCCCCTGTACTGGACGGCCATGATATCAATCACAGTACTGACAGCTCAGCACGCCCCTGTACTGGACGGCCATGCTGTCAATCACAGTACTGACAGCTCAGCACGCCCCTGTAGTGGACTGGATGGCCGAGCTGTCAATCACAGTACTGACAGCTCTGCACGCCCCTGTACTGGACTGGACGGCCATGCTGTCAATCACAGCACTGACAGGTGAGCACGCCCCTGTACTGGACTGGATGGCCGTGATGTCAATCACAGTACTGACAGCTCAGCACGCTCCTGTACTGGACTGCCATGATGTCAATCACAGTACTGACAGCTCAGCACGCCCCTGGTCTGGACTGCCATGATGTCAATCACAGTACTGACAGCTCAGCACGCCCCTGGACTGGACTGCCATGATGTCAATCACAGTACTGACAGCTCAGCACGCCCCTGGACTGGACTGCCATGATGTCAATCACAGTACTGACAGCTCAGCACGCCCCTGTACCGGACAGGACGGCCATGCTGTCAATCACAGAACTGACAGCTCAGCACGCCCCTGGACTGGACGGCCATGATGTCAATCACAGTACTGACAGCTCAGCACGCCACTGGACTGGACGGCCATGATGTCAATCACAGTACTGAGAGCTCAGCACACCCCTGTACTGGACTGGACGGCCATGATGTCAATCACAGCACTGACAGCTCAGCACGCCCCTGGACTGGACTGCCATGATGTCAATCACAGCACTGACAGCTCAGCACGCCCCTGGACTGGACGGCCATGATGTCAATCACAGTACTGACAGCTCAGCACGCCACTGGACTGGACGGCCATGCTGTCAATCACAGTACTGAGAGCTCAGCACGCCCCTGTACTGGACGGCCATGATGTCAATCACAGTACTGACAGCTCAGCACGCCCCTGTACTGGACGGCCATGATGTCAATCACAGTACTGACAGCTCAGCACGCCCCTGTACTGGACTGGACGGCCATGCTGTCAATCACAGTACTGAGAGCTCAGCATGCCCCTGTACTGGACGGCCATGCTGTCAATCACAGTACTGACAGCTCAGCACGCCACTGGACTGGACGGCCATGATGTCAATCACAGTACTGACAGCTCAGCACGCCCCTGTACTGGACG
Source organism: Dendrobates tinctorius (assembly GCF_039654945.1). Lineage (NCBI taxonomy): Eukaryota > Metazoa > Chordata > Amphibia > Anura > Dendrobatidae > Dendrobates > Dendrobates tinctorius. The sequence continues at coordinate 399,996 of NW_027362112.1, forward strand.
GCCATGATGTCAATCACAGTACTGACAGCTCAGCACGCCCCTGTACTGGACGGCCATGATATCAATCACAGTATTGACAGCTCAGCACGCCCCTGTACTGGACTGGACGGCCATGCTGTCAATCACAGTACTGAGAGCTCAGCATGCCCCTGTACTGGACGGCCATGCTGTCAATCACAGTACTGACAGCTCAGCACGCCCCTGTACTGGACTGGATGGCCATGCTGTCAATCACAGTACTGACAGCTCAGCACGCCCCTGTACTGGATGGCCATGCTGTCAATCACAGTACTGGCAGCTCAGCACGCCCCTGTAGTGGACTGGATGGCCGAGCTGTCAATCACAGTACTGACTGCTCAGCACGCCCCTGTACTGGACTGGATGGCCATGCTGTCAATCACAGTACTGACAGCTCAGCACGCCCCTGTACTGGACTGGACGGCCATGCTGTCAATCACAGTACTGACAGCTCAGCACGCCCCTGTACTGGACTGGACGGCCATGCTGTCAATCACAGTACTGACAGCTCAGCATGCCCCTGTACTGGACTGGACGGCCATGCTGTCAATCACAGTACTGACAGCTCAGCACGCTCCTGTACTGGACGGCCATGATGTCAATCACAGTACTGACAGCTCAGCACGCCCCTGTACTGGACTGGATGGCCATGCTGTCAATCACAGTACTGACAGCTCAGCACGCCCCTGTACTGGACTGGACGGCCATGCTGTCAATCACAGTACTGACAGCTCAGCACGCCCCTGTACTGGACTGGACGGCCATGCTGTCAATCACAGTACTGGCATCTCAGCACGCCCCTGTACTGGACTGGATGGCCGAGCTGTCAATCACAGTACTGACTGCTCAGCACGCCCCTGTACTGGACTGGATGGCCATGCTGTCAATCACAGTACTGGCAGCTCAGCACGCCCCTGTACTGGACTGGACGGCCATGCTGTCAATCACAGTACTGGCATCTCAGCACGCCCCTGTACTGGACTGGACGGCCATGCTGTCAATCACAGTACTGACAGCTCAGCACGCCCCTGTACTGGACTGGATGGCCATGCTGTCAATCACAGTACTGGCAGCTCAGCACGCCCCTGTACTGGACTGGATGGCCGAGCTGTCAATCACAGTACTGACTGCTCAGCACGCCCCTGTACTGGACTGGATGGCCATGCTGTCAATCACAGTACTGACAGCTCAGCACGCCCCTGTACTGGACTGGACGGCCATGCTGTCAATCACAGTACTGACAGCTCAGCATGCCCCTGTACTGGACTGGACGGCCATGCTGTCAATCACAGTACTGACAGCTCAGCACGCCCCTGTACTGGACTGGACGGCCATGCTGTCAATCACAGTACTGACAGCTCAGCACGCCCCTGTACTGGACTGGACGGCCATGCTGTCAATCACAGTACTGACAGCTCAGCATGCCCCTGTACTGGACTGGACGGCCATGCTGTCAATCACAGTACTGACAGCTCAGCACGCTCCTGTACTGGACGGCCATGATGTCAATCACAGTACTGACAGCTCAGCACGCCCCTGTACTGGACTGGATGGCCATGCTGTCAATCACAGTACTGACAGCTCAGCACGCCCCTGTACTGGACGGCCATGCTGTCAATCACAGTACTGACAGCTCAGCACGCCCCTGTACTGGACTGGACGGCCATGCTGTCAATCACAGTACTGGCATCTCAGCACGCCCCTGTACTGGACTGGATGGCCGAGCTGTCAATCACAGTACTGAGAGCTCAGCATGCCCCTGTACTGGACTGGACGGCCATGCTGTCAATCACAGTACTGACAGCTCAGCACGCCCCTGGACTGGACGGCCATGCTGTCAATCACAGTACTGACAGCTCAGCACGCCCCTGGACTGGACGGCCATGCTGTCAATCACAGTACTGACAGCTCAGCACGCTCCTGTACTGGACGGCCATGCTGTCAATCACAGTACTGACAGCTCAGCATGCCCCTGTACTGGACTGGATGGCCATGCTGTCAATCACAGTACTGACAGCTCAGCACGGCCCTGTACTGGACGGCCATGCTGTCAATCACAGTACTGACAGCTCAGCACGCCCCTGTACTGGACTGCCATGCTGTCAATCACAGTACTGACAGCTCAGCACGCTCCTGTACTGGACGGCCATGATGTCAATCGCAGTACTGACAGCTCAGCACGCCCCTGTACTGGACTGGATGGCCATGCTGTCAATCACAGTACTGAGAGCTCAGCACGCCCCTGTACTGGACGGCCATGATGTCAATCACAGTACTGACAGCTCAGCACGCCCCTGTACTGGACTGGATGGCCATGCTGTCAATCACAGTACTGACAGCTCAGCACGCCCCTGTACTGGACTGGATGGCCATGCTGTCAATCACAGTACTGACAGCTCAGCACGCCCCTGTACTGGACGGCCATGCTGTCAATCACAGTACTGACAGCTCAGCACGCCCCTGTACTGGACTGGACGGCCATGCTGTCAATCACAGTACTGACAGCTCAGCACGCCCCTGGACTGGACGGCCATGCTGTCAATCACAGTACTGACAGCTCAGCACGCTCCTGTACTGGACGGCCATGCTGTCAATCACAGTACTGACAGCTCAGCATGCCCCTGTACTGGACTGGATGGCCATGCTGTCAATCACAGTACTGACAGCTCAGCACGGCCCTGTACTGGACGGCCATGCTGTCAATCACAGTACTGACAGCTCAGCACGCCCCTGTACTGGACTGCCATGCTGTCAATCACAGTACTGACAGCTCAGCACGCTCCTGTACTGGACGGCCATGATGTCAATCACAGTACTGACAGCTCAGCACGCCCCTGTACTGGACTGGATGGCCATGCTGTCAATCACAGTACTGAGAGCTCAGCACGCCCCTGTACTGGACGGCCATGATGTCAATCACAGTACTGACAGCTCAGCACGCCCCTGTACTGGACTGGATGGCCATGCTGTCAATCACAGTACTGACAGCTCAGCACGCCCCTGGACTGGATGGCCATGCTGTCAATCACAGTACTGACAGCTCAGCACGCCCCTGTACTGGACTGGATGGCCATGCTGTCAATCACAGTACTGACAGCTCAGCACGCCCCTGTACTGGACGGCCATGCTGTCAATCACAGTACTGACAGCTCAGCACGCCCCTGTACTGGACTGGACGGCCATGCTGTCAATCACAGTACTGACAGCTCAGCACGCCCCTGTACTGGACTGGATGGCCATGCTGTCAATCACAGTACTGACAGCTCAGCACGCCCCTGTACTGGATGGCCATGCTGTCAATCACAGTACTGACAGCTCAGCACGCTCCTGTACTGGACTGGACGGCCATGCTGTCAATCACAGTACTGACAGCTCAGCACGCCACTGGACTGGATGGCCATGCTGTCAATCACAGTACTGACAGCTCAGCACGCCCCTGTACTGGACGGCCATGCTGTCAATCACAGTACTGACAGCTCAGCACGCCCCTGTACTGGACGGCCATGCTGTCAATCACAGTACTGACAGCTCAGCACGCCCCTGTACTGGACTGGATGGCCATGCTGTCAATCACAGTACTGACAGCTCAGCACGCCCCTGTACTGGATGGCCATGCTGTCAATCACAGTACTGACAGCTCAGCACGCTCCTGTACTGGACGGCCATGCTGTCAATCACAGTACTGACAGCTCAGCACGCCCCTGTACTGGACTGGATGGCCGAGCTGTCAATCACAGTACTGACAGCTCAGCACGCCCCTGTACTGGACTGGATGGCCATGCTGTCAATCACAGTACTGACAGCTCAGCACGGCCCTGTACTGGACGGCCATGCTGTCAATCACAGTACTGACAGCTCAGCACGCCCCTGTACTGGACTGGATGGCCATGCTGTCAATCACAGTACTGACAGCTCAGCACGCCCCTGTACTGGATGGCCATGCTGTCAATCACAGTACTGACAGCTCAGCACGCTCCTGTACTGGACTGGACGGCCATGCTGTCAATCACAGTACTGACAGCTCAGCACGCCACTGGACTGGATGGCCATGCTGTCAATCACAGTACTGACAGCTCAGCACGCCCCTGTACTGGACGGCCATGCTGTCAATCACAGTACTGACAGCTCAGCACGCCCCTGTACTGGACGGCCATGCTGTCAATCACAGTACTGACAGCTCAGCACGCCCCTGTACTGGACTGGATGGCCATGCTGTCAATCACAGTACTGACAGCTCAGCACGCCCCTGTACTGGATGGCCATGCTGTCAATCACAGTACTGACAGCTCAGCACGCTCCTGTACTGGACGGCCATGCTGTCAATCACAGTACTGACAGCTCAGCACGCCCCTGTACTGGATGGCCATGCTGTCAATCACAGTACTGACAGCTCAGCACGCCCCTGTAATGGATGGCCATGCTGTCAATCACAGTACTGACAGCTCAGCACGCCCCTGTACTGGACGGCCATGCTGTCAATCACAGTACTGACAGCTCAGCATGCCACTGGACTGGATGGCCATGCTGTCAATCACAGTACTGACAGCTCAGCACGCCCCTGTACTGGACTGGACGGCCATGCTGTCAATCACAGTACTGACATCTCAGCACGCCACTGGACTGGACGGCCATGCTGTGAATCACAGTACTGACAGCTCAGCACGGCCCTGTACTGGACGGCCATGCTGTCAATCACAGCACTGACAGGTGAGCACGCCCCTGTACTGGACTGGATGGCCGTGATGTCAATCACAGTACTGACAGCTCAGCACGCCCCTGTACTGGACGGCCATGATGTCAATCACAGTACTGACAGCTCAGCACGCCCCTGTACCGGACAGGACGGCCATGCTGTCAATCACAGTACTGACAGCTCAGCACGCCCCTGTACCGGACAGGACGGCCATGCTGTCAATCACAGTACTGACAGCTCAGCACGCCCCTGTACTGGACGGCCATGATGTCAATCACAGTACTGACAGCTCAGCACGCCCCTGTACTGGACGGCCATGCTGTCAATCACAGTACTGACAGCTCAGCACGGCCCTGTACTGGACGGCCATGCTGTCAATCACAGCACTGACAGGTGAGCACGCCCCTGTACTGGACTGGATGGCCGTGATGTCAATCACAGTACTGACAGCTCAGCACGCCCCTGTACTGGACGGCCATGATGTCAATCACAGTACTGACAGCTCAGCACGCCCCTGTACCGGACAGGACGGCCATGCTGTCAATCACAGTACTGACAGCTCAGCACGCCCCTGTACCGGACAGGACGGCCATGCTGTCAATCACAGTACTGACAGCTCAGCACGCCCCTGTACTGGACGGCCATGATGTCAATCACAGTACTGACAGCTCAGCACGCCCCTGTACTGGACGGCCATGCTGTGAATCACAGTACTGACAGCTCAGCACGGCCCTGTACTGGACGGCCATGCTGTCAATCACAGCACTGACAGCTCAGCACGCCCCTGGACTGGACGGCCATGCTGCCACTAACTGCATCCCAGTCACCCTGAGGGTTGGAACTGTGACAGTGTCCCTTCTTCTGGGGGGGGGGGGGGGGGGGGCAGCGAACTCCCAGGAAATTTTAGATGGAAGGCCCTAACCGATCAGCCTTCGCATCTCGAGCAGGGAGCCGCGATCTCTCCTCTGGTCCGTATCCCCTCCAGTGGATGAGGTACTGGAGGGAATCACAGGCCCTCCGAGAATCCACCACCCTCTGAACCTCGTACTCTGGGCCACCATCTACTGAAATCGGAGGTGGTGGGGATGAGGGAGACAATGCAGGAGGGACATACTCCTTTAATAGGGATTTATGGAATACGTCAGGGATGTGAAGGATGGCGGAAGCTGTAAATGCCACAGGATTGACCACCTCTGGGATCTCATATGGACCAATACACTTTGAACCCAACTTCGACGACGACACTTTAAGTTTAATATTCGTAGACAACCAAACCTTATCCCCGGTGTTGACAGCAGGACCCCCGACCGTCTGTCGTCCTTTTGTGTTTGAATCTGAGCAGCCCCAATATTCTTTTGAAGCTCCCTCCAGACCTCCCCAAGTCTCTGCACGGCGACCTCCACACCTCAGGGCAGTCAGAACTGATCCTAGAAAATGCGCCAAAATGGGGATGAAAGCCATAATTACAGAAGAATGGTGAGGTTCCGGTAGCGGCGGTGACATCACCGCTCTCCAGATATCAGGTATGTTGCAATCAGATGTTTCTCGGCGAGGTGCTTGGGGCCATTTGGATTCCTTGTGGCAGTGGGGTCTCCTGCAGTCTCTCTGCTCATTGAAGTCTATGGAGGGATTGCCGTCAGCTCCAGGAGTTGGTGTAGTATCCGCTTCTGTCCATACCGCACGTGGAGGGAGTACCGCTCCCTGCGGCTGAGCTCTTTGTACGCGGCACTGTCGTCCAGTATAGCCTGGTCGCTGCGCAGGTCGGTGGCGTATGCCTTGACAGCGAGTTCTGCGGTTCTATGGAGGAGTCTGCGCCAGGATGGGGGCAGTCTTGAGAGCTCCTGGTTATTTAGCGTCCCATCCTCTTCATCATCATCCTCCCACCCTTCATTGTCCTTATAGTCTACAAACTCCTCCGGAGACATGCACAGAAGCTGGAAGAGAGGACAGAGGCAGCGGGGGTCACAGGTGGGGCATTAGACCACCTGTCCATAAGGCGGGGAGGGGATATTCTGACTCACCTTCACACATGTCCTCAGCTCATCCTCTGTCAATGCTCCATCACAGCCGAACACAAAAGCTCCCTCCTCCCGGACCACGTCCATGTGACGGAGGAAGGTCCAGCGCTCCCGGACCCGCGCTCCCTGCTCCTCTGACTCTGCCCCTAGAGGTAGAGACACCATGACACGTCCAGCATAGCAGAGTAACCCTGCCTGCAGCACTTACCCAGCAGGGCAGCCTCCTGGAGGGTCGGCATGGGGATTTCGACCGTCTCGTAGATGTTGTTGGGGTGCTGCTCGGAGAAGCCGTACATGTGCAGCAGCTGCCAGTTTCCCATTTCTCCATAAGTGTTGAAGATCTCCTGTCCTGCCATCACCGCCCGTGTGGTCACCATGCGCAAACACTCCTGTCACAAGAGACGGAAGCTCTCAGAATGGTCCATGGTGGCCCCACCAAGACGACGGCCACAGAAACCCACCGGTGTAAACTCCAAGTGAGCGTTGTGTTGCGCGACGTGATTCAGTAAATCGGCCACTGGAACCATCATTGGGGGGAGGGTGTCCTTCCCACAATCCTCCTCATCCTCCTCCAGCGGCTCCTGGAAACTGTGGTGTAACATCCAAGAAGATGATCTGCACAGCCACTATGCCCAGGCCTCAAAGGGCGGATGACGGGGAGAGCCAGTCACTCCTCCAGAAAGCAGCTCACAAGGAGAGCAGTCTACTTCCCGACAGATCCCTCTGCGCGCGGCCGCTCACGCCTGTATCGGTGCCTCTGCGCGTGGCCTTAGCCTCCTAAAATGTTATCTGTGTGCACGGCCGCCCTCCCCTCTAGCGGTCCCTCTGCGCGCGGCCGCCCTCCCCTCTAGCGGTCCCTCTGCGCGCGGCCGCCCTCCCCTCTAGCCGTCCCTCTGCGCGCGGCCGCCCTCCCCCCCCTCTAGCCGTCCCTCTGCGCGCGGCCGCCCTCCCCTCTAGCGGTCCCTCTGCTGAAGGAGCCTGATAAGCGGCGCCTTCTCACCTGTACGCCATGACAAATGCCACCAGCCTCTTGTAAAGATCCAGGGAGTGCTTCTGAGGACAGAACATATTGGGGTATCTCCTGATGAAGGGCAGCACAATGGTGGTGTACTCCTGCTCCATGTTCTCCAGATCTTTCTTTACGGCCTCGGGCACGCCGGTGCCTTTCAGCAGCCGCAGTCTCTCGTTCTCTGACCTACAAGGAGATGAGGGACCAGGATCATTCATTACCAAGAATTAGATTGTTGTCTGCTGCCCAATCTGTACCAAAAATGTCCTCACCAGAACATGGGCAGGTCAGGGGTACTCAGCTGCGGCCAAAGTCCAAAGTATGGGGCCCAAGGAGAAGCCTCGTCTGTGGCCTCATACATGAGGGCGATGAGAAGAGAAACCCAGCCAGATCTGCTGTCCAGGTTCTCCCGGCCTGTGGGCGAAGACGATCAAACCAGTCAAAGCAGCATTATGGGACCCCGCTGACAACCCCCCGCGGCCGGGGACCCCGCTGACAACCCCCCGAGGCCGGGGACCCCGCTGACAACCCCCCGCGGCCGGGGACCCCGCTGACAACCCCCCGAGGCCGGGGACCCCGCTGACAACCCCCCGAGGCCGGGGACCCCGCTGACAACCCCCCGAGGCCGGGGACCCCGCTGACAACCCCCCGCGGCCGGGGACCCCGCTGACAACCCCCCGCGGCCGGGGACCCCGCTGACAACCCCCCGCGGCCGGGGACCCCGCTGACAACCCCCCGCGGCCGGGGACCCCGCTGACAACCCCCCGAGGCCGGGGACCCCGCTGACAACCCCCCGCGGCCGGGGACCCCGCTGACAACCCCCCGAGGCCGGGGACCCCGCTGACAACCCCCCGCGGCCGGGGACCCCGCTGACAACCCCCCGAGGCCGGGGACCCCGCTGACAACACCCCGAGGCCGGGGACCCCGCTGACAACCCCCCGCGGCCGGGGACCCCGCTGGCAACCCCCCGCGGCCGGGGACCCCGCTGACAACCCCCCGAGGCCGGGGACCCCGCTGACAACCCCCCGAGGCCGGGGACCCCGCTGACAACACCCCGAGGCCGGGGACCCCGCAGATAATACCCCGAGGCTGGGGACCCCGCTGACAATACCCCAGTCAGGACTCTGCTGGTACACTGGGGATCTGTGATTATGCAGCCAGAGTTGAGTGAATAGGGTCGGAAACGATCACAGAATGTGAATTTGCCGTATCGGTCGGTCCCCTCCCTATTCGTGACGATTTTAGGTTTGACGATCGTTTCCGAACACATTTGCTGATTTCTGCTCCTATTGACTCCAATGGTGTTCGGCTATGTTCACCAGTGAACGTAATGGGAACAGAATATTGAAAAATGGGCAGAGCCAGTACCTTCCTCCAGGAGATCCTGGATCTGGGTTGTGTGCTGGGACAGGAGGGCAGAGCGGGGAATCGAGCAGATCACTTCCCCTGCAGGGAGATCCTGGTGCGTCAGCACCCCATACCGCCAGACCGAGTCTTCTGCGCTCACATACACCTGCAGAACACACAGAGACGGTGGCCATAGTGGGAGTCCGCCACTCCCCTGCAGTAGGGGGCAGTGTCACACCCAGTATGTCAGGAGCCCAAACAATACTCCACCCACCTTTGGGTTCAGTTGAATGGAAACTTTTTGGCACCAGCTCAGAAAATGTGGGAGTGGCGCCTCCACCTGCCCTCCCCCTACCTGAAAACAAAGGAAAAACCAACCTGGGAAACACAGTACTGGTGTCATATAACGCCCCCCGTGACGCCGTAACCTAACGCCCCCCCCGTGACGCCATAACCTAACGCCCCCCCGTGACGCCATAACCTAACGCCCCCCCCGTGACGCCGTAACCTAACGCCCCCCCGTGACGCCATAACCTAACGCCGACGTCGTAACCTAACGCCCCCCGTGACGTCGTAACCTAACGCCCCCCGTGACGTCGTAACCTAACGCCCCCCCGTAACCTCGTAACCTAACGCCCCCCGTGACGTCGTAACCTAACGCCCCCCCCGTGACGCCATAACCTAACGCCGACGTCGTAACCTAACGCCCCCCGTGACGTCGTAACCTAACGCCCCCGTGACGTCGTAACCTAACGCCCCCCCGTAACCTCGTAACCTAACGCCCCCCGTGACGCCGTAACCTAACGCCCCCCCCGTGACGCCATAACCTAACGCCGACGTCGTAACCTAACGCCCCCCGTGACGTCATAACCTAACGCCCCCCCGTAACCTAACGCCCCCCCCGTGACGTCGTAACCTAACGCCCCCCCGTGACGCCGTAACCTAACGCCCCCCCCGTGACGCCGTAACCTAACGCCCCCCCCCGTGACGTCGTAACCTAACGCCCCCCCGTAACCTCGTAACCTAACGCCCCCCGTGACGCCGTAACCTAACGCCCCCCCCGTGACGCCATAACCTAACGCCGACGTCGTAACCTAACGCCCCCCGTGACGTCGTAACCTAACGCCCCCCGTGACGTCATAACCTAACGCCCCCCCCGTGACGCCGTAACCTAACGCCCCCCCGTGACGCCGTAACCTAACGCCCCCCCGTGACGCCGTAACCTAACGCCCCCCCGTGACGCCGTAACCTAACGCCCCCCCGTGACGTCGTAACCTAACGCCCCCCCGTAACCTCGTAACCTAACGCCCCCCGTGACGCCGTAACCTAACGCCCCCCCGTGACGCCATAACCTAACGCCGACGTCGTAACCTAACGCCCCCCGTGACGTCGTAACCTAACGCCCCCCGTGACGTCATAACCTAACGCCCCCCCCGTGACGCCGTAACCTAACGCCCCCCCCGTGACGCCGTAACCTAACGCCCCCCCGTGACGCCGTAACCTAACGCCCCCCCGTGACGCCGTAACCTAACGCCCCCCCGTGACGCCGTAACCTAACGCCCCCCCCGTGACGTCGTAACCTAACGCCCCCCCGTAACCTCGTAACCTAACGCCCCCCCGTGACGTCGTAACCTAACGCCCCCCCCGTGACGTCGTAACCTAACGCCCCCCCCGTGACGCCGTAACCTAACGCCCCCCCCGTGACGTCGTAACCTAACGCCCCCCCGTAACCTCGTAACCTAACGCCCCCCGTGACGCCGTAACCTAACGCCCCCCCGTGACGCCGTAACCTAACGCCCCCCCCGTGACGTCGTAACCTAACGCCCCCCCGTAACCTCGTAACCTAACGCCCCCCGTGACGCCGTAACCTAACGCCCCCCCCGTGACGCCATAACCTAACGCCGACGTCGTAACCTAACGCCCCCCGTGACGTCGTAACCTAACGCCCCCCCCGTGACGTCGTAACCTAACGCCCCCCCGTGACGCCGTAACCTAACGCCCCCCCCGTGACGTCGTAACCTAACGCCCCCCCCGTGACGTCGTAACCTAACGCCCCCCCCGTGACGCCGTAACCTAACGCCCCCCCCGTGACGTCGTAACCTAACGCCCCCCCGTAACCTCGTAACCTAACGCCCCCCCGTGACGCCGTAACCTAACGCCCCCCCGTGACGCCGTAACCTAACGCCCCCCCCGTGACGTCGTAACCTAACGCCCCCCCGTAACCTCGTAACCTAACGCCCCCCGTGACGCCGTAACCTAACGCCCCCCCCGTGACGCCATAACCTAACGCCGACGTCGTAACCTAACGCCCCCCGTGACGTCGTAACCTAACGCCCCCCCCGTGACGTCGTAACCTAACGCCCCCCCGTGACGCCGTAACCTAACGCCCCCCCCGTGACGTCGTAACCTAACGCCCCCCCCGTGATGTCGTAACCTAACGCCCCCCCGTAACCTCGTAACCTAACGCCCCCCGTGACGCCGTAACCTAACGCCCCCCCCGTGACGCCATAACCTAACGCCGACGTCGTAACCTAACGCCCCCCCCGTGACGCCGTAACCTAACGCCCCCCCCGTGACGCCGTAACCTAACGCCCCCCCCGTGACGCCGTAACCTAACGCCCCCCCGTGACGCCGTAACCTAACGCCCCCCCCGTGACGCCATAACCTAACGCCGACGTCGTAACCTAACGCCCCCCGTGACGTCGTAACCTAACGCCCCCCCGTAACCTAACGCCCCCCCCGTGACGCCGTAACCTAACGCCCCCCCGTGACGCCGTAACCTAACGCCCCCCCCGTGACGCCGTAACCTAACGCCCCCCCCGTGACGCCGTAACCTAACGCCCCCCCCGTGACGCCGTAACCTAACGCCCCCCCCGTGACGCCGTAACCTAACGCCCCCCCCGTGACGTCGTAACCTAACGCCCCCCCCGTGACGCCGTAACCTAACGCCCCCCCCGTGACGCCGTAACCTAACGCCCCCCCCGTGACGCCGTAACCTAACGCCCCCCCCGTGACGCCGTAACCTAACGCCCCCCCCGTGACGCCGTAACCTAACGCCCCCCCCGTGACGCCGTAACCTAACGCCCCCCCCGTGACGTCGTAACCTAACGCCCCCCGTGACGTCGTAACCTAACGCCCCCCGTAACCTCGTAACCTAACGCCCCCCGTGACGCCGTAACCTAACGTCCCCCCCGTGACGCCATAACCTAACGCCGACGTCGTAACCTAACGCCCCCCGTGACGTCGTAACCTAACGCCCCCCCCGTGACGCCGTAACCTAACGCCCCCCCCGTGACGCCGTAACCTAACGCCCCCCCCGTGACGTCGTAATCTAACGCCCCCCGTGACGTCGTAACCTAACGCCCCCCCGTAACCTCGTAACCTAACGCCCCCCGTGACGCCGTAACCTAACGCCGACGTCGTAACCTAACGCCCCCCGTAACGTCATAACCTAACGCCCCCCCGTAACCTAACGCCCCCCCCGTGACGCCGTAACCTAACGCCCCCCCGTAACCTAACGCCCCCCGTGACGCCGTAACCTAACGCCGACGTCGTAACCTAACGCCCCCCGTGACGTCATAACCTAACGCCCCCCCGTAACCTAACGCCCCCCCCGTGACGCCGTAACCTAACGCCCCCCCGTAACCTAACGCCCCCCCCGTGACGCCGTAACCTAACGCCCCCCCCCGTGACGCCGTAACCTAACGCCCCCCCCGTGACGCCGTAACCTAACGCCCCCCCCGTGACGTCGTAACCTAACGCCCCCCGTGACGTCGTAACCTAACGCCCCCCCGTAACCTCGTAACCTAACGCCCCCCGTGACGCCGTAACCTAACGCCGACGTCGTAACCTAACGCCCCCCGTGACGTCATAACCTAACGCCCCCCCGTAACCTAACGCCCCCCGTGACGCCGTAACCTAACGCCGACGTCGTAACCTAACGCCCCCCGTGACGTCGTAACCTAACGCCCCCCCGTAACCTCGTAACCTAACGCCCCCCGTGACGCCGTAACCTAACGCCGACGTCGTAACCTAACGCCCCCCGTGACGTCATAACCTAACGCCCCCCCGTAACCTAACGCCCCCCCCGTAACCTAACGCCCCCCCCGTGACGCCGTAACCTAACGCCCCCCCCGTGACGCCGTAACCTAACGCCCCCCCGTGACGTCGTAACCTAACGCCCCCCCGTAACCTCGTAACCTAACGCCCCCCGTGACGCCGTAACCTAACGCCCCCCCCGTGACGCCGTAACCTAACGCCCCCCCCCGTGACGCCGTAACCTAACGCCCCCCCCGTGACGCCGTAACCTAACGCCCCCCCGTGACGCCATAACCTAACGCCGACGTCGTAACCTAACGCCCCCCGTGACGTCATAACCTAACGCCCCCCCGTAACTTAACGCCCCCCCCGTGACGCCGTAACCTAACGCCCCCCCCGTGACGCCGTAACCTAACGCCCCCCCCGTGACGCCGTAACCTAACGCCCCCCCGTGACGCCGTAACCTAACGCCCCGCCCGTGACGCCGTAACCTAACGCCCCCCCCGTGACGCCGTAACCTAACGCCCCCCCCGTGACGCCGTAACCTAACGCCCCCCCCGTGACGTCGTAACCTAACGCCCCCCCCGTGACGCCGTAACCTAACGCCCCCCCCGTGACGCCGTAACCTAACGCCCCCCCCGTGACGTCGTAACCTAACGCCCCCCGTGACGTCGTAACCTAACGCCCCCCGTGACGTCGTAACCTAACGCCCCCCGTGACGCCGTAACCTAACGCCCCCCCCGTGACGCCGTAACCTAACGCCGAAGTCGTAACCTAACGCCCCCCGTGACGTCGTAACCTAACGCCCCCCCGTAACCTCGTAACCTAACGCCCCCCGTGACGCCGTAACCTAACGCCGACGTCGTAACCTAACGCCCCCCGTGACGTCATAACCTAACGCCCCCCCGTAACCTAACGCCCCCGTGACGCCGTAACCTAACGCCGACGTCGTAACCTAACGCCCCCCGTGACGTCGTAACCTAACGCCCCCCCGTAACCTCGTAACCTAACGCCCCCCGTGACGCCGTAACCTAACGCCGACGTCGTAACCTAACGCCCCCCGTGACGTCATAACCTAACGCCCCCCCGTAACCTAACGCCCCCCCCGTAACCTAACGCCCCCCCCGTGACGCCGTAACCTAACGCCCCCCCCGTGACGCCGTAACCTAACGCCCCCCCGTGACGTCGTAACCTAACGCCCCCCCGTAACCTCGTAACCTAACGCCCCCCGTGACGCCGTAACCTAACGCCCCCCCCCGTGACGCCGTAACCTAACGCCCCCCCCGTGACGCCGTAACCTAACGCCCCCCCGTGACGCCATAACCTAACGCCGACGTCGTAACCTAACGCCCCCCGTGACGTCATAACCTAACGCCCCCCCGTAACTTAACGCCCCCCCGTGACGCCGTAACCTAACGCCCCCCCCATGACGCCGTAACCTAACGCCCCCCCGTGACGCCGTAACCTAACGCCCCCCCCGTGACGCCGTAACCTAACGCCCCCCCCGTGACGCCGTAACCTAACGCCCCCCCCGTGACGCCGTAACCTAACGCCCCCCCCGTGACGCCGTAACCTAACGCCCCCCCCGTGACGCCGTAACCTAACGCCCCCCCCGTGACGTCGTAACCTAACGCCCCCCCCGTGACGCCGTAACCTAACGCCCCCCCCGTGACGTCGTAACCTAACGCCCCCCGTGACGTCGTAACCTAACGCCCCCCGTGACGTCGTAACCTAACGCCCCCCGTGACGCCGTAACCTAACGCCCCCCCGTGACGCCGTAACCTAACGCCCCCCCGTGACGCCATAACCTAACGCCGAAGTCGTAACCTAACGCCCCCCGTGACGCCGTAACCTAACGCCGACGTCGTAACCTAACGCCCCCCGTGACGTCGTAACCTAACGCCCCCCCGTAACTTAACGCCCCCCCCGTGACGCCGTAACCTAACGCCCCCCCCGTGACGCCGTAACCTAACGCCCCCCCCGTGACGCCGTAACCTAACGCCCCCCCCGTGACCTCGTAACCTAACGCCCCCCCCGTGACCTCGTAACCTAACGCCCCCCCCGTGACGTCAACGGCTCCGGCACCTTCCGTCTCTTGCTCTCCGCGCTCATGCTCTTTCCTCCCCGCCACGTGCTTCCGTGTCACGTGTCCCACTGCGGCTTCCGGCGCAACAGAGCGTGCAAGAGTCACGTGGTGAACATAAGCCCCACCCTTCAGAGACGATTGGTTCCCGGACTGGGAGGCGGAGATTCCAACCGCTGTCACCTCAGGACTCCGTCCACATAGAGAGAGCGGCACCTGGCGGCAGCTCCGTGTATGACACTGAGGAGAGAGCGGCACCTGGCGGCAGCTCCGTGTATGACACCGAGGAGAGAGCGGCAACCGGCGGCAGCTCCGTGTATGACACTGAGGAGAGAGCGGCACCTGGCGGCAGCTCCGTGTATGACACCGAGGAGAGAGCGGCACCCGGCGGCAGCTCCGTGTATGACACCGAGGAGAGAGCGGCACCCGGCGGCAGCTCCGTGTATGACACCGAGGAGAGCGGCACCTGGCGACAGCTCCGTGTATGACACCGAGGAGACAGCGGCACCTGGCGACAGCTCCGTGTATGACACCGAGAGAGAGCGGCACCTGGCGGCAGCTCCGTGTATGACACCGAGGAGAGAGCGGCACCTGGCGACAGCTCCGTGTATGACACCGAGAGAGAGCGGCACCCGGCGGCAGCTCCGTGTATGACACCGAGGAGAGAGAGCGGCACCTGGCGGCAGCTCCGTGTATTACACAGAGGGGAGAGAGCGGCACCTGGCGGCAGCTCCGTGTATGACACAGAGGAGAGAGAGCGGCACCTGGCGACAGCTCCGTGTATGACACCGAGGAGAGAGCGGCACCTGGCACCAGCTCCGTGTATTACAGAGGGGAGAGAGCGGCACCCGGCGGCAGCTCCGTGTATGACACCGAGGAGAGAGAGCGGCACCTGTCACCAGCTCCGTGTATTACACAGAGGGGAGAGAGCGGCACCTGGCGGCAGCTCCGTGTATGACACCGAGGAGAGAGAGCGGCACCTGGCGACAGCTCCGTGTATGACACCGAGGAGAGAGCGGCACCTGGCACCAGCTCCGTGTATTACACAGAGGGGAGAGAGCGGCACCCGGCGGCAGCTCCGTGTATGACACCGAGGAGAGAGCGGCACCTGGCGACAGCTCCGTGTATGACACCGAGAGAGAGCGGCACCTGGCGGCAGCTCCGTGTATGACACCGAGGAGAGAGCGGCACCCGGCGGCAGCTCCGTGTATGACACTGAGGAGAGAGCGGCACCCGGCGGCAGCTCCGTGTATGACACCGAGAGCGGCACCCGGCGGCAGCTCCGTGTATGACACCGAGGAGAGAGCGGCACCTGGCGACAGCTCCGTGTATGACACCGAGAGAGCGGCACCCGGCGGCAGCTCCGTGTATGACACCGAGGAGAGCGGCACCCGGCAGCAGCTCCGTGTATGACACCGAGGAGAGAGCGGCACCCGGCGGCAGCTCCGTGTATGACACCGAGGAGAGAGAGCGACACCTGTCACCAGCTCCGTGTATTACACAGAGGGGAGAGAGCGGCACCTGGCGGCAGCTCCGTGTATGACACCGAGGAGAGAGAGCGGCACCTGGCGACAGCTCCGTGTATGACACCGAGGAGAGAGCGGCACCTGGCACCAGCTCCGTGTATTACACAGAGGGGAGAGAGCGGCACCCGGCGGCAGCTCCGTGTATGACACCGAGGAGAGAGCGGCACCTGGCGACAGCTCCGTGTATGACACCGAGAGAGAGCGGCACCCGGCAGCAGCTCCGTGTATGACACCGAGGAGAGAGCGGCACCCGGCAGCAGCTCCGTGTATGACACTGAGGAGAGAGCGGCACCCGGCAGCAGCTCCGTGTATGACACCGAGGAGAGAGCGGCACCCGGCGGCAGCTCCGTGTATGACACCGAGGAGAGAGAGCGACACCTGTCACCAGCTCCGTGTATTACACAGAGGGGAGAGAGCGGCACCTGGCGGCAGCTCCGTGTATGACACCGAGGAGAGAGAGCGGCACCTGGCGACAGCTCCGTGTATGACACCGAGGAGAGAGCGGCACCTGGCACCAGCTCCGTGTATTACACAGAGGGGAGAGAGCGGCACCCGGCGGCAGCTCCGTGTATGACACCGAGGAGAGAGCGGCACCCGGCGGCAGCTCCGTGTATGACACCGAGGAGAGCGGCACCTGGCGACAGCTCCGTGTATGACACCGAGGAGACAGCGGCACCTGGCGACAGCTCCGTGTATGACACCGAGAGAGAGCGGCACCTGGCGGCAGCTCCGTGTATGACACCGAGGAGAGAGCGGCACCTGGCGACAGCTCCGTGTATGACACCGAGAGAGAGCGGCACCCGGCGGCAGCTCCGTGTATGACACCGAGGAGAGAGAGCGGCACCTGGCGGCAGCTCCGTGTATTACACAGAGGGGAGAGAGCGGCACCTGGCGGCAGCTCCGTGTATGACACCGAGGAGAGAGAGCGGCACCTGGCGACAGCTCCGTGTATGACACCGAGGAGAGAGCGGCACCTGGCACCAGCTCCGTGTATTACAGAGGGGAGAGAGCGGCACCCGGCGGCAGCTCCGTGTATGACACCGAGGAGAGAGAGCGGCACCTGTCACCAGCTCCGTGTATTACACAGAGGGGAGAGAGCGGCACCTGGCGGCAGCTCCGTGTATGACACCGAGGAGAGAGAGCGGCACCTGGCGACAGCTCCGTGTATGACACCGAGGAGAGAGCGGCACCTGGCACCAGCTCCGTGTATTACACAGAGGGGAGAGAGCGGCACCCGGCGGCAGCTCCGTGTATGACACCGAGGAGAGAGCGGCACCTGGCGACAGCTCCGTGTATGACACCGAGAGAGAGCGGCACCTGGCGGCAGCTCCGTGTATGACACCGAGGAGAGAGCGGCACCCGGCGGCAGCTCCGTGTATGACACCGAGGAGAGAGCGGCACCCGGCGGCAGCTCCGTGTATGACACCGAGAGCGGCACCCGGCGGCAGCTCCGTGTATGACACCGAGGAGAGAGCGGCACCTGGCGACAGCTCCGTGTATGACACCGAGAGAGCGGCACCCGGCGGCAGCTCCGTGTATGACACCGAGGAGAGCGGCACCCGGCAGCAGCTCCGTGTATGACACCGAGGAGAGAGCGGCACCTGGCACCAGCTCCGTGTATTACACAGAGGGGAGAGAGCGGCACCTGGCGGCAGCTCCGTGTATGACACCGAGGGGAGAGAGAGCGGCACCTGGTTGCAGCTCCGTGTATGACACCGAGGAGAGAGAGCGGCATATGGCGGCAGCTCCGTGTATGACACCGAGGAGAGAGAGCGGCACCCGGCGGCAGCTCCGTGTATGACACCGAGGAGAGAGAGCGGCACCCGGCGGCAGCTCCGTGTATGACACCGAGGAGAGAGCGGCACCTGGCGACAGCTCCGTGTATGACACCGAGAGAGCGGCACCCGGCGGCAGCTCCGTGTATGACACCGAGGAGAGCGGCACCCGGCGGCAGCTCCGTGTATAACACCGAGGAGAGAGCGGCACCTGGCACCAGCTCCGTGTATTACACAGAGGGGAGAGAGCGGCACCTGGCGGCAGCTCCGTGTATGACACCGAGGGGAGAGAGAGAGCGGCACCTGGTTGCAGCTCCGTGTATGACACCGAGGAGAGAGAGCGGCATATGGCGGCAGCTCTGTGTATGACACCGAGGAGAGAGAGCGGCACCCGGCGGCAGCTCCGTGTATGACACCGAGGAGAGAGAGCGGCACCCGGCGGCAGCTCCGTGTATGACCCGAGGAGAGAGAGCGGCACCTGGCCGCAGCTCCGTGTATGACACCGAGGAGAGAGAGCGACACCTGGCGGCAGCTCCATGTATGACACCGAGAGAGCGGCACCTGGCGGCAGCTCCCTGTATGACATCGAGGAGAGAGCGGTACCTGGCGGCAGCTCCCTGTATGACACCGAGGTGAGAGAGAGCGGCACCTGGCCGCAGCTCCGTGTATGACAACGAGGACAGAGAGCGGCACCTGGCGGCAGCTCCGTGTATGACGAGGACAGAGAGCGGCACCTGGCGGCAGCTCCGTGTATGACACCGAGGAGAGATAGCGGCACCTGGCAGCAGCTCCGTGTATGATACCGAAGAGAGAGAGCGGCACCTGGCGGCAGCTCCTTGTATGACACCGAGGAGAGAGAGCGGCACCCAGCGGCAGCTCCGTGTATGATACCGAAGAGAGAGCGGCACCCGGCGGCAGCTCCGTGTATGACACCGAGGAAAGAGAGCGGCACCCGGCGGCAGCTCCGTGTATGACACCAAGGAAAGAGAGCAGCACCTGGCGGCAGCTCTGTGTATGACGCCGAGAGAGCGGCACTCGGCGGCAGCTCCGTGTATGACACCGAGGAAAGAGCAGCATCCGGCGACAGCTCCGTGTATGACACCGAGGATAGAGCGGCACCCGGCGGCAGCTCCGTGTATGACACCGAGGAGAGATAGCGGCACCTGGCAGCAGCGTCGTGTATGATACCGAAGAGAGCGGCACCTGGCGGCAGCTCCTTGCATGACACCGAGGAGAGAGAGCGGCACCCGGCGGCAGCTCCGTGTATGACACCGAGGAGAGAGAGCGGCACCCGGCGGCAGCTCCGTGTATGACACCGAGGAGAGAGAGCGGCACCCGGCGGCAGCTCCGTGTATGACACCGAGGAGAGAGAGCGGCACCCGGCAGCAGCTCCGTGTATGACACCGAGGAGAGAGCGGCACCTGGCGGCAGCTTCGTGTATGACACCGGGGAGAGAGCGGTACCTGGCCGCAGCTTCGTGTATGACACCGGGGAGAGAGCGGTACCTGGCCGCAGCTTCGTGTATGACACCGGGGAGAGAACGGTACCTGGCGGCAGCTCCGTGTATGACACCGGGGAGAGAGCGGTACCTGGCCGCAGCTTCGTGTATGACACAGATGAGAGAGCGGCACCTGGAGGCAGCGCCGTGTATGACACCGAGAGAGCAGCACCTGGCGGCAGCTCCGTGTATGACACAGAGAGAGCGAGAGCGGCACCTCCAGGACAGTGTGTCTGATGTTCTCAGTCAGGGCAGACGGTCCTGAGGTGGCACACTACATGCAGCGGTAATGGCGGCTGTAAGGCTATGTGCACACGTGCGGATCCTCCCGTGACAAATTAGCATTTTGTAAACGTAATTAGCATGCAGAATGAGAAACCTGGCACCAGCTCCGTGTATTACACAGAGGGGAGAGAGCGGCACCTGGCGGCAGCTCCGTGTATGACACCGAGGGGAGAGAGAGAGCGGCACCTGGCGGCAGCTCCGTGTATGACACCGAGGAGAGAGAGCGGCATATGGCGGCAGCTCCGTGTATGACACCGAGGAGAGAGAGCGGCACCCGGCGGCAGCTCCGTGTATGACACCGAGGAGAGAGAGCGGCACCCGGCGGCAGCTCCGTGTATGACACCGAGGAGAGAGAGCGGCACCTGGCGGCAGCTCCGTGTATGACACCGAGGAGAGAGAGCGGCACCCGGCGGCAGCTCCGTGTATGACACCGAGGAGAGAGAGCGGCACCCGGCGGCAGCTCCGTGTATGACACCGAGGAGAGAGCGGCACCCGGCGGCAGCTCCGTGTATGACACCGAGGAGAGAGCGGCACCTGGCGGCAGCTTCGTGTATGACACCGGGGAGAGAGCGGTACCTGGCCGCAGCTTCGTGTATGACACCGGGGAGAGAACGGTACCTGGCGGCAGCTCCGTGTATGACACCGAGGAGAGAGCGGCACCTGGCGGCAGCTTCGTGTATGACACCGGGGAGAGAGCGGTACCTGGCCGCAGCTTCGTGTATGACACCGGGGAGAGAACGGTACCTGGCGGCAGCTCCGTGTATGACACCGGGGAGAGAGCGGTACCTGGCCGCAGCTTCGTGTATGACACAGATGAGAGAGAGCGGCACCTGGAGGCAGCGCCGTGTATGACACCGAGAGAGCAGCACCTGGCGGCAGCTCCGTGTATGACACAGAGAGAGCGAGAGCGGCACCTCCAGGACAGTGTGTCTGATGTTCTCAGTCAGGGCAGACGGTCCTGAGGTGGCACACTACATGCAGCGGTAATGGCGGCTGTAAGGCTATGCGCACACGTGCGGATCCTCCCGTGACAAATTAGCATTTTGTAAACGTAATTAGCATGCAGAATGAGAAATGCTCGCTAACGTCATCAATAGTAAAAGATATTTTTTACATTCTAAGAATATTTTTTGTTTTTATTATTCTCACCTTCCGACGGCCCCCGCAGCCTTCCCGCCTCTCTCCACGCTCCCGGCATCTTCCGGTCCCAGCGATGCTGTGCGCGAAGGACCTGAGATGACGTCATCAGCGGTCACTGGCGCAAAGCATCACTGGGACCGGGAGCGTGGAGAGAGGCGGGAAGGCTGCGGGAGCCGTCGGAAGGTGAGAATAACAATATTTTTTATTTTCTCTTTTTTACAGGATCATGGTACCCAGCACATAGTCTCCGCCACACCCTGGGTACCAGCCGCACATGATGCGCTCACCTCATACATGGTGAGCGTTTCGCTGCAATCCTAGGGGTGCGGATTTTGCCGCGATTCCGTAAGAATGAACATCCCGGGGATTTTTTCCGCTTTGCGTTTCCGCAGCATTAGCACAGCATTGCAGAATCCCATAGAATGCGTTTATTTTGCGTTTTCGCGGTGATTCTGCACATAAAAAAACGCAAAACCGCTACGTGTGAACACAGCCTAAGCCTGCGGCCGGCGGCTCCATGGCGCCATAATGTGTGCTCTGCTACAGCCGACAATTTAGCGCGTACAGAAGAAAGCCACGTACAGTAAGACAATGCTTATCGGATATACAATAAGATAATGAAAAGCAAAATATTATTTAAAAATGGATTTACATGGTTGAGATGGATAACCGGTCAGAGAAAGGAGGCTGCACAGCTACATGATGTCACAGAGGGAGGTGATGACGCTCAGTATAATGTGGAGGAATATGAAAAACAAAAACAACCACCACTGGTGAGTAATACTGCAACGGTCCCAGAAGACCCAACACATATATAGAATGAAATACTGGGGAAATTAGAATCTGTGCAGAGCATAGGTACGTGGAAGCTGAGGTGCCACCACCCCGACGCACGTTTTGGCAACAGTGCCTTCCTCTGACCTCACAGAGCAGGAAACACTATTAAGTAGTTTGTGGTAACTAATGGTAGAATGTGTTCGATAACAGGTATCTAATGCTGTTCTGGATAGGCGCATGTACCACCGCCAGAAGCGGACATCACCGAGGGCTTCATCGGGAAAGAGGAACCCCCACATGTGGTAACGTGAGCAGACCTATCTACTCCGAGTGAGGCGCTGTCCGCGATGCCAGGCAACCGAGCAGAAACAGACATGGACACACGACGGCTAAGCGAGTATCAGAAATACAGGAACATTAGAACGAGGCGGATTGGCTGTAAGTATGGAAGGGCAGAACGCACCATGAAAAACTAGTAGTGATAATATCCCCCAAACAGGTGGAGATGGAAAAAGAACATTCTGGTAAGAAGAAACACATTTTTGTGATTAACAATAGAGTCTAAAATGAGAACGATAAGAAATATACAAAGCGCAACAATAGTGAGAGGACTGAAGGCTTCCACCATCGCTGGGCACTTAGGGGAGAATCATTAGAAAGTGCGATGTGCATCATGGAATGAAATGATCACAGATAACATGGGAGGCGCCAGCAGCATGGGAGGCGCCAGCTTCATGGGAGGCGCCAGCTTCATGGGAGGCGCCAGCTTCATGGGAGGCGCCAGCTTCATATCCATACAGATAGAGGCACCAAGCAATATAAAGCGCAAGACTGGAAGAAGTGGCGAACCATAAAAACGAGAGGCCACCGGATCTTCATGTACTTGGTCCGATAGACTTCCATCCTGAGAATAGTGAAAATCAGAGCGAGAACTTACTGTAAGAAGATAAAACCGTGGAACCTGCCACACCCAACGAACCCTGGATAGGGGGGAGCAGAGGGTTTCAATGTCTAATTACCAGATCCAGCGAGACTCCTGGGCCAAATCGCGGCTGAGATTAGCCCGTCCGCCAGCTTGAATCCGGTGTCTTGGTGTTGTTATTGCATCCAGGACAGCCTCATTAGCTGCTGATGCTAAGATGTCCCTCACCTGCTCGGATTTTTGGTGCCCGAGTGGCAAGTCCCACAGATGATCGTGTCGCCTGGCATATGACGGTAGTTGTTTTCCACTGTCTGATAATAGAAATTCCTTTGTGGCGTCCATGTTTGGGCATGCTACCCATCTACCACGAGGTCTACAACCCCACTGTGGTTGGGGTAATTGGGGGGTGGATAGTACCTCCAAACAAGATGGTCACGCAAGTTTGGGGAACATCTAGCCACAATAGATGGATGGGATGGTAAATGCTGCCTTATCGTACGATCCGCCAGTGTTATTCTCTAATTGCATTTGTGCCATTGCGAGTGGAACCGAGTGACCATTCTTACCTGACCAGTGTGAAGAAACCAACTGTGGGAGCAATAATAAGAAAATGGAAGACATACAAGACCACAGATAATCTCCCTCCCTCTGGGGCTCCACACAAGATCTCACCCCGTGGGGTCAAAATGATCACAAGAACAGTGAGCAAAAATCCCAGAACCACACGGGGGACCTAGTGAATGACCGGCATAGAGGTGGGACCACCATAACAAAGGCTGCCATCAGTAACACACTACGCCGCCAGGGACTCAGATCCTGCAGTGTCACACATGTCCCCCTGCTTAAGCAAGTACATGTCCAGGCCCGTCTGCCGTTTGCTAGAGAGCATTTGGATGATCCAGAAGAGTATTGGGAGAATGTCATATGGTCTGATGAAACCAAAGTAGAACTGTCTGGTAGAAACAAAACTCGTCGTGTTTGGAGGAGACAGAATGCTGAGCTGCATCCAACAAACACCATACCTACTGTAAAGCATGGGGGTGGCAACCTCATGCCTGGGGGCTGTTTCTCTGCAAAGAGACCAGGCTGACTCATTCGTGTAATGAAAGAATGAATGGGGCCATGTACCGTGAGATTTTGAGTGCAAACCTCCTTCCATCAGCAAGGGCATTGAAGATGAAATGTGGATGGGTCTTTCATCATGATAATGATCCCAAGCACACCGATAGGGCAGGGAAAGAGTGGCTTCGTAAGAAGAATATGAAGGTCCTGGAGTGGCCCAGCCAGTCTCCAGATCTCAACCTCATAGAAAACCTTTGGAGGGAGTTGAAAGTCCGTGTTGCCCAGCGACAGGTCCAAAACATCACCGCTTTAGAGGAGATCTGCATGGAGGAATGGGCCAACATACCACCAACAGTGTGCGCCAACCTTGTGAAGACTCAGAAAACGTCTGACCTCTGTCATTGCCAACAAAGGATAGATAACAAAATACTGAGATGAACTTTTGTTAATGACCAAATACTTATTTTCCACCATAATTTGCAAAATAAATCTTCCCATATCAGACAAGGTGATTTTCTGGATTTTTCTCATTGTGACTCTCATAGTTGTGGTCGACCTATGAGGTCAGTTACAGGCCGCTCTCATCTTTACAAGGGGGAGAACTTGCACGATTGGGGGCGACTAAAGACTTTTCCCTACTGTATATAACACGGGGTGGAGCTGAGCCCTCCTTTACGCCTAAGGCTTCTTTTAGAAAAAAGGAAACAGCCGCGCTCCCACCCTGCAGTCGTCACACAAGTCATTCCTAGTCACCCCATGGCTCTCACGTGTAGCCGGCTGCCCTCTCGTCCTGCATTGTGTGAGGGCGGCCGCTCCGCCAGCTCCTCTTACCTGAAGCAGAGTGCGCTTCGTTTCTCTCTTTCCTAAGGTTTCTTTGACACCGTGTTTTTGCGGCCTCAGTAGATTTCTATAGGGCTGCAACATCGGCCGTCGTAAAGATCGAGCCTACGTCTGGACACTCCCCCCAGTCACTTCCGGGTTTGCAGAACGCAGTTTTTTTTTCCCCAATACAATCTGAAAAATGGCGATCCGCAAGTGTTTTGTGGTCCGTTATTGCGTCAGACTGTGAAATTGCAGCGGTACGGCCAGCAATAACGGGCCGCAAAAAAAAGCCAGTAAGTGTAAAGGAAGCCAGATACAGGATGGACCCACGTCCCGTATTTCTGGCAGATTTTGCTTCACTAATTACTGAAATTTCTTATTTTCAATGCCCCCCAGACCTCTTTGTAGGGTCTGCCAGAAGAAAAGCTTGGGTTTTCCCATTATGAGCATGCAAGGATTAGGAATTGCTCAGTTCAAGCAATGAACACCTAAATATTTTAGTGCTCACTCATCTCTAGTGCTAGGTCTTTCAGAATTTTCTTAGATCTCCAACTTTCAGGATATATTCACCCCTGGAGGTCCCAGGCAGAAGATATTGTCATTATGATTCCAATTTCATTTTGATACAGATATGACACATGGCATGAACAGCATCATCTATCAACTGTTATTAAGTTGGAGGTGTTAGAATGGTCACAACCTGGCTTCATCTTCCAGGGCCGATTACCCCACCTGTGGGGCACACACAGAGAGGTGGTAACAACAAGCTTAGGAAGAGGACAGCCCATTGAGGTACAAGGCCAGTTAATCCAAGGGTCACAACCTGGCTACGCCAAACATCTCCATGGAGCCAGGTGACCAGTGGGTCCCAATCCTGGCTTTCTCCAAATATATTCATGGTTCAGTGATGATCAATGGAGCAGATCTCTTCTTCCAACCAGGGCTGAGGTCCCCTAGGTTTCCAGAATGATAAATCCATGAACCTCATGATGACGCCATGACATTGGCTCCTGTCCTGTCTCTGATCTTTTGATGTCTTAGCAGATCCTTCCTAATTATAGGTCACCACTTCTCCTTCAGCCATTCCACCACCGGCTTGGGGGAAGGTGGTAGGAGGCCATCCCTCACTGCTGGAGTGCTCAGACAACATGCACAGATTGCCCTTCATATTGCAGAGCACCAATGGCTCATCCACAGTGTAACGGGGTCTACCAAGCTGGGGTACCTCTTTCAGTACCACCCCGTGTTTTCGGAGGTCCGCTCTGCGTTGGCTGGAGTCTGAATGAAGGATGCTGGCTGGAATTCCTCTGAGTGCATGGGCGCATATAAAAGATCACTGCTTCTCCATGTATTTCCAGTCTGACAATACTTTACTCACAGGACATCAAATGGCATCAGAAAGAGCGTCAGCTTCGTGCCCAACAACCGGCCCACAGTCAGCACCGCCACAAGATAAGCACAGGCTCAGCATCGTAATTAGACAGAGGTGGAGAATCATGACGACAGGTCACTGGTATCAGAGAATGACTCGCATAAAATCAATGTTGGAATTGCATTTTTTTTTCCACAACTTCACTGCACTCGGAATGGATGGCATCATCCAAAACTGCAACTTGCCCCGTAAAAAATGACCTCACACGGCGAAGTGGATGGGAAACAAGGGAGGAAAAAAGTAATCAAAGTGTCCACCAGTGAGCAGTGTTCCCTGGGAGTAAAACACAGAACGACGGCACCACGCGGCAGAGGCAGAACGACGGTACCACGCGGCAGAGGCAGAACGGCACCACGCGCCAGACGCAGAAAGACGGCACCACGCGGCAGAGGCAGAGTGACGGCACCACGCGGCAGAGTGACGGCACCACGCGGCAGTGACGGCACCACGCGGCAGAGTGACGGCACCACGCGGCAGAGTGACGGCACCACGCGGCAGAGGCAGAGTGACGGCACCACGCGGCAGAGTGACGGCACCACGTGGCAGAGTGACGGCACCACGTGGCAGAGTGACGGCACCACGCGGCAGAGTGACGGCACCACGCGGCAGAGTGACGGCACCACGCGGCAGAGTGACGGCACCACGCGGCAGAGTGACGGCACCACGCGGCAGAGGCAGAGTGACGGCACCACGCGGCAGAGTGACGGCACCACGCGGCAGAGTGACGGCACCACGCGGCAGAGTGACGGCACCACGCGGCAGAGTGACGGCACCACGCGGCAGAGTGACGGCACCACGCGGCAGAGGCAGAGTGACGGCACCACGCGGCAGAGGCAGAGTGACGGCACCACGCGGCAGAGGCAGAGGGACGGCACCACGCGGCAGAGGCAGAGGGACGGCACCACGCGGCAGAGTGACGGCACCACGCGGCAGAGTGACGGCACCACGCGGCAGAGTGACGGCGCCACGCGGCAGAGGCAGAGTGACGGCACCACGCAGCAGAGTGACGGCACCACGCGGCAGAGTGACGGCACCACGCGGCAGAGTGACGGCACCACGCGGCAGAGTGACGGCACCACGCGGCAGAGTGACGGCACCACGCGGCAGAGTGACGGCACCACGCGGCAGAGTGACGGCACCACGCGGCAGAGTGACGGCACCACGCGGCAGAGTGACGGCACCACGCGGCAGAGGCAGAGGGACGGCACCACGCGGCAGAGGCAGAGGGACGGCACCACGCGGCAGAGGCAGAGGGACGGCACCACGCGGCAGAGGCAGAGGGACGGCACCACGCGGCAGAGGCAGAGGGACGGCACCACGCGGCAGAGGCAGAGGGAAGGCACCACGCGGCAGAGGCAGAGTGACGGCACCACGCGGCAGAGGCAGAGTGACGGCACCACGCGGCAGAGGCAGAGTGACGGCACCACGCGGCAGAGGCAGAGTGACGGCACCACGCGGCAGAGTTACTATTTTATTGAGGTTTGTTGTATTCATCCATTACTATCATGAATTAGTGATGGCTGCAGCCATGAGCATCCACGCCACAAAAGACAGAAACAAGAAGATGAAGAGAGTCACGGCGTACAGTACATACAGGCATTAATCACCCCCCGATCTCAGTCCGGGAAGCGAGGCCGCATAACCAGGGATGGGAAAAGAGACAGCACAATGACAGCGGGGGAGACAGGACACAACTGGAATCAGGAGACTTGCGCAGGAACAGACCCTCACCCTCCTCTCCACGCACAGACATTCACCAGCACAGCGAGCGTCTTCTCACAGTCCCCCCAATATCAGTGAAGAAGCCATACTGGAACCTGGAGATATGGCAACAACATGCGTAAGTCATCCACTGCTTACCCAATGCTAGATCCTTACATCACCTCTATCAGATCTTCTACCGTCATCTGGGATCTTCTGTACTCATCCAGGATCACCTCTATAGAAACCCCTAGTCATCTGTGGTATCACATACAATCATCCAGGTCACCTCTATGGCATTAGTAACTGTCACCCCGGTCAACTCTGTGGGATCCTTTAGCATCCACTAGGTTTCTTGATAAGATCCCTCTATTGGATTCCCTAGAGTTGTCTGTTGTCACCCCTATGGGATCTTCTGTAGTCGTCAGTGGTCACCCCTAATGGGATCTTCTGTAGTCGTCAGGGGTCACCCCTATGGGATCTTCTGTAGTCGTCAGGGGTCACCCCTATAGGATCTTCTGTAGTCGTCAGGGGTCACCACTATGGGATCTTGTGTAGTCGTCAGGGGGTCACCCCTATGGGATCTTGTGTAGTCGTCAGGGGTCACCCCTATGGGATCTTGTGTAGTCGTCAGGGGTCACCCCTATGGGATCTTGTGTAGTCGTCAGGGGTCACCCCTATGGGATCTTCTGTAGGCGTCACCCCTATGGGATCTTCTGTAGTTGACAGGGGCCACCCCTATGGGATCTTCTGTAGTCGTCAGGCGTCACCCCTATGGGATCTTCTGTAGTCTCCAGGGGTCACCCCTATGGGATCTTCTGTAGGCGTCATCCCTATGGGATCTTCTGTAGTCGTCAAGGTCATCCCTCTGATCTGCTGTTACCCATCTCACATCCAGTCACAGGGGAGTGGGGAGAGCACACACCAGAAGAGGATTAACTATTGTCACTCTGGTAATTGGTTCCCCAAAAAACGCCAGACGCTGTTTTAAGGGGTGGGGTGCAGGAAGAGAAACCAGTAAAGAAGAGAAGGGTAATGAGTGGGCGAGAGGATGGGCAGTAAGGGCGGCTCCGGGTCTTCAGCAGGACACTTCCATGGTGTGGTTGACCTGACCGATGCCCTCGCTGCTCTCTGACTGAGTGCAATGCCTGGGCCGACTTCCATCCACAGAACTGGCACTGGTGAGGGACGCTGTGCGAGATCGGGCGAGTCGGGTCATACTGGCCGAGGGCACTACAGAAACAAAGAGGAGTCAAGAAGTTAAAAGTCAGAACCAGAAGCTGAGTGTTCACAGAGCAGATCCAGGGAAGACACCGCAGAAGCATGAACGGCTCAGGACTGGATACAGGCTGAAAGCTTCGACCTGCCATGCAGGGTTGTGGGAAAGTGATGGCTGCTGCGGGGCTTGGGGTAGAGGAGGCTGGACTGTGCCCCAGTAATCAAGCGGCCCGCCTCCTCAGGTAGTGTAGTCCTTTGGTCAACATGCTGCTTGTTTCTCAACCCCTTTCCTTTGGCATGAAGCTCCATGTGAGGCGTGAGCGGTGACGCTGGGCCTAAAGGATCAGGGCCCTCCAGGCTCAGGTGGCGCTCTACAGGTCAGTGACAGAAGATTGGGCTGGGATGTATCACGCCATGTGCCGTACGAGGACTACAAGCACTGATGGACCGGCCGACCTATGTCGCGCCTGCGATACCCCAGCCACATTGCGCACCCATGGGTGTATCTGAGGGGGTGCACGTGAGCCGCGTGCACTCACATATAGGCACCGCCGGAGAAACCATGGGCTACAGGCAGTGGATGAGACCTGACACCCGGTGTGGGACAAGTCCCTGAACATAGGGCGTGAAGCTGGCCGCCTCCACGCCGTAACGTCCAGGGTGGGGGATGTGCGGCTGCAGACTTCTATACATGCGTGGAAGACGACGAACGGGAGAGCGTGAGCGCCCAACGATGGAGAACAGCTGGAATAACATCGTCATTGGGAGGGAAAAGCAGCCCAGGCGGAGCAGAGGGGGACACTGAGCCGAGGAGCATGCAATCTATTCAGCAGGGTGATGGGATACCTGCACTGGCACTCTGTCTCCGATCCTTCAAGGAGGCAACTGGGGGAACAGATGAAGGAAGCAGGGGAAGGGGGTGAAGAGTCCAGCGGAGAGTGATGAGGAGGGGAGAAGACACAAATGTGACATTGAGACAACAGGTACCAATATACTGCGATCACCATAAAGAGAATATAGAGCCGCAGAGACTTCAGAGTCAGCGTGAGCACAGAGGAAGAGAGGTCAGAGATGGGACGTGTACGGACCAAGGGGACAGACTGAGGAGACAGAGACCAAGGGGACAGACTGAGGAGACAGAGACCAAGGGGACAGACTGAGGAGACAGAGACCAAGGGGACAGACTGAGGAGACAGAGACCAAGGGGACAGACTGAGGAGACAGAGACCAAGAGGACAGACTGAGGAGACAGAGACCAAGGGGACAGACTGAGGAGACAGAGACCAAGGGGACAGACTGAGGAGACAGAGACCAAGAGGACAGAGACCAAGAGGACAGTCAAAAGACAGAGACCAAGGGGACAGACTGAGGAGACAGAGACCAAGAGGACAGACTGAGGAGACAGAGACCAAGAGGACAGAGACCAAGAGGACAGTCAAAAGACAGAGACCAAGGGGACAGACTGAGGAGACAGAGACCAAGAGGACAGACTGAGGAGACAGAGACCAAGAGGACAGACTGAGGAGACAGAGACCAAGGGGACAGACTGAGGAGACAGAGACCAAGGGGACAGACTGAGGAGACAGAGACCAAGGGGACAGACTGAGGAGACAGAGACCAAGGGGACAGACTGAGGAGACAGAGACCAAGGGGACAGACTGAGGAGACAGAGACCAAGGGGACAGACTGAGGAGACAGAGACCAAGGGGACAGACTGAGGAGACAGAGACCAAGAGGACAGACTGAGGAGACAGAGACCAAGGGGACAGACTGAGGAGACAGAGACCAAGGGGACAGACTGAGGAGACAGAGACCAAGAGGACAGACTGAGGAGACAGAGACCAAGGGGACAGACTGAGGAGACAGAGACCAAGGGGACAGACTGAGGAGACAGAGACCAAGGGGACAGACTGAGGAGACAGAGACCAAGGGGACAGACTGAGGAGACAGAGACCAAGGGGACAGACTGAGGAGACAGAGACCAAGGGGACAGACTGAGGAGACAGAGACCAAGAGGACAGACTGAGGAGACAGAGACCAAGGGGACAGACTGAGGAGACAGAGACCAAGGGGACAGACTGAGGAGACAGAGACCAAGGGGACAGACTGAGGAGACAGAGACCAAGAGGACAGACTGAGGAGACAGAGACCAAGAGGACAGAGACCAAGAGGACAGTCAAAAGACAGAGACCAAGGGGACAGACTGAGGAGACAGAGACCAAGAGGACAGACTGAGGAGACAGAGACCAAGAGGACAGAGACCAAGAGGACAGTCAAAAGACAGAGACCAAGGGGACAGACTGAGGAGACAGAGACCAAGAGGACAGACTGAGGAGACAGAGACCAAGAGGACAGACTGAGGAGACAGAGACCAAGGGGACAGACTGAGGAGACAGAGACCAAGGGGACAGACTGAGGAGACAGAGACCAAGGGGACAGAGACCAAGAGGACAGTCAAAAGACAGAGACCAAGAGGACAGACTGAGGAGACAGAGACCAAGAGGACAGACTGAGGAGACAGAGACCAAGGGGACAAACTGAGGAGACAGAGACCAAGAGGACAGAGACCAAGAGGTCAGTCAAAAGACAGAGACCAAGGGGACAGACTGAGGAGACAGAGACCAAGAGGACAGACTGAGGAGACAGAGACCAAGAGGACAGACTGAGGAGACAGAGACCAAGGGGACAGACTGAGGAGACAGAGACCAAGAGGACAGTCAAAAGACAGAGACCAAGGGGACAGACTGAGGAGACAGAGACCAAGGGGACAGACTGAGGAGACAGAGACCAAGGGGACAGACTGAGGAGACAGAGACCAAGGGGACAGACTGAGGAGACAGAGACCAAGGGGACAGACTGAGGAGACAGAGACCAAGGGGACAGACTGAGGAGACAGAGACCAAGGGGACAGACTGAGGAGACAGAGACCAAGGGGACAGACTGAGGAGACAGAGACCAAGGGGACAGACTGAGGAGATAGAGACCAAGGGGACAGACTGAGGAGACAGAGACCAAGGGGACAGACTGAGGAGACAGAGACCAAGAGGACAGACTGAGGAGACAGAGACCAAGGGGACAGACTGAGGAGACAGAGACCAAGGGGACAGACTGAGGAGACAGAGACCAAGGGGACAGAGACCAAGAGGACAGTCAAAAGACAGAGACCAAGAGGACAGACTGAGGAGACAGAGACCAAGAGGACAGACTGAGGAGACAGAGACCAAGAGGACAGAGACCAAGAGGTCAGTCAAAAGACAGAGACCAAGGGGACAGACTGAGGAGACAGAGACCAAGAGGACAGACTGAGGAGACAGAGACCAAGAGGACAGACTGAGGAGACAGAGACCAAGGGGACAGACTGAGGAGACAGAGACCAAGAGGACAGTCAAAAGACAGAGACCAAGGGGACAGACTGAGGAGACAGAGACCAAGGGGACAGACTGAGGAGACAGAGACCAAGAGGACAGACTGAGGAGACAGAGACCAAGGGGACAGACTGAGGAGACAGAGACCAAGGGGACAGACTGAGGAGACAGAGACCAAGGGGACAGACTGAGGAGACAGAGACCAAGGGGACAGACTGAGGAGACAGAGACCAAGGGGACAGACTGAGGAGACAGAGACCAAGGGGACAGACTGAGGAGACAGAGACCAAGGGGACAGACTGAGGAGACAGAGACCAAGGGGACAGACTGAGGAGACAGAGACCAAGGGGACAGACTGAGGAGACAGAGACCAAGGGGACAGACTGAGGAGACAGAGACCAAGGGGACAGACTGAGGAGACAGAGACCAAGGGGACAGACTGAGGAGACAGAGACCAAGGGGACAGACTGAGGAGACAGAGACCAAGGGGACAGACTGAGGAGACAGAGACCAAGGGGACAGACTGAGGAGACAGAGACCAAGGGGACAGACTGAGGAGACAGAGACCAAGGGGACAGACTGAGGAGACAGAGACCAAGGGGACAGACTGAGGAGACAGAGACCAAGGGGACAGACTGAGGAGACAGAGACCAAGGGGACAGACTGAGGAGACAGAGACCAAGGGGACAGACTGAGGAGACAGAGACCAAGAGGACAGACTGAGGAGACAGAGACCAAGAGGACAGTCAAAAGACAGAGACCAAGGGGACAGTCAAAAGACAGATGAAATGAGTGCAGACACCCTCCAGAGACCCCAGAGTCTGCCGTCTGGCAGAGCTGAACTTACTGTATCCCATTCCTTGAAGGAAGTATTTAAAAGCTTCCGTCAGCTTTCCAGGCTGAGAAGAGAAATGACCACAATGTGACTCATTATTGGAATGTGATCGCACCTACAGACAAGAATAGAGTAAATGTGACATCCACTGAGGAGTAACCTCCAGAGGTAGAGACCACCCCAGGAGACGCTGATGGATCCTGCATTTTGTGCCACCCACTGGCCATTCTCCTGAGAGGGAGACCACCAGAGAGCGCTTCTAACTGGTCTGACAACAGCTATGAAATAAGACTGGAAAGTTTCATGTGACCGGTGACACTACAGCACCAGAGACCGTGTCCCTGCTGAGTACAGCCGTATGATGGGTCCTAGGACCATCACTCACCCTCACCTGCGGCTCTCACAGCTCCAGGGCTCGGCCCCTCACGTGACCGGTAACACTACAGCACCAGAGACCACATCCCCGCTGAGTACAGCCGTATGATGGGTCCTAGGACCATCATCACTCACCCTCACCCATGGCTCTCACCACTCCAATGCTCAGCCCCTCACGTGACCGGTGACACTACAGCACCAGAGACCGTGTCCCTGCTGAGTACAGCCGTATGATGGGTCCTAGGACCATCATCACTCACCCTCACCTGCGGCTCTCACAGCTCCAGGGCTCGGCCCCTCACGTGACCGGTGACACTACAGCACCAGAGACCACATCCCCGCTGAGTACAGCCGTATGATGGGTCCAAGGACCATCATCACTCACCCTCACCCATGGCTCTCACCACTCCAATGCTCAGCCCCTCACGTGAGCGATGGAAGAAATGTACAAATTGACCGGGCACATGAGTGGGTGAGAACGATAGATACGACAGGAGGGTAAATACCTGGGTGACCTGTGGAAGTCCTCCAGAGTCCGCCATCTGTGTGCGACAAGATGAGAGCAGAATTAATAGAAGATTCACGCTGAAATACGACATTATGGCTGAGACATCCCCCCTCCTCAACAGCCTCCAAACTGCATGTATATGATCTGAGGGGGCTACAGGACATACAGCGAGACAGCGTACGTGGAGGGGAGGCTACGGGGCATACAGCGAGACCGCGTACATGGAGGGGAGGCTACGGGACATACAGCGAGACCGCGTACGTGGAGGGGAGGCTACGGGGCATACAGCGAGACAGCGTACGTGGAGGGGAGGCTACGGGGCATACAGCGAGACTGCGTACATGGAGGGGAGGCTACGGGACATACAGCGAGACAGCGTACGTGGAGGGGAGGCTACGGGGCATACAGCGAGACCGCGCACGTGGAGGGGAGGCTACGGGGCATACAGCGAGACCGCGCACGTGGAGGGGAGGCTACGGGGCATACAGCGAGGCCGCGTACGTGGAGGGGAGGCTACGGGGCATACAGCGAGACAGCGTACGTGGAGGGGAGGCTACGGGACATACAGCGAGACCACGTACATGGAGGGGAGGCTACGGGACATACAGCGAGACCGCGCACGTGGAGGGGAGGCTACGGGGCATACAGCGAGACCGCGCACGTGGAGGGGAGGCTACGGGACATACAGCGAGACCGCGTACGTGGAGGGGAGGCTACGGGGCATACAGCGAGACCGCGCACGTGGAGGGGGGCTACGGGACATACAGCGAGACCGCGTACGTGGAGGGGAGGCTACGGGGCATACAGCGAGACCGCGCACGTGGAGGGGAGGCTACGGGACATACAGCGAGACCGCGCACGTGGAGGGGAGGCTACGGGACATACAGCGAGACCGCGCACGTGGAGGGGAGGCTACGGGGTATACAGCGAGACCGCGCACGTGGAGGGGAGGCTACGGGACATACAGCGAGACCGCGTACGTGGAGGGGAGGCTACGGGGCATACAGCGAGACCGCGCACGTGGAGGGGGGCTACGGGGCATACAGCGAGACCGCGCACGTGGAGGGGAGGCTACAGGACATACAGCGAGACCGCGTACGTGGAGGGGAGGCTACTGGACATACAGCGAGACCGCGTACGTGGAGGGGAGGCTACGGGGCATACAGCGAGACCGCGCACGTGGAGGGGAGGCTACTGGACATACAGCGAGACCGCGCACGTGGAGGGGGGGCTACGGGACATACAGCGAGACCGCATACGTGGAGGGGAGGCTACGGGGCATACAGCGAGACCGCGCACGTGGAGGGGGGGCTACGGGACATACAGCGAGACCGCATACGTGGAGGGGAGGCTACGGGGCATACAGCGAGACCGCTTACGTGGAGGGGAGGCTACTGGACATACAGCGAGACCGCGCACGTGGAGGGGGGGCTACGGGACATACAGCGAGACCGCATACGTGGAGGGGGGGCTACGGGACATACAGCGAGACCGCGCACGTGGAGGGGGGGCTACGGGACATACAGCGAGACCGCGCACGTGGAGGGGGGCTACGGGGCATACAGCGAGACCGCGCACGTGGAGGGGGGGCTACGGGGCATACAGCGAGACCGCGCACGTGGAGGGGGGGCTACGGGACATACAGCGAGACCGCGCACGTGGAGGGGAGGCTACGGGACATACAGCGAGACCGCGTACGTGGAGGGGAGGCTACGGGACATACAGCGAGACCGCGTACGTGGAGGGGAGGCTACGGGACATACAGCGAGACCGCGAACGTGGAGGGGAGGCTACGGGACATACAGCGAGGCCGCGTACGTGGAGGGGAGGCTACGGGACATACAGCGAGACCGCGTACGTGGAGGGGAGGCTACAGGACATACAGCGAGGCCGCGTACGTGGAGGGGAGGCTACAGGACATACAGCGAGACCGCGTACGTGGAGGGGAGGCTACAGGACATACAGCGAGACCGCGTACGTGGAGGGGAGGCTACAGGACATACAGCGAGGCCGCGTACGTGGAGGGGAGGCTACGGGGCATACAGCGAGACCGCGTACGTGGAGGGGAGGCTACAGGACATACAGCGAGACCGCGTACGTGGAGGGGAGGCTACAGGACATACAGCGAGACCGCGAACGTGGAGGGGAGGCTACAGGACATACAGCGAGACCGCGTACGTGGAGGGGAGGCTACAGGACATACAGCGAGACCGCGAACGTGGAGGGGAGGCTACAGGACATACAGCGAGACCGCGTACGTGGAGGGGAGGCTACGGGACATACAGCGAGGCCGCGTACGTGGAGGGGAGGCTACGGGACATACAGCGAGACCGCGTACGTGGAGGGGGGGCTACGGGACATACAGCGAGACCGCGTACGTGGAGGGGAGGCTACGGGACATACAGCGAGACCGCGTACGTGGAGGGGGGGCTACGGGACATACAGCGAGACCGCGTACGTGGAGGGGAGGCTACAGGACATACAGCGAGACCGCGTACGTGGAGGGGAGGCTACAGGACATACAGCGAGACCGCGTACGTGGAGGGGAGGCTACAGGACATACAGCGAGACCGCGTACGTGGAGGGGAGGCTACAGGACATACAGCGAGACCGCGTACGTGGAGGGGAGGCTACAGGACATACAGCGAGGCC
Source organism: Dendrobates tinctorius (assembly GCF_039654945.1). Taxonomy (NCBI): domain Eukaryota; kingdom Metazoa; phylum Chordata; class Amphibia; order Anura; family Dendrobatidae; genus Dendrobates; species Dendrobates tinctorius. Next base: position 437,095 of record NW_027362112.1, read on the forward strand.
GCGTACGTGGAGGGGAGGCTACAGGACATACAGCGAGACCGCGTACGTGGAGGGGAGGCTACAGGACATACAGCGAGACCGCGTACGTGGAGGGGAGGCTACAGGACATACAGCGAGACCGCGTACGTGGAGGGGAGGCTACAGGACATACAGCGAGACCGCGTACGTGGAGGGGAGGCTACAGGACATACAGCGAGACCGCGTACGTGGAGGGGAGGCTACAGGACATACAGCGAGGCCGCGTACGTGGAGGGGAGGCTACAGGACATACAGCGAGGCCGCGTACGTGGAGGGGAGGCTACAGGACATACAGCGAGACCGCGTACGTGGAGGGGAGGCTACAGGACATACAGCGAGACCGCGTACGTGGAGGGGAGGCTACAGGACATACAGCGAGACCGCGTACGTGGAGGGGAGGCTACAGGACATACAGCGAGACCGCGTACGTGGAGGGGAGGCTACAGGACATACAGCGAGACCGCGTACGTGGAGGGGAGGCTACAGGACATACAGCGAGACCGCGTACGTGGAGGGGAGGCTACAGGACATACAGCGAGGCCGCGTACGTGGAGGGGAGGCTACAGGACATACAGCGAGACCGCGTACGTGGAGGGGAGGCTACAGGACATACAGCGAGACCGCGAACGTGGAGGGGAGGCTACAGGACATACAGCGAGGCCGCGTACGTGGAGGGGAGGCTACAGGACATACAGCGAGACCGCGTACGTGGAGGGGAGGCTACAGGACATACAGCGAGACCGCGAACGTGGAGGGGAGGCTACAGGACATACAGCGAGGCCGCGTACGTGGAGGGGAGGCTACAGGACATACAGTTAGGGCCATATATATTTGGACAGAGACAACACTTTTGTAATTTTGGTTCTAGACATTACCACGATGAATTTTAAACAAAGCAATTCAGATGCAGTTGAAGTTCAGACTTTCAGCTTTCATTTGAGGGTCTCCACATTAACATTGGATGAAGGGTTTAGGAGTTTCAGCTCCATAACATGGGCCACCCTGCTTTTAAAGGGACCAAAAGTAATTGGACAATTGACTCCAGGGCTGTTTCATGGCCAGGTGTGGGCAATCCCTTCGTTGTGTCACTCTCCATTAAGCAGATAAAAGGCCTGGAGTTGATCGGAGGTGTGGTGCTTGCATTTGGAAGGTTTTGCTGTGAAGGAAACATGCGGCCAAAGGAGCTCTCCATGCAGGTGAAACAAGCCATCCTTAAGCTGCAAAAACAGAAAAACCCATCCGAGAAATTGCTACAACGTTAGGAGCGGCAAAATCTACAGTTTGGTACATCCTGAGAAAGAAAGCACTGAACTCATCAATGCAAAAAGACCTGGGCGCCCACGGAAGACAACACTGGTGGATGATCGCAGAATAATCTCCATGGTGAAGAGAAACCCCTTCACAACAGCCAACCAAGTGACCAACACTCTCCAGGAGGCAGGCGGATCAATATCCAAATCTACCATAAAGAGAAGACTGCATGAAAGTGAATACAGAGGGGTCACTGCACGGTGCAAGACACTCATAAGCATCAAGAATCACAAGGCTAGACTGGACTCTGCTAAAAAACACCTAAAAAGCCAGCACAGTTCTGGAAGAACATTCTATGGACAGATGAAACCAAGACCAACCTCTACCAGAATGATGGAAAGAGAAAAGTATGGCGAAGGCGAGGTACAGCTCATGATCCAAAGCATACCACACCATCTGTAAGACACGGTGGAGGCAGTGTGATGGCTTGGGCATGCATGGCTGCCAGTGGCACTGGGTCACTAGTGTTTATTGATGATGTGACACAGGACAGAAGCAGCCGAATGAATTCTGAGGTCTTCAGAGCCATACTGTGCGCTCAGATCCAGCCAAATGCAGCCAAACTGATTGGTCGTCGTTTCCTACTACAGATGGACAATGACCCAAAACATAAAGCCAAAGCAACCCAGGAGTTTATTAAAGCAAAGAAGTGGAATATTCCTGAATGGCCAAGTCAGTCACCTGACCTCAACCCGATAGAGCATTTCACTTGTTAAAGACTAAACTTCAGACAGAAAGGCCCACAACCAAACAGCAACTGAAAACCACCGCAGTGAAGGCCTGAAAACCACCGCAGTGAAGGCCTGGCAGAGCATCAAAAAGGAGGAAACACAGCGTCTGGTGATGGCCATGAGTCCAAGACTTCAGGCAGTCATTGCCAACAAAGGGTTTTCAACCAAGTACTAGAAATGAACATTGTATTTACAATTATTTAATCTGTACAATTACTTTTGGTCCCTTTAAAAACCGGCTGGCACATGTTAAGGAGCTGAAACTCCTAAACCCTTCATCCAATGTTAATGTGGAGACCCTCAAATGAAAGCTGAAAGTCTGAACTTCAACTGCATCTGAACTGTTTTGTTTAAAACTCATTGTGGTAATGTCTAGAACCAAAACGAGAAAAATGTTCTGTCCAAATATATATGGACCTAACTGTACAGGGAGAGGACCGCGTGCGTGGAGGGGAGGATACGGGGGGGGGACGACTGTGCACGAGGAGGGAGAGGAGGACTACCACACACAGGGAAACTGGATTGCACATGAGGTGGGAGTGGGGGGGGGAAATGAAAATGACCATGCACGGAGGTGGGGGGCGCTGTAGAGGTCCGCGCACGGAGGTGGGTGGATGCCGTACAGGTCCGCGCACGGAGGTGGGGGGACGCTGTAGAGGTCCACACACAGAGGTGGGGGGCGCTGTAGAGGTCCACACACACAGGTGGGGGGCGCTGTAGAGGTCCACACACGGAGGTGGGGGGGGGACGCTGTAGAGGTCCACACACGGAGGTGGGGGGGGACGCTGTAGAGGTCCACACACGGAGGTGGGGGGGGACGCTGTAGAGGTCCGCGCACGGAGGTGGGGGGGACGCTGTAGAGGTCCACACGGAGGTGGGGGGGGACGCTGTAGAGGTCCACACACGGAGGTGGGGGGGGGACGCTGTAGAGGTCCACACACGGAGGTGGGGGGGGACGCTGTAGAGGTCCACACACGGAGGTGGGGGGGGGACGCTGTAGAGGTCCACACACGGAGGTGGGGGGGGGACGCTGTAGAGGTCCACACACGGAGGTGGGGGGGGGACGCTGTAGAGGTCCACACACGGAGGTGGGGGGGGGACGCTGTAGAGGTCCACACACGGAGGTGGGGGGGGGACGCTGTAGAGGTCCACACACGGAGGTGGGGGGGGGGACGCTGTAGAGGTCCACACACGGAGGTGGGGGGGGGGGACGCTGTAGAGGTCCACACACGGAGGTGGGGGGGGGACGCTGTAGAGGTCCGTGCACAGAGGTGGGGGGACGCTGTAGAGGTCCACACACGGAGGTGGGGGGCGCTGTAGAGGTCCGCGCACGGAGGTGGGGGGACGCTGTAGAGGTCCACACACGGAGGTGGGGGGGGACGCTGTAGAGGTCCGCGCACGGAGGTGGGGGGGGACGCTGTAGAGGTCCACACACGGAAGTGGGGGGGTGACGCTGTAGGGGTCCACACACGGAGGTGGGGGGGGGGACGCTGTAGAGGTCCACACACGGAAGTGGGGGGGGGGGGGACGCTGTAGAGATCCACACACGGAGGTGGGGGGGGGGACGCTGTAGAGGTCCACACACGGAGGTGGGGGGGGACGCTGTAGAGGTCCGCGCACGGAGGTGGGGGGGGACGCTGTAGAGGTCCACACACGGAGGTGGGGGGGACGCTGTAGAGGTCCACACACGGAGGTGGGGGGGGACGCTGTAGAGGTCCACACACGGAGGTGGGGGGGGACGCTGTAGAGGTCCACACACGGAGGTGGGGGGGGACGCTGTAGAGGTCCACACACGGAGGTGGGGGGGGACGCTGTAGAGGTCCACACACGGAGGTGGGGGGGGGACGCTGTAGAGGTCCACACACGGAGGTGGGGGGGGGACGCTGTAGAGGTCCACACACGGAAGTGGGGGGGGGGACGCTGTAGAGGTCCACACACGGAGGTGGGGGGGGGACGCTGTAGAGGTCTACACACGGAGGTGGGGGGGGGGACGCTGTAGAGGTCCACACACGGAGGTGGGGGGGGGACGCTGTAGAGGTCCACACACGGAGGTGGGGGGGGGACGCTGTAGAGGTCCACACACGGAAGTGGGGGGGGGGGGGACGCTGTAGAGGTCCACACACGGAGGTCGGGGGGGACGCTGTAGAGGTCCACACACGGAAGTGGGGGGGGACGCTGTAGAGGTCCACACACGGAGGTGGGGGGGACGCTGTAGAGGTCCACACACGGAGGTGGGGGGGGACGCTGTAGAGGTCCGCGCACAGAGGTGGGGGGGACGCTGTAGAGGTCCGCGCACAGAGGTGGGGGGACGCTGTAGAGGTCCGCGCACAGAGGTGGGGGGACGCTGTAGAGGTCCACATACGGAGGTGGGGGGGGACGCTGTAGAGGTCCGCGCACAGAGGGGAATAGGAGAGCACAGCATTTGGAGGTAGAGTAAGCTACGCACAGAGAAGATATGGAAGAGGTCACAGACACAGTGAAGGTTTGAGGAGGAGGAGAAAGCTACAGGAGGCCCCATTGAGGCCCAGATGTGGCAGGTTCGGAGGTCGGACGGCTTACCTTCAGGAATGTTGTTGTTATTGGATCGAGCTTGGAGTTACATTCAACCTGTGAGGAAGGAAAGTGCAGTCAGGACGGCGGCAGTGTAATGGCCGACATCACGAGAGGGCTACAAAACAGATGGCTGTGACCCAAGTAGATCACTACAGATCTACTTAAAAGTGATCTCATCGTTAACCCCTTCACGACCTAAGACGTATGTCCTGGGCCGCGTCCCTCCCCGTCATGTGGGCTCTGGGCCGCATCTTTCCCGGCACATCCACCTGCGGCTGTTAATCTCCGATTCTGACCTTTAGCGCACAATTACCGGAGTGCGTCACAGACCCCACCCATCGGCGCTCCTGTCACATCGATGAGGTGGCATGATAACCGGGGGTTTGCAGAAGACCCCTGCGCTTGACATTGCCCATGGCTGGAGCCACGTGTAGGGCGGGCGACCAGACGATCGCCGCTTCACGTGTCCCAAGGAGAACGTCGAACATCGAAAAATGTAGAAAAACCGTTTCTGTACTAAGTTCACATCGCCGTCCTCTTCCCCCGGTCAAGATAAAACCAAAACACCCACATCAGTTACCACTGCGGTCACAGACGCCGACCGATCAAGAAGGAAGAAGAAATACAGAATTGCGCTGGTTTTTGTCGCTGCAACATTGCAAGAAAATGACAAAGTGACAGGCGGTCCGAAGATCGTAGTGATACCGTAGTGGTGTGTACGAACACCAGCCAGGGGCGCAGATGAGGAGCCCTCACCAGACCCCAAAAACGGAGACGCGGCACGCACTGTGGATTCTCTCTCACCCGTACCCGATAGATGTTTGGTCCATCCGGACAGGGAGAATCGTGATGGCCGCTCAGTTACTGAACATGGCAACAAGAAAATCTGGTGGAATTGTGACATTTATTGCAACTTCACTGCACCTGGAATTTGTTTTTATATTTTTTTCCCCCATTCTCCAGTACAGGTTATGGTAAAATCAATGGCGATGTTCAAAAGTACAACTCGTCCTGCAAAAAACAAGCCGTCACACGGCCATATTGGGGGAAAGATAAAGTTATGGCTCTGGGAAGAAGGGGAGCGGAAACGAACGCAAAAACGGAAACCCCCAGGGTGATGAAGGGGTTAAAGCCGCTAACATCCCGGCGAAACGGAGCGATTCCCGCCAGCTCTGGGGATCCATTATCTGCCAACAGCTGTAGCTCAGCCTACACGTATCTGTCCCTAACCAGGGATCACACATCGGACACAGGAGCACCGGACGCACCACGCCGTCTTCAGCCGGGGCGTTATCTCCAACAACCAGCATCACCGGAGCCCTGCGGGAAGAAAAGGACAAGGACTGGAGACAGCGCCAAGCCCGACAGTCATCCACCATCTTCTAGGCCCCAGCCTACACGGATCTCCTCCCTGACCACAGCTGATGCTGGGACATAGCGCACTCTATACCCTGCCAACGTTTCGCCGCATCATGGCATCAGCAGGGGTACCAGGCACATACTCCGGTGACGCTGCCGCACGCGGTGGTGGTGCCTGTGGACTACATAAAATCACTTACCTAAGGGTTTTGGCGTTTGGGACAGTCCCAGGCCGATTCATCTCCAAGTCTCTTCGACTGAGGGTGAGAAAGAACAGTGAGATCAGGGGCACTGCATGACGGGCGAGTGGTGGACCCTGCAGCACTACATCCCAGGTAACCTCCGTCACCCACCGTCCGGTGTTACTACAGTCCCCTCCCCACAGTCACGGCGGGAGGCCGGACATGGCTCACCTGTTGTACATGTTCCAGAAGAGCTGCAGGTTGCTCTGGTTCACGCAGCTGCTGATCTGCTGGCGGTAATTCTGCACGAGCTCAGTGTTACTCATCAGCTCCTCCTGGGGCAAGAAAGACCGAAGTAAGGCAGCATGACACTGCAGGACATCAGGCATAAGTGGAGGCCACACCGTCACCTCCACAGGAGGCCGGGTCACGAGTGCAGCCATACAGAGTAACAGTACCTGACTGAAGAGATGAGACAGCACAGTGTCCGGGAGAGCGCTCGTCAGTCCGGACAGCTGTGGAGACAAGGCGGCAAACGCTCAATGTGTGGTCAGCGAGGTGTTAAACGCCGCTGAGCCCAGAGGGGAGATCCATGCAGCCAATAGGCAACTATCCTATATGTCCTCGTTACAGGTCTCCAGCTGTTCGGGGCAATGAAGGGTCACCTGTGACGCGGCCTCTCCCCCCGGACTGTACCTTTGAGGCCGCCCAGTCAATCCAGCCTTTTCCATTGGGATCGATGTTGACCAGCACCAACCCTTCCACCATCTCAGGGAAAATCAGCTACAAGGAAATAACAGATTGAAGCCACTCAGCAAAATGTGGCCACCTGGAGGGGGCGCTCCACAGACACCAGGAATGTGACAGTCATGGCAGACTTACAGCAAATTTTGCAAGAACATAAGCTCCAGCACCAACTCCAATGCCAATGATCGTCTGGAAGCTGCAAAACACGGTAAGAAACATCATGTGCCTCAAGTCCGGTCCATGGTGAGAGGCGCAAGGTGGGGACGCACCATCACGTCTGGTCTGATCCTTCAGTCACCATTGTGGATTCTGGTCATGTGCCCGGAGGCCCAGCCATGAGGCCGAGGCCCGGAGGCCCAGCCATGAGGCCGAGGCCCGGAGGCCCAGCCATGAGGCCGAGGCCCGGAGGCCCAGCCATGAGGCCGAGGCCCGGAGGCCCAGCCATGAGGCCGAGGCCCGGAGGCCCAGCCATGAGGCCGAGGCCCGGAGGCCCAGCCATGAGGCCGAGGCCCGGAGGCACAGCCGCGCGTGTGGTTGCTCCATGCAAGTAAATGGTTGACTTGTTTGTACAGAGCACACCACTAAACTCACCCAAAGTGCTGAAGAACACTCGGGATCATGGCCGCCAGGTTCTCCATGGTGGGATACTGATAGCTGTATGAAGAGAGGACACTAGTGACAGATTCATGTAAGGAGGCGGCCGCACTTTCTGGAGGTATGGAAGGTGTTACTTACCCTTGGGGAAACTGAGAAGCCCCCATCTGCTGTCCGGGGGCATCAACATGACACACAACAAAATGCTTGGAGATTTCCTGCATGTCCTCATAGTTGAAGAAGGTGTTAAAGCAAAGCTTATCTGAAAGAAGCGGAAAATGCACAGTCAGCACAATGGGTAGTCAGACCGTCAGAGGAGGATGTGACACCGCTGCACCCCGTCCTCACGGTCCTAGAGAAAGATCCCTAAGCCAGACATCTCCAGGGAGGACATTCACCCCGTCACCTGGGACACAAGCCTACACTCACACTCCTAGAAGTAGAATTACACAGTGGACATACGGGGTAAAGGACATTAGTGATCGCTAGGCAGAGAAGAGCTCAGTAAACCACCCTTTAGAAGCAGCAATGTCCTGCTTTAATCATTTGATCACGCAGGCAGTCTATTGAGGAGAAGAGTCAGAAACACTGGGATTTGTAGATTAAGGAGGCAGAAAAGTAGGAAATCAACAACTTTAGGGTATGTGCACACGTTGCGGATTGCTGTGCGGAATTTTCAGCGCGGAATATTGGCAGCATCCGCAGGTCAAAATCTGTGTGCTTTTTATGCAGATTTCCTGCAGATTTGGCCTGCGTTTTTAACACCTGCGGATTCCTAGAATGGAATGGGTGTAAAAACGCTGCGGAATCCGCACAAAGAATTGACATGCTGCAGAAAATAAACCGTTGTGTTTCCGCATGTGCACATTGGTTTTTATTTCCCATTGATTAACATTGTGCTGTAAATCACTAGAAAATCTGCTGCGAACCGCAGCAAGAAATCTGCAACGTGTGCACATAGCCTTAGAGGCAACTTGAGCTCTTCAGAGGAAATGTCAGATAGGAATATTGCGGTTTGGATCGATCCGATACGGATGGGACAAACATTTTCAACTTTAGGATTAAGAGGGGAACAACATGAATATTTTTTCATAACTGTGACACCTGCCTATCAGCCCCAAATTACCAGTGGCCAGATAGGAAACATAGCTAATGTCAGACATCTATGAAAAGGTAAAATCACGACAAGAACAAGACGCCAATATTGATTGCCTGTGAGGAGCAGAGAGATCCGGGAAATTAAGAATCTCATTTCCAGAACTGAAGCCGTGCCCCATGAGCAGCGCTGTAACGAGTCACCACAGGGGAGGCGCGAGTGTAGTCTGTGCAGATAAAAAGCCAAGGCAAATGATGCGTTCAAAGCTCGAAGATTCACATCTGTGGAGGCTTCACCCACGTTGTACCGGACGATTCTCCAAGTACTGCCCTTTCCTAAGCTCCGAGTCATTTCTGTGACCAGTGTTTAGCATTTGTCACTACCCATTATTTTATGTAATTCTATATGTTGTATTGTTTTGTTGCCATTTGTTTGTACACTAAGACTGGAAATAGCCGCAACCTCCTCAGTTAATAGTTGGGCAATCGCGTAATTATTGCGATAATGCGGGACAGCAGAGAGCTGTATGTGACACAAAGATAATAGGGTGGGGGGGGGAGGGGGTCAGGGCGACCCGACCGCTCTTACAGTACACGCCTCTATAGTGTGACCGCTCTTACAGTACACAGCTCTATAGTGTGACCGCTCTTACAGTACACGGCTCTATAGTGTGACCGCTCTTACAGTACACGGCTCTATAGTGTGACCGCTCTTACAGTACAGAGCTCTATAGTGTGACCGCTCTTACAGTACACAGCTCTATAGTGTGACCGCTCTTACAGTACACGGCTCTATAGTGTGACCGCTCTTACAGTACACGGCTCTATAGTGTGACCGCTCCTACAGTACAGAGCTCTATAGTGTGACCGCTCTTACAGTACACGGCTCTATAGTGTGACCGCTCCTACAGTACAGAGCTCTATAGTGTGACCGCTCTTACAGTACACGGCTCTATAGTGTGACCGCTCTTACAGTACACAGCTCTATAGTGTGACCGCTCTTACAGTACAGAGCTCTATAGTGTGACCGCTCTTACAGTACAGAGCTCTATAGTGTGACCGCTCTTACAGTACACAGCTCTAGTGTGACCTCTCTTACAGTACACAGCTCTATAGTGTGACGGCTCTTACAGTACAGAGCTCTATAGTGTGACCGCTCTTACAGTACACAGCTCTATAGTGTGACCGCTCTTACAGCACAGAGCTCTATAGTGTGACCGCTCTTACAGTACACAGCTCTATAGTGTGACCGCTCTTACAGTACAAACTCTATAGTGTGACCGCTCTTACAGTACACAGCTCTATAGTGTGACCGCTCTTACAGTACACAGCTCTATAGTGTGACCGCTCTTACAGTACACAGCTCTATAGTGTGACCGCTCTTACAGTACACAGCTCTATAGTGTGACCGCTCTTACAGTACACAGCTCTATAGTGTGACCGCTCTTACAGTACACAGCTCTATAGTGTGACCGCTCTTACAGTACAGAGCTCTATAGTGTGACCGCTCTTACAGTACAGAGATCTATAGTGTGACCGCTCTTACAGTACACAGCTCTATAGTGTGACCGCTCTTACAGTACAGAGATCTATAGTGTGACCGCTCTTACAGTACACAGCTCTATAGTGTGATCGCTCTTACAGTACACAGCTCTATAGTGTGACCGCTCTTACAGTACAGAGCTCTATAGTGTGACCGCTCTTAAAGTACAGAGCTCTATAGTGTGACCGCTCTTACAGCACAGAGCTCTATAGTGTGACCGCTCTTACAGCACAGAGCTCTATAGTGTGACCGCTCTTACAGTACACTGCTCTATAGTGTGACCGCTCTTACAGTACACAGCTCTATAGTGTGACCGCTCTTACAGTACACGGCTCTATAGTGTGACCGCTCTTACAGTACACTGCTCTATAGTGTGAGCGCTCTTACAGTACAGAGCTCTATAGTGTGACCGCTCTCACAGTACACAGCTCTATAGTGTGACCGCTCTTACAGTACACAGCTCTATAGTGTGACCGCTCTTACAGTACAGAGCTCTATAGTGTGACCGCTCTTACAGTACAGAGCTCTATAGTGTGACCGCTCTTACAGTACACAGCTCTATAGTGTGACCGCTCTTACAGTACACAGCTCTATAGTGTGACCGCTCTTACAGTACACAGCTCTATAGTGTGACCGCTCTTACAGTACACAGCTCTATAGTGTGACCGCTCTTACAGCACAGAGCTCTATAGTGTGACCGCTGTTGCAGCACAGAGCTCTATAGTGTGACCGCTCTTACAGTACACGGCTCTATAGTGTGACCGCTCTTACAGTACACAGCCCTATAGTGTGACCGCTCTTACAGTACACAGCCCTATAGTGTGACCGCTCTTACAGTACACAGCCCTATAGTGTGACCGCTCTTACAGTACAGGGCTCTATAGTGTGACCGCTCTTACAGTACACGGCTCTATAGTGTGACCGCTCTTACAGTACAGAGCTCTATAGTGTGACCGCTCTTACAGTACACAGCTCTATAGTGTGACCGCTCTTACAGTACACAGCTCTATAGTGTGACCGCTCTTACAGTACACAGCTCTATAGTGTGACCGCTCTTACAGTACACAGCTCTATAGTGTGACCGCTCTTACAGTACACAGCTCTATAGTGTGACCGCTCTTACAGTACAGAGCTCTATAGTGTGACCGCTCTTACAGTACACAGCTCTATAGTGTGACCGCTCTTACAGTACACAGCTCTATAGTGTGACCGCTCTTACAGTACACAGCTCTATAGTGTGACCGCTCTTACAGTACAGAGCTCTATAGTGTGACCGCTCTTACAGTACACAGCTCTATAGTGTGACCGCTCTTACAGTACACAGCTCTATAGTGTGACCGCTCTTACAGTACACAGCTCTATAGTGTGACCGCTCTTACAGTACACAGCTCTATAGTGTGACCGCTCTTACAGTACCCAGCTCTATAGTGTGACCGCTCTTACAGTACAGAGCTCTATAGTGTGACCGCTCTTACAGTACACAGCTCTATAGTGTGACCGCTCTTACAGTACACAGCTCTATAGTGTGACCGCTCTTACACTACACAGCTCTATAGTGTGACCGCTCTTACAGTACAGAGCTCTATAGTGTGACCGCTCTTACAGTACAGAGCTCTATAGTGTGACCGCTCTTACAGTACAGAGCTCTATAGTGTGACCGCTCTTACAGTACAGAGATCTATAGTGTGACCGCTCTTACAGTACACAGCTCTATAGTGTGACCGCTCTTACAGTACAGAGATCTATAGTGTGACCGCTCTTACAGTACACAGCTCTATAGTGTGATCGCTCTTACAGTACAGAGCTCTATAGTGTGACCGCTCTTACAGTACAGAGCTCTATAGTGTGACCGCTCTTACAGTACAGAACTCTATAGTGTGACCGCTCTTACAGTACAGAGCTCTATAGTGTGACCGCTCTTACAGTACACAGCTCTATAGTGTGACCGCTCTTACAGTACACAGCTCTATAGTGTGACCGCTCTTACAGTACACAGCTCTATAGTGTGACCGCTCTTACAGTACACAGCTCTATAGTGTGACCGCTCTTACAGTACACGGCTCTATAGTGTGACCGCTCTTACAGTACACAGCTCTATAGTGTGACCGCTCTTACAGTACAGAGCTCTATAGTGTGACCGCTCTTACAGTACACAGCTCTATAGTGTGACCGCTCTTACAGTACAAACTCTATAGTGTGACCGCTCTTACAGTACACAGCTCTATAGTGTGACCGCTCTTACAGTACACAGCTCTATAGTGTGACCGCTCTTACAGTACACAGCTCTATAGTGTGACCGCTCTTACAGTACAGAGCTCTATAGTGTGACCGCTCTTACAGTACAGAGCTCTATAGTGTGACCGCTCTTACAGTACAGAGCTTTATAGTGTGACAGCTCTTACAGTATACAGCTCTATAGTGTGACCGCTCTTACAGTACACATCTCTATAGTGTGACCGCTCTTACAGTACAGAGCTCTATAGTGTGACCGCTCTTACAGTACAGAGCTCTATAGTGTGACAGCTCTTACGGTACACAGCTCTATAGTGTGACCGCTCTTACGGTACAGAGCTCTATAGTGTGACCGCTCTTACGGTACACAGCTCTATAGTGTGACCGCTCTTACAGTACACAGCTCTATAGTGTGATCGCTCTTACAGTACAGAGCTCTATAGTGTGACCGCTCTTACAGTACAGAGCTCTATAGTGTAACCGCTCTTACAGTACAGAGCTCTATAGTGTGACCGCTCTTACAGTACAGAGCTCTATAGTGTGACCGCTCTTACAGTACAGAGCTCTATAGTGTGACCGCTCTTACAGTACAGAGCTCTATAGTGTGACCGCTCTTACAGTACAGAGCTCTATAGTGTGACCGCTCTTACAGTACAGAGCTCTATAGTGTGACCGCTCTTACAGTACAGAGCTCTATAGTGTGACCGCTCTTACAGTACAGAGCTCTATAGTGTGACCGCTCTTACAGTATACAGCTCTATAGTGTGACCGCTCTTACAGTACAGAGCTCTATAGTGTGACCGCTCTTACAGTACAGAGCTCTATAGTGTGACCTCTCTTACAGTACAGAGCTCTATAGTGTGACCGCTCTTACAGTACAGAGCTCTATAGTGTGACCGCTCTTACAGTACAGAGCTCTATAGAGTGACCGCTCTTACAGTACACAGCTCTATAGTGTGACCGCTCTTACAGTACAGAGCTCTATAGTGTGACCGCTCTTACAGTACAGAGCTCTATAGTGTGACCGCTCTTACAGTACAGAGCTCTATAGTGTGACCGGTCTTACAGTACACGGCTCTATAGTGTGACCGCTCTTACAGTACACGGCTCTATAGTGTGACCGCTCTTACAGTACACGGCTCTATAGTGTGACCGCTCTTACAGTACAGAGCTTTATAGTGTGACAGCTCTTACAGTATACAGCTCTATAGTGTGACCGCTCTTACAGTACACATCTCTATAGTGTGACCGCTCTTACAGTACAGAGCTCTATAGTGTGACCGCTCTTACAGTACAGAGCTCTATAGTGTGACAGCTCTTACAGTACAGAGCTCTATAGTGTGACAGCTCTTACGGTACACAGCTCTATAGTGTGACCGCTCTTACGGTACAGAGTTCTATAGTGTGACCGCTCTTACAGTACACAGCTCTATAGTGTGACCGCTCTTACAGTACAGAGCTCTATAGTGTGACCGCTCTTACAGTACAGAGCTCTATAGTGTGACCGCTCTTACAGTACAGAGCTCTATAGAGTGACCGCTCTTACAGTACACAGCTCTATAGTGTGACCGCTCTTACAGTACAGAGCTCTATAGTGTGACCGCTCTTACAGTACAGAGCTCTATAGTGTGACCGCTCTTACAGTACACGGCTCTATAGTGTGACCGCTCTTACAGTACACAGCTCTATAGTGTGACCGCTCTTACAGTACACGGCTCTATAGTGTGACCGCTCTTACAGTACACAGCTCTATAGTGTGACCGCTTTTACAGTACACGGCTCTATAGTGTGATCGCTCTTACAGTACAGAGCTCTATAGTGTGACCGCTCTTACAGTACACGGCTCTATAGTGTGACCGCTCTTACAGTACACAGCTCTATAGTGTGACCGCTCTTACAGTACACGGCTCTATAGTGTGACCGCTCTTACAGTACACAGCTCTATAGTGTGACCGCTTTTACAGTACACGGCTCTATAGTGTGACCGCTCTTACAGTACAGAGCTCTATAGTGTGACCGCTCTTACAGTACACGGCTCTATAGTGTGACCGCTCTTACAGTACACAGCTCTATAGTGTGACCGCTCTTACAGTACACGGCTCTATAGTGTGACCGCTCTTACAGTACAGAGCTCTATAGTGTGACCGCTCTTACAGTACACGGCTCTATAGTGTGACCGCTCTTACAGTACAGAGCTCTATAGTGTGACCGCTCTTACAGTACACGGCTGTATAGTGTGACCGCTCTTACAGTACACAGCTCTATAGTGTGACCGCTTTTACAGTACACGGATCTATAGTGTGACCGCTCTTACAGTACAGAGCTCTATAGTGTGACCGCTCTTACAGTACACGGCTCTATAGTGTGACCGCTCTTACAGTACACAGCTCTATAGTGTGACCGCTCTTACAGTACACGGCTCTATAGTGTGACCGCTCTTACAGTACAGAGCTCTATAGTGTGACCGCTCTTACAGTACACGGCTCTATAGTGTGACCGCTCTTACAGTACAGAGCTCTATAGTGTGACCGCTCTTACAGTACACGGCTGTATAGTGTGACCGCTCTTACAGTACACAGCTCTATAGTGTGACCGCTTTTACAGTACACGGATCTATAGTGTGACCGCTCTTACAGTACACAGCTCTATAGTGTGACCGCTCTTACAGTACACGGCTCTATAGTGTGGCCGCTCTTACAGTACAGAGCTCTATAGTGTGACCGCTCTTACAGTACACAGCTCTATAGTGTGACCGCTCTTACAGTACAGAGCTCTATAGTGTGGCCGCTCTTACAGTACAGGGCTCTATAGTGTGACTGCTCTTACAGTACAGGGCTCTATAGTGTGACCGCTCTTACAGTACAGAGCTCTATAGTGTGACCGCTCTTACAGTACACAGCTCTATAGTGTGGCCGCTCTTACAGTACAGAGCTCTATAGTGTGACCGCTCTTACAGTACACGGCTCTATAGTGTGACTGCTCTTTCTGGACATAGATCTCAGCACTGCCGCCGTTTGTCAGGAGGACACAGCTGGGTAATCGGACAGGTCTCCCACCTGGTAACAATGGTCAATTGATGGTGAAACATGTCGGGGAGGCAGCGGTTAGGTGTCATATAGCGAGGTGTTGTATCGTTCCGTGCAGGCAGTGACTGGTGGTCGACGGCCGCACCGTGCAGGACATACAGGACGGAGTTGTAGCAGCACAACATCAATATAGAAGGATTAGATCAGATAATTCCACACTAACAAATCCTAAACCTACTGTAGAGAAAAAGATCAACAATCCATCAAATCAATCGACGATTATGAGAATGGCCAAGTCTATCACTCCTAAAAGTGGATATAATAAGATTAGATCCATCCAACAGTTGTGGATCTGAGACAAAAAATCTGTAGATCTATAAAATGAGAGGAAGAATGATCTCCCCTGATCACCCCAAGGCCAGTAGAAATCCATACAGGGACCAAGACTGTCAGGAAAATATGAGTAAGTCCTAAACCCTACGTACGCTCCCAGGGCTTATGCTGCCCCAGGCCCATTGGGTTTGTGCAGTGTAAACATGAAGCCCCCTGTGCAGGCGCGCAGCTGCAGCCCCCTGTCCCCCTACACTGTGTAATTCTATCCACTCTTCCCCAGTCCCTTCCTCACAGCAGCTGACAATCCTCATGACAGTTTAGTCTGCGGCCACATGGTCCTTTCTCTGCTCACACTCACATTTCAGAAAGCACCATACTCAGAGACCGGAAACATTTTCAGAATCGGCATAATTCAAGCTATTCATGGCAGCATTTTGTGACTTCTGGGGCCACCAGGAACCGAGAAAAGGGTTTCTGCCTCACAGTACAACACAGATCGATCATGTTTGGTCTCCAATGAAAGAATTTTGTAAGCGGATAAAGGATACCCCTGGCGTCACTCTGCGAGCCCCATATCCAGAGATACGGCAAGTCCAAGTTTTTAATAACTCTTCCAAGAGGGGCGTATATTCTGTGACTCAGCCCCACGGTGAAGTCATCAAGACAAAGGCATAAAGCAGAGAGGCTCGGGTAGGAGGGTGTCATTTTCCCGGGAAACCAGCTAACACGAGGCTGTGCTGATGGACCCTGTCACTGGGGACGATTCTCCTCCAGTTCATCAACACGTCATATCTGAGACTGCCATACCGGAAGCTGTAACGGGCTGTGTAGACTGTATTTTGTCTCCTTTTGTAATATCTTGCGTTTTTGTAAACACTGCCTAACTTTTCTGGAGTAAACTCAAAATTACTAATTCGTTCTTTTGACTATGATTGAACTGTCATGTCCTCCGCTCCAAGTTACACTACCTACTGGGTTGGCTCCTGACCCGACATAAGCTTTAGTGTCACACAGGAACTGGTGGCAGCAGAGCGTCCTGGTGGTATTGGGGACCCTGGCAGTGACGGAGGTTTATACATACACATTCCCGGCCTGGTGATACACACACCGCCCTCACTGCAGAGTGCCCAATAACCAGGACGCGACCAGGCAGCCTTCTCCGCGATTTCTTATCTGAGGTGCAGCTCCCTGGCTGACATGAGGGTAAGGGGGGGCGCCAGAGGGCTGCAAGTTCCAAACCGGAACTTAAGGTGGAAACATAACTTGTATGAATTTATGCATCATACGACCATATATATATAATATATACATTCCTGAAAACTAGGGGGCAGATCCCCCCCCCCCCCCCGAATCCCGGACATATTGGCATCAACGGTGGGATAGACAAATCCATGACTAAGATAAATGCACTTATTAAATGATGTAATAAATGTTCATTTTTCGCTACTCACAATCTTGAGTTGGGGTTTATTCCCCATCAGCAATCTGAGGCTTCGAGCACGGATTCTTTATGAACGAGCGAAGGTGTAATAAACCCCAATATTCATCACTGACCACCGGAGACAACAAGCTTTGATGACAGAAGAGTTACCGCTGAAGATTGTCGCTTCTCTGCTTCTTGAATATACAAATCCCAGTGTGGACGGCTGTTTCCCCACAATAGACTTCTGCTGTAATTACCTGCTCACTACAGGAACTCTCTGCTTCACAGGGTGCATGAGGCTCTTCCCAAGTTTCTATTCTCTCATGTCGCTTGTTACAAACCAATTCTCAAAAAATATGACATAGTTGTCATGGGAGATTTCAACTATCCAGACATTTGTTGGGAATCTCTCTCAGGCAAAACTAACAGGTCAAGGAAATTCTTATCCTCTCTTGCTGACAACTTTATCTTCCAAAAGGTAAGGGAGAAAACAAGGGGAACTGCTACCTTGGATCTAATCCTTATAAACAGGGAGGAAATGGTTGAGGAGGTAAAAGTGGCTGGGACCCTAGGAGGTAGCGACCATGCTATTTTAGAATTTTGGATAACTAGAGGCGGAAGACCTGTGAAGACTCAGACGTCAAGGTTAGATTTCAGAAAGGCAGATTTTAAGGGATTCAGAAAGAGAATTGGAGGGATCCAATGGCTGGATATCCTTAAAGACAAAAATGTCCAGGAAGGATGGGAAATCTTGAAAAATGAAATTCTCAAAGCACAGTTGTTAACAATTCCGAAAAGAGGGAAGAATAGGAAGCATTTAAGGAAACCAGGATGGATGAACACAGAACTTAAGCACATGCTAAAAAGGAAGAAAAAAATGTTTATAAAATGGAAAGAGGGAGGCATATCTAAAGAAGAATATAATGCTGTCTGCAGAACCTGCAGGGCACAAATCAGATTATCTAAAGCTGACAATGAATTGTGGCTTGCAAGAGATGTCAAAAGCAATAATAAAGGATTTTGGGGATATGTCAAAAGTAAAAGAAAAGTCAAAGATGCTATAGAATTTTTACAGGATGAAAATGATGAAATGGTAAGACAGGATGTTGAGAAGGCTGAACTTTTAAATTCCTATTTTGCATCTGCTTTCTCTCAGAAAGGAAATGTAACATCAACTGTTATTCACTGTCCTATTAACGGAATAGAAGAATCCAGGATATCTATAAACAGAAAGATAGTGAGGAAACACTTAGCTAACCTAAATGAATTCAAGTCTCCAGGTCCAGATGAAGTACACCCCAGAGTACTGAAGGAGATAGCAGAAGAAATTTTTGAACCCCTCTCCATAATCTTTGAAAATTCTTGGAGAACAGGAGAAGTGCCAGAAGACTGGAGAAGAGCAAATGTTGTTCCTATCTTCAAAAAGGGGAAGAAGGTGGACCCAGGCAACTATAGGCCGGTGAGTCTGACTTCTATACCAGGAAAGATCTTTGAACAAATTATTAAAACAACATGTATGTCAGTACCTGGATAAGAATGAAGTGATTAAACAGAGTCAGCTTGGGTTTGTAACTAATAAGTCATGTCAGACTAACTTAATTTCCTTCTATGACGGTATCACTGATTGGGTGGATCAAGGAAATGCTGTAGATATAGTATATCTTGACTTCAGCAAAGCATTTGACAAAGTCTCTCATACAATCCTTATTGAAAAAATGACTAAGTATGGAATGGACAAGGCAACTGTTAGGTGGATTCATAACTGGCTTAGTGATCGGACCCAAAGAGTGGTCGTAAATGGCTGCACATCCAGTAGGAAGAATGTCTCAAGTGGGGTACCACAGGGCTCTGTCCTGGGCCCTGTATTGTTCCACATCTTTATCAACGATTTAGATGAAGGAATTGAGGGTAAACTGATTAAATTTGCTGATGACACAAAGCTAGGAGGGATAGCTAATACTAGAGAAGAGAGAGAGGATTCAAAAAGCTATAAATAAACTGGAGAAGTGGGCAGCAACTAACAGAATGGTTTTTAACAGGGAGAAATGCAAAGTACTACATCTGGGCAATAAAAATGAAAAAAGCATATACAGAATGGGAGGAATAGGGCTAAGTGACAGCACATGTGAAAAAGACTTGGGTATACTAATAGATCACAGACTGAATATGAGTCAACAGTGTGATGCAGCAGCAAAAAAGGCAAATGCAATTCTAGGATGTATTAACAGAAGCATACAGTCTAGATCACGTGAAGTCATTATTTCCCTCTACTCCTCTTTGGTCAGACCTCATCTGGAATATTGTGTCCAGTTTTGGGCACCACATTTTAAAAAAGACATCAACAAACTGGAGCAAGTTCAGAAAAGAGCGACCAGAATGGTGACCGGTCTGCAAACCCTGTCTTATGAGGAAAGGTTGCAGGATTTGGGAATGTTTAGTTTGCAAAAGAGAAGACTGAGAGGAGACTTAATAGCTGTCTACAAATATCTAAAGGGCTGTCACATTGTAGAAGGATCAACTTTATTCTCATTTGCACAAGGAAAGACTAGAAGCAATGGGATGAAACTGAATGGGAGGAGACACAGATTAGATATTAGAAAAAACTTTTTGACAGTTAGAGTGATCAATGAGTGGAACAGGCTGCCACGAGAAGTGGTGAGTTCTCCTTCAATGGAAGTCTTCAAACAGAGGCTGGACAGACATCTGACTGGGATGATTTAGCGAATCCTGCTTTGAGCAGGGGGTTGGACCAGATGGCCCAGGAGGTCCCTTCCAATTCTACGATTCTATGATTCTATGATTCTTTCCCTTCCCCTAATGTTTAATGTGAGGCCGGCTTCACAAGGAGGGCAGGGGTAGGAGCTGCAGAGACCACGGGGGTCCGCACCTCAGCACAGATCGGGATGATTGAGGGTCTCAGGTCAGCCTCTGCGCCATTGTCTTTGGTCAGGGCGTCAGTGAGGTGACAAAACAGAAAAGCCATTTCCAGCCAGTGTCCCCCCTCACATTCTGCTGGTGGTCCTCAACTAGAGCTCTGCAGGCTGGATCGGAGACTACGCCTCTCCACAGGCTCAGGGGTTTATGGGGTCTACGGTGTGGCCCATCACTCAAGATCCCACGAGGGAAACCTCAGTGGGGCTCTGACTCGCAGAGGGCTCGGGTGTGACCCCGGCTGCTGCAGCCCTTCTTCACACTTCACATGCACCTTGCAGGAGGTGGCCTCCTATGCAATGTTGTGCGGTCTCCTGGAGGTCCTGCACCTGCCTACATGGGGCCACCGAGTTATCCACAATCGGGGAGAGGCGCCAGCCACTTACGGTTCAAGCCGACATCATGGTAGGTGAGTATTGCTGGACGATTGCCTTTCGGGGTCCCTCGTATGACAACGTGCAGCATTCCGTACGGCGTCTCAACGTCGTGTTCCTGTGGGAAGAGAATAGGTCAGTAAAAGCTCAACATGCAGCGTCCGAGCAGTGAAGACGAGCGCCAACACAGGAAGCCAATATACATGTATACAGGTGGGCACCACGGAAAATGTGACATGAATATGATAACTGGGTGCAACACTGTGCCAAGTAGATCAAATGAAAAAGAGGGAGAAGAGAGACACCGGATAACATGCACACAACAGCAGAAAAAAGGCTTTTATCGACATGCAATAGCTAGAGAGATCCAAGTGTACAATAAAAACAAAAACCACAAATGAAACAACAGTGGAGAACACATGCAGTATACAAAGGAAGAAATGTTTATATAAATAAGAGTCTCAGAATGTGCATTCACAGCAATGCCCTCTATCACCATATAATATGCATAAATGGACAAGTTGCAGCAGTAAAGTCCGATCAGTCTAATAGTGACTTGTAAACAATCCAAATGATTACCATGCAAGTCCATAGATGAGGGAAGGCAATTGCTGGATCACATAAAAATTACCCAAGCATCCTCACACTGCCCACAGAACCCAACGCGTGTCGCTGCTAACCTGCAGCTTCGTCAGGGGAAGTAGCCAGGAATGAGATCAAGTCCCCTTTATAGTGCAATTGTAATCACTACAGCGCACGGCGACACCTGAGTGCGGCGTCAGCTGTGTGATGAAGATAACCTGAGTCCAGAATGAGTCACGACGCCTGCGCAGTAGATAGCATTGTATTCCTGAGAGATTGTGAACAAGAGGCTAGCAGTTCAGAAGCCAGGAACCAGGAGGTGCCCCACATGTAACAACGCTGCGGCTCTGTAAGCCAGGCAGGGAGGGGGAGGGCGGTTTTTAACTCTTTCTCCTCACATAGCCCAGCACCCAAGAATGACATCAGTGCTCCATAACAAACTTATGCTATCAACCTGGAAAAATAAAGTGGTAGTAGAGCGCCTGTACCTTGCAGCAGTGTCCATGCTCAGAATCACATATAATACAAAAATCAATACAAATACTAAAAATAAATAATGCACTAATGACATGGAAACTGCACCTCAAAAACTGCAGCATGTGAACAATGTATCCTAAAAGTGGTGGAAACGCAGACAATCAGCAAGAAATATATATACCTTTAAGTATATCAAAAGGGTAAAGCAATGTCATGGATTACAGCAATCAGGTAACCAATATAAACAGTAGGGAAAATATCAAAGATGAAAAAATATTCCATAAACATCGATGATGCAATTCATAGTACCAAACTGAACGGTCAATTCTGTAACAGTAACTATCTTTCTAATCAGATTGTATATTAAAAAAACTCAGGATATTCAGCACAGCAACCAATGTGATTGATGGTAGAAATCCTATCAGGAGGACAAATTATTTTTTTCTTTTCTATTTTCCTTTAGATGGAACTAGGGGGCCTATCAAACCCAAACTAACAAAACAGCGCCAAAATGGCTCGAATGAAAATCATGATAGAAAATAGCAAAAAAAAATGCATAGAGGTACATGAAAACCACCAAATCGACACAAGAAGGGCCCTAGGAATGTCAACACCAATGGACGCAATCTCGCCAATTGTCCATAGCGTATGCCCCTTTTCAAATGTTCCGGATGAAAGCTCCTACAGTCTAAAAGACTATTGGTTGCCGTTGCTTTTCGGAATTTCATAGTAGCCAAATTAGGGGCCTTACTGTGGTGGGTTTGCAGAGGATCAAACTCAATATTCGCAAAACTGACAGACTGAGCGAATTATTGCGGTTGGAGTCCAGATGGATTTTTCAATTCAGCACGGTCAGACCTGGGGGCATCGATGAGGACTTGTCCTTCACTGGCTTCCTCATGGCCTGATTGGTGTTGACATTCCTAGGGCCCTTCTTGTGTCGATTTGGTGGTTTTCATGTACCGCTATGCATTTTTTTTTTGCTATTTTCTATCATGATTTTCATTCGAGCCATTTTGGCGCTGTTTTGTTAGTTTGGGTTTGATAGGCCCCCTAGTTCCATCTAAAGGAAAATAAAAAAGAAATAATTTGTCCTCCTGATAGGATTTCTACCATCAATCACATTGGTTGCTGTGCTGAATATCCTGAGTTTTTTTAATATACATTCTGATTAGAAAGATAGTTACTGTTACAGAATTGACCGTTCAGTTTGGTACTATGAATTGCATCATCGATGTTTATGGAATATTTTTTCATCTTTGATATTTTCCCTACTGTTTATATTGGTTACCTGATTGCTGTAATCCATGACATTGCTTTACCCTTTTGATATATTTAAAGGTATATATATTTCTTCCTGATTGTCTGCGTTTCCACCACTTTTAGGATACATTGTTCACATGCTGCAGTTTTTGAGGTGCAGTTTGCATGTCATTAGTGCATTATTATTATTTTTTCTTTATTTTTAGTATTTGCATTGATTTTTGTATTATATGTGATTCTGAGCATGGACACTGCTGCAAGGTACAGGCGCTCTACTACCACTTTATTTTTCCAGGTTGATAGCATAAGTTTGTTATGGAGCACTGATGTCATTCTTAGGTGCTGGGCTATGTGAGGAGAAAGAGTTAAAAACCGCCCTCCCCCTCCCTGCCTGGCTTACAGAGCCGCAGCGTTGTTACATGTGGGGCACCTCCTGGTTCCTGGCTTCTGAACTGCTAGCCTCTTGTTCACAATCTCTCAGGAATACAATGCTATCTACTGCGCAGGCGTCGTGACTCATTCTGGACTCAGGTTATCTTCATCACACAGCTGACGCCGCACTCAGGTGTCGCCGTGCGCTGTAGTGATTACAATTGCACTATAAAGGGGACTTGATCTCATTCCTGGCTACTTCCCCTGACGAAGCTGCAGGTTAGCAGCGACACGCGTTGGGTTCTGTGGGCAGTGTGAGGATGCTTGGGTAATTTTTATGTGATCCAGCAATTGCCTTCCCTCATCTATGGACTTGCATGGTAATCATTTGGATTGTTTACAAGTCACTATTAGACTGATCGGACTTTACTGCTGCAACTTGTCCATTTATGCATATTATATGGTGATAGAGGGCATTGCTGTGAATGCATATTCTGAGACTCTTATTTATATAAACATTTCTTCCTTTGTATACTGCATGTGTTCTCCACTGTTGTTTCATTTGTGGTTTTTGTTTTTATTGTACACTTGGATCTCTCTAGCTATTGCATGTCGATAAAAGCCTTTTTTCTGCTGTTGCATTCATGTTATCCTGTGTCTCTCTTATCCCTTTTTTTCAACACAGGAAAGCCCCCACAATCCCACCCACCGAAGCCCACCGTAACACTGAGGGTGGGATTATACTCAACGGCGCTCTCCTCCCTCTATAGTATAATACACACCGCGCTCTCCTCCCTCTATAGTATAACATACACCGCGCTCTCCTCCCTCTATAGTATAATACACACCGCGCTCTCCTCCCTCTATAGTATAATATACACCGCGCTCTCCTCCCTCTATAGTATAATATACACCGCGCTCTCCTCCCTCTATAGTATAATATACACCGCGCTCTCCTCCCTCTATAGTATAATATACACCGCGCTCTCCTCCCTCTATAGTATAATACACACCGCGCTCTCCTCCCTCTATAGTATAACATACACCGCGCTCTCCTCCCTCTATAGTATAATACACACCGCGCTCTCCTCCCTCTATAGTATAATACACACCGCGCTCTCCTCCCTCTATAGTATAATATACACCGCGCTCTCCTCCCTCTATAGTATAATATACACCGCGCTCTCCTCCCTCTATAGTATAATATACACCGCGCTCTCCTCCCTCTATAGTATAATATACACCGCGCTCTCCTCCCTCTATAGTATAATATACGCCGCGCTCTCCTCCCTTTATAGTATAATATACGCCGCGCTCTCCTCCCTCTATAGTATAATATACACCGCGCTCTCCTCCCTCTATAGTATAATATACACCGCGCTCTCCTCCCTCTATAGTATAATATACACCGCGCTCTCCTCTCTCTATAGTATAATATACGGGGCGCTCTCCTCCCTCTATAGTATAATATACACCGCGCTCTCCTCCCTCTATAGTATAATATACGCCGCGCTCTCCTCCCTCTATAGTATAATATACACCGCGCTCTCCTCCCTCTATAGTATAATATACACCGCGCTCTCCTCCCTCTATAGTATAATATACACCACGCTCTCCTCCCTCTATAGTATAATATACACCGCGCTCTCCTCCCTCTATAGTATAATATAGGGGGCGCTCTCCTTCCTCTATAGTATAATATACACCGCGCTCTCCTCCCTCTATAGTATAATACACACCGCGCTCTCCTCCCTCTATAGTATAATATACACCGCGCTCTCCTCCCTCTATAGTATAACATACACCGCGCTCTCCTCCCTCTATAGTATAATATACACCGCGCTCTCCTCCCTCTATAGTATAATATACGCCGCGCTCTCCTCCCTCTATAGTATAATATACGCCGCGCTCTCCTCCCTCTATAGTATAATATACGCCGCGCTCTCCTCCCTCTATAGTATAATATACACCGCGCTCTCCTCCCTCTATAGTATAATATACACCGCGCTCTCCTCCCTCTATAGTATAATATACACCGCGCTCTCCTCCCTCTATAGTATAATATACGCCGCGCTCTCCTCCCTCTATAGTATAATATACACCGCGCTCTCCTCCCTCTATAGTATAATATACACCGCGCTCTCCTCCCTCTATAGTATAATATACGGGGAGCTCTCCTCCCTCTATAGTATAATATACACCGCGCTCTCCTCCCTCTATAGTATAATATACACCGCGC
The DNA here is from genome assembly GCF_039654945.1 of Dendrobates tinctorius. Taxonomy (NCBI): domain Eukaryota; kingdom Metazoa; phylum Chordata; class Amphibia; order Anura; family Dendrobatidae; genus Dendrobates; species Dendrobates tinctorius. Next base: position 462,480 of record NW_027362112.1, read on the forward strand.
TCTCCTCCCTCTATAGTATAATATACACCGCGCTCTCCTCCCTCTATAGTATAATATACGCCGCGCTCTCCTCCCTCTATAGTATAATATACGCCGCGCTCTCCTCCCTCTATAGTATAATATACACCGCGCTCTCCTCCCTCTATAGTATAATATACCCCGCCCTCTCCTCCCTCTATAGTATAATATACACCGCGCTCTCCTCCCTCTATAGTATAATATACACCGCGCTCTCCTCCCTCTATAGTATAATATACACCGCGCTCTCCTCCCTCTATAGTATAATATACACCGCGCTCTCCTCCCTCTATAGTATAATATACACCGCGCTCTCCTCCCTCTATAGTATAATATACCCCGCCCTCTCCTCCCTCTATAGTATAATATACACCGCGCTCTCCTCCCTCTATAGTATAATATACACCGCGCTCTCCTCCCTCTATAGTATAATATACACCGCGCTCTCCTCCCTCTATAGTATAATATACACCGCGCTCTCCTCCCTCTATAGTATAATAAACACCGCGCTCTCCTCCCTCTATAGTATAATATACCCCGCCCTCTCCTCCCTCTATAGTATAATATACACCGCGCTCTCTTCCCTCTATAGTATAATATACGGGGCGCTCTCCTCTCTCTATAGTATAATATACCCCGCCCTCTCCTCCCTCTATAGTATAATATACACCGCGCTCTCCTCCCTCTATAGTATAATATACGGGGCGCTCTCCTCTCTCTATAGTATAATATACACCGCGCTCTCCTCCCTCTATAGTATAATATACGGGGCGCTCTCCTCCCTCTATAGTATAATATACCCCGCCCTCTCCTCCCTCTATAGTATAATATACACCGCGCTCTCCTCCCTCTATAGTATAATATACAACGCGCTCTCCTCCCTCTATAGTATAATATACACCGCGCTCTCCTCCCTCTATAGTATAATATACGGGGCGCTCTCCTCCCTCTATAGTATAATATACCCCGCCCTCTCCTCCCTCTATAGTATAATATACACCGCGCTCTCCTCCCTCTATAGTATAATATACACCGCGCTCTCCTCCCTCTATAGTATAATATACGGGGCGCTCTCCTCCCTCTATAGTATAATATACACTGCACTCTCCTCCCTCTATAGTATAATATACACCGCGCTCTCCTCCCTCTATAGTATAATATACGGGGCGCTCTCCTCTCTCTATAGTATAATATACACCGCGCTCTCCTCCCTCTATAGTATAATATACACCGCGCTCTCCTCCCTCTATTGTATAATATACACCGCGCTCTCCTCTCTCTATAGTATAATATACACCGCGCTCTCCTCCCTCTATAGTATAATATACGGGGCGCTCTCCTCTCTCTATAGTATAATATACACCGCGCTCTCCTCCCTCTATAGTATAATATACACCGCGCTCTCCTCCCTCTATAGTATAATATAGGGGCGCTCTCCTCCCTCTATAGTATAATATACACCGCGCTCTCCTCCCTCTATAGTATAATATACGGGGCGCTCTCCTCCCTCTATAGTATAATATACGGGGCGCTCTCCTCCCTCTATAGTATAATATACGGGGCGCTCTCCTCCCTCTATAGTATAATATACGGGGCGCTCTCCTCCCTCTATAGTATAATATACGGGGCGCTCTCCTCTCTCTATAGTATAATATACGGGGCGCTCTCCTCCCTCTATAGTATAATATACGGGGCGCTCTCCTCTCTCTATAGTATAATATACGGGGCGCTCTCCTCCCTCTATAGTATAATATACGGGGCGCTCTCCTCTCTCTATAGTATAATATACGGGGCGCTCTCCTCTCTCTATAGTATAATATACGGGGCGCTCTCCTCTCTCTATAGTATAATATACACCGCGCTCTCCTCCCTCTATAATATAATATACGGGGCGCTCTCCTCTCTCTATAGTATAATATACGGGGCGCTCTCCTCCCTCTATAGTATAATATACACCGCGCTCTCCTCCCTCTATAGTATAATATACGGGGCGCTCTCCTCTCTCTATAGTATAATATACACCGCGCTCTCCTCCCTCTATAGTATAATATACACCGCGCTCTCCTCCCTCTATAGTATAATATACACCGCGCTCTCCTCCCTCTATAGTATAATACACACCGCGCTCTCCTCCCTCTATAGTATAATATACGGGGCGCTCTCCTCTCTCTATAGTATAATATACGGGGCGCTCTCCTCTCTCTATAGTATAATATACACCGCGCTCTCCTCCCTCTATAGTATAATATACGGGGCGCTCTCCTCTCTCTATAGTATAATATACGGGGCGCTCTCCTCCCTCTATAGTATAATATACACCGCGCTCTCCTCCCTCTATAGTATAATATACGGGGCGCTCTCCTCTCTCTATAGTATAATATACACCGCGCTCTCCTCCCTCTATAGTATAATATACACCGCGCTCTCCTCCCTCTATAGTATAATATACACCGCGCTCTCCTCCCTCTATAGTATAATATACACCGCGCTCTCCTCCCTCTATAGTATAATACACACCGCGCTCTCCTCCCTCTATAGTATAATATACGGGGCGCTCTCCTCCCTCTATAGTATAATATACGGGGCGCTCTCCTCTCTCTATAGTATAATATACGGGGCGCTCTCCTCCCTCTATAGTATAATATACACCGCGCTCTCCTCCCTCTATAGTATAATATACACCGCACTCTCCTCCCTCTATAGTATAATATACACCGCGCTCTCCTCCCTCTATAGTATAATATACGGGGCGCTCTCCTCTCTCTATAGTATAATATACACCGCGCTCTCCTCCCTCTATAGTATAATATACACCGCGCTCTCCTCCCTCTATAGTATAATATACAGGGCGCTCTCCTCCCTCTATAGTATAATATACACCGCGCTCTCCTCCCTCTATAGTATAATATACGCCGCGCTCTCCTCCCTCTATAGTATAATATACGCCGCGCTCTCCTCCCTCTATAGTATAATATACACCGCGCTCTCCTCCCTCTATAGTATAATATACACCGCGCTCTCCTCCCTCTATAGTATAATATACACCGCGCTCTCCTCCCTCTATAGTATAATATACCCCGCGCTCTCCTCCCTCTATAGTATAATATACACCGCCCTCTCCTCCCTCTATAGTATAATATACACCGCGCTCTCCTCCCTCTATAGTATAATATACACCGCGCTCTCCTCCCTCTATAGTATAATATACACCGCGCTCTCCTCCCTCTATAGAATAATATACACCGCGCTCTCCTCCCTCTATAGTATAATATACACCGCGCTCTCCTCCCTCTATAGTATAATATACCCCGCCCTCTCCTCCCTCTATAGTATAATATACACCGCGCTCTCCTCCCTCTATAGTATAATATACACCGCGCTCTCCTCCCTCTATAGTATAATATACACCGCGCTCTCCTCCCTCTATAGTATAATATACACCGCGCTCTCCTCCCTCTATAGTATAATATACCCCGCCCTCTCCTCCCTCTATAGTATAATATACACCGCGCTCTCCTCCCTCTATAGTATAATATACACCGCGCTCTCCTCCCTCTATAGTATAATATACACCGCGCTCTCCTCCCTCTATAGTATAATATACACCGCCCTCTCCTCCCTCTATAGTATAATATACACCGCGCTCTCCTCCCTCTATAGTATAATATACACCGCGCTCTCCTCCCTCTATAGTATAATATACGCCGCGCTCTCCTCCCTCTATAGTATAATATACGCCGCGCTCTCCTCCCTCTATAGTATAATATACACCGCGCTCTCCTCCCTCTATAGTATAATATACGCCGCGCTCTCCTCCCTCTATAGTATAATATACGCCGCGCTCTCCTCCCTCTATAGTATAATATACAGGGCGCTCTCCTCCCTCTATAGTATAATATACACCGCGCTCTCCTCCCTCTATAGTATAATACACACCGCGCTCTCCTCCCTCTATAGTATAATATACACCGCGCTCTCCTCCCTCTATAGTATAATATACACCGCGCTCTCCTCCCTATATAGTATAATATACACCGCGCTCTCCTCCCTCTATAGTATAATATACACCGCGCTCTCCTCCCTCTATAGTATAATATACGCCGCGCTCTCCTCCCTCTATAGTATAATATACACCGCGCTCTCCTCCCTCTATAGTATAATATACACCGCGCTCTCCTCCCTCTATAGTATAATATACACCGCGCTCTCCTCCCTCTATAGTATAATATACACCGCGCTCTCCTCCCTCTATAGTATAATATACACCGCGCTCTCCTCCCTCTATAGTATAATATACACCGCGCTCTCCTCCCTCTATAGTATAATATACACCGCGCTCTCCTCCCTCTATAGTATAATATACACCGCGCTCTCCTCCCTCTATAGTATAATATACGCCGCGCTCTCCTCCCTCTATAGTATAATATACACTGCGCTCTCCTCCCTCTATAGTATAATATACGCCGCGCTCTCCTCCCTCTATAGTATAATACACACCGCGCTCTCCTCCCTCTATAGTATAATATACACCGCGCTCTCCTCCCTCTATAGTATAATATACGCCGCGCTCTCCTCCCTCTATAGTATAACATACGCCGCGCTCTCCTCCCTCTATAGTATAATATAGGGGGCGCTCTCCTCCCTCTATAGTATAATATACGCCGCCCTCTCCTCCCTCTATAGTATAATATACGCCGCGCTCTCCTCCCTCTATAGTATAATATACACCGCGCTCTCCTCCCTCTATAGTATAACATACACCGCGCTCTCCTCCCTCTATAGTATAACATACGCCGCGCTCTCCTCCCTCTATAGTATAATATACGCCGCGCTCTCCTCCCTCTATAGTATAATATACACCGCGCTCTCCTCCCTCTATAGTATAATATACACCGCGCTCTCCTCCCTCTATAGTATAACATACACCGCGCTCTCCTCCCTCTATAGTATAATATACGCCGCGCTCTCCTCCCTCTATAGTATAATATACACCGCGCTCTCCTCCCTCTATAGTATAATATACACCGCGCTCTCCTCCCTCTATAGTATAATATACACCGCCCTCTCCTCCCTCTATAGTATAATATACACCGCGCTCTCCTCCCTATATAGTATAATATACACCGCGCTCTCCTCCCTCTATAGTATAATATACACCGCGCTCTCCTCCCTCTATAGTATAATATACACCGCGCTCTCCTCCCTCTATAGTATAATATACACCGCGCTCTCCTCCCTCTATAGTATAATATACGCCGCGCTCTCCTCCCTCTATAGTATAATATACACCGCGCTCTCCTCCCTCTATAGTTTAACATACACCGCGCTCTCCTCCCTCTATAGTATAACATACGCCGCGCTCTCCTCCCTCTATAGTATAATATACGCCGCGCTCTCCTCCCTCTATAGTATAATATACACCGCGCTCTCCTCCCTCTATAGTATAATATACACCGCGCTCTCCTCCCTCTATAGTATAACATACACCGCGCTCTCCTCCCTCTATAGTATAATATACGCCGCGCTCTCCTCCCTCTATAGTATAATATACACCGCGCTCTCCTCCCTCTATAGTATAATATACACCGCGCTCTCCTCCCTCTATAGTATAATATACACCGCCCTCTCCTCCCTCTATAGTATAATATACACCGCGCTCTCCTCCCTCTATAGTATAATATACACCGCGCTCTCCTCCCTCTATAGTATAATATACACCGCGCTCTCCTCCCTCTATAGTATAATATACACCGCGCTCTCCTCCCTCTATAGTATAATATACACCGCGCTCTCCTCCCTCTATAGTATAATATACACCGCGCTCTCCTCCCTCTATAGTATAATATACACCGCGCTCTCCTCCCTCTATAGTATAATATACACCGCGCTCTCCTCCCTCTATAGTATAATATACACCGCGCTCTCCTCCCTCTATAGTATAATATACACCGCGCTCTCCTCCCTCTATAGTATAATATACACCGCGCTCTCCTCCCTCTATAGTATAATATACACCGCGCTCTCCTCCCTCTATAGTATAATATACGCCGCGCTCTCCTCCCTCTATAGTATAATATACACCGCGCTCTCCTCCCTCTATAGTATAATATACACCGCGCTCTCCTCCCTCTATAGTATAATATACACCGCGCTCTCCTCCCTCTATAGTATAATACACACCGCCCTCTCCTCCCTCTATAGTATAATATACACCGCGCTCTCCTCCCTCTATAGTATAATATACACCGCGCTCTCCTCCCTCTATAGTATAATATACGCCGCGCTCTCCTCCCTCTATAGTATAATATACGCCGCGCTCTCCTCCCTCTATAGTATAATATACACCGCGCTCTCCTCCCTCTATAGTATAATATACACCGCGCTCTCCTCCCTCTATAGTATAATATACACCGCGCTCTCCTCCCTCTATAGTATAATATACACCGCGCTCTCCTCCCTCTATAGTATAATATACACCGCGCTCTCCTCCCTCTATAGTATAATATACGCCGCGCTCTCCTCCCTCTATAGTATAATATACACCGCGCTCTCCTCCCTCTATAGTATAATATACACCGCGCTCTCCTCCCTCTATAGTATAATATACACCGCGCTCTCCTCCCTCTATAGTATAATATACGCCGCGCTCTCCTCCCTCTATAGTATAATATACACCGCACTCTCCTCCCTCTATAGTATAATATACACCGCGCTCTCCTCCCTCTATAGTATAATATACACCGCGCTCTCCTCCCTCTATAGTATAATATACACCGCGCTCTCCTCCCTCTATAGTATAATATACACCGCGCTCTCCTCCCTCTATAGTATAATATACACCGCGCTCTCCTCCCTCTATAGTATAATATACACCGCCCTCTCCTCCCTCTATAGTATAATATACACCGCGCTCTCCTCCCTCTATAGTATAATATACACCGCGCTCTCCTCCCTCTATAGTATAATATACACCGCGCTCTCCTCCCTCTATAGTATAATATACACCGCGCTCTCCTCCCTCTATAGTATAATATACGCCGCGCTCTCCTCCCTCTATAGTATAATATACGCCGCGCTCTCCTCCCTCTATAGTATAATACACACCTCGCTCTCCTCCCTCTATAGTATAATATACACCGCGCTCTCCTCCCTCTATAGTATAATATACCCCGCGCTCTCCTCCCTCTATAGTATAATATACCCCGCCCTCTCCTCCCTCTATAGTATAATATACCCCGCCCTCTCCTCCCTCTATAGTATAATATACACCGCGCTCTCCTCCCTCTATAGTATAATATACACCGCGCTCTCCTCCCTCTATAGTATAATATACCCCGCGCTCTCCTCCCTCTATAGTATAATATACACCGCGCTCTCCTCCCTCTATAGTATAATATACACCGCGCTCTCCTCCCTCTATAGTATAATATACGCCGCGCTCTCCTCCCTCTATAGTATAATATACACCGCGCTCTCCTCCCTCTATAGTATAATATACACCGCGCTCTCCTCCCTCTATAGTATAATATACGCCGCGCTCTCCTCCCTCTATAGTATAATATACCCCGCGCTCTCCTCCCTCTATAGTATAATATACACCGCCCTCTCCTCCCTCTATAGTATAATATACACCGCGCTCTCCTCCCTCTATAGTATAATATACACCGCGCTCTCCTCCCTCTATAGTATAATATACACCGCGCTCTCCTCCCTCTATAGTATAATATACACCGCGCTCTCCTCCCTCTATAGTATAATATACACCGCGCACTCCTCCCTCTATAGTATAATATACACCGCGCTCTCCTCCCTCTATAGTATAATATACACCGCGCTCTCCTCCCTCTATAGTATAATATACGCCGCGCTCTCCTCCCTCTATAGTATAATATACGCCGCGCTCTCCTCCCTCTATAGTATAATATACACCGCGCTCTCCTCCCTCTATAGTATAATATACACCGCGCTCTCCTCCCTCTATAGTATAATATACCCCGCGCTCTCCTCCCTCTATAGTATAATATACACCGCGCTCTCCTCCCTCTATAGTATAATATACACCGCGCTCTCCTCCCTCTATAGTATAATATACACCGCGCTCTCCTCCCTCTATAGTATAATATACACCGCGCTCTCCTCCCTCTATAGTATAATATACACCGCGCTCTCCTCCCTCTATAGTATAATATACACCGCGCTCTCCTCCCTCTATAGTATAATATACACCGCGCTCTCCTCCCTCTATAGTATAATATACACCGCGCACTCCTCCCTCTATAGTATAATATACACCGCCCTCTCCTCCCTCTATAGTATAATATACACCGCGCTCTCCTCCCTCTATAGTATAATATACACCGCGCTCTCCTCCCTCTATAGTATAATATACACCGCGCTCTCCTCCCTCTATAGTATAATATACACCGCGCTCTCCTCCCTCTATAGTATAATATACACCGCGCACTCCTCCCTCTATAGTATAATATACACCGCGCTCTCCTCCCTCTATAGTATAATATACACCGCGCTCTCCTCCCTCTATAGTATAATATACGCCGCGCTCTCCTCCCTCTATAGTATAATATACGCCGCGCTCTCCTCCCTCTATAGTATAATATACACCGCGCTCTCCTCCCTCTATAGTATAATATACACCGCGCTCTCCTCCCTCTATAGTATAATATACGCCGCGCTCTCCTCCCTCTATAGTATAATATACACCGCGCTCTCCTCCCTCTATAGTATAATATACACCGCGCTCTCCTCCCTCTATAGTATAATACACACCGCGCTCTCCTCCCTCTATAGTATAATATACACCGCGCTCTCCTCCCTCTATAGTATAATATACACCGCGCTCTCCTCCCTCTATAGTATAATATACACCGCGCTCTCCTCCCTCTATAGTATAATATACACCGCGCTCTCCTCCCTCTATAGTATAATATACGCCGCGCTCTCCTCCCTCTATAGTATAATATACACCGCGCTCTCCTCCCTCTATAGTATAATATACACCGCGCTCTCCTCCCTCTATAGTATAATATACACCGCGCTCTCCTCCCTCTATAGTATAATATACGCCGCGCTCTCCTCCCTCTATAGTATAATATACACCGCGCTCTCCTCCCTCTATAGTATAATATACACCGCCCTCTCCTCCCTCTATAGTATAATATAGGGGGCGCTCTCCTCCCTCTATAGCGTTATATTGGGGGCTTCTCATCTCCGGGGGTCGCACACAATCCTCCTCTCCGGCCGGTGGTGGCGCTCTCCCCTCCTCAGTGTCCGCAGTGATGTGATGAGGACCCCCGCGGCAGCTGCACTCACCCCATCCCAGCACTCGGGCATCTCTGAGGCGGCGGCGGGAGCGCAGACAGGACACAGCGGCAGCGTCTCAGCCTTATATCCCCGCCCTCCTTACTGCAGACACTGCCGCTGGGCGATTGGCCGAGACGCCGGCCCCCACCTCTGACGGGCACAACTCAGCAATCTGCAAATGTCTGACCCCTCTATAACAACGTCCCAGCAAGTCACATTCATGTATACACCCGTCTACATACACCCCCAAAACCGGGACCTACACCCATCTACATACACCACCACAACCGGGACCTACACCCATCTACATACACCCCCACAACCGGGACCTACACCCATCTACATACACCACCAAAACCGGGACCTACACCCATCTACATACACCCCCACAACCGGGACCTACACCCATCTACATACACCACCACAACCGGGACCTACACCCATCTACATACACCACCAAAACCGGGACCTACACCCATCTACATACACCCCCAAAACCGGGACCTACACCCATCTACATACACCCCCAAAACCGGGACCTACACCCATCTACATACACCCCCAAAACCGGGACCTACACCCATCTACATACACCACCACAACCGGGACCTACACCCATCTACATACACCCTCAAAACCGGGACCTACACCCATCTACATACACCCCCAAAACCGGGACCTACACCCATCTACATACACCACCAAAACCAGGACCTACACCCATCTACATACACCCCCAAAACCAGGACCTACACCCATCTACATACACCACCACAACCGGGACCTACACCCATCTACATACACCCTCACAACCGGGTGTGACGAACAGCCCACCGCCGTTCGTCCACTTGCGGGCGACACTAACGGGAGTCCCGCTGCCACCAAAACGCGACGGACAGCGGACCCTGTGTCACCACTATGTCACAGTCCCACCACTGACACGGGTGTATCAGTGGACGAAGGGGCGTGACACAATGCCGGCACACGGCTATCACAGGCGCAGTGGGGCTTATCTTAGTTATCCCAACACTGGCACCATGTGACCAAAAATATCCAGCAAGCTAATCTCGCTCTACAATTTGCCGCAGGGGGAGTTTAATTTGGATGCCCCACCACTGCTATCAATCTTCCAAGTACTGCGGGGATTTATGTATATCCCACTTTCTCAGTTCCACTTTGGAACTCGCAGCTCTCCGGCGCCCCCCTTACCCTCAGGTCAGTCAGGGAACTGCACCTAGGATAATTAGTCGCCGGACGGGCTGCCTGTTGTGAACCGGCAATTAGGCTTCTGCAGTAAGGGAATTATCAATGCTGTGGCTGAAGCCCCTTACTCAGCAATATAAGACCCTTCTAGACTGCCAGCAAGCCGTAATAGCCGTACACAACGCGCTGCCACCAGTCACGGTTACTTAATTCACAGTGTTAAATTAAGAGGGTCCGTGGCAAACCCCTTGAATTAGTAGCGATTATCTATCAAAGGCGTATAGTTCGATTCTTAGAGCATGGAGACAGATCTAAATAATTTCATTTATTTTCCGAAAGAGGACAGTGATTACAGATAAAAGTTGCTATAAAATTGAGACATAAAATATGTACAGTACAGGTATAAAATAAAAGTGGAGAAAACAAAGAGATTACACTCACAGTTCCATATTGTTCCTTAGGCAGACCATGCGGCTAAGGTGGGTGGAGGCGGAGCTGCACTTCTCCGCTCATTGGGGTCCTTCTAGCACGACGACTTGAGCTGTTCTGAGCTGGTTTGCCCAGGAAATGCCTTATAGACTTTCCTATGTGACATCACAGAGAGGTGCATTCTGGGTTGATCCCACCTCTCTTATCCAAGTTATGTTTTGGCTACAAAACTTAGATTAGCTATAACTTTATGGGAGAAGCTGGTATGGACTCATCAGTGGTATCATGTTTCCCAGCGTAATGAGCCCATCAAGAAAACATCAAACATCTATGCGATATGACCGTCCATTTGGGCGCAAATCCTATCTCATGTTCTGGACAGGGTAGAACTTCGAAACATACGCGGTCTCGAAGCTGGGACCGCTCAGGTTACAAAAATATGATTTTCATATCTCTAGGGTATTTGGTTCTTATGGTATAGTCTCTCATAGTTTTATTCGTTTCAAACAAAGAAGTTTTTCCCGCTCTGAAGAGGAGAGAAGGCAAATGGTGTGAGGAAGATGGTCTAGCTAATTAACATTCCTGCTCTTCCAGAGGAAGTGGCAGGGTTGATAAAACCTGGGGGGAAGGAATTCCTACTACTGAGAGTTTACAATGTCCTAGGATGGAGGATTTGTTAGCACATTGCAACAGAAAACATATCTTGCAGACATGGTACATCACACCGGGACCTACACCCATCTACATACACCCCCACAACCGGGACCTACACCCATCTACATACACCCCGACAACCGGGACCTACACCCATCTACATACACCCCCACAACCGGGACCTACACCCATCTACATACACCCCCACAACCGGGACCTACACCCATCTACATACACCACCACAACCGGGACCTACACCCATCTACATACACCACCAAAACCGGGACCTACACCCATCTACATACACCCTCACAACCGGGACCTACACCCATCTACATACACCCCCACAACCGGGACCTACACCCATCTACATACACCCCCACAACCGGGACCTACACCCATCTACATACACCACCAAAACCGGGACCTACACCCATCTACATACACCACCACAACCGGGACCTACACCCATCTACATACACCACCACAACAGGGACCTACACCCATCTACATACACCACCACAACCGGGACCTACACCCATCTACATACACCCCCACAACCGGGACCTACACCCATCTACATACACCCCCACAACCGGGACCTACACCCATCTACATACACCCCCACAACCGGGACCTACACCCATCTACATACACCCCCAAAACCGGGACCTACACCCATCTACATACACCCCCACAACCGGGACCTACACCCATCTACATACACCCCCACAACCGGGACCTACACCCATCTACATACACCCCCACAACCGGGACCTACACCCATCTACATACACCCCCACAACCGGGACCTACACCCATCTACATACACCCCCACAACCGGGACCTACACCCATCTACATACACCCCCACAACCGGGACCTACACCCATCTACATACACCACCACAACCGGGACCTACACCCATCTACATACACCCCCACAACCGGGACCTACACCCATCTAGATACACCACCAAAACCGGGACCTACACCCATCTACATACACCACCACAACCGGGACCTACACCCATCTACATACACCACCACAACAGGGACCTACACCCATCTACATACACCACCACAACCGGGACCTACACCCATCTACATACACCCCCACAACCGGGACCTACACCCATCTACATACACCCCCACAACCGGGACCTACACCCATCTACATACACCCCCACAACCGGGACCTACACCCATCTACATACACCCCCACAACCGGGACCTACACCCATCTACATACACCCCCACAACCGGGACCTACACCCATCTACATACACCACCACAACCGGGACCTACACCCATCTACATACACCACCACAACCAGGACCTACACCCATCTACATACACCCCCACAACCGGGACCTACACCCATCTACATACACCACCAAAACCGGGACCTACACCCATCTACATACACCACCACAACCGGGACCTACACCCATCTACATACACCACCACAACCGGGACCTACACCCATCTACATACACCACCAAAACCGGGACCTACACCCATCTACATACACCACCACAACCGGGACCTACACCCATCTACATACACCACCACAACCGGGACCTACACCCATCTACATACACCACCAAAACCGGGACCTACACCCATCTACATACACCACCAAAACCGGGACCTACACCCATCTACATACACCACCACAACCGGGACCTACACCCATCTACATACACCACCACAACCGGGACCTACACCCATCTACATACACCACCACAACCGGGACCTACACCCATCTACATACACCACCACAACCTGGACCTACACCCATCTACATACACCACCAAAACCGGGACCTACACCCATCTACATACACCACCACAACCGGGACCTTAGCCAGGTCGACTTGGGGGACCAAGAGCACCCCGTGTTGTACCTGAGCCGGAAACTTTTGCCGAGGGAAGTGGCATACTCGACCATCGAGAAGGAGTGTCTGGCCATGGTGTGGGCACTGCAGCGTTTGCAGCCCTACCTGTACGGGCGCGCCTTCACGGTGGTAACTGACCACAACCCTCTGAGCTGGTTGCACACAGTGTCCGGAACCAATGGAAGATTGCTCCGCTGGAGCCTTGCCCTTCAACAGTACGATTTTACTGTAAAACACAGGAAGGACAGTGAAAACGGCAATGCCGATGGGTTGTCCCGCCGGGGCGAACCCGCTGAGGTGCGCATGGCCGATTACCGAGAGGTAATGCCTTTTTAGCGCCCTCTTAAGGGGGGAGGTGTGATGTACAATGTCTGCAAGATATGTTTTCTGTTGCAATGTGCTAACAAACCCTCCATTTTCTTTGAGAAGCTGCCTGCCAGTGTCTCAGTTACATTGCACACTACAGCAGCTTCCCTTCCCCCGAGTGCCATAAACCAATTTCCTGTCACCCCATTTGGCTTCTCATGTGCCTCGGCTGAAAGAGAAGAAAAAAAGTGCGGGAAAAACGTATTTGTTTGAAACGAATAAAACTATGAGAGCCTATACCATAAGAACCAAATACCCTAGAGATATGAAAATCATATTTTTGTAACCTGAGCGGTCCCAGCTTCGAGACCGCGTATGTTTCGAAGTTCTACCCTGTCCAGAACATGAGATAGGATTTGCGCCCAAATGGACGGTCATATCGCATAGATGTTTGATGTTTTCTTGATGGGCTCATTACGCTGGGAAACATGATACCACTGATGAGTCCATACCAGCTTCTCCCATAAAGTTATAGCTAATCTAAGTTTTGTAGCCAAAACATAACTTGGATAAGAGAGGTGGGATCAACCCAGAATGCACCTCTCTGTGATGTCACATAGGAAAGTCTATAAGGCATTTCCTGGGCAAACCAGCTCAGAACAGCTGCAGAGTCCATGCTGACAAGAACTCAGATGAGCGGAGAAGTGCAGCTCCGCCTCCACCCACCTTAAAGCCACATGGTCTGCCTAAGGAACAATATGGAACTGTGAGTGTAATCTCTTTGTTTTCTCCACTTTTATTTTATACCTGTACTGTACATATTTTATGTCTCAATTTTATAGCAACTTTTATCTGTAATCACTGTCCTCTTTCGGAAAATAAATGAAATAATTATTTAGATCTGTCTCTATGCTCTAAGACTCGAACTATACGCCTTTGTTAGATAATCGCTACTAATTCGAGGGGTTTGCCACAGACCCTCTTAATTTAACACTGTGAATTAAGTAAACGTGACTGGTGGCAGCGTGTTGTGCACGGCTATTGCGGCTTGCTGGCAGTCTAGAAGGGTCTTATATTGCTGAGTAAGGGGGCTTCAGCCACAGCATTGATAATTCCCTTACTGCAGAAGCCTAATTGCCGGTTCACAACAGGCAGCCCGTCCGGCGACTAATTATCCTAGGTGCAGTTCCCTGACTGACCTGAGGGTAAGGGGGGCGCCGGAGAGCTGCGAGTTCCAAAGTGGAACTGAGAAAGTGGGATATACATAAATCCCCGCAGTACTTGGAAGATTGATAGCAGTGGTGGGGCATCCAAATTAAACTCTCCCTGCGGCAAATTGTAGAGCGAGATTAGCTTGCTGGATATTTTTGTCACATGGTGCCGGTGGTGGGATAACTAAGATAAGCCCCAACGGTGCCTGTGATAGCCGTGTGCCGGCATTGTGTCACGTCCCTCCGTCCGCTGATACATCCGTGTCAGTGGTGGGATTGTGACATAGTGGTGACACAGGGTCCGCTGTCCGTCGCGTTTTGGTGGCAGCGGGACCCCCGTTAGTGTCGCCCGTAAGTAGACGAACGGCGGTGGGCAGTTCGTCACACCATCTACATACACCCCCAAAACCGGGACCTACACCCATCTACATACACCCTCAAAAGCGGGACATACACCCATCTACATACACCCTCAAAACCGGGACCTACACCCATCTACATACACCCTCAAAACCGGGACCTACACCCATCTACATACACCCCCAAAACCGGGACCTACACCCATCTACATACACCCCCAAAACCGGGACCTACACCCATCTACATACACCCTCAAAACCAGGACCTACACCCATCTACATACACCTTCAAAACCAGGACCTACACCCAACTACATACACCCTCAAAACCAAGACCTACACCCATCTTCATACACCCTCAAAACCGGGACCTACACCCATCTACATACACCACCAAAACCGAGACCTACACCCATCTACATACATCCTCAAAACCAGGACCTACACCCATCTACATACACCCTCAAAACCAGGACCTACACCCATCTACATACACCATCAAAACCGAGACCTACACCCATCTACATACACCCTCAAAACCAGGACCTACACCCATCTACATACACCCTCAAAACCGGGACCTACATTCATCTACATACACCACCAAAACCAGAACCTACACCCATCTACATACACCACCAAAACCAGAACCTACACCCATCTACATACACTACCAAAACCAGGACCTACACCCATCTACATACACCCTCAAAACCGGGACCTACACCCATCTACATACACCACCAAAACCGGGACCCACACCCATCTACATACACCACCAAAACCGGGACCTACACCCATCTACATACACCACCAAAACCGGGACCTACACTCATCTACATACAACCCCAAAACAGGGACCTACACCCATCTACATACACCCTCAAAACCGGGACCTACACCCATCTACATACACCCCCAAAACCGGGACCTACACCCATCTACATACACCCCCAAAACCGGGACCTACACCCATCTACATACACCCTCAAAACCAGGACCTACACCCATCTACATACACCTTCAAAACCAGGACCTACACCCAACTACATACACCCTCAAAACCAAGACCTACACCCATCTTCATACACCCTCAAAACCGGGACCTACACCCATCTACATACACCACCAAAACCGAGACCTACACCCATCTACATACACCCTCAAAAACAAGACCTACACCCATCTTCATACACCCTCAAAACCGAGACCTACACCCATCTACATACACCCTCAAAACCGGGACCCACACCCATCTACATACACCACCAAAACCAGCATCTACACCCGTCTACATACACCCCAAAACTAGCACCTACACCCGTCTACATACACCCGTCTACATACACCAACTAAACCGGGACCTACACCTGTCTACATACACCACCAAAACCGGGACCTACACCTTTGAACAGATACCCATCTAAATACATCCTCAAAACCGGGACCTTCACCTGTCTATAGACACCCTCAAAACCAGGACCTACATCCATCTACATACACCCCAAAACCAAGACCTACACCCACCACCAAAACCGGGACCTACACCAATCTATAGACACTGCCAAAACCAGGACCTACACCCGTCTACATACACCAATATCGGGACCTACACCACCAATATCGGGACATACACCAACAATATCGGGACCTACACCCATCTACATACACCCTCAAAACCGGGACCTACACCCATCTACATACACCCCCAAAACCGGCACCTACACCCGTCTACATACACCCCAAAACCAGCACCTACACCCGTCTACATACACCCCAAAACCAGCATCTACACCCGTCTACATACACCCCAAAACTAGCACCTACACCCGTCTACATACACCCGTCTACATACACCACCTAAACCGGGACCTACACCCATCTACATACACCACCAAAACCGAGACCTACACCCATCTACATACACCCTCAAAAACAAGACCTACACCCATCTTCATACACCCTCAAAACCGAGACCTACACCCATCTACATACACCCTCAAAACCGGGACCTACACCCATCTACATACACCCTCAAAACCAGGACCTACATTCATCTACATACACCACCAAAACCAGAACCTACACCCATCTACATACACCACCAAAACCAGAACCTACACCCATCTACATACACTACCAAAACCAGGACCTACACCCATCTACATACACCCTCAAAACCGGGACCTACACCCATCTACATACACCACCAAAACCAGAACCTACACCCATCTACATACACCACCAAAACCAGAACCTACACCCATCTACATACACCCCCAAAACCGGCACCTACACCCGTCTACATACACCCCAAAACCAGCACCTACACCCGTCTACATACACCCCAAAACCAGCATCTACACCCGTCTACATACACCCCAAAACTAGCACCTACACCCGTCTACATACACCCGTCTACATACACCACCTAAACCGGGACCTACACCCATCTACATACACCACCAAAACCGAGACCTACACCCATCTACATACACCCTCAAAAACAAGACCTACACCCATCTTCATACACCCTCAAAACCGAGACCTACACCCATCTACATACACCCTCAAAACCGGGACCTACACCCATCTACATACACCCTCAAAACCAGGACCTACATTCATCTACATACACCACCAAAACCAGAACCTACACCCATCTACATACACCACCAAAACCAGAACCTACACCCATCTACATACACTACCAAAACCAGGACCTACACCCATCTACATACACCCTCAAAACCGGGACCTACACCCATCTACATACACCACCAAAACCAGAACCTACACCCATCTACATACACCACCAAAACCAGAACCTACACCCATCTACATACACTACCAAAACCAGGACCTACACCCATCTACATACACCCTCAAAACCGGGACCTACACCCATCTACATACACCACCAAAACCGGGACCCACACCCATCTACATACACCACCAAAACCGGGACCTACACCCATCTACATACACCACCAAAACCGGGACCTACACTCATCTACATACAACCCCAAAACAGGGACCTACACCCATCTACATACACCCTCAAAACAGGGACCTACACCCATCTACATACACCACCAAAACCGAGACCTACACCCATCTACATACACCACCAAAACCAGGACCAACACCCATCTACATACACCACCAAAACCAGGACCTACACCCATCTACATACACCACCAAAACCAGGACCTACACCCATCTACATACACCACCAAAACCTGGACCTACACCCATCTACATACACCACCAAAACCAGGACCTACACCCATCTACATACACCACCAAAACCGAGACCTACACCCATCTACATACACCACCAAAACCAGGACCTACACCCATCTACATACACCCCAAAACCAGGACATACACCCATCTACATACACCAAAACCGGGACCTACACCTGTGTACAGACACCCATCTACATACACCCTCAAAACCGGGACCTTCACCAATCTACAGACACCCCCAAAACCGGCACCTACACCCGTCTACATACACCCCAAAACCAGCACCTACACCCGTCTACATACACCCCAAAACCAGCATCTACACCCGTCTACATACACCCCAAAACTAGCACCTACACCCGTCTACATACACCCGTCTACATACACCACCTAAACCGGGACCTACACCTGTCTACATACACCACCAAAACCGGGACCTACACCTTTGAACAGATACCCATCTAAATACATCCTCAAAACCGGGACCTTCACCTGTCTATAGACACCCTCAAAACCAGGACCTACATCCATCTACATACACCCCAAAACCAAGACCTACACCCACCACCAAAACCGGGACCTACACCCATCTATAGACACTGCCAAAACCAGGACCTACACCCGTCTACATACACCAATATCGGGACCTACACCACCAATATCGGGACATACACCAACAATATCGGGACCTACACCCATCTACATACACCCTCAAAACCGGGACCTACACCCATCTACATACACCCCCAAAACCGTGACCTACACCCATCTACATACACCACCAAAACCGGGACCTACACCCATCTACGGACACCCCCAAAACCAGGACCTACACCTGTGTACAGACACCCATCTATATACACCCCCAAAACCGGGACCTACACCCATCTACATACACCCCCAAAACCGAGACCTACACCCATCTACATACACCCTCAAAACCGTGACCTACACCCATCTACATACACCCTCAAAACCGGGACCTACACCCATCTACATACACCACCAATATCGGGACCTACACCCATCTACATACACCATTACTGGCACCTACATCCATCTACATACACCCCCAAAACCGGGACCTACACCCATCTACATACCCTCAAAACCAGGACCTACACCTGTGTACAGACATACACCCCCAAAACCAGGACCTACACTCATCTACATACACTCCCAAAACCAGGACCTACACCCATCTACATACACCCTCAAAACCGGGACCTACACCCATCTACATACACCACCAATATCGGGACCTACACCCATCTACATACACCGCCATTACTGGCACCTACATCCATCTACATACACCCCCAAAACCGGGACCTACACCCATCTACATATACCCCCAAAACCGAGACCTACACCCATCTACATACACCACCAATATCGGGACCTACACCCATCTACATACACCACCAATATCGGGACCTACACCTGTGTACAGACACCCATCTACATACACCCCCAAAATCGGGACCTACACGTGTGTACAGACACCCATTTACATACACCCCCAAAACCGGGACCTACACGTGTGTACAGACACCCATCTACATACACCCCCAAAACCGGGACCTACACCCGTCTACATACACCACCAAAAACGAGACCTACACCCATCTACATACACCCTCAAAACCAGGACCTACACCCATCTACATACACCACCAATATCGGGACCTACACCCATCTACATACACCCTCAAAACCGGGACCTACACCAATCTACATACACCACCAAAACCGGGACCTACACCCTTCTACATACACCACCAAAACCAGGACCTACACCCATCTACATACACCCCCAAAACCGAGACCTACACCCATCTACATACACCCTCAAAACCGGGACCTACACCCATCTACATACACCACCAAAACCGGGACCTACACCCATCTACATACACCACCAAAACCAGGACCTACACCCATCTACATACACCCCCAAAACCGGGACCTACACCCATCTACATACACCCCAAAACCAAGACCTACACCCATCTACATACACCCTCAAAACCGGGACCTACACCCGTCTACATACACCCCCAAAACCGGGACCTACACGTGTGTACAGACACCCATCTACATACACCCCCAAAACCGGGACCTACACCCGTCTACATACACCACCAAAACCGGGACCTACACCCGTCTACATACACCACCAAAACCAGGACCTACACCCATCTACATACACCCCCAAAACCGAGACCTACACCCATCTACATACACCCCCAAAACCGAGACCTACACCCATCTACATACACCACCAATATCGGGACCTACACCCATCTACATACACCACCAATATCGGGACCTACACCTGTGTACAGACACCCATCTACATACACCCCCAAAACCGGGACCTACACGTGTGTACAGACACCCATCTATATACACCCCCAAAACCGGGACCTACACGTGTGTACAGACACCCATCTACATACACCCCCAAAACCGGGACCTACACCCATCTACATACACCACCAAAACCGGGACCTACACCCATCTACATACACCCTCAAAACCAGGACCTACACCCATCTACATACACCACCAATATCGGGACCTACACCCATCTACATACACCCTCAAAACCTGGACCTACACCCATCTACATACACCACCAAAACCGGGACCTACACCCGTCTACATACACCACCAAAACCAGGACCTACACCCATCTACATACACCCCCAAAACCGAGACCTACACCCATCTACATACACCACCAAAACCGGGACCTACACCCGTCTACATACACCACCAAAACCAGGACCTACACCCATCTACATACACCCCCAAAACCGAGACCTACACCCATCTACATACACCCTCAAAACCGGGACCTACACCCATCTACATACACCACCAAAACCGGGACCTACACCCATCTACATACACCACCAAAACCAGGACCTACACCCATCTACATACACCCCCAAAACCGGGACCTACACCCATCTACATACACCCGTCTACAGACACCCCCAAAACCGGGACCTACACGTGTGTACAGACACCCATCTACATACACCCCCAAAACCGGTACCTACACCCATCTACAGACACCACCAAAACCGGGACCTACACCCGTCTACATACACCACCAAAACCGGGACCTACACCCGTCTACATACACCTCCAAACCAGCACCTACACCCAGGGCTGTGGAGTCGGTAAGCCAAACCTGCGACTCCGACTCCTCAATTTCCCTTACTCCGACTCCACGACTCCGACTCCCACACATATTGCTTATATTTAAGTGAAAAATTTATTGTAGTACAATGTGAACCTCAGACATTTAATCATTTTTATGATCCAATAATCAAGATATTTAGATAGAACAGAATATATATTGGTGTACTACCCGGTTTTCATTCTTTTTGGTACAGATACGATATGGATAGACAGATATGGATATATAGATAGAGCAGATTTCTAATCTGCTTTTGCTATTGAAAACATTATCTATGAGCTCAAAAACCTTTCAGGTGATGCAGTTTTTTAAAAAGATGATCAGCTTTTGCAGCTGAAAAACGTATCCTCAAAAAACACAGGAAAAACGCTGTGTGTGAATGTAGCCTTAGATCAGGAATAGAACAGCCATTTATATGACATTTCATAACTTTCCCAAACTCCTATGAAAAAATATTCAGCACATCCTGCATTGAATTACTGTACCCAATTTATTATATATTTTAGGAGTCGGTCCATTTTATACCGACTCCAACTCCGACTCCGACTCCACCAAAATGAGCACCGACTCCGACTCCACGACTCCGACTCCACAGCTCTGCCTACACCCGTCTACATACAACCCCCAAACCAGCACCTACACCCGTCTACACACACACCATCATCTGAATACGCTTCAACACTACCAGTTATCTACATACACCCCACCCCAACACCACCACTGCAACCATCTACATACACAGACACCGCCACCACATCCATCTACATACACAGACACCACCACCATATCTGTCATGAACTGGGGGTGTTTGGTCGCCCCCAGTTCTTCCCCGGGGGGGGGGGCTGGATTTGTTTAATCCCACTTTCCAGTTTGGAACTTGCAGCTCTGGCACCCCCTTTACCCTCAGGTCAGTCAGGGAACTACACCTAGGATACGTAGTCACTAGAAGGGCCGCCTGGTCGTGTACTGGCTATTTGGCACGCTGCAGGGAGGGCGGTATAACTATTCCCCTCAGCGCCGGGCAAATACGCTTATGAAACTCGGTCTGTCACTGCTAGAGTCTCCCAAAAGCCCAGAGCACTTCGCTGCCACCAGCTCCTGATTTTAACATTAATAAGGGGTCAGGATCCCACCCAATCAGTAGCTCTGACTTAGTCGGAGGACGCGGGGAAACGATTAGAGCAAGAGGAACAAAGCTAGTAAAGTTTAAAATATTACTCCAAAAAGAATAGGCAGTGTTTATATAAGTATAAAAAGATGTTACAAAATGAGACAATTACAATATGTGCAGACAATTATAAAACAAAAGGGATTAAAGTGAAGATTTACATGGTTCAGTTACTGGCAGCCATGTGTAGATGGTTGGTGAAGGGGGGGGGAGGACCTTCCCAAATCCTTAGGTCACAATGCACAGCCTCCACTAGCTGGCTGTCCTGGCAGAAATAAGTCATCCTAAGTGAGCTCCCATATCTTATACCTTCTGTTCATGACCTCCCCTTTTCCAAAGTTACTAAGAACTTACTAAAACCTCATAACTCGGGCTACGAGGCTTGTAGATGGGTGACAACCATCATTTTTCCCGAGTATGAAATTGCTGTTCAGTCCAAACGCGACCTGTCTGCCGGATAGGGGTAAGCAGGAGCCCTTTTCTCAGCTCCTGCTAGGCACAGAGCTCCCAAAACCCACCTGTTGGGAGCTCAGACCCTGCGGTTTCCTATTTCTGTGAATATTCTGTGTTAATACATTTGGTCTTAAAGGAACACTGTACCTAGACAAAGGAATGGCCATGTGCTTTCGGCACATGTAAGAGGGGGCTGCTCAACACATTCTTGAGGGAGGGGGAAAGCGTGGTATAGAACTACAGAGCACACTGAGGGGGCCATACAGCTGTGTGTCTGCAAGGGGCTTTGTGTATTCTATACAAACCTAATGGGGGTAGGGCAGAGTGTGTGTCAGTAAATGCCATGGAAGGTTCTGTAAGTGTGCTTAGGATATGAGCATATTCCTATTTCCATGACAATATCCATCTAAATACACAGACACCGCCACCATATCCATCTACATAAAGACACTGATTTTCTGACCAGAATCATGGATGGCCCATAACTTTCCGCCCGAAGCTCTGAATGGGTCAGTGCCACTGGGGTCCGCTGGATTTTATCTGCGCATAGAAACCAAATATGCCTACCGTATGCAATTCCTGGTGGCTAAGCTTTATAACTCCATAATGCAGAGTACTACAGGTGGCTGCCGGGCACAGGTGTATGGGGGAAGGAACGCAGATTCGGATTATGTGCTCAGCTAGTCTCAGAGATATTGCATTCTGTTACTATAGGTCTATAATGTACTGTAGAGGTGTTTCTGGAACATTCTAGAAAATCCCTCTGTCATGTAGCTGCAACCCCCCTCTCTTCCCCCACAACACACACACCAGCGTCTTCCTGCGTGCAGCTCTGTGAAACCTGAAGCCTCAGTGTAGAATTCTTCTCCTCCCCCCTCCCCGCACAGCTAAAGGAAGTCCTTTTTCCTCTGGGACATGTGTCTGAAATAAAACTACGAGAGATATTAAAATAGGCTAGCATGGGCTCCGATCGCGACAGAAAAATGAAACGGACATTTCTGTGATCTGCGCAGACCCGGCTTCCCTACAGTGGCTCTTGCAAAGTTCTATCACTGCCAGAACCTGAGATATGGATTGCTCCCAAACGGAGTGTCCTAAGTATGGCATGTCTGATGTTGCTTTATTACATTCGATGAACTAAAACCTATGAGGCCCTCAGTGTATTGATACGAGCTTACCTCGTTGAGATCTGGTTATCAGTTTTTTAGTTAATTGGCAACTTGGAGAAAGGGGGGGGATGAACTTCTGCAGAATGCCCCTTTCGTGATGTCACAGACCCTGGGCTATAAGGCACCCCTCCCTTACAATGAGTCAGTTGGAGTTACAGCGTCCGTGCTGACCAGAACCCAGATGAGTGGAGACGTGTGGCTCTGCCTTCTCTCCCCAGCCACATGGTGTGCCTGATACCGACTAAGCACATGTGAGTGTTACTTTGTCTTTTTAATCCCCTTTATGTTATATTTGTATTGTACATATTTGATGTCTCAACTTTATAGCAACTTTTACCTATGTAATCACTGCCCGCATTCTTTTGGGAATAAATGATAAAATCTATTATTTCTGTCTCCATGCGCTAAGAAACGACCTATGTGCCTTTTTTAGATAATTGCTACTAATTTCAGGGGTTTGCCGCGGACCCTCTAAATTACCTCTTCATTAAGTAAAGTGTGGCTGGTGGCAGCATGGTGTGCCCGGCTGGCGATGCTAGCTGGCAGTCCAGAAGGGTCTTATATTGCTAAATGAGGGGCTGCGGCCACAGCATTCATAATTCCCTTACTGCAGTAGTCTAGCGGCTCGTGCACAACAAGCAGCCCGTCCGGCGACTAATTATCCTAGGTGCAGTTCCCTGACTGACCTGAGGGTAAGGGGGGGCGCCGGAGAGCTGCGAGTAGAACTGAGAAAGTGAGATATACATAAATCCCCGCAGTTCGTGGAAGGTTGTTAGCAGTGGTGGGGCATCCAAAATAACCCCCCTGCGATAAATTGTTAGAGCGAGATTAGCTTGCTGTGTTTTTGTCACATGGTGCTGGTGGTGGGATAACTATGATAAGCCCCCACTGTGCCTGTGATAGCCGTGTGCCGGCAGTGTGTCGCGTCCCTCTGTCCGCTGATACACCCGTGTTGGTGGTGGGATGGTGACGTTTTGGTGGCACCGGCCGCGCCGTCCGTCACAATTTGGCGACAGCGGTCTGCTCGTTCTTCACAAGGTCAATTTCCAGATTCAATACCTCAGAGCCTTCTATGACTTGTTGTGCCACTGTATCTCCATGTGCTTGGTCAGACAGAGGGAGCCAGCTGGCTGCAGAACATTTCACACCATTGTGTTAAGAGCTTCTCTCTGGCTTTTAAAACAAAACATTGCATTGCTGGACCCGCCGGCACCTTCCATACCAGTCTGTCAGATGCGCCCGCACCTACCGTGCCAATCTGTATGTCAGGAGAACCCATCTGCATCTGTGGTACCTGTGTGCCTCCGGTATGGTCTCTATTCTCCTGCTGGGCCGCTCCAGCTACCTATCCATAGGGAGTCAGCTGCCGTGTGTCCGTGGTCTGTCCTGGAGTAGTCCCCTGTGGTCATTGGGAACCAAGCTTAACACCATCATCAGGGGCAATCGTGAAGAGTCAGGAGCTCACCTAGTCTCGCCCCTCCAGGCTCTCCTCAGACCACGATACAGTTATTCCACCACTACCGTTACAGGAGCCCCTTCTCCCATCTACACACGTCTGAAGGATGGCACCATGGAGATCACACAAAACCCCACTGCTGCCTCATGTGATGAGCCTGCACCTCCCCACCCTGCCCGACGTCACCATTACATCGGATGCATCAAGTGGTACGGTCTCCCCACTTTCACCAACGTGATGTTCTGTACCCTCTGGTAAGGTCAGCTGGGTAAAGTTTTACACAGACGCCGCTGTACATACAGAAACAAGGTCACTGATTGACACCACACTCGCTCACAATCCTGACAGGCTGAGGGGCCCTTTTCACTAGCACTAGTGAAACAAAGCACTGCCAGCCCGTTAGGACTGCCACCAGGTCCTCATTAGATGTAAGCCCGGACCGTTAACGGGATTATATGGGACCAGAAACCATCCCCGGTAGCATGGAAAGTTAATCTGAGAAAGGGAAGTTTGGATTCGTGGATCAGGATAAAAGAGCAGCCCAAGGTTACATGATCTGTTCAATCGCCTTAAGGGCGCATGAGACAATACACTATATGCACTATGGTTACACGTATACAATGGTCATATATGCAAATACAATAGCGGTAGGACAAAAGCTATAAGCTGATGGATGTCAATTACCGGGTGATGTTTGATCATATGTCCGTAGGGGCATAGGCTGTCAGCTGGCTTCTAGGTCCTTCACAGCACATGACTCAACGTGGCCCTCACTGTCAAAGTGGACCGCATGCATAACAGTGCACGTGGCCTTACACTAGCCTTTATCCCCTTGAGCAACTCCCCTCTTGCCCTCTGAGCTGAGCCTTAATCACCTCACCTTGCCTCTACAGTCAAAAACTCCAAAACCTGGGGGCGTGGCCTGGATCTCACACAGGGAAGACGTGTCTTATGGCAGCTCCCGCTTCCAGCCACGGATCTACCTTATTTGGCCCGGACGAAAGTGGCTAAAACTAATTTTAGAGTGCCCCGGGCTTGGAGAAGGTGAGGGGTGGTAGGGAGAAGAGAGGGGCTGCTGCTCTCCGCCGTGACACCGGAGCGCAGAGCGGCCTCGTGGAGGGTGCTGCAGCGCTGGAGAGAGACGGGCGCCATCTTTACATCCCCCTGAGCACAAGGCCTGGAAACCGGACCGCAGGAGGCCCTCGATAGAGGCGTGAGACCGCGGAACAAGGAGCGGTCTCGCCCGTTAGAGCAAACGGCGGTGAGAGGGAACCCCCGGTGAGCTGTCTCTGGGGCCTGCGGGGATCACTATCGATACGTGCGATGGAGGAGGGTGCTGGCTCTGGGCCAGACGGGTTGTTGACGGCCCCCTATTTTTACTGAGACATTTTCCAGGGTCTGAGTTGTTTTGGGATCGGGGGATATCGCTCTCCCCACATAGAGGTGCTGCTGTCTACAGATTTATGCGACATTGGTGAGGAGGACATTGTGTCTTTTCTGCAGCGCCGTGGTGGGGTTTTGATGTTGCCCTGTCCCTGCCGGCTCCAGCAGATCCTCATGGATGTTTCCATATATTAACCCCTCGCCCTCCAAGTTGCATGGGGCTATTTTCATATAGAAAAATGCACTACTAGACTTTTCTGGACGCACGGGTGGTAAATTAAAGGCGCGCTTTAATTAAGCAAAATGGTCAAAACTAACAAAGAGCGTGCAAAACCGTTGGCTGCAGAGGCGTATAGAAGCAAACAGGGTGAAATGGATAAATTTTTGAAAAATAAATCTGCTTCGTCTAAAGGCCCTTTTACATTTAGCGATGCACCAGCGATCCAACCAGCGATCCGACCCGGTCAGGATCGCTGGTGCATCGCTAAATGATCGCTAGTGAGCTTTCATACAGAAAGATCTCACAGCGATGCAGCAGCGACGCAGCGCACGATACTCACCATTCACACACAGTGATCCTGCGTCCTCCCGCCCGCCTCCACGCGTCACTCGTCTCACAGCAGGAAGTCTCAGCAGGAAGCGCCCGACGAGAAATGGAGCCGGACATTCTCGCGCGATCAGCGATGGACAGCGGGGGAGCCGGTCGCTGGTAAGTATCACACATAGCGATATCGCTAGCAATATCGCTATAACGTCACAAAACCAGTGACGTTTTAGCGATATTGCTAGCGATATTGCTTAGTGTAAAACCCCCTTAAGCCTAATGCTAAAAGGCTCCCTGCAGAGGTTGTGGAGGAGGAGCATGCCGAGGACTCGGACTCCAGTGATGATGCTTCAGGCAGCGATGTCACTCAGACTCTGGGAAACTTTCTAGATCGTTTTTTTAAAAATTATTAGCACAAGCTATAAAACCATTAGTTAATGAGATATCTGGTATGAGAGCGGACTTGCTACACATTGGTAATAGAGTGGAGTCTTTGGAGTCCTCTCAGTCCTCTATCATTAGCCACTCCAATGCCATGAGAGAGCATCTGGACTACCACAGAGCACAGCTTAACAACTCTTTTCTGGCCCTTGAGGACCAGGAAAATCGGAGTCGCAGGAAGAACATACGGATAAAAGGCTTACCTGAAAGTGTTTCCACAGAAATATTGGAAAAAACTACGAAGGAGATCTTCGCCCTCTTAGTCCCACAAGAAACATGTGATCGAATTATAATAGAGAGGGTGCACAGATCACTTAGACCAAAGCCGAAGCCAATGGAACCTCCGAGGGATGTGATTTGCGGCCTATTGAGCTATTTGGATACCAATGCTATTTTGTCTGCCTCAAGAGACGTTAAAAATCTTTCTTATGAGGGATCTGCTATTCATCTTTATCAGGACGTTGCGCCGTCAACCCTTGCAAAAAGAAGAATCCTAAGGCCCCTCCTGGACCCCTGAAGATTTAACCAAAATATGGGACGCTTTTGGCATTGCCCCTATGGATATTCCTTCCTGGCTACCTCTGGACATGGATCATCGCACACCTCCCCCTGTCCATGCTTTTACTGGAGGGCAGGGTGACTGGGTCCTAGGAAAGAAACGCTCGACTCCAAAAAGAGGGAAATCTGGAATGGAAAAGGAGATACCCCCCTGAGCTTTCTTGTGCTTCTCTCGGTTGCATTTTTCCAATACTGGAGCCGGACCCCTCGGTCCACTCGGACATGTTCTGTCTTATTTCAGCTTGCTAAGTTTGACATTTACTCATGTGTTGATATCATTCAATTGCCGTATAAGTTACCATGCGCCACTCGTGTGTCGGAAATGTTATTTCCTGCTCTGTTATGGGAGGTATGTTTGGCCCCCTACCTCTGCTACAGGCAGGTAGTTGGTTCTTGTTATATTTCTCTTGTTTTATCTTAATAATTTTTAGGGTTTTTGTTATTTTTTTTCATCTCTTTGTTTTTTTTTAATTTCGGTGGTTTGATGACAGAGGAATCTTTATTATTACTTCCTTTACCAAACTATGGGTGATAAGGTGAACTTCGCCACTATGACAGTGGCCTCGTATAATGTAAAGGGCTTACGTTCCCCGAGTAAGAGAAGCCAAGTAATGAATCTTTTGCATTCAAAGAAGTCTAGTATAGTTTTCCTGCAGGAGACACATTTTAAAAAAGGGAGAGTCCCAGATATGTCTAGATCTCACTACCCGACCTGGTATCACAGTGCGGGCGGTTCGGCGTCCGGTGGAGTGAGTATTGCTATAAAGAAAAATGTTCCCTTTATTTTGAGCGATTGTTTATCGGATTCAGAAGGCAGGTACATTATAATTAAGGGCTTTTTGGCCAACACTAAGATTACCCTGTGTAATTTATATGCTCCAAATAGGAACCAGATAGGTTGGCTGTGTAAAACAATGAATATTCTAGAACTCTTTACTGAGGGTCTGTTGTTGGTGGGAGGGGATTTTAATGTATCTTTGAACCCAGCCTTAGATACTTCGACGGGCAGGTCGGCTCTTTCTCAAAGGGCGCTGAGAAGATTACACCTTTCATTACAAAAATTGCATCTGATAGACCCTTGGAGAACACTTTTTCCTTCGGGCAGAGATTACACTTTTTATTCCCATCCGAATAATAGCTATCACAGAATTGATTACCTATTGATACAACTAATCTCCAATTAGTTAGGAAAGCTAATATAGATATCATCTCTCTCTCAGACCACGCTCCCATTTTCCTTGACATAGAGATAAAAACTCTACCACGGCCGGCTGGGTCATGGTCACTGAATGAGACACTGTTGGACTCGGATTCCCACATTGAAAAACTGACAAACACTCTTGACTTCTTTTTTCAAAATAATTTGCACTCAGGCCCGCCCTTGCCTATGGTATGGGAGTCACATAAAGCAGTAATGAGAGGGGAATTTATAGCCCTAGGCTCCTATTTGAAAAAAGAGAGAACAAAAAAGGTTGTGTCTATTCTACATCAAATTAGCTCCTTCGAGAGACTACATAAGAGATCTCAGGTAAATAAAACATTATCTGAACTGACAGATCTGAGAACCTCATTAAAAAACCTTTTAAACATTCAATCAGCGAAAACCTACATGAGAAGTAAACAGAAGTTCTATCTTCATGGTAATAAAAGTAGTAAGCTCATGACATCCCTACTTAAGAAACAAAAAGAAAAGACGTTTATTAGACAACTCAGAGCTTTGGATGGCTCTTCAATTCTCGGGACTGCAGATATTGCCAGGGAGTTTAAAACCTTTTATGAAAATTTATACAATTTAAATACACCGGATAGCATGCAGGAGCCAGTCACAGCCTTGGCAAAAATAAAAGAATTCCTGGCCCCACTACATCTCCCTACAATAACTCTTGAAGGCCAGTCCTTGCTGACTGCTCCAGTTACCCCCAAAGAAATTTTAGACACTCTTTCTACTATTCCGAATGGAAAGGCACCGGGTCCAGATGGTCTTCCCATTATCTATTATAAAAAGTTTATAAAACCACTGTTACCTCGCCTAGTGTCTTTGTTTAATTCCTATCTAGAAGGCCAGCTCCCCCCTAGACAATCCTTAGAGGCATACATCACAGTCCTCCCGAAGGAGGGTAAAGACCCCAACCTGTGCGCTAGCTACAGACCAACATCACTGCTTAATGCAGATATTAAGATGTGGGCTAAAATATTAGCGGGCAGATTAAGCAATTTCTTACCTAAGCTAATTCATGCAGATCAAGTAGGTTTTGTAAGAGGCAGGGAAGGGAAGGATAATTCTACTAAAGTCATTCAGTCTATAATGTTTGCTAAGACTCGGGGTATACCTTTGATGCTCCTGTCGACGGATGCTGAGAAGGCTTTCGACAGAGTGAGCTGGAGGTTCATGGAACAAGTAATGATCAGGTTTGGCTTCCCCCCTCAATATATAACAGCAGTCCTCTCGCTTTATTCCCAACCGACGGCCAAAGTCAGAGTTAACGGCACCTTGTCGGATAGTTTTGGGATTAATAACGGGACTAGACAGGGTTGTCCCTTGTCGCCATCTTTGTTCATTTTAGTTGTAGAAACTTTGATACAAAGCATCAGACAAGACCAACGTATAGAGGGGTTGTCGGTGGGTCGGAGGTCACTTAAAACTCTAGCTTTCGCAGATGATCTGCTTTTCCTTATCTCCAATCCATCCCGGGCATTCCCAATTATCCTTCAGGCCTTTCATCATTTTGGTCTCCTTTCTAATTTCAAAATTAATTTGTCAAAATCTGAAGTGCTAAACATTGGTCTTCCCCACTCTCAGACCTCCACTATTCGTACGCAGATTCCATTTTCTTGGGCTACTAATTCTATTAGATATTTGGGAATAACGATAACTAGAGATCCCGCCAACCTATTCCACAGTAACTACATTCCCTTAATTCAAAAGGTCAAAGGCCTGATGCAGAAGTATGGCCTACCCACTTTATCCTGGATGGGTCGTATTAATGTGTTTAAGGCATATATAATGCCTATTATACTATATACCATGAACATGGTTCCGATTCGGATTCCCCTGACATTTTTTGGAACATTAAAATCCCTTATTGGAAAATTTATTTGGAAATCTAAAAGGGCTAGGTTGCCATATAAGTTTCTTTCTCGCCCTATCTCTTCTGGAGGATTGGGGGTCCCAGACCTTCTTTTATACTATAAGGCTATTCATCTCAGTAGATGGTTAAAGGTGGTGTCCTGTGCTGGAAGGGAGGAGGGGGATAGTGTTGACTGGGCTTTATTGGGCCCGAGGGGTTTGCCGTATCTTTGGACTAAGGCTAAACCGCCGGCCTCTCTTAGGTTGGATGACATAACTACGACTACGTTGCGTATTAAAAGATTGGTGATGGGTGAGTTCCCGGAAGATACTTTCCCCTCAACATTGACACCGATCGGCTCAATTCCCTATTTGTTAGAGCTAGATTTTCAAGACCCATACAATTTATGGTCCAACCTCCCTAGAGAAACGTTGAATAGTTTTTATAGTAATAGCATCTTGCGGGAGGGGTCTTGGCCACAGGGCGTGTCGACTCAACCAACAAATTTTCTCCAAAAACAACACATCAGACGTACACTTTTACAGATGGAGATTCCCGTCTAAATCTAATTGGTCCTGGTTAGATATTATGGTTAAACTTCCATCCCCACGGCTAAAAATTATATCTCGCATTTACTCGCATCTCATCTCTCCGACTGTACACTCTAAACCCTCGTTTATACACTCTTGGGAAATGGAACTTAATACCACGTTTACAGAGGACCAAATATCTAAAATGCTGTCAAATGCTCGGGGTTTTTCCAGATGTGTACTCCTGCAGGAGAATTCTTATAAAATATTAACTAGGTGGCATTTAACTCCAGCTAAATTGTTCCAGTTAGGCCTCGCGGATAATGATGAATGTTGGCGATGCCTCAATTCTAGAGGACACCATTCACATATATTCTGGGACTGCCCTAGATTGCGGGTTTTTTGGGAGGGAGTTGAACTAGTTCTCAAAAAATTAAGACTAATAAAGGTTGATCTTAGAGCCACGGAGGCTCTCCTTTCATGCCCGTCTAAAGATTTTTTACCAAAAAAACATGGGCTTCTTCCACTGATGTTGAGTGCGGCGAGACAGTTGATAGCTGCCCATTGGAAGGATGTAGCTCCTCCCACGTTGGGAGAATGGTATACCAAAATAAATCAGATCTCTCGCTTAGAGGAGCTGTCTAGCTGGGAAATTTATAATCATAGAGCTTATGTGTTGACTTGGGCCCCTTGGAATAGGTATTTGGAAGACAATCCTCTTTAAAGGCATTTTAGAGTTTCTCAAGTTTAACTGAATTAGACGGCTTCTGTTCTGGGACTTTTAGCCTCACTGCCCCAAACTAGATAGCCCAATTGTACTGTAGTGCGATGTGTTATTTTCCAAAGTGCACCCATTTAATGATTGTGCTTCTGTTGTCAACCACATGATGTTGATGTTAATGTTGTTGATACTGTATATGTATGTGTACCCTTTTTCCCTTTCCCTTTCTTTTTCCCCTTTTCTCCCCTACCTATTTCTCCCTCATTTTTTCCTTCCTTCTCGCCTTAAACCAACCCTTGCTTAACATTTCGCTAACTGTACCTGAGAACTGGCGTTGGTTTTAATGGTGATGTGTAAAATTTCAAAATAAAGAATTTACAAAAAAACTCCAAAACCTAAGATGGGTCATAATTCCTTAATAGATAGCCGTAGGAAGGCAGTTTTGGCGCCATCAGCTCTGGTCAGGACCCTGCTACACGTTATGGCCAAACAAAGCTTTGATATCTGGTTTCTACTGGCTGTTCCATGTATAGCCATACCTCTGGATTCTAAGACGAGTTGAGACCCAGGTGGGTCATTCGCCATATTCTGGGGATCTCAAATATAAATGTACGGCTAGGACCGTATCTCCATAACTCCTTATGGAATTAGAGTCCTGCTGCAGACAACTTCCAGAAAACTATCTCAAGCAAGACTCTGTCCTGCTCTGAGCAGGTCAAGGTGGGATATCTGTCCCTCACAACCTTTGAGCGACAGGACAGCATCCTGGGTCCAGGCAGTCAAACTAGTCCATAGGTACTTCGCCTAATCAGATGTGAGCAACTGGTGCCTCAGCATCAGGGTCTCAAAATTTTGCAGGTGCTCATCAACCTTGGCAATGGACTCCAATACTGGCACGGCTCTGTAGAGAACCATCATGGAGGTAGGGGTTAGCACTGGCAGTACGGGAACTGAAATTCTCAAAATGGATTCCATAACACGAGCCCTCTTCACGATTGAGGCTCTGGACCCCAATGTGACCAACAAATCCTGCATTCGGGCAGCAATCCAGTCCCAAGCAGATTACAGACGGGCACTGGAGCCTTGTGCTGGCAACAGTTTATATCCTCTGGGTCAACCTCGAAAGTTTTCTTCATCCTACACAATGTTCTGGGCATTCCAACAAATTCATGGATCAAATCTGACTGGAGTAGTTCTGTAATCCACCAGCTGGAACCATGGCCCCTAGGCTGAAGTCCTGTAGAATCACACCGGTGACAAGAGCAGGCCTCTTACATCCCACAGCTCCCATTTCAGGGCACTGTCCCATACGATTGATGGGTGTGGGGGATAATCACAGCTGTTACATCATTGTACACTAGTGCAAACAGACTGCATAATTAACCACCAAATATATGCAGACGAGTGTAGTGCAGGAGGCTGATGCGATACGTAACCAGCAGGCACTGAACTAATTACCATCCAAAATGTGGCACCGGGCACACTCGCACAAAACATCTCACATCCATTAACTTAAGAAAGGAATAGTACAGGTTTCGCAAAATTAAGCATAGTCCACCCCAAAAATGTGGCCAGACTATCCTCATTGACGCAGAGTTGTCACAGCCGCCCATAGCACCCGTCTGCGCGCAGCCAGACGGTGCCCATACCACCCGTCTGCGCGCAGCCAGACGGCGCCCATACCACCCGTCTGCGCGCAGCCAGTCAGCGCCCATACCACCCTCCTGCACGCACCCAGATGCCGCCCATACCACCCGTCTGCGCGCAGCCAGTCAGCGCCCATACCACCCTCCTGCGCGCAGCCAGTCGGCGCCCATACCACCCTCCTGCACGCACCCAGACGCCGCCCATACCACCCACCTGCGCGCAGCCAGACGCCGCCCATACCACCCGCCTACGCGCAGCCAGACGCCGCCCATACCACCCATCGCCTACATACACCCAACACCCACAAATTCAAATTAATTTTATGCAATTGCAACACAAGAGTAACAAATGTTTGTGAACTGTATGAAGCCAGAGGTGTCAAAGAGGAAGGAGGTGGGGATGGAGAGAAACCAGGGCTGTGGAGTCGGAGTTCATTTTGGTGGAGTCGGTATAAAATGGACCGACTCCTAAACTATATATTGGGAGCAGTAATTCACTGCAGAATGTGCTGAATATTATTTCATAGGAATTTGGGAAAGTTATGAAATGTCCTATAAATGGCTGTTCTATTCCTGATCTAAGGCTACATTCACACACAGCGTTTTTCCTGCGTTTTTTGTGGATACGTTTTTCAGCTGCAAAAGCTGATCATCTTTTTAAAAAACCGCATCACCTGAAAGGTTTTTGAGCTCATAATGTCTTCAATAGCAAAAGTAGATTAGAAAAACACCGCACAAACGGACCTGCTCATTCAGCCCGAAAACGGATCCTCACAAAACGATGTGTCTGAATGTCATATCTTGAAACCCACTGACCTTGCTGGGATGCCCAGAGTCACTGCATTTACTGCAAAAAACGGATCCGCAAAACCGCTGTGTGTGAATCATGGCCGTAGCCAGCGAGGGGCAGGGGGGCAGCTGTCCCCCCCTAGAAGCAGGGGCACGCACCTATCAAAACTCACTTGTATGCCGCAGTGCGCCCGTCCTGCACCGGCTCCAGACTGCAGGGGGCAATCTCCTCTCCTCTGTCCTGTCTTCACCAGAGAGGAGGGGGAGGGGTGCCTGCCCTGCACAGGATCCGATTCCTGGGCCCCGAGCTGGAGAAAGTGAGAAAGTTGTGCACACGCTGCAGAGGGACATGCTGGAAATCTGATTGTAAAAGTGAGGAAATTGGCTATTGCCGCCAGAACCCCTAAAATTGATTCCATCTTGAAGAGACGTGCTGGGAAAGGGGCAATTGTCGATCAAGCAACTCGGTGGGGCAGCACCTATCTAATGACTGAGCGATTGCTTGAACTAAAACCGTTTCTTATAGATATGATGAACCCTCAGGTAACCCTAAATGAAGGTCACTGGACACAGGTGGCTGAATTGAAGGAATTGCTTCATCACCCATTTACCGTGACTAAAAAATTACAAGCTGAGGATTTAACTCCTGGCATTTTCATAAGGGAGTGGAAGAACTTGCTATTTTGCCTGTCCCAAAGAGGAGGTTTAATCGCAGATGGCATTACTGCTTCAATGAAGCGGAGAGAGACACAGCTATTGGAAAATAAACTTCTTCTGGCAGCTGTTTATGTGGACCCGAGTCATCGTATACTGCTGGATGATCAACAGCTTACTAAAGGAAAAGAAGCTCTGACTGAGGTAGCAGTTAGGATGAGTGGCCTACAGGAGAACTGCCAGGCGCAAGAGGACTCGGGTCCTGACAGCACTACTGCTGCCATATCTTCATCCCCATCAGATGAAGAGTTTGACTTTGATAAGTATTTGGATGACATGGAGCAGGCAAAGCGTTGCTGCAAGGAAGAAGACTTCAGTCCGTCTCCTATAGCAGCAGATTGACCATATGGTCTCTGGAGGCCGTAGAATGTTTCACTCGCTCTCAAAGAAAAATTCAACCGTTCATCAAAACTGACTGTGCAGGAGGCAATTCCTTTATACTTGGAAATTGTTAGAGATGTTCCCATGTGGTTACGGCTTTACCTCCAGCACAAGTTACTGTAGAGAGGTTGTTCTCTGGCCTTAAAATAATTAGGTCAGATGTGAGGTCATCTATGAAGGAGGATCTGATGGAGGCAATTCTATTTCTTAGGACAAATTCATAGACTGCACAAATGTTATTAATCATAGAATGGTAGAGTTGGAAGGGACCTCCTGGGCCATCTGGTCCAACCCCCTGCTCAAAGCAGGATTCTCTAAATCATCCCAGACAG
Source organism: Dendrobates tinctorius (assembly GCF_039654945.1). NCBI lineage: Eukaryota > Metazoa > Chordata > Amphibia > Anura > Dendrobatidae > Dendrobates > Dendrobates tinctorius. The sequence continues at coordinate 499,698 of NW_027362112.1, forward strand.
ATGTCTGTCCAGCCTCTGTGTGAAGACAGAGAAACGGCTCCACGTTGTCAGAGCAGCAGCACTGGTGATCCCTCATACAGAAAGTTAGTACACGGGGTATGAATACTTCACATATTGGTCAGTGCCAGGTTCTGCCACAATCACAATATGGGCTGGTGTGGGTGAGACACATCTGTCATCCAGTTATGGGCAGCACAGCTCTCCAGAGCCGTGGGAGCCGGGATGTTCCTTGCGAGTTTCATAATCACAACATTAACCGCAGCGGAAGTTTTTGAGAAGTGAGAGCAAAGCAGCGGCGACTATAAAGGAGCTGCACTCACTTTCCCCGGCCGTGTCAATATTCATAAAGCAGAAGGCAGTGACTGCACCAGCGATGAATATCCGCAGACACGAGGAATAAAGCTTCAGGGTTCACAGTGGGGAATCGGGCTATAGCCAACAACAACGGGGTCCAACCCTATGGATTTCAATAGAGGGGAGATATTCCATACTGTACAGGCAAGGAAGCTGTGCAGCTCCGCAACCGGCCGACCCCAGGAACAGCCGATCGCCAGGGCCCCTGGGTGTCGCACACCCACCGATCAGACATTGGCCTTGGGATACATCATCAGTGTGAAAGTCCTGGACAACCCCTTTAAAAAAAAGTTCCAAACATTATTACTTTCTAATAGTGATGAAGAAATGGCCTGGGATAACGCATCATCCCAGTATCGTGTGCGTGCTTGAGTAATATGTTCCAGTCAACGCAGCTGCATGTCTCGCGGCCACTAGACCGCAGCGACACATGCGAGGATTTCCTGTGTGCTTGGTAATCTCTGCACAGGTTACGCAGGGACTCTGACATATTACTCGAGAACGCCCAAGATCCTCGGATAGCACCCGCGCATGCTCAATATCACCCATCACTATAAGGGCACGTGCCCACGATCAGGAAGGGCTGCGGGTTTGACGCCGCGTATTTAACCCTCAGCGGCCAGATGTTGCAGCACAGTGGATACAATGCATGCATCTGCGATCGCTCATGGACGCTGACATGCGCGGTGTCATTCAAGACCGCGGCATGTCAATTCCTCTTGTGGCGACGCCAGTCTCCGCAACAGAAATCTAATCAACCGAACGTTTTGAACGCGTTAAATCTGCACTTGCGGATTTCCCTGCGTTCAATAGAAGGCAGCGAATAGACACCGTGTCCAAAGCGCTGCGGATTTTGGATCGTGGGCACATGGCCTTAAAAGCTTGCAAAGTACATAAATGCTTTGAGTTTCAAGGGTTTTCCCAATGTATTTGTAGCGGTTACTTTTCCTCATTTTGGGTCCAGTGTACACTTTTTTTCAGATATTTCTCTAAACCTATAGAGCAGAATATTGTTAATAAAAATAACAAAAAAAAAAGCAAAATCACAAATCCATGCAGAAAAAAAAAAAAAAAAAATCCTTTGTATGTAAAAATGATTTTTTTTTTCAAGGTTATTGAAACGGATTCTGCTCCAAAATCTACATCAAAATCCGCTTTCAATCCCAACTAAATAGCCTCCTATTCATTTCCTTCAGAAAACTGCACCGCTGTTCATACTGCTGCAAAAAATAAAAGTGGGAAGAATTTTCTACAAATACCGTACGAAAGCCTAAAAAATATATACATATATCTGAATCAAAAGTTTTTCATGAATATTAGATGGATGGTAGAGATGAGTGGGACCCTGGTCAAAATTCCATGACCACTGAAACACCTTTGGCGCCTCTTTTGGTGTTGCAGCGCCATGACGCGCGCATGCACACACACAACGTTGCACCGGGGATGAATACTGACATGTCCGCTCAGTTCACCCCTCTATAATTGGTGTCGATCCAACTCCAGACACTCCAGCCTGGCTGAAGGTGCAGCAGCAAAGGAAAATAAAGAGAGCGCGTCCAACATGGATAGGACAGGATAAAACAGCTCTGACGGACTAAGGCTGTGTGCACACGATGCAGAATTCCTGCGGATCCGCAGTGTGATTTACAGTACAATGTAAATCAATGAAAAAAAAACCGCTGTGCAGACGCTGCAGATTTTTCGTGTTACAGAACCACTCAGCACCCAGAATATGTTGTGCAGTTATATAATAGGTTCCATGTGAGATACATGTCCCTAATGTATCAGCAGTGTCCGCCCTCCCCCCACCTTTGTAATTCCCACAGTAAACATCGGCAGGCTCCGGCCACCTGCAGCTTTTGTAATGTATGTCTGGCCTGCCGCTTTTTTATTGGCCTGCCCTCTGTATCTGTGTGATATATTCTGTGTCCTGTGAGTAAAGTGTTGTCAGACTGGAAATACATGGAGAAGCAGTGGTCTTTTATATGCGCCCATGTAACCCAGGGATTCCAGCCAGCGTCATTCATTCAGACTCCAGCCAACGCAGAGCGGACCTCCGAAAACACGGGGTGGTACTGAAAGAGGTACCCCAGCTTGGGTAGACCCCGTTACACTGGTGGCAGACAGCGGGATTTGATACCCCTTCTACAGGAGGAAAGGAATGAATGGAAAATAACTACCAGAAGTTAAAGAGGACTACATTAAAAGATCTGGTGGAAGCCCGAGGGTTGATCGCCAGCAACAAAACAAAAGCGGATTTGATAGCAGCCATCATGGAACACGACAGTGCAGCGCCCCCCAATGTGAACGTGGAGGAGACCGAATTCCAGAGGGAGGTAAAGAGCAGACTGGTGTTCTATGGCCCAAACCCTGCAGTAGAGATCATACGAGAGGTGATGGCTGATGTGCGTACTGATCTGAAGGAAAAGATGGCCGAGCGGACCAGGATAGAGCTAGCCAAGATGGAGATGGCAGAGCGGACCAAAGTGGAGCTGGCCAAGATGGAGATGGCAGAGCGGAGAGAGGAGAGTCAGCGAGCAGGGGGAGCTCTGGCCTTCGACCAGGTACCTTCAACAGTAAGCCACAAAAAGATCCAGTACAATGCCTTCCGACAGTTGGGGGAAGCAGAGGAAGACATTGATGGCTTTCTGCAGGACTTTGAGCGGCGGTGTGCCCTTCATCAAGTAAAGCCGGAGGAACGGGTTCAGATTCTGGCCAGCAAGCTGACAGGCTGGGGAGCGGACGCCTATCGCACGGTACCTGATGAGGACTGTATGGACTATGAGCGGATCAAAGAAGTGATCTTGGCCCGGTATGCGCTGACACCAGAGGCCTACCGCCAAAAGATCCGCGGACTTATAAAACAGGTAACAGATACCCACGCTGAATGGGCCTGTAAATTACGGCGGTCACTGCTACAGTGGGTACAAGGGAGCCAAGCAACCACTAAGGAGGACGTCCTCCAGCTCTTCCTGTTAGAACGATTCTTTAATGGACTAACCCCCCGAGACACAGGAATGGCTTCGGGACAGGCGGCCAACGACTCTTGAGGAAGCCGCTCGTCTTGCCGATGAACATCATGATGTCAGGAGGCCGCAGTTGTCCAGATCAAAGATGGTTACTAGGGGCCCTCCCATGGACCTGGAGAGCCCCAAACCACCGAAGATTGTAGGGGGACCAGCTAGAAACCCGGCCTACCACAGTCCCCCTGGGGCGCGATGCCACACCTGTCAGCTGGGCCACCTGCAAAGACAATGTCCCAACTGGACTCAGCATACCCAGTGGCCAAAGGCGGGAACAGCTACCTTCAGCCGGGCTGCTGTACACTGCTACCAAGGTGAAGCTGACCCGGCATTGGGGGCTACGACTAACCAAGGGGTGGAAGAGATGGAGGAAGTGCTGCATGAAGTAGACCCCGTGCAGGCAGTCCGGGCAGATAATCGACAACAGCATCGACAGGTCGTGTGGGTTAATGGGAAACGTATGCAGGGACTAAGATTCCGGAGCAACTTTGACCCTTGTGAAGCCTCATCTCGTCCGGGACCAAGAGAAGACGGACCGGACAGTGGCAGTCCGTGGAGCAGGGGGAGCCATACATCGACTACCCACTGCCAGGATTCACCTGAACTGGGGAGTCGGGGATGGCCTTGTTGAGGTCAGCTTGAGGGAGGATTTGCCTGCAGACGTCTTGCTGGGAAATGACTTGGGGCCCATGTTGTCTGCATTCTCGGTGGCCCCTCTGGCTGAGACCTATCCTGTGACCACCCGGAGACAAGCTCGAGCTGCGGAGGCGGAATCACACTCAGAGGAGGCCCAGGTAAGACATCCAAGCCCTACACGTATTCCCATAGCCAGACACATTTCTTGGGCCACCCCAGATGAATTTAAGAGGGAGTTACTTGAGGATCCTTCATTAGAGGGATAGCGTGGGAAGGCACAGGAGGGGAGAGGAGTACTGGAAGGGGAACAGTTTGTATGGAAGCAGGGACTCCTCTACCGGGTTACAGAGCAGCACCATACAGGGACAAGCCCCACTATAAAATGACAGCTGGTAGTTCCCAAGAAGTATAGGCAGGAGCTACTGCGAATCTCTCATGATATACCCTTGGCCGGGCACTTCGGCGTCAGTCGCACCAGGCATCGTCTGACACAAAACATCTTTTGGCCGGGGGTAACCTATGATGTTCGTCAGTACTGCCAGACCTGTGACAGTTGTCAGCGCATTGGTAAGAGGGGGATCGATGCAAGGCCAAATTACGCCCCCTCCCCATTGTGGAGGAACCATTTAGCCGAGTAGCGGTCGATCTGATAGGGCCGTTAGCCAAACCCAGTCCGTCCGGGAAAAAGTATATATTGACAGTGGTAGATTATGCCACACGGTATCCAGAGGCGGTTGCGTTACCTAACATACTGGCAGGTTTTCTCACGGGTTGGATTTCCCCGGGAGATTATCTCGGACCAGGGTACCCAGTTTACAGCAGAGGTGACCAACCAACTGTGGAAGCTGTGCAGCGTAAAGTCCATTAGAAGCGCCCCGTACCACCCGCAAACCAATGGGTTGTGTCAACGCTTTAACGGGACATTAAAACAGCTCATTGGGACTTTTACCAGGACCTACAGGGACTGGGAGAAATTCTTGCCACACCTCCTTTTTGCCTATCGGGAGGTGCCCCAAGAATCCACGGGGTTCTCCCCGTTCGAGCTGGTATACGGGAGACGGGAAAGGGGACCCCTAGACTTAGTGCGAGAACACTGGGAAGGGGAAGGCCTCATAGAAGGGGTACCTATTGTACCCTATGTGCTGGAATTCCGGGACCGCCTACAGGAGCTGACTCAGGCTGTACGTGAGAACATGCAGGCGACCCAGCGGCGCCAGCGCGTATGGTACGATCGGAGGGCCAGAGATTGCACTTTGGAAATAGGACAGAAGGTCCTGGTGTTAGAGCCCACTAAGCAGAATAAGTTTCAAGCTGCATGGCAGGGGCCCTACCAGGTAGTGGGGAAAATAGCCGACACAACCTATAATGTCGCCGATTGTGACGACCCCAGGGTTATCCGCATGTTCCACGTGAATATGCTGAAGCCCTACCGGGAGCGCCCTGAAGAGGTAGTGGCCATCTGTGCACCTGAAGCAGCGGATTTAGCCGGACTTCCCTTGCCGGATGTCTTAGGGGAAAGGACTCAGTCTAAAACATGGGACCAGGTACACTTGGGTGAAGACCTAGGCCCCCCGGGAGAGACAGCAGGCGGAGGAGTTGTTGAGGCTGCGACAGAGGATGTTTTCAGAGAGACCGGGGTACACTCTCCTGGCACAACACAAGGTTGAGACCCAGGATCAGACCCCCCTGCGACAAAACCCCTTCCGCGTCCCTGAGTCTGTACGAGAGGGGATGTGACAAGAGATACAAGAGATGCTGCGTTTAGGGGTCATTGAAGAGTCAGATAGTCCCTGGGCATCCCCCGTAGTGTTAGTGCCCAAGAAGGATGGGACTACACGGTTTTGTGTAGACTATCGTAAGCTCAATGAGAAAACAGTGACGGATACATATCCCATGCCGCGTGTGGATGAGTTGTTAGACCGGCTGGCGGAGGCAAAGTATTTGACCACCATCGATCTATGCAAAGGCTACTGGCAGATTTCACTTAGTCCTGACGCTATTCCCAAGTCGGCATTTGTCACCCCGTTCAGCTTATTCCAGTTTCGAGTTATGCCATTCGGGATGAAGAATGCCCCGGCGACCTTCCAGAGGCTGGCTGACCGGCTTCTGGATGGTCTCCAGGACTATGCTTGTGCCTACCTGGACGACATCGCCATCTACAGTGCGACATGGGAAGAGCATCTAAATCACCTAGAGACAGTATTGGACAGGATCCACCAGGCCGGAATCACCCTGAACCCAAACAAGTGACACGTGGGCAAAGCAGAGGTTCAGTATTTAGGGCATTGGGTGGGAAGTGGGAAACAGTGACCAGAACCAGCCAATATTGAGGCCATAGCCAAATGGCCCATCCCACGCACTAAAACCCAGGTCATGGCGTTTCTAGGGACAGCGGGGTATTACAGGAAATTCGTTCCCAATTACAGCAGCGTAGCCAAGCCCCTCACTGATCTGACCCGTAAGAACCTCCCCCGCCAGGTAACCTGGACCTCAGAGTGTGAGGAAGCCTTCCGCCAACTAAAGGACGCCCTCACCAATACCCCTGTATTGGCCGCACCCGATCCAACTAAACGTTTCCTGGTTCACACAGACGCTTCTATGTTTGGATTGGGGGCAGTACTGAGCCAGGTCGGGCCGGACGGCCAAGAACACCTGGTAGCTTACCTGAGTCGGAAACTACTGCCCCGCGAAGCTATGCGGCCATCGAGAAGGAGTGCCTGGCGGTAGTATGGGCCCTCAAGAAGTTACAACCATATTTGTATGGACGACAGTTTTCCCTCCTAACGGACCATAATCCCCTAGTCTGGCTTAATCGGGTCTCCGGAGACAACGCCAGATTGCTGCGGTGGAGTTTAGCCCTACAATCTCTGGACTTCACCATCCACCACAGACCCGGCAAACAAAACGGTAACGCCGATGGACTAAGTCGATTAACGGAACTTGTACCAACCCCATAAACTTTGGTCATCCCCAAACCGATCCGTTGAGGATCAGACTGTGTATGCCGATCGCGTCGCTGAAAAGGGGAGCCGTGATACAGAAACACTCAGCCCCCAGAATATGTTGTGCAGTTATATGTATGTATAATAGGTTCTATGTGAGATGCATGTCCCTAATGCATCAGCCCACAGGCTGCGCCCCTGGGCAGAGGGGACACGATATTCCCCTTTTGTCCACCCTCCCCCCACCTTTGTAATTCCCACAGTAAACATCGGCAGGCTCCGGCCACCTGCGGCTTTAGTAATGCATGTCTGGCCTGCCGCTTTTCTATTGGCCGGCCCTCTGTATCTGTGTGATATATTCTGTGTCCTGTGAGTAAAGTGTTGTCAGACTGGAAATACGTGGAGAAGCAGTGATCTTTTATATGCGCCCATGTAACCAAGGAATTCCAGCCAGCGTCATTCATTCAGACACCAGCCAACGCAGAGCGGACCTCCGAAAACACGGGGTGGTACTGAAAGAGGTACCCCAGCTTGGTAGACCCTGTTACAGTTATTTAGTATGTTTTTGTTGAAAACTGTTTTTTGCCACTTACATAGTTTGTTACACAGCGACATTTTTTTTATATATATACAGTATATATATATATATATATATATATATATATATATATATATATTGTAATCGATATTACATAGTGTATTAGATATTTACAATTTATTACAGTTTGTGTTCTAAAGTTGTATTCCAATAAATATATATTCTGTTCTATCTAAATATCTTGATTATTGTATCATAAAAATGATTAAGTGTCTGATGTTCACATTGTACTACAATACATTTTTCACTTAAATATAAGCCATATATGTGGAGTCGGAGTCGGAGTGGCAGGTTTGGCTTACCGACTCCACAGCCCTGAGAGAAACCAAGCAGGTGGAAAGGTGCATGTAAATTTTTGGCTGCGACTGTACTTGGTTTGAACCAACATTCTGTACTGATAACAGACCCCGGTGTAACGCAGTCACCTGTACTGGAGCCCCCCCAGCGTAACGCAGTCACCTGTACTGGAGCCCCCCCAGCGTAACGCAGTCACCTGTACTGGAGCCCCCCCAGCATAACGCAGTCACCTGTACTGGAGCCCCCCCGGCGTAACGCAGTCACCTGTACTGGAGCCCCCCCAGCATAACACAGTCACCTGTACTGGAGCCCCCCCAGCGTAACGCAGTCACCTGTACTGGAGCCCCCCCAGCGTAACGCAGTCACCTGTACTGGAGCCCCCCCAGCGTAACGCAGTCACCTGTACTGGAGCCCCCCCAGCGTAACGCAGTCACCTGTACTGGAGCCCCCCCAGCGTAACGCAGTCACCTGTACTGGAGCCCCCCCAGCGTAACGCAGTCACCTGTACTGGAGCCCCCCCAGCGTAACGCAGTCACCTGTACTGGAGCCCCCCCAGCGTAACGCAGTCACCTGTACTGGAGCCCCCCCAGCGTAACGCAGTCACCTGTACTGGAGCCCCCCCAGCGTAACGCAGTCACCTGTACTGGAGCCCCCCCAGCGTAACGCAGTCACCTGTACTGGAGCCCCCCCAGCGTAACGCAGTCACCTGTACTGGAGCCCCCCCAGCGTAACGCAGTCACCTGTACTGGAGCCCCCCAGCAAAACACAGTCACCTGTACTGGAGCCCCCCCAGCGTAACGCAGTCACCTGTACTGGAGCCTCCCCAGCATAACACAGTCACCTGTACTGGAGCCCCCCCAGCGTAACGCAGTCACCTGTACTGGAGCCCCCCCAGCGTAACGCAGTCACCTGTACTGGAGCCCCCCCAGCATAACACAGTCACCTGTACTGGAGCCCCCCCAGCGTAACGCAGTCACCTGTACTGGAGCCCCCCCAGCATAACACAGTCACCTGTACTGGAGCCCCCCCAGCGTAACGCAGTCACCTGTACTGGAGCCCCCCCAGCGTAACGCAGTCACCTGTACTGGAGCCCCCCCAGCGTAACGCAGTCACCTGTACTGGAGCCCCCCCAGCATAACCCAGTCACCTGTACTGGAGCCCCCCCAGCGTAACGCAGTCACCTGTACTGGAGCCCCCCCAGCGTAACGCAGTCACCTGTACTGGAGCCCCCCCAGCGTAACGCAGTCACCTGTACTGGAGCCCCCCAGCGTAACGCAGTCACCTGTACTGGAGCCCCCCCAGCATAACGCAGTCACCTGTACTGGAGCCCCCCCAGCGTAACGCAGTCACCTGTACTGGAGCCCCCCCAGCATAACGCAGTCACCTGTACTGGACCCCCCCGGCGTAACGCAGTCACCTGTACTGGAGCCCCCCCAGCATAACGCAGTCACCTGTACTGGAGCCCCCCCAGCGTAACACAGTCACCTGTACTGGAGCCCCCCCAGCGTAACGCAGTCACCTGTACTGGAGCCCCCCCAGCGTAACGCAGTCACCTGTACCGGAGCCCCCCCAGCATAACGCAGTCACCTGTACTGGAGCCCCCCCAGCGTAACGCAGTCACCTGTACCGGAGTCCCCCCAGCGTAACGCAGTCACCTGTACTGGAGCCCCCCCAGCATAACGCAGTCACCTGTACTGGAGCCCCCCCCAGCGTAACGCAGTCACCTGTACTGGAGCCCCCCCCAGCGTAACGCAGTCACCTGTACTGGAGCCCCCCCAGCGTAACGCAGTCACCTGTACTGGAGCCCCCCCAGCGTAACGCAGTCACCTGTACTGGAGCCCCCCCAGCGTAACGCAGTCACCTGTACTGGATCCCCCCCAGTGTAACGCAGTCACCTGTACTGGATCCCCCCCAGTGTAACGCAGTCACCTGTACTGGAGCCCCCCCAGCGTAACGCAGTCACCTGTACCGGACCCCCCCCAGCGTAACGCAGTCACCTGTACTGGAGCCCCCCCCAGTGTAACGCAGTCACCTTTCCCGCGTCCCCCGGTATAACACAGACTCAGGTGTAGTAAATCTGAAGACTCCACAAGGAAATCACGAGATCTTAGCCAAGAACTGTGAAGGGACGAATGAGGGCAGGTAGTTTTCGGCTTACCTTCCAGTCGGTGTCGGCTGCAGAGAGGAAGGCGTCCGCAGATTCCTGCAGTCAGAGGACAAAAAAGAATCTCCGCTCACAACCGAGCAAATCTAAGACAATGGAAAGTATCTTGACAGAAAGGTGGTCAGCGTTGTGATCCGGTGGGGCAGAAGACTGCGGAGGGGGGAGGGGGACCGGGCAGAAGACTGCGGAGGGGGGAGGGGGACCGGGCAGAAGACTGCGGAGGGGGGAGGGGGACCGGGCAGAAGACTGCGGAGGGGGGAGGGGGACCGGGCAGAAGACTGCGGAGGGGGGAGGGGGACCGGGCAGAAGACTGCGGAGGGGGGAGGGGAGACCGGGCAGAAGACCGCGGAGGGGGGGACCGGGCAGAAGACAGCGGAGGGGGGGGACCGGGCAGAAGACAGCGGAGGGGGGAGGGGAGACCGGGCAGAAGACTGTGGAGGGGGGGGGACCGGGCAGAAGACCGCGGAGGGGGGGACCGGGCAGAAGACTGCGGAGGGGGGAGGGGAGACCGGGCAGAAGACTGCGGAGGGGGGGGGGACCGGGCAGAAGACCGCGGAGGGGGGGACCGGGCAGAAGACCGCGGAGGGGGGGGGGGACCGGGCAGAAGACAGTGGAGGGGATCTGGTAGGGAGAGCGGAGGGATGTGTGATCTGGTGTAGGTGGAGTTTGTGAAGGGATCTGGTGAGGACCCTGAGGCCGGGGTCCCTTGTAGCATTTGGGGCTGTCCCTGAATGCTAGGCATGTGATATGGGTGCAGGTGAACACCGCAGCGGCGGCGACACTCACCATCTCGGTGTCCTGTCCTCTCAGTAGAGGCTTCTCTTCAGGAAAGCGGAGTTCACTCATTCCAGAGAGGCTGAATTCTGGCAGCAGCAGCAAACCTGAGAATCATCAGGAGATGGTACAAGTCATCTGCAGAAACGGCAGCCAAGTCCCAGCATCCTGCAGACCGCGCCGCTGCAAATCACCCCCACTCATGCACATCGGCCGATGGTGGACTCCGTCACATTATTCTCCTGGAAGCCCACAATCTGCTGAATATTTCTGCAACCCTGAAGAGCGCGGTTCACACTCACGTGTCAGGCTGGCACACTATACCCGACATAGCCGATGCAGCTAGCTGCACAAACAGCTGGAGGATCCAAGGCCTCTCCATGAGAAGTGACCCCGGTCCTTCTGCCCTGTCCACTCCAGTAAAGCCTGGGGAGATGGCTTCCACCAGCTGTCTTTACACACCTACCCTTTTAGATTACATGCAACCCCACAACCAGGACATGAGACCACCTCCCCCAGGGCGCCCTCCATCCCACCAGGGCGCCCTCCATCCCACCAGGGCGCCCTCCATCCCACCAGGGTGCCATCCACCCCACAGCGCGCCCTTCACCCCCCAGGGTGCCCTCCATCCCACCAGGGCGCCCTCCATCCCACCAGGGTGCCATCCACCCCACAGCGCGCCCTCCATCCCACCAGGGCGCCCTTCACCCCCCAGGGTGCCCTCCATCCCACCAGGGCGCCCTTCACCCCCCAGGGTGCCCTCCATCCCACCAGGGTGCCCTTCACCCCCCAGCACGCCCTCCATCCCACCAGGGTGCCATTCACCCCCCAGGGTGCCCTCCATCCCACCAGGGTGCCGTCCACCCCCCATGGCGCTCTCCACCCCACAACCAGGACATGAGACCACCTCCCCCAGGGCACCCTCCACCCACCAGGGCGCCCTCCACCCCACAACCAGCACATGAGACCACCTCCCCCAGGGCGCCCTCCACCCACCAGGGCGCCCTCCACCCCACCAGGGCGCCCTCCACCCCACCAGGGCGCCCTCCACCCCACCAGGGCGCCCTCCATCCCACCAGGGCGCCCTCCACCCCACAACCAGGACATGAGACCACCTCCCCCAGGGAGCCCTCCACCCCACCAGGGCGCCCTCCACCCCACCAGGGCGCCCTCCATCCCACCAGGGCACCCTCCATCCCACCAGGGCACCCTCCACCCCACAACCAGGACATGAGACCACCTCCCCCAGGGCGCCCTCCATTCCACCAGGGTGCCATCCACCCCCCAGCGCGCCCTCCATCCCACCAGGGCGCCCTCCATCCCACCAGGGCACCCTCCACCCCACTAGGGTGTGGCTGTTATAGTGTCTCTCACAGTTTATGCAGAGTGACAAGTGTGGCAGACGCACGGGGTTCAGGACCCTCTGGAGGCAGGTGCAGATGTCCTGCGTCTACGGCCTCCAGAGACCAGTGGCAAGGGCTTACTTGCCTGAGAATAAAAGGATCAGGCCTCTTGAAATGAACAATCCACCCCCCTCCCCTGCCAACGGGACACCATAGATGAGTTGGGAGGAGGTTTGTTAACCGGGAAATCGATGGGGCCAGATGACAATTCTATTAAGAGAGGTCCGCACAAGTAGGAGGGTCACAGTGAGTCAGGATGGAAGAAGGCTGGCCCTCCTCCATGGTGGCCTGCACTGGAAGCCTCCTGCTGTAGTATGGATGGCCTCGCCAGGGCCGGGCCAGGAAAGGAAAGGATGTGCGCCCACCACCACGGCAAGGAAGGGAGTGAACCCCACGCCAGGGACAGGAAAAGAAGGAGGTACACCCTCCACCCACCAGGGACAGGAAAGGAAGGAGGTGCGCCCCCCCCGCCAGGGACAGGAAAGGAAGGGGGTACACCCTCCACCCACCAGGGACAGGAAAGGAAGGGGGTGCACCCCCCCACCAGGGACAGGAAAGGAAGGGAGTACACCCTCCACCCACCAGGGACAGGAAAGGAAGGGAATACACCCTCCACCCACCAGGGACAGGAAAGGAAGGGGGTACACCCTCCACCCACCAGGGACAGAAAAGGAAGGGAGTGCACCCCACGCCAGGGACAGAAAAGGAAGGGGGTGCAACCTCCACCCACCAGGGACAGGAAAGGAAGGGGGTGCACCCCCCCACCAGGGACAGGAAAGGAAGGGAATACACCCTCCACCCACCAGGGACAGGAAAGGAAGGGGGTACACCCTCCACCCACCAGGGACAGAAAAGGAAGGGAGTGCACCCCACGCCAGGGACAGGAAAGGAAGGGGGTACACCCTCCACCCACCAGGGACAGGAAAGGAAGGGGGTGCACCCCCCCACCAGGGACAGGAAAGGAAGGAGGTACACCCTCCACCCACCAGGGACAGGAAAGGAAGGGAGTACACCCTCCACCCACCAGGAACAGGAAAGGAAGGGAGTACACCCTCCACCCACCAGGGACAGGAAAGGAAGGGAGTACAACCTCCACCCACCAGGGACAGGAAAGGAAGGGAGTACACCCTCCACCCACCAGGGACAGGAAAGGAAGGAAGTACACCCTCCACCCACCAGGGACAGGAAAGGAAGGAGGTACACCCTCCACCCACCAGGGACAGGAAAGGAAGGGGGTACACCCTCCACCCACCAAGGACAGGAAAGGAAGGGGGTACACCCTCCACCCACCAAGGACAGGAAAGGAAGGGGGTACACCCTCCACCCACCAGGGACAGGAAAGGAAGGGGGTACACCCTCCACCCACCAGGGACAGGAAAGGAAGGGGGTACACCCTCCACCCACCAGGGACAGGAAAGGAAGGGAGTATACCCTCCACCCACCAGGGACAGGAAAGGAAGGAAGTACACCCTCCACCCACCAGGGACAGGAAAGAAAGGGGGTACACCCTCCACCCACCAGGGACAGGAAAGAAAGGGAGTGCACCCTCCACCCACCAGGGACAGGAAAGGAAGGGGGTACACCCTCCACCCACCAGGGACAGGAAAGGAAGGGGGTACACCCTCCACCCACCAGGTACAGGAAAGGAAGGGGGTACACCCTCCACCCACCAGGGACAGGAAAGGAAGGGAGTACACCCTCCACCCACCAGGGACAGGAAAGGAAGGGAGTGCACCCCACGCCAGGGACAGGAAAGGAAGGAGGTGCGCCTCCCCCGCCAGGGACAGGAAAGGAAGGGGGTGTGACCCCCCGCCAGGGACAGGAAAAGAAGGGGGTGTGACCCCCCCCGCCAGGGACAGAAAAGGAAGGAGGTGCAACCTCCACCCACCAGGGACAGGAAAGGAAGGGGGTGTGACCCCCCTGCCAGGGACAGGAAAGGAAGGAGGTGGGCCCCCCCCCACCAGGGACAGGAAAGGAAGGAGGTGCAACCTCCACCCACCAGGGACAGGAAAGGAAGGGGGTGTGACCCCCCTGCCAGGGACAGGAAAGGAAGGAGGTGCGCCCACCCCGCCAGGGACAGAAAAGGAAGGAGGTGCAACCTCCACCCACCAGGGACAGGAAAGGAAGGGGGTGTGACCCCCCTGCCAGGGACAGGAAAGGAAGGAGGTGCGCCCCCCCCACCAGGGACAGGAAAGGAAGGAGGTGCAACCTCCACCCACCAGGGACAGGAAAGGAAGGGGGTGTGACCCCCCCCGCCAGGGACAGGAAAGGAAGGAGGTGCGCCCCCCCCACCAGGGACAGGAAAGGAAGGAGGTGCAACCTCCACCCACCAGGGACAGGAAAGGAAGGGGGTGTGACCCCCCTGCCAGGGACAGGAAAGGAAGGAGGTGCGCCCCCCCCGCCAGGGACAGAAAAGGAAGGAGGTGCAACCTCCAACCACCAGGGACAGGAAAGGAAGGAGGTGCAACCTCCACCCACCAGGGACAGGAAAGGAATGAGCTGTGACCCCCCCGCCAAAGACAGGAATGGAAGGGGGTGCGCCCCCTCCACCAGGGACAAGAAAGGAAGGAGGTGCAACCTCCACCCACCAGGGACAGGAAAGGAAGGGGGTGTGACCCCCCTGCCAGGGACAGGAAAGGAAGGAGGTGCGCCCCCCCCACCAGGGACAGGAAAGGAAGGAGGTGCAACCTCCACCCACCAGGGACAGGAAAGGAAGGGGGTGTGACCCCCCTGCCAGGGACAGGAAAGGAAGGAGGTGCGCCCCCCCCACCAGGGACAGGAAAGGAAGGGGGTGCAACCTCCACCCACCAGGGACAGGAAAGGAATGAGCTGTGACCCCCCCCGCCAAAGACAGGAATGGAAGGGGGTGCGCCCCCTCCACCAGGGACAAGAAAGGAAGGAGGTGCAACCTCCACCCACCAGGGACAGGAAAGGAAGGGGGTGTGACCCCCCTGCCAGGGACAGGAAAGGAAGGAGGTGCGCCCCCCCACCAGGGACAGGAAAGGAAGGAGGTGCAACCTCCACCCACCAGGGACAGGAAAGGAAGGGGGTGTGACCCCCCCCGCCAAAGACAGGAATGGAAGGGGGTGCGCCCCCTCCACCAGGGACAAGAAAGGAAGGAGGTGCAACCTCCACCCACCAGGGACAGGAAAGGAAGGGGGTGTGACCCCCCTGCCAGGGACAGGAAAGGAAGGAGGTGCGCCCCCCCCACCAGGGACAGGAAAGGAAGGAGGTGCAACCTCCACCCACCAGGGACAGGAAAGGAAGGGGGTGCGCCCCCTCCACCAGGGACAAGAAAGGAAGGAGGTTCTTCTCATTCAGGGTTCCCACAGTGTTATCACGGCGTGGCTGGGGCCGCATGCTGCTGACTCACGCTCCATGTCATCACCAGAAGTGTCAGATCAGTGAGAAGCTGCAGCCAGTGCAGCCATCCTCAGCATCTGCAATAGCTGACAGGACGAGCGCAGTCCAGACAGGCCACCCCGGACCACAACCGGCACCCACCCATGACAGCAGCACACTCACCTCTCTCCTCCCCGTGCCACAGGGAGAGCAGGGAGGAAAACATCTCAGGCAGCCGCAGCATCAGCACCAGCACTCCACCCCCACAGTCAGGACTCCTCCTAGCCAGCACATCCCACACCATCCAGCCAGATCCACCGGACTACTACCCCCAATATTCCACACCATCCCGTCAGCCAGAGCCACCGGACTACTACCCCTAATATCCCACATCATCCCATCAGCCAGAGCCACCGGACTACTACCCCTAATATCCCACATCATCCCGTCATCCAGAGCCACCGGACTACTACCCCTAATATCCCACATCATCCCATCAGCCAGAGCCACCGGACTACTACCCCTAATATCCCACATCATCCCGTCAGCCAGAGCTACCGGACTACTCCCCCTGATATCCCACATCATCCCGTCAGCCAGAGCCACCGGACTACTACCACTAATATCCCACATCATCCCGTCAGCCAGAGCCACCGGACCACTACCCCTAATATCCCACATCATCCCGTCAGCCAGAGCCACCGGACTACTACCACTAATATCCCACATCATCCCGTCAGCCAGAGCCACCGGACTACTACCCCTAATATCCCACATCATCCCGTCAGCCAGAGCCACCGGACTACTACCCCTAATATCCCACATCATCCCTTCAGCCAGAGGCACCGGACTACTACCCCTAATATCCCACATCATCCCGTCAGCCAGAGCCACCGGACTACTACCCCTAATATCCCACATCATCCCGTCAGCCAGAGCCACCGGACTACTACCCCTAATATCCCACATCATCCCGTCAGCCAGAGCCACCGGACTACTACCCCTAATATCCCACATCATCCCGTCAGCCAGAGCCACCGGACTACTACCCCTAATATCCCACATCATCCCGTCAGCCAGAGCTACCGGACTACTACCCCTAATATCCCACATCATCCCGTCAGCCAGAGCCACCGGACTACTACCACTAATATCCCACATCATCCCGTCAGCCAGAGCCACCGGACTACTACCCCTAATATCCCACATCATCCCGTCAGCCAGAGCCACCGGACTACTACCCCTAATATCACACATCATCCCGTCAGCCAGAGCCACCGGACTACTACCACTAATATCCCACATCATCCCGTCAGCCAGAGCCACCGGACTACTACCCCTAATATCCCACATCATCCCGTCAGCCAGAGCCACCGGACTACTACCCCTAATATCCCACATCATCCCGTCAGCCAGAGCCACCGGACTACTACCACTAATATCCCACATCATCCCGTCAGCCAGAGCCACCGGACTACTACCCCTAATATCCCACATCATCCCGTCAGCCAGAGCCACCGGACTACTACCACTAATATCCCACATCATCCCGTCAGCCAGAGCCACCGGACTACTACCCCTAATATCCCACATCATCCCGTCAGCCAGAGCCACCGGACTACTACCCCTAATATCCCCCATCATCCCGTCAGCCAGAGCCACCGGACTACTACCCCTAATATCACACATCATCCCGTCAGCCAGAGCCACCGGACTACTACCACTAATATCCCACATCATCCCGTCAGCCAGAGCCACCGGACTACTCCCCTAATATCCCACATCATCCCGTCAGCCAGAGCCACCGGACTACTACCCCTAATATCCCACATCATCCCGTCAGCCAGAGCTACCGGACTACTACCACTAATATCCCACATCATCCCGTCAGTCAGAGCCACCGGACTACTACCACTAATATCCCACATCATCCCGTCAGCCAGAGCCACCGGACTACTACCCCTAATATCCCACATCATCCCGTCAGCCAGAGCCACCGGACTACTACCACTAATATCCCACATCATCCCGTCAGCCAGAGCCACCGGACTACTACCACTAATATCCCACATCATCCTGTCAGCCAGATCCACCGGACTACTACCCCTAATATCCCACATCATCCCGTCAGCCAGAGCCACCGGACTACTACCCCTAATATCCCACATCATCCCGTCAGCCAGAGCCACCGGACTACTACCACTAATATCCCACATCATCCTGTCAGCCAGATCCACCGGACTACTACCACTAATATCCCACATCATCCCGTCAGCCAGAGCCACCGGACTACTACTACTAATATCCCACATCATCCCGTCAGCCAGAGCCACCGGACTACTACCCCTAATATCCCACATCATCCTGTCAGCCAGAGCCATCGGACTACTACCCCTAATATCCCACATCATCCCGTCAGCCAGAGCCACCGGACTACTACCCCTAATATCCCACATCATCCCATCAGCCAGAGCCACCGGACTACTACCCCTAATATCCCACATCATCCCATCAGCCAGAGCCACCGGACTACTACCCCTAATATCCCACATCATCCCATCAGCCAGAGTCACCGGACTACTACCCCTAATATCCCACATCATCCCGTCAGCCAGAGCCACCGGACTACTACCACTAATATCCCACATCATCCTGTCAGCCAGATCCACCGGACTACTACCACTAATATCCCACATCATCCTGTCAGCCAGATCCACCGGACTACTACCCCTAATATCCCACATCATCCCATCAGCCAGAGCCACCGGACTACTACCCCTAATATCCCACATCATCCCGTCAGCCAGAGCCACCGGACTACTACCCCTAATATCCCACATCATCCCATCAGCCAGAGCCACCGGACTACTACCCCTAATATCCCACATCATCCCGTCAGCCAGAGCCACCGGACTACTACCCCTAATATCCCACATCATCCCATCAGCCAGAGCCACCGGACTACTACTACTAATATCCCACATCATCCCGTCAGCCAGAGCCACCGGACTACTACCCCTAATATCACACATCATCCCGTCAGCCAGAGCCACCGTACTACTACCCCTAATATCCCACATCATCCCGTCAGCCAGAGCCACCGGACTACTACCCCTAATATCCCACATCATCCCGTCAGCCAGAGCCACCGGACTACTACCCCTAATATCCCACATCATCCCGTCAGCCAGAGCCACCGGACTACTACCCCTAATATCCCACATCATCCCATCAGCCAGAGCCACCGGACTACTACTACTATTATCCCACATCATCCCGTCAGCCAGAGCCACCGGACTACTACCCCTAATATCCCACATCATCCCGTCAGCCAGAGCCACCGGACTACTACTACTAATATCCCACATCATCCCGTCAGCCAGAGCCACCGGACTACTACCCCTAATATCCCACATCATCCCGTCAGCCACAGCCACCGGACTACTACTACTATTATCCCACATCATCCCGTCAGCCAGAGCCACCGGACTACTACCCCTAATATCCCACATCATCCCGTCAGCCAGAGCCACCGGACTACTACTACTAATATCCCACATCATCCCGTCAGCCAGAGCCACCGGACTACTACCCCTAATATCCCACATCATCCCGTCAGCCACAGCCACCGGACTACTACTACTATTATCCCACATCATCCCGTCAGCCAGAGCCACCGGACTACTACCCCTAATATCCCACATCATCCCGTCAGCCAGAGCCACCGGACTACTACCCCTAATATCCCACGTCATCCCGTCAGCCAGAGCCACCGGACTACTACCCCTAATATCCCACATCATCCCGTCAGCCAGAGCCACCGGACTACTACCCCTAATATCCCACATCATCCCGTCAGCCAGAGCCACCGGACTACTACCACTAATATCCCACATCATCGCGTCAGCCAGAGCCACCGGACTACTACCCCTAATATCCCACATCATCCCATCAGTCAGAGCCACCGGACTACTACCCCTAATATCCCACATCACCCCATCAGTCAGAGCCACCGGACTACTACCCCTAATATCCCACATCATCCCGTCAGCCAGAGCCACCGGACTACTACCCCTAATATCCCACATCATCCCGTCAGCCAGAGCCACCGGACTACTACCCCTAATATCCCACATCATCCCATCAGCCAGAGCCACCGGACTACTACCCCTAATATCCCACATCATCCCATCAGCCAGAGCCACCGGACTACTACCACTAATATCCCACATCATCCCGTCAGCCAGAGCTACCGGACTACTACCACTAATATCCCACATCATCCCGTCAGCCAGAGCTACTGGACTACTACCCCTAATATCCCACATCATCCCATCAGCCAGAGCCACCGGACTACTACCCCTAATATCCCACATCATCCCATCAGCCAGAGCCACCGGACTACTACCCATAATATCCCACATCATCCCATCAGCCAGAGCCACCGGACTACTACCACTAATATCCCACATCATCCCGTCAGTCAGAGCCACCGGACTACTACCACTAATATCCCACATCATCCCGTCAGCCAGATCCACCGGACTACTACCCCTAATATCCCACATCATCCCGTCAGCCAGAGCCACCGGACTACTACCACTAATATCCCACATCATCCCGTCAGCCAGAGCCACCGGACTACTACCCCTAATATCCCACATCATCCCGTCAGCCAGAGCCACCGGACTACTACCACTAATATCCCACATCATCCCGTCAGCCAGAGCCACCGGACTACTACCCCTAATATCCCACATCATCCCGTCAGCCAGAGCCACCGGACTACTACCCCTAATATCCCACATCATCCCATCAGCCAGAGCCACCGGACTACTACCACTAATATCCCACATCATCCCGTCAGCCAGAGCCACCGGACTACTACCCCTAATATCCCACATCATCCCATCAGCCAGAGCCACCGGACTACTACCCCTAATATCCCACATCATCCCGTCAGCCAGAGCCACCGGACTACTACCCCTAATATCCCACATCATCCCGTCAGCCAGAGCCACCGGACTACTACCCCTAATATCCCACATCATCCCATCAGCCAGAGCCACCGGACTACTACTACTAATATCCCACATCATCCCGTCAGCCAGAGCCACCGGACTACTACCCCTAATATCCCACATCATCCCGTCAGCCAAAGCCACCGGACTACTACTACTAATATCCCACATCATCCCATCAGCCAGAGCCACCAGACTACTACCCCTAATATCCCACATCATCCCGTCAGCCAGAGCCACCGGACTACTACCCCTAATATCCCACATCATCCCGTCAGCCAGAGCCACCGGACTACTACCACTAATATCCCACATCATCCCGTCAGCCAGAGCCACCGGACTACTACCACTAATATCCCACATCATCCCGTCAGCCAGAGCCACCGGACTACTACCCCTAATATCCCACATCATCCCGTCAGCCAGAGCCACCGGACTACTACCACTAATATCCCACATCATCCCGTCAGCCTGAGCCACCGGACTACTACCCCTAATATCCCACATCATCCCGTCAGCCAGAGCCACCGGACTACTACCACTAATATCCCACATCATCCCATCAGCCAGAGCTACCGAACTACTACCCCTAATATCCCACATCATCCCGTCAGCCAGAGCCACCGGACTACTACCTCTAATATCCCACATCATCCCGTCAGCCAGAGCCACCGGACTACTACCACTAATATCCCACATCATCCCATCAGCCAGAGCCACCGGACTACTACCCCTAATATCCCACATCATCCCATCAGCCAGAGCCACCGGACTACTACCCCTAATATCCCACATCATCCCGTCAGCCAGAGCCACCGGACTACTACCACTAATATCCCACATCATCCTGTCAGCCAGAGCCACCGGACTACTACCCCTAATATCCCACATCATCCCGTCAGCCAGAGCCACCGGACTACTACCACTAATATCCCACATCATCCCGTCAGCCAGATCCACCGGACTACTACCACTAATATCCCACATCATCCCGTCAGCCAGAGCCACCGGACTACTACCACTAATATCCCACATCATCCCGTCAGCCAGAGCCACCGGACTACTACCACTAATATCCCACATCATCCCGTCAGCCAGACCCACCGGACTACTACCACTAATATCCCACATCATCCCGTCAGCCAGAGCCACCGGACTACTACCACTAATATCCCACATGATCCCATCAGCCAGAGCCACCGGACTACTACCCCTAATATCCCACATCATCCCGTCAGCCAGAGCCACCGGACTACTACCACTAATATCCCACATCATCCTGTCAGCCAGATCCACCGGACTACTACCCCTAATATCCCACATCATCCCGTCAGCCAGAGCCACCGGACTACTACCACTAATATCCCACATCATCCTGTCAGCCAGATCCACCGGACTACTACCCCTAATATCCCACATCATCCCATCAGCCAGAGCCACCGGACTACTACCCCTAATATCCCACATCATCCCGTCAGCCAGAGCCACCGGACTACTACCCCTAATATCCCACATCATCCCGTCAGCCAGAGCCACCGGACTACTACCACTAATATCCCACATCATCCTGTCAGCCAGATCCACCGGACTACTACCCCTAATATCCCACATCATCCCGTCAGCCAGAGCCACCGGACTACTACCACTAATATCCCACATCATCCTGTCAGCCAGATCCACCGGACTACTACCCCTAATATCCCACATCATCCCATCAGCCAGAGCCACCGGACTACTACCCCTAATATCCCACATCATCCCGTCAGCCAGAGCCACCGGACTACTACCCCTAATATCCCACATCATCCCGTCAGCCAGAGCCACCGGACTACTACCCCTAATATCCCACATCATCCCGTCAGAGCTACCGGACTACTACCCCTAATATCTCACATCATCCCGTCAGCCAGAGCCACCGGACTACTACCACTAATATCCCACATCATCCCGTCAGCCAGAGCCACCGGACTACTACCCCTAATATCCCACATCATCCCGTCAGCCAGAGCCACCGGACTACTACCCCTAATATCCCACATCATCCCGTCAGCCAGAGCCACCGGACTACTACCCCTAATATCCCACATCATCCCGTCAGAGCTACCGGACTACTACCCCTAATATCTCACATCATCCCGTCAGCCAGAGCTACCGGACTACTACCCCTAATATCCCACATCATCCCGTCAGCCAGAGCCACCGGACTACTACCACTAATATCCCACATCATCCCGTCAGCCAGAGCCACCGGACTACTACCCCTAATATCCCACATCATCCCGTCAGCCAGAGCCACCGGACTACTACCACTAATATCCCACATCATCCCATCAGCCAGAGCTACCGGACTACTACCCCTAATATCCCACATCATCCCGTCAGCCAGAGCCACCGGACTACTACCACTAATATCCCACATCATCCTGTCAGCCAGAGCCACCGGACTACTACCACTAATATCCCACATCATCACATCAGCCAGAGCCACCGGACTACTACCCCTAATATCCCACATCATCCCGTCAGCCAGAGCCACCGGACTACTACCACTAATATCCCACATCATCCTGTCAGCCAGATCCACCGGACTACTACCACTAATATCCCACATCATCCCATCAGCCAGAGCTATCGGACTACTACCCCTAATATCCCACATCATCCCGTCAGCCAGAGCCACCGGACTACTACCACTAATATCCCACATCATCCTGTCAGCCAGAGCCACCGGACTACTACCACTAATATCCCACATCATCCCATCAGCCAGAGCCACCGGACTACTACCACTAATATCCCACATCATCCCATCAGCCAGAGCCACCGGACTACTACCCCTAATATCCCACATCATCCCGTCAGCCAGAGCCACCGGACTACTACCACTAATATCCCACATCATCCTGTCAGCCAGATCCACCGGACTACTACCACTAATATCCCACATCATCCCATCAGCCAGAGCCACCGGACTACTACCACTAATATCCCACGTCATCCCGTCAGCCAGATCCACCGGACTACTACCACTAATATCCCACATCATCCCGTCAGCCAGAGCCACCGGACTACTACCACTAATATCCCACATCATCCCGTCAGCCAGAGCCACCGGACTACTACCACTAATATCCCACATCATCCCGTCAGCCAGAGCCACCGGACTACTACCACTAATATCCCACATCATCCCATCAGCCAGAGCCACCGGACTACTACCCCTAATATCCCACATCATCCCGTCAGCCAGAGCCACCGGACTACTACCACTAATATCCCACATCATCCTGTCAGCCAGATCCACCGGACTACTACCCCTAATATCCCACATCATCCCGTCAGCCAGAGCCACCGGACTACTACCACTAATATCCCACATCATCCTGTCAGCCAGATCCACCGGACTACTACCCCTAATATCCCACATCATCCCATCAGCCAGAGCCACCGGACTACTACCCCTAATATCCCACATCATCCCGTCAGCCAGAGCCACCGGACTACTACCCCTAATATCCCACATCATCCCGTCAGCCAGAGCCACCGGACTACTACCCCTAATATCCCACATCATCCTGTCATCCAGATCCACCGGACTACTACCCCTAATATCCCACATCATCCCGTCAGCCAGAGCCACCGGACTACTACCACTAATATCCCACATCATCCTGTCAGCCAGATCCACCGGACTACTACTCCTAATATCCCACATCATCCCATCAGCCAGAGCCACCGGACTACTACCCCTAATATCCCACATCATCCCGTCAGCCAGAGCCACCGGACTACTACCCCTAATATCCCACATCATCCCATCAGCCAGAGCCACCGGACTACTACTACTAATATCCCACATCATCCAGTCAGCCAGAGCCACCGGACTACTACCACTAATATCCCACATCATCCCGTCAGCCAGAGCCACCGGACTACTACCCCTAATATCCCACATCATCCCGTCAGCCAGAGACACCGGACTACTACCCCTAATATCCCCCATCATCCCGTCAGCCAGAGCCACCGGACGACTACCCCTAATATCCCACATCATCCCGTCAGCCAGAGCCACCGGACTACTACCACTAATATCCCACATCATCCCGTCAGCCAGAGACACCGGACTACTACCCCTAATATCCCACATCATCCCGTCAGCCAGAGACACCGGACTACTACCCCTAATATCCCACATCATCCCGTCAGCCAGAGCCACCGGACGACTACCCCTAATATCCCACATCATCCCGTCAGCCAGAGCCACCGGACTACTACCACTAATATCCCACATCATCCCGTCAGCCAGAGACACCGGACTACTACCCCTAATATCCCACATCATCCCGTCAGCCAGAGCCACCGGACTACTACCCCTAATATCCCACATCATCCCGTCAGCCAGAGCCACCGGACTACTACCACTAATATCCCACATCATCCCGTCAGCCAGATCCACCGGACTACTACCCCTAATATCCCACATCATCCCATCAGCCAGAGCCACCGGACTACTACCCCTAATATCACACATCATCCCGTCAGCCAGAGCCACCGGACTACTACCACTAATATCCCACATCATCCTGTCAGCCAGATCCACCGGACTACTACCCCTAATATCCCACATCATCCCATCAGCCAGAGCCACCGGACTACTACCCCTAATATCCCACATCATCCCGTCAGCCAGAGCCACCGGACTACTACCCCTAATATCCCACATCATCCCGTCAGCCAGAGCCACCGGACTACTACCCCTAATATCCCACATCATCCCGTCAGCCAGAGCCACCGGACTACTACCCCTAATATCCCACATCATCCCGTCAGCCAGAGCCACCGGACTACTACCCCTAATATCCCACATCATCCCGTCAGCCAGAGCCACCGGACTACTACCACTAATATCCCACATCATCCTGTCAGCCAGAGCCACCGGACTACTACCCCTAATATCCCACATCATCCCATCAGCCAGAGCCACCGGACTACTACCCCTAATATCACACATCATCCCGTCAGCCAGAGCCACCGGACTACTACCACTAATATCCCACATCATCCCGTCAGCCAGAGCCACCGGACTACTACCCCTAATATCCCACATCATCCCATCAGCCAGAGCCACCGGACTACTACTACTAATATCCCACATCATCCCGTCAGCCAGAGCCACCGGACTACTACCCCTAATATCCCACATCATCCCGTCAGCCAGATCCACCGGACTACTACTACTAATATCCCACATCATCCCGTCAGCCAGAGCCACCGGACGACTACCCCTAATATCCCACATTATCCCGTCAGCCAGAGACACCGGACTACTACCCCTAATATCCCACATCATCCCGTCAGCCAGAGCCACCGGACTACTACCACTAATATCCCACATCATCCCGTCAGCCAGAGCCACCGGACTACTACCCCTAATATCCCACATCATCCCATCAGCCAGAGCCACCGGACTACTACTACTAATATCCCACATCATCCCGTCAGCCAGAGCCACCGGACTACTACCCCTAATATCCCACATCATCCCGTCAGCCAGAGCCACCGGACTACTACCACTAATATCCCACATCATCCCGTCAGCCAGAGCCACCGGACGACTACCCCTAATATCCCACATCATCCCGTCAGCCAGAGCCACCGGACTACTACCACTAATATCCCACATCATCCCGTCAGCCAGAGCCACCGGACTACTACCACTAATATCCCACATCATCCCGTCAGCCAGAGCCACCGGACTACTACCCCTAATATCCCACATCATCCCATCAGCCAGAGCCACCGGACTACTACTACTAATATCCCACATCATCCCGTCAGCCAGAGCCACCGGACTACTACTACTAATATCCCACATCATCCCGTCAGCCAGAGCCACCGGACTACTACTACTAATATCCCACATCATCCCATCAGCCAGAGCCACCGGACTACTACTACTAATATCCCACATCATCCCGTCAGCCAGAGCCACCGGACTACTACTACTAATATCCCACATCATCCCGTCAGCCAGAGCCACCGGACTACTACTACTAATATCCCACATCATCCCGTCAGCCAGAGCCACCGGACTACTACCCCTAATATCCCACATCATCCCATCAGCCAGAGCCACCGGACTACTACTACTAATATCCCACATCATCCCGTCAGCCAGAGCCACCGGACTACTACCCCTAATATCCCACATCATCCCATCAGCCAGAGCCACCGGACTACTACTACTAATATCCCACATCATCCCGTCAGCCAGAGCCACCGGACTACTACCCCTAATATCCCACATCATCCCGTCAGCCAGAGCCACCGGACTACTACCCCTAATATCCCACATCATCCCGTCAGCCAGAGCCACCGGACTACTACCCCTAATATCCCACATCATCCCGTCAGCCAGAGCCACCGGACTACTACCACTAATATCCCACATCATCCCGTCAGCCAGAGCCACCGGACTACTACCACTAATATCCCACATCATCCCGTCAGCCAGAGCCACCGGACTACTACCCCTAATATCCCACATCATCCCATCAGCCAGAGCCACCGGACTACTACCCCTAATATCCCACATCATCCCATCAGCCAGAGCCACCGGACTACTACTACTAATATCCCACATCATCCCGTCAGCCAGAGCCACCGGACTACTACCCCTAATATCCCACATCATCCCGTCAGCCAGAGCCACCGGACTACTACCCCTAATATCCCACATCATCCCGTCAGCCAGAGCCACCGGACTACTACCCCTAATATCCCACATCATCCCGTCAGCCAGAGCCACCGGACTACTACCCCTAATATCCCACATCATCCCGTCAGCCAGAGCCACCGGACTACTACCACTAATATCCCACATCATCCCGTCAGCCAGAGCCACCGGACTACTACTACTAATATCCCACATCATCCCGTCAGCCAGAGCCACCGGACTACTACTACTAATATCCCACATCATCCCGTCAGCCAGAGCCACCGGACTACTACCCCTAATATCCCACATCATCCCGTCAGCCAGAGCCACCGGACTACTACTACTAATATCCCACATCATCCCGTCAGCCAGAGCCACCGGACTACTACCCCTAATATCCCACATCATCCCATCAGCCAGAGCCACCGGACTACTACCCCTAATATCCCACATCATCCCGTCAGCCAGAGCCACCGGACTACTACCCCTAATATCCCACATCATCCCGTCAGCCAGAGCCACCGGACTACTACCACTAATATCCCACATCATCCCGTCAGCCAGAGCCACCGGACTACTACCACTAATATCCCACATCATCCCGTCAGCCAGAGCCACCGGACTACTACCCCTAATATCCCACATCATCCCGTCAGCCAGAGCCACCGGACTACTACTACTAATATCCCACATCATCCCGTCAGCCAGAGCCACCGGACTACTACCCCTAATATCCCACATCATCCCGTCAGCCAGAGCCACCGGACTACTACCCCTAATATCCCACATCATCCCGTCAGCCAGAGCCACCGGACTACTACCACTAATATCCCACATCATCCCGTCAGCCAGAGCCACCGGACTACTACCACTAATATCCCACATCATCCCGTCAGCCAGAGCCACCGGACTACTACCCCTAATATCCCACATCATCCCATCAGCCAGAGCCACCGGACTACTACTACTAATATCCCACATCATCCCGTCAGCCAGAGCCACCGGACTACTACTACTAATATCCCACATCATCCCGTCAGCCAGAGCCACCGGACTACTACCCCTAATATCCCACATCATCCCGTCAGCCAGAGCCACCTGACTACTACCACTAATATCCCACATCATCCCATCAGCCAGAGCTACCGGACTACTACCACTAATATCCCACATCATCCCATCAGCCAGAGCCACCGGACTACTACCCCTAATATCCCACATCATCCCGTCAGCCAGAGCCACCGGACTACTACTACTAATATCCCACATCATCCCGTCAGCCAGAGCCACCGGACTACTACCCCTAATATCCCACATCATCCCATCAGCCAGAGCCACCGGACTACTACCCCTAATATCCCACATCATCCCATCAGCCAGAGCTACCGGACTACTACCACTAATATCCCACATCATCCCATCAGCCAGAGCCACCGGACTACTACCCCTAATATCCCACATCATCCCATCAGCCAGAGCTACCGGACTACTACCACTAATATCCCACATCATCCCATCAGCCAGAGCCACCGGACTACTACCCCTAATATCCCACATCATCCCGTCAGCCAGAGCCACCGGACTACTACTACTAATATCCCACATCATCCCGTCAGCCAGAGCCACCGGACTACTACCCCTAATATCCCACATCATCCCATCAGCCAGAGCTACCGGACTACTACCACTAATATCCCACATCATCCCATCAGCCAGAGCCACCGGACTACTACCCCTAATATCCCACATCATCCCGTCAGCCAGAGCCACCGGACTACTACTACTAATATCCCACATCATCCCGTCAGCCAGAGCCACCGGACTACTACCCCTAATATCCCACATCATCCCGTCAGCCAGAGCCACCGGACTACTACCCCTAATATCCCACATCATCCCGTCAGCCAGAGCCACCGGACTACTACCACTAATATCCCACATCATCCCGTCAGCCAGAGCCACCGGACTACTACCACTAATATCCCACATCATCCCGTCAGCCAGAGCCACCGGACTACTACCCCTAATATCCCACATCATCCCATCAGCCAGAGCCACCGGACTACTACTACTAATATCCCACATCATCCCGTCAGCCAGAGCCACCGGACTACTACTACTAATATCCCACATCATCCCGTCAGCCAGAGCCACCGGACTACTACCCCTAATATCCCACATCATCCCGTCAGCCAGAGCCACCTGACTACTACCACTAATATCCCACATCATCCCATCAGCCAGAGCTACCGGACTACTACCACTAATATCCCACATCATCCCATCAGCCAGAGCCACCGGACTACTACTACTAATATCCCACATCATCCCGTCAGCCAGAGCCACCGGACTACTACTACTAATATCCCACATCATCCCGTCAGCCAGAGCCACCGGACTACTACCCCTAATATCCCACATCATCCCGTCAGCCAGAGCCACCGGACTACTACCCCTAATATCCCACATCATCCCGTCAGCCAGAGCCACCGGACTACTACCACTAATATCCCACATCATCCCGTCAGCCAGAGCCACCGGACTACTACCCCTAATATCCCACATCATCCCGTCAGCCAGAACCACCGGACTACTACCCCTAAAATCCCACATCATCCCATCAGCCAGAGCCACCGGACTACTACTACTAATATCCCACATCATCCCGTCAGCCAGAGCCACCGGACTACTACCACTAATATCCCACATCATCCCGTCAGCCAGAGCTACCGGACTACTACCACTAATATCCCACATCATCCCGTCAGCCAGAACCACCGGACTACTACCCCTAATATCCCACATCATCCCATCAGCCAGAGCCACCGGACTACTACTACTAATATCCCACATCATCCCGTCAGCCAGAGCCACCGGACTACTACTACTAATATCCCACATCATCCCGTCAGCCAGAGCCACCGGACGACTACCCCTAATATCCCACATCATCCCGTCAGCCAGAGCCACCGGACTACTACCCCTAATATCCCACATCATCCCGTCAGCCAGAGACACCAGACTACTACCCCTAATATCCCACATCATCCCGTCAGCCAGAGCCACCGGACTACTACCCCTAATATCCCACATCATCCCGTCATCCAGAGCCACCGGACTACTACCACTAATATCCCACATCATCCTGTCAGCCAGAGCCACCGGACTACTACCCCTAATATCCCACATCATCCCGTCAGCCAGAGACACCGGACTACTACCCCTAATATCCCACATCATCCCGTCATCCAGAGCCACCGGACTACTACCACTAATATCCCACATCATCCTGTCAGCCAGAGCCACCGGACTACTACTACCCCTAATATCACTTATCCCAACTGCTGTCTCTCCTTCAGCAAATACTGGTCCCCCTGAGCACATCCCAGGCTCCAGTCCTCCCCACCTGAACTCACCATGCCAGGCAGCCCCAGCGTCTTCTTCACACACCAAATGTTCAGAACCGAGCATCAGGGGGCGGAGCCGTCGAGCTGAAATACTCTGTGCTGTGGGGACCCTGACTCCACCATGTACAGATGGGAGGGAACCTGGAGATGACACACAGGTATATACTATATACAGGGGGAGATGACACAGGTATATACTATATACAGGGGGAGATGACATACAGGTATATACTATATACAGGAGGAGATGACATACAGGTATATACTATATACAGGGGAGATGACATACAGGTATATACTATATACAGGAGGAGATGACATACAGGTATATACTATATACAGGGGAGATGACATACAGGTATATACTATATACAGGGGGAGATGACATACAGGTATATACAGGGGAGATGATATACAGGTATATACTATATACAGGGGAGATGACATACAGGTATATACTATATACAGGGGGAGATGACATACAGGTATATACTATATACAGGGGGAGATGACATACAGGTATATACTATATACAGGGGAGATGACATACAGGTATATACTATATACAGGAGGAGATGACATACAGGTATATACTATATACAGGGGGAGATGACACAGGTATATACTATATACAGGGGGAGATGACATACAGGTATATACTATATACAGGGGAGATGACATACAGGTATATACTATATACAGGGGGAGATGACACACAGGTATATACTATATACAGGAGGAGAGGACACAGGAATATACTATATACAGGAGGAGATGACACACAGGTATATACTATATACAGGAGGAGATGACACAGGTATATACTATATACAGGAGGAGATGACATACAGGTATATACTATATACAGGAGGAGAGGACACAGGAATATACTATATACAGGAGGAGATGACACACAGGTATATACTATATACAGGGGGAGATGACATACAGGTATATACTATATACAGGAGGAGATGACATAGAGGTATATACTATATACAGGGGGAGATGACATACAGGTATATACTATATACAGGGGAGATGACATACAGGTATATACTATATACAGGAGGAGATGACATACAGGTATATACTATATACAGGAGGAGATGACATAGAGGTATATACTATATACAGGGGAGATGACATACAGGTGTATACTATATACAGGAGGAGATGACATACAGGTATATACTATATACAGGGGGAGATGACATACAGGTATATACTATATACAGGAGGAGATGACATACAGGTATATACTATATACAGGGGGAGATGACACACAGGTATATACTATATACAGGAGGAGAGGACACAGGAATATACTATATACAGGAGGAGATGACACACAGGTATATACTATACACAGGAGGAGATGACACAGGTATATACTATATACAGGAGGAGATGACATACAGGTATATACTATATACAGGAGGAGAGGACACAGGAATATACTATATACAGGAGGAGATGACACACAGGTATATACTATATACAGGGGGAGATGACATACAGGTATATACTATATACAGGAGGAGATGACATAGAGGTATATACTATATACAGGGGGAGATGACATACAGGTATATACTATATACAGGGGAGATGACATACAGGTATATACTATATACAGGGGGAGATGACATACAGGTATATACTATATACAGGGGGAGATGACATACAGGTATATACTATATACAGGGGAGATGACATACAGGTATATACTATATACAGGGGGAGATGACATACAGGTATATACTATATACAGGGGGAGATGACATACAGGTATATACTATATACAGGGGGAGATGACATACAGGTATATACTATATACAGGGGAGATGACATACAGGTATATACTATATACAGGGGGAGATGACATACAGGTATATACTATATACAGGGGGAGATGACATACAGGTATATACTATATACAGGGGAGATGACACACAGGTATATACTATATACAGGGGGAAATGACATACAGGTATATACTATATACAGGGGGAGATGACATACAGGTATATACTATATACAGGGGAGATGACATACAGGTATATACTATATACAGGGGGAGATGACATACAGGTATATACTATATACAGGGGGAGATGACATACAGGTATATACTATATACAGGGGGAGATGACATACAGGTATATACTATATACAGGGGGAGATGACATACAGGTATATACTATATACAGGGGGAGATGACATACAGGTATATACTATATACAGGGGGAGATGACATACAGGTATATACTATATACAGGGGGAGATGACATACAGGTATATACTATATACAGGGGGAGATGACATACAGGTATATACTATATACAGGGGGAGATGACATACAGGTATATACTATATACAGGGGGAGATGACATACAGGTATATACTATATACAGGGGGAGATGACATACAGGTATATACTATATACAGGGGGAGATGACATATAGGTATATACTATATACAGGGGGAGATGACATACAGGTATATACTATATACAGGGGGAGATGACATACAGGTATATACTATATACAGGGGGAGATGACATACAGGTATATACTATATACAGGGGGAGATGACTTACAGGTATATACTATATACAGGGGGAGATGACATACAGGTATATACTATATACAGGGGGAGATGACATACAGGTATATACTATATACAGGGGGAGATGACATACAGGTATATACTATATACAGGGGAGATGACATACAGGTATATACTATATACAGGGGGAGATGACATACAGGTATATACTATATACAGGGGGAGATGACATACAGGTATATACTATATACAGGGGAGATGACATACAGGTATATACTATATACAGGGGGAGATGACATACAGGTATATACTATATACAGGGGAGATGACATACAGGTATATACTATATACAGGGGGAGATGACATACAGGTATATACTATATACGAATGCAGCTCACTCACCATCACTCTGTACAACAGTGGCACCGTCCTGGTGCAAGGCACTGAGGACAATCTGGGGCAATTTGAAGACAGGTTCCCTCATATTAAACTCCAGGCCCAATCCCACAAAGAACAACAAACCCCAGCCACCTCTGATGTCCACACCATTACAGCCACCTCTGATGTCCACAGGCCTACAGAGACCTCCAGAGACACCACTGCCCCCAATGCTTCACACCCCTCACCCCAGACCCTCAGAGACTGTTTATCTCAATTAGAAAGAGAATTTGTACAATTTAAGGAAGAACATCTGAGAAACACTGGTGACAGAAATGCTAATGACCACATAGTTACTGAGATAAACTGAAATGTGAATACAGGTCATCCCTACAGCAAATAGGAGCCGCAATGTGTGAACTGCAGGAAGAAAATGCCATGCTGAGACAGGAGATAGAAAAGCTGAAAGCACCAACACCTGGACATCTGAGCCAGGAGGGGGCCATGGAAACGAGGAGTGGAGAGGACATGACCTCCACTGGCCAGGAGGCTGAGAGGCCAAACAACCCCAATATGGAGGAACCGGAGTCTAATCAAAGTGAGCCAGAAACAAGACCCATAGAGGAGAGAAGAGAACCTGCTACCAGCATAACCTCCAGCACAGACCCCCATCAGCAGCCACATCCCCCACCAACAACATCACAAAGTCCTGACACCGTCCTCATAATGGACTCAAATGGGAAATACCTGAATACAAGGCGGCTATTCCCAGGAAAATGGTCAAAAAAATCCGCTGTGCAACTATTGAGCAGGTGACAGCGGTCATCAATAATCCACGGTTCTCCAACCCAAACCATATCATTATACACACCGGCACAAACAATCTGCCAGACCAGCACCAGCAGATCTCAGGAGAACTGGCCCAACTAGCAAAGACGGCACAACTAAGATTCCCAGACACCAAAATAATCCTGTCATCTCTGCTCCCAAGAAAGGACATATCCAACCACACCATCCAGAACATCAATATGGACCTAACAGAAAGAATGAAATCTGTGCCAGGAGTGATTCTGGCCCAACACCCCTCCATAAATCACCATCACCTCTATGACAAATCAGGGGTCAGCCTTCTGGCCAAAGAGCTGAAGGACATTGTACTAAACAGAGACCACCCTAGGCCTGGAGCCAACACCAGCCAGAATCCCATGAAAAGACCCCCGACAATAAGAAGGAAAGAAACAACAATTATATCAAAGGAAGCTGAAAACATACACCCTCACCCAAAATTGGACCATCAGAGGAGGAGACCACCATGGAGGAGTTCACCGACCTCGCACAGAGAAATGCGAAACAGAGGCATACAGAGCAGAGATATACAGAGCAGAGATATGGAGGAGATAAAGACTCTACTCAACACAGTGTGCAGGAAACTAATGTGACTGGACGGAAACAACACCATTAATAAACCAGTCAGAGATCCGGTGTGTCCTACACAGCCATACTCATTACAAGGTATATACACCCAAGATATATAGAAAAATGACTTCACTTACAATCAGCAGCTGGAATATTCAGGGTCTCAACACCTCGGCCTTTGGATGTAAAACAAATGACCCTGACTTTATACAAAGACTGAGAAATATAGACATTCAGATCCTCCTGGAAACATGGACCAGAGCCGAAGACGAATCTCTGGTGCCCATCGGATACAGGGAAATCTCTGTCCCTGCCCTGAAAAATAAAAACGTCAAACAGGGCCGGAGCTCAGGAGGAATACTGATCTGGCATAAAGAGGAGCTCCACCAGTACATCAAACCGGTGAAGAGAGGAGGCAGCCACATATGGATCAGGATCAGCAGCTCCATCCTCACCTCTCAGTCTGATGTCTATCTCTGCGCCACCTATATACCACCGCCAGAGTCACCCTACTTCAATCCAGACTGCTTCGAGATCCTACAAAGAGAAGCCGCCCACTATCAGGGCCTGGGCAAAGTTCTCATCTTTGGAGACCTCAATGCAAGAACAGGGAGAGAAAACGACTTCCTGACCACGGATGGGAACATCTACATATTTGGAGCAGAGAATAACGGCCAAGACTCAGTAGTCACAGAGAGAAACGGCTATGACAGTACAGTCAACAAAAGTGGTAAAAAGCTCCTGAACATATGCAGAAGTTTAGGACTTCATATTCTTAACGGACGAACCAAAGGAGACTCCTTAGGGAGGTGCACACTAAACTCCCATGTAGGGAGGAGTGTAGTAGATTATGCCATTACAGATATGAACCTGGAAAATATCAGCGCCTTCATAGTCTCCCCACAAACGCACCTGTCAGACCACAACCAACTTCTTCTGTACCTGAAATCTACAGAGAAACCATCCACTCAAAAGCCACAGCAGAGCGGCCTCTTCACCCGGCCTCCATCCTATAAACGGCACAAAACGTCGGCATTAAAGTATAAAGAGGTTCCCAGCAGACCTGAAATACAGCGGATGCTCCACCACTTCTACAACTACGAGTACCAGCCTAACCCAAAGGGAGTGAGTCAAGCTGCAAAAGACCTCAACAATATATTCTATGCAATGGCCAGACTGTCCGACCTTAAAAAAGTCAACTACAAGAGACCAAAAGAAAAACAGATCAATGGATGGTTTGACAGAGAATGTAAAGCCGTACGGAAGACTCTGAGAACAGCCTCAAACAAGAAACACAGAGACCCCAACCACCCGGGTCTGAGGGAAGCCTATGAAACCATACAAAGGCAGTACAAAACCATCCTCAGGAGGAAGAAGCAGAGTTACATCTCCACCAAACTTAACCAACTCCAAGACGCCCTCCAAGACAACTCCTTCTGGGAACTATGGAACCACATGGGCACAAAAGACAAGAAAAACAACATCCATATCCAAAATGGCAACATCTGGCTCCAGTACTTCAGAGACCTCTATAAAGACATTCCAAAGGAAGAACTAAGCCAAGAACAGGAAAACATAATGGCAAAACTAAAAGCAATGGAGGAAAAAGTAAAAAATTTCCAAAACCCCCTGGATGCACCTATTACATTACAGGAAGTAGCAGAGAGAATCTCTTCCATAAGATGTAGAAAAGCCGGTGGCCTGGATGGAATCCTACCAGAAATGCTGAAGTACAGCCCACCAGAAATACAGGCCGCAATGGTTAAACTCTTCAATATTGTGCTAAGTGCCGGCTACTTCCCTCCTACCTGGAATCAAGGCCTCATCACACCCATCCACAAGAATGGGGACAGGTATGACCCAGCCAACTACAGAGGAATATGTGTCAGCAGCAACCTGGGAAAACTGTTCAACAGCATCCTGAACAAGAGGATCCTCAGTTTCCTCACAGAGCACAACGTCCTCAGCAAGAGCCAAGCAGGGTTCATGCCAAACCACCGCACTACTGACCACATCTACACTCTGCACAGCCTCATTCAGAGCCACGTCCACAATACAAAGAACGGGAAGATATACGCCTGTTTCGTGGACTTTAAAAAGGCCTTTGATTCGGTGTGGCACCCAGGCTTATTCCTGAAACTGCTGGAGAGCGGAATAGGAGGAAAGACCTATGATGTTATCAAAAGCTCCTACACCGAGAACCTCTGCAGTGTGAGTGTGAACGGCAGAAGAACGGCTTATTTCCAGCAGAGCCGGGGAGTCAGACAAGACTGCAGCCTAAGCCCAACGCTCTTCAACATTTACATCAATGAGCTGGCTACCGCTCTGGAATCTTCCACAGCACCAGGTCTCACCCTCCACGACGTGCAGGTGAAATTCCTGCTGTATGCAGATGACTTGCTGCTTCTGTCACCAACCGAGAAAGGCCTCCAAGACAACCTGAAAATCTTAGAGAAATTCAGCTCCACCTGGGCTCTACCGGTCAACCTAAAGAAAACCAACATCATGGTGTTCCAGAAGAGAAAGAGAAAATCAGACCAGCACCCTTCATTTATCCTCAACAACTGCGCCCTTACAGGAACGGACAAATATACCTATCTGGGCCTAGAGATTCACCGATCAGGGAGCTTCAAACAAGCCATAGAGACCCTGAAAGACAAGGCATGCAAAACCTTCTATGCCATCCGAAGGAAACTCTACCATCTAAAGCCACCAGTGAGGGTCTGGTTAAAAATCTTCGATTCTATCATCGCCCCAATCCTCCTGTATGGCAGCGAAGTCTGGGGTCCTCACACCTACCCAGACTGGTCAAGGTGGGATTCAAGCCCAACAGAAATATTCCACCTGGAATTCTGCAAGCACCTTCTCCAAGTCCATCGGAGCACCTCCAACAGTGCTTGCCGGGCCGAGCTGGGCAGATTCCCTCTACACCTAACGGTTCTAAAGAGGGCACTGTCATTCCGGGCTCACCTACGTAGTAGCAATCCAAGCTCCCATCACCATAAAGCCCTGACACATGTAGGGGAAACAGAAAAACCAGGACCCTCGGAACAGCTCACCCAAACCCAACCTGACCAAAAAACCAATCACAACAACCTGACAAAAGCCGGAATCAGGAAGATGGTAGACGAAGGCCAGGAGAGGTACGTAAGTGACTGGAAGAACGACATCATCAGCTCACAGAAACTGACCATGTACCAGAGTCTACAGAGAGACTACAGACTGGCTCCATACCTGGAGAAACTCCAGGACCCCAAAGACCGCAAGATCCTGAGCCGGTATAGACTCAGTGCCCACAGTCTGGCCATCGAATCCGGCCGACACAGGCAGAGCTACAAGCCCAGGGAGGAAAGACTGTGCCAACACTGTGACCAGGAGGCCCTGGAGGATGAGACCCACTTCCTGCTACACTGCTCCAAGTACTCAGCAGTGAGGGACACTCACTTCAGGAGACTCTCACATCTCTTCCCGGATTTCACCACCATGAAGGAGGAAGAGAAAACATACATCCTGCTGGGGGAAGAAGAGAGCAGTGGAGATAGCAGCGCAATATGTGAGCGAATGCCATAGACTGCGAGAAAGAGAACTCTGATATGCCATGGACTTCTATGGCCCCCACCCTGGATATGCCCCAATCCCCCATCCACCTTCCCTATGCCATGGACTTCTATGGCACCCAACCTGGATATGCCCCAATCCCCCTTCCCTATGCCATGGACTTCTATAGCCCCAACCTGGATCTGCCCCACCCACCTTTCCTACAGCCCCTTCCCAACATCCCCACAGTCCCTATCCCTATTCCCTTCTGTACACCTGCTTTGGCAAAACTAATGTGTATTTAGTCCTGCCAATAAAGCTTCTTTGAATCTTGAATCTTGAATCTATATACAGGGGGAGATGACATACAGGTATATACTATATACAGGGGGAGATGACATACAGGTGTATACTATATACAGGGGAGATGACACAGGTATATACTATATACAGGGGGAGATGACATACAGGTATATACTATATACAGGAAGAGATGACATACAGGTATATACTATATACATGGGGAGATTACACACAGGTATATACTATATACAGGAGGAGATGACATACAGGTGTATACTATATACAGGGGAGATGACACAGGTATATACTATATACAGGGGGAGATGACATACAGGTATATACTATATACAGGAAGAGATGACATACAGGTATATACTATATACAGGGGAGATGACATACAGGTGTATACTATATACAGGGGAGATGACACAGGTATATACTATATACAGGGGGAGATGACATACAGGTATATACTATATACAGGAAGAGATGACATACAGGTATATACTATATACATGGGGAGATTACACACAGGTATATACTATATACAGGAGGAGATGACATACAGGTATACACTATATACAGGAAGAGATGACATACAGGTATATACTATATACAGGAAGAGATGACATACAGGTATATACTATATACATGGGGAGATTACACACAGGTATATACTATATACAGGAGGAGATGACATACAGGTATACACTATATACAGGAAGAGATGACATACAGGTATATACTATATACAGGGGAGATGACATACAGGTATATACTATATACAGGAAGAGATGACACAGGTATATACTATATACAGGAGGAGATGACATACAGGTATATACTATATACAAGGGGAGATGACACACAGGTATATACTATATACAGGAGGAGATGACACAGGTATATACTATATACAGGGGGAGATGACACAGGTATATACTATATACAGGAGATGACATACAGGTATATACTATATACAGGAGATGACATACAGGTATATACTATATACAGGAGGAGATGACATACAGGTATATACTATATACAGGAGGAGATGACACACAGGTATATACTATATACTGGAAGAGATGACACACAGGTATATACTATATACAGGAGGAGATGACACACAGGTATATACTATATACTGGAGGAGATGACACAGGTATATACTATATACTGGAGGAGATGACATACAGGTATATACTATATACAGGAGATGACATACAGGTGTATACTATATACAGGAGGAGATGACATACAGGTATATACTATATACAGGAGGAGATGACACACAGGTATATACTATATACTGGAGGAGATGACACACAGGTATATACTATATACAGGAGGAGATGACACACAGGTATATACTATATACTGGAGGAGATGACACAGGTATATACTATATACTGGAGGAGATGACATACAGGTATATACTATATACAGGAGGAGATGACATACAGGTATATACTATATACAGGAGGAGATGACATACAGGTATATACTATATACAGGAGGAGATGACATACAGGTGTATACTATATACAGGGGGAGATGACATACAGGTATACACTATATACAGGAGAAGATGACATACAGGTATATACTATATACAGGGGGAGATGACATACAGGTATATACTATATACAGGAGGAGATGACATACAGGTATATACTATATACAGGAGAAGATGACATACAGGTATATACTATATACAGGGGGAGATGACATACAGGTATATACTATATACAGGAGGAGATGACATACAGGTATATACTATATACAGGGGGAGATGACATACAGGTATACACTATATACAGGAGAAGATGACATACAGGTATATACTATATACAGGGGGAGATGACATACAGGTATATACTATATACAGGAGGAGATGACATACAGGTATATACTATATACTGGAGATGACATACAGGTATATACTATATACTGGAGGAGATGACACAGGTATATACTATATACAGGAGGAGATGACATACAGGTATATACTATATACAGGAGATGACATACAGGTATACACTATATACAGGAGGAGATGACATACAGGTATATACTATATACAGGAGGAGATGACATACAGGTATATACTATATACAGGAGGAGATGACACAGGTATATACTATATACAGGAGGAAATGACATACAGGTATATACTATATACAGGAGGAGATGACATACAGGTAAAACACTATATACAGGGAAGATGACATACAGGTATATACTATATACAGGAGATGACATACAGGTATATACTATATACAGGAGGAGATGACACAGGTATATACTATATACAGGAGGAGATGACATACAGTTATATACTATATACAGGGGGAGATGACATACAGGTATATACTATATACAGGGGGAGATGACATACAGGTATATACTATATACAGGAGATGACATACAGGTATATACTATATACAGGAGGAGATGACATACAGGTATATACTATATACAGGAGGAGATGACATACAGGTAAAACACTATATACAGGAAAGATGACATACAGGTATATACTATATACAGGAGATGACATACAGGTATATACTATATACAGGAGGAGATGACACAGGTATATACTATATACAGGAGGAGATGACATACAGTTATATACTATATACAGGGGGAGATGACATACAGGTATATACTATATACAGGGGGAGATGACACACAGGTATATACTATATACAGGAGATGACATACAGGTATATACTATATACAGGGGGAGATGACACAGGTATATACTATATACAGGGGGAGATGACATACAGGTATATACAGTTGTGGCCAAAAGTATTGACACCCCTGCAATTCTGTCAGATAATACTCAGTTTCTTCCTGAAAATGATTGCAAACACAAATTCTTTATTATCTTCATTTAATTTGTCTTAAATGAAAAAACACAAAAAGAATTGTCCTAAAGCCAAATTGGATATAATTCCACACCAAACATAAAAAAGAGGGTGGACAAAAGTATTGGCACTGTTCGAAAAATCATGTGATGCTTCTCTAATTTGTGTAATTAGCAGCACCTGTAACTTACCTGTGGCACCTAACAGGTGTTGGCAATAACTAAATCACACTTGCAGCCAGCTGACATGGATTAAAGTTGACTCAACCTCTGTCCTGTGTCCTTGTGTGTACCACATTGAGCATGGAGAAAAGAAAGAAGACCAAAGAACTGTCTGAGGACTTGAGAAACCAAATTGTGAGGAAGCATGAGCAATCTCAAGGCTACAAGTCCATCTCCAAAGACCTGAATGTCCCTGTGTCTACCGTGCGCAGTGTCATCAAGAAGTGTAAAGCCCATGGCACTGTGGCTAACCTCCCTAGATGTGGACAGTGAAGAAAAATTCACAAGAGATTTCAAGGCAAGATTGTGCGGATGTTGGATAAAGAACCTCGACTAACATCCAAACAAGTTCAAGCTGCCCTGCAGTCCGAGGGTACAACAGTGTCAACCCGTACTATCCGTCGGCGTCTGAATGAAAAGGGACTGTATGGTAGGAGACCCAGGAAGACCCCACTTCTTACCCCGAGACATAAAAAAGCCAGGCTGGAATTTGCCAAAACTTCCCTGAAAAAGCCTAAAACGTTTTGGAAGAATGTTCTCTGGTCAGATGAGACAAAAGTAGAGCTTTTAGGGCAAAAGCATCAACATAGAGTTTACAGGAGAAAAAAAAGAGGCATTCAAAGAAAAGAACACGGTCCCTACAGTCAAACATGGCGGAGGTTCCCTGATGTTTTGGGGTTGCTTTGCTGCCTCTGACACTGGACTGCTTGACCGTGTGCATGGCATTATGAAGTCTGAAGACTACCAGCAAATTTTGCAGCATAATTTAGGGCCCAGTGTGAGAAAGCTGGGTCTCCCTCAGAGGTCATGGGTCTTCCAGCAGGACAATGACCCAAAACACACTTCAAAAAGCACTAGAAAATGGTTTGAGAGAAAGCACTGGAGACTTCTAAGGTGGCCAGCAATGAGTCCAGACCTGAATCCCATAGAACACCTGTGGAGAGATCTAAAAATGGCAGTTTGGAGAAGGCACCCTTCTAATATCAGTGACCTGGAGCAGTTTGCCAAAGAAGAATGGTCTAAAATTCCAGCAGAGCATTGTAAGAAACTCATTGATGGTTACCGGAAGCGGTTGGTCAACCAAGTATTAGGCTGAGGGTGCCAATACTTTTGTCTGGCCCATTTTTGGAGTTTTGTGTGAAATGATCAATGTTTTGCTTTTTGCTTCATTCTCTTTTGTGTTTTTTCATTTAAGACAAATAAAATGAAGATAATACCAAAGAATGTGTTTGCAATCATTTTCAGGAAGAAACTGAGTATTATCTGACAGAATTGCAGGGGTGTCAATACTTTTGGCCACAACTGTATATATATATATCTTTCCTGTACAACGTACTGGTCACTGCGGCAGTTTGCAATTTTCACTTCACAACATCCGCTGCTGCTTGTTTCTGCTGGAAAACACTCATGATGTCATTATCACTACATCTGTAGATAAATTCCCATAGGGGTAAAATTTCCAAAAAAGGGGTCACTTGAGAGGGGATTCTGCTCTTCTAGCACTTGGGGGCTTTGTATATGGAGTCCGCAAACTGTTCTAGGAAAATCTGCGCTCCGTCCCTCCCGAGTCTCTCCGTATGGCTCAGTAGCACTGTACAGTCACATATGGGGAATGGCTTCGCTCAGACATTGGGGGACACATTTTGGGGCAGTTTTAAACCACTTGTGTGACTGTAAAATCTGGGGCTAAAGCAAAA
The DNA here is from genome assembly GCF_039654945.1 of Dendrobates tinctorius. Lineage (NCBI taxonomy): Eukaryota > Metazoa > Chordata > Amphibia > Anura > Dendrobatidae > Dendrobates > Dendrobates tinctorius. The sequence goes on from NW_027362112.1 coordinate 543,379, forward strand.
TTTTGGTGGGAAAACATCAAAGTTACTTACCGGTAGCTGGTTTTTCCAGAACCCATGACAGCACATCTGAGAGAGGGATCCACCCAGCCAGGACCCTACTAGGGCGATACCTCTCCCCCGGCTTCAGTTACAGAGCACGAGAGGCCCAACACCACATCATAAGAACACCTAAACTATAGCACACCCTCAAATGGTGAGAGGGGAATATAAGGGTGCTGTCATAGGTTCTGGAAAAAATGGCTACCGGAGATGAATTCATTGGGGAGTGTAGTTTGTAACATGGGGTCACTTATGGGGGGTTCTGCTGTTCCTGCACCTCGGGGGCTCTGCCAATGTGACATGGCACCTCCAACCATTCCAGCAAAATCTGGACTCCAATATGGCGCCTCTTCCCTTCTGAGCTGTGCACTGTGGCCTCAGAAGTAGTTTTCCCCACATATGGGTTATCAGAGTACTCAAGAGAAATTGCACAACAAATTACATGGCGCCATTTCTCCTGTCACCTTTGTGAAAATCAAAAAAACATTTGGGGCTAAAATGACATTTTTGTTGGGAAAAAGTGATTTTTTTTATTTTCACGGCTTAACGTTATAAACTTCTGTGAAGCACCTGGGGGTTAAAGTGCTCAATACACATCACCGTACACATCTAGATAAGGTCCCCAAGGGGTCTAATTTCCAAAATGGGGTCACTTGTTGGGTGTTCCCCATTTAGGCACATCAGGGGCTCTGCAATTGCGACATGGCATCCGCTAATTATTCCAGCAAATTTTACATTCAAAAAGTCCAACGGCGCTCCTTCCCTTTCAAGCTCTGCCGTGCGCCCAAACAGTAGTTTTCCCCCCAAATATGAGGTATCAGGCGTACTCAGGAGAAGTTTGGTATCACCATAAATCGTACTGTTGAGGATCATTGGGAGGCCAGCTCTACCACAAAATGTACACCAGAAAAACAAGTCCCAAAAAAACTTGTTTTTTGTTCCTTTACAATTTCACCACTTTTTCCCATTTTCAAGTACACTATGTGGTAAAATTAATGGTGTCATTCAAAAGTGCAACCCGTCCCACAAAAAACAAGCTCTTATAAGACTGTGCTCAGAAAGACAGATCTTAGGGATCACGGAAGAAAACACAAATTGGCTGTGGTGTGAAGTGAAGGGCCATTTACACAGTGATATTTCTAAAGCGTCACCGATTTTGTGACGCAGCAGCGATATCGCTACATGTGATACTCACCTCCGACCGGCTCCCCCACTGGTTATCGCTGATCGCGCGAGATCGGCCTGGTCCATTTCTTGTCGTTGGCTTCCTGCTGGCGCCGACGAGCGAGCCATGGACGCAGGCGGAAGACAGTTGCCCTCGCCGCGTCTGACAGGCGAGTACGACCGCCGCTGCATCGCTAGTGAGATCTGTGTTTGGCAGCTCACTAGCGAACATTTAGCAATGTACTAGCGATCCTGACCGGGTCATATCGTGGTCGGGATCGCTGGTGCATCGCTAAATTTAATGTGACCTTTAAAGTGCCCTTGTGATCAGGATTGTGCTCAGTGACCACAGGCAGTGTCAGGTCAGCGCTGTTATACTGATTACACTGATATCTGCTGATGAAATCTGTCTTGTGGTTCTTGTGGAATCTGGATTTTCAGTTTCTGCCATTCTCATGCTCCGGGGTGTGGCTGTGGGCGGGTTTTCATGTGGTGCTCTGATCAGGCAGTAATGTGTATGGCTTCTGATAGGTCACTGATCCCTCACTGACCCGCCCCCTAGTTTACATAAGGTTTATATAAACAAATTGGAAAAAATTATCCTCCAAGACGGCGCCACCTGCACAGTAGCAGCTATCTGATCACCTTTGTGTACACCGGTAGCTGCTACCTCAGTCATAGCAATTACATACACCGTACACCTGCGATCAGGCTGCAGCGCAGGAGCCACGGCCGTCGCCTGCGGAAGGGGATTATATTTTATATGTATACAGAATGATCAATATGTAAACTAAGGGGGGGGAGGGGCAGTGCAGGATCAGTGACCTGTCAGCAGGCTGCATTATGAATACCTAATCACAGCCAATGACTCGGGGAACATTTCACAGGTAGAGGGAGAAATGAGAACCCTTGATGCAAAGATAACACCATCTGTAACGATGGGCAAGAGGATGTTATGATTGGGTCACCGAGGAGGATAGCAGGACCAGGCTAAGCCACCAGAAAACCAGAGAGGTGGTAACTAAGTGGATTGCAGACCCCTGATCCTATCCACACAACTAGCAGTAGCTGTGGAGCGTGCCTACGATGATCCTAGACGCCTCGTCACAGCCGGAGAACTAAATAAGCCTAAAGCAAGAAAAGGGAAATCTAAACTGCCCCAGAGCAGACCCCAAAGGAATAGACAGCCCCCAAACATAAATTGTCGGTGAGACAAGATGAAGGCACAAACACAGGCAGGAAAATAGACTGAGCAAACGATGGGGCCCACACTGACTAGACAGGACAGGAAAGACACGGTCTACAATCACACAAAAAACACTGAAGTCACACGACTTCGCCCCCACTATATCAGCACTCTGGTATATACTGAAAGCAAAGCAAACAGAGACCAGTATAACAGGGGACAAAACAAACTGGCAGCACAAGCAGTAACATATGGGCGGTGATCCAGCACAGCCCCAGGCTGACCCGCACAAAGCAGAGCGAGACAAAGCCAGATCAAATGCAAAAAGATTAGCAAATGAGCCATTTACCTGAACCATGCAGGGAAAGAGCTGGAGACATCAGACCTCAGAAGGCACAGGGAGAATATCAGCAGGGATTGAAGGGAGTCAGCTGTCTTAAATACACCAGTCAGAAACCCCAGATCTCCAATCGTCATCCTCATTATCAGGTGGCAAGCCTGTCAATCTGACCAGCTCCACTACCTCCAGTAACCACCAGAGGGAGCCCAGAAAGAGAACTCGCAACACCTCTGTCAATCTGACCAGCTCCACTACCTTCAGTAACCAACAGAGGGAGCCTAGAAAGGGAATTCACAACGGATGAGGAAGATAAGGAGGAAGAGGAGGAGGAGGAAGGAGAGGAGGAGGATGGCTGCTATAAGTGAATAATGATCCTACACACGTCACAATCCACAATAGACGACCTCAAAAGGGGCAAGCTGAAGATTTTACAATGGCCCTCACAGTCCCCTGATCTGAGCATCATGGACAATCTGTGTTGAGACCTCAAAACAGCAGAGGATGCGAGAGACCCAGGAATCTCACAGAACGGGAGGAATTCTCCAAGGAAGAATGGAGGAAAATGCCTCAGACAAGAACTGAAAGACTCTGGTCTGGCTACAAAAAGTGCTTACAAGATGTGATACTTGCAAAAGGGGATTAGGTACTAACCATGCAGGGTGCACAAACTTTCTCATCAGCCCATTTTCCTTTCAGGCATTTTTACAATGTAAAAGATGAATATATATCTCTCTAAGGAAACGTGTCCTCTGTATCTTTAGGCCAGTGTGAATGAGGCAGTGCGGAGTATAGCCACGGTCGCCCTGTTTTGTGCAGTCAGCGGAGGCTGGCTGCCTCCGGAAACGGCGCCCCCAACAGATCAGGGAATATTACCCCACACCCCAGTATACACTCACATGTGAGCGACAGCCACCACAACCACAGACGGCAGGAGAGTCCGACTTCACTGCAACCAAAAGACGGAAAGTCACTGGCTATAGAGAAAATCTCAAAAGCACCAAAAAAGGCGACAGCGCACAGTGTGCGTCACCCGAGGCTGCAGAGGCCGTGCTCAACGCCCCATATACACAAGCTCACAGACGCCAAGGGCGACACGTCATGGTTATACGTCACCAGTCCAGTGTATGAGCCCCACAATAATGCATAGTGTTGTGAGTTCATTTTCCCCTTCATTACTGAGGCCCGAGGAACTCCCTCTTCTGGTAAAGAAAGGTAGTGAGCCTGATTATCAAACACCTGAGGCTGATGATGATGACTGGCTGAGTGGAGTTACTGACTGGATATAAGGCTGCCGACGCCCTTCTGCCCTGCGGGTGATTTCTCTGTGGGATCCTTGGAGACCAGTCTGAATTCCTGCTCCTCTAAAGCTAAGTTTTATGCTCGGCCTTTTGCATTTGTGCTTTGACTTTGTTTTTCTGGATTTCTGCCATTCCCTGCTGGGGTGTGCTGAATTCCTTTAGCTCTGTCTTCTGAAAATACCTGAGTGCTGATTTAGTTTTTGAAGCCTAGCTGCTTCAGGGCCTTTTTCATATCAGCTTGTTGGCTTATGTCTTTGATAGGGTTTTGGCAGATTGCAGACAGCAGCCTTCCTGTCCTTTCCTATCTAGGTAGTTTTGGGCCCCGTCTTTGCTCAGTCTATCTTTCTGTCTGTGTTAGTGTTTTCATCTTGCTTCACCGTCATTATATGTTGGGGGCTGCCTATTGCTTTGGGGTCTGCTCTGGGGCAGTTTAGATTTCCCCTTTCTTTCTTTAGGCCTATTTAATTCTCCGGCTGTGATCGAGGGGTCTAGGGCATCGTAGGAACCCCCCACGGCTACTGCTAGTTGTGTTGATAGGTTCAGGGGTCTGCAATCTGATAGTTGCCAACTTCTCTGGTTTTCTGGACTTAGCTAGCATTTCTGCTTTTGCCTCCTACGGTGACTCATTCATAACAGAATCACCCGCCATACCGCAGATCCTAGGGTACTCAATAGCAGGAAAGAATTGTAAAAAAGAAAAAAAAAAAGTGTATATTTTTTCCTCTATATCTCTGAGGCCGTAGGGAGAATTTTTTTTTCTCTCAATGGAGATAAAGCAATTGTCTGATCGTGTGGAGCAGCTCGCTGCGGAAGTGCGGGGAATTTCCGCCTACCTTGCTCATTCACATGCTGCTGAACCAAAGATTCCTACACCTGATGTATTTTTTGGGGATCGGTCTAAATTTTTGAATTTCAAAAATAATTGTAAATTATTTTTTGCCTTGAAGCCTAACTCGTCAGGGAGCTCCGCGCAGCAGGTTAAAATTGTCATCTCTTTGCTGCGTGGCGATCCCCAGGATTGGGCGTTTTCTTTGAAACCAGATGATCCTATTCTGACTAATATGAACGCATTCTTTCAAGCTTTGGGGTTGTTGTATGACGAACCTAATGCCATTGATCAGGCTGAAAAGACCCTGCTGGCATTGAACCAGGGTCGAGATTCTGCAGAGTTGTACTGTCAAAAATTCCGAAAGTGGGCAGTACTTACTACCTGGAATAATGCCTTGGCTGCTCTCTTTCGGAAGGGTTTGTCAGAAGCCGTAAAAGATACTATGGTGGGATTTCCTGTTCCCTCTGGTCTTGACGATTCTATGTCATTAGCCATTCAGGTTGATCGGCGTTTGCGCGAACGCAGGACTGCACGAGAGGTGTTGCCACCTGTTGATCAAATGTCTGAACCTATGCAATGTGATAGAGTTTTTTCCAGAGAGCAGCGTCAGGAGTTCAGAAGGCGTAATAAGCTGTGTTTTTTCTGTGGAGATGCCTCGCATATTATTTCTGTCTGTCCTAAACGAGAGAAACGCTTTGCACACACGTTTTCTGTTGGGGGTGTTCAACCTAAGTTTCTTCTGGCTATTACTCTGATCTGCTCCCTGTCCACATTTTCCGCCAAGGCTTTTGTGGATTCGGGAGCAGCCCTAAACCTAATGGACTTGGATTTTGCTAAACGTTGTGGATTTCCGATGACACCTCTGCAGACGCCTATCCCTTTGAGGGGGATTGATGCTACTCCTTTGGCTAAAAATAAACCTCAGTTTTGGACCCAGGTGGTAATGCGGGTCGCCCCAGACCATCAAGAAAATTGCAGATTTTTGGTGTTGCATAATCTGCATGATACTATTGTTCTGGGGTTTCCCTGGTTACAAATTCATAATCCAGTTTTGGATTGGAAATCGGTGTCTGTGGTGAGTTGGGGTTGCCGGTGTGCCTTTAGTGAGGCTCCTGTTTTCTCCACCTCTCCTCAGTCGCATGATGTTCCTGACTATTTGGAGGACTTTTATGATGTATTTAGTGAGAATGAGTCTGCGTCTCTGCCTCCTCATAGGAGTTATGACTGTGCAATTGAACTGAGCCCGGGGTGTAAATTTCCCAAGGGTCGGCTCTTCAATTTATCTGTACCCGAGCACGAGGCTATGCGATCCTATATTAAGGAGGCGTTGGAGAAGGGTCATATTAGACCATCCTCTTCACCCTTAGATGCCGGGTTTTTTTTTGTAGCCAAAAAGGATGGATCATTAAGACCTTGTATTGACTATCGTGCCCTCAATAAAATTACTATTAAATATCAGTATCCGTTACCGCTGATTTCTGATCTATTCTCCAGAGTTAAAGGTGATTGCTGGTTTACCAAGCTTGACCTCAGGGGGGCGTATAATCTTATTCGCATTAAGCATGGGGATGAATGGAAGACGGCATTTAATACTCCGGAGGGACATTTTGAGTACCTGGTGATGCCTTTTGGGCTCACTAATGCCCATTCTATCTTCCAGTGCTTCATGAACGATATTTTCCGAGAATTTGTCAATAAATTTTTGATTATCTATCTGGATGATATTTTGATCTTCTCCAAGGATTGGGATTCTCATGTGGAACATATTCGGACTGTGTTCCGGATCTTGAGGGAGAATTCCCTGTATGTCAAAGGATCTAAATGCCTTTTTGGAGTACAGAGGATTTCTTTTTTGGGATTTACAGTGGGGCAAAAAAGTATTTAGTCAGTCAGCAATAGTGCAAGTTCCACCACTTAAAAAGATGAGAGGCGTCTGTAATTTACATCATAGGTAGACCTCAACTATGGGAGACAAACTGAGAAAAAAAAAATCCAGAAAATCACATTGTCTGTTTTTTTTTTTCATTTTATTTGCATATTATGGTGGAAAATAAGTATTTGGTCAGAAACAAGCAATCAAGATTTCTGGCTCTCACAGACCTGTAACTTCTTCTTTAAGAGTCTCCTCTTTCCTCCACTCATTACCTGTAGTAATGGCACCTGTTTAAACTTGTTATCAGTATAAAAAGACACCTGTGCACACCCTCAAACAGTCTGACTCCAAACTCCACTATGGTGAAGACCAAAGAGCTGTCAAAGGACACCAGAAACTAAATTGTAGCCCTGCACCAGGCTGGGAAGACTGAATCTGCAATAGCCAACCAGCTTGGAGTGAAGAAATCAACTGTGGGAGCAATAATTAGAAAATGGAAGACATACAAGACCACTGATAATCTCCCTCGATCTGGTGCTCCACGCAAAATCCCACCCCGTGGGGTCAGAATGATCACAAGAACGGTGAGCAAAAATCCCAGAACCACGCAGGGGGACCTAGTGAATGAACTGCAGAGAGCTGGGACCAATGTAACAAGGCCTACCATAAGTAACACACTACGCCACCATGGACTCAGATCCTGCAGTGCCAGACGTGTCCCACTGCTTAAGCCTGTACATGTCCGGGCCCGTCTGAAGTTTGCTAGAGAGCATTTGGATGATCCAGAGGAGTTTTGGGAGAATGTCCTATGGTCTGATGAAACCAAACTGGAACTGTTTGATAGAAACACAACTTGTCGTGTTTGGAGGAAAAAGAATACTGAGTTGCATCCATCAAACACCATACCTACTGTAAAGCATGGTGGTGGAAACATCATGCTTTGGGGCTGTTTCTCTGCAAAGGGGCCAGGACGACTGATCCAGGTACATGAAAGAATGAATGGGGCCATGTATCGTGAGATTTTGAGTGCAAACCACCTTCCATCAGCAAGGGCATTGAAGATGAAACGTGGCTGGGTCTTTCAACATGACAATGATCCAAAGCACACCGCCAGGGCAACGAAGGAGTGGCTTCGTAAGAAGCATTTCAAGGTCCTGGAGTGGCCTAGCCAGTCTCCAGATCTCAACCCTATAGAAAACCTTTGGAGGGAGTTGAAAGTCCGTGTTGCCAAGCGAAAAGCCAAAAACATCACTGCTCTAGAAGAGATCTGCATGGAGGAATGGGCCAACATACCAACAACAGTGTGTGGCAACCTTGTGAAGACTTACAGAAAACGTTTGACCTCTGTCATTGCCAACAAAGGATATATCACAAAGTATTGAGATGAAATTTTGTTTCTGACCAAATACTTATTTTCCACCATAATATGCAAATAAAATAAAAAAAAAAAAAACAGACAATGTGATTTTCTGGATTTTTTTTTTCTCAGTTTGTCTCCCATAGTTGAGGTCTACCTATGATGTAAATTACAGACGCCTCATATTTTTAAGTGGTGGAACTTGCACTATTGCTGACTGACTAAATACTTTTTTGCCCCACTGTATTTTGTCCCAGTCAGCTATTGAAATGGACCCGGCCAAGGTACAGGCCATTTATGATTGGGTTCAGCCCACTTCTTTGAAGGCCCTCCAGAAGTTTTTGGGTTTTGCTAATGTTTATCGGAAATTTATAGCAAAATTTTCTAGTATTGCCAAGCCATTGACTGATTTGACTAAGAAGGGTGCTGATGTGTTAAATTGGTCTCCGGAGGCTGTTTCTTCCTTTCAGGAGCTGAAGCGAAGATTCACCTCTGCCCCGGTTTTGCGGCAACCTGATGTCTCACTTCCATTCCAGGTAGAGGTGGATGCTTCTGAGATTGGTGCAGGAGCTGTTTTGTCCCAAAAGGATCCTGTAACATCTAAAATGAATCCCTGTGCTTTCTTTTCCCGAAAGTTCTCTCCATCTGAACGTAACTATGATGTGGGGAATAGGGAACTGTTGGCCATGAAATGGGCATTTGAAGAGTGGAGACATTGGTTGGAGGGAGCTAAGCATCAAGTCGTGGTCCTTACTGACCACAAGAATTTGATTTACCTAGAGTCGGCTAAGCGCTTGAACCCTAGACAGGCTAGGTGGGCCTTGTTTCTTTACACGTTTTGATTTTGTGGTTTCTTTTCTTCCTGGCACTAGGAATGTCAAGGCAGACGCCCTCTCTAGGAGCTTCTTTGCTGATTCTCCTGTGGTGACCAAGCCTGCTACCATCTTAGGCAAAGGGGTAGTTCTTTCTGCCATCTCGCCCGATTTGAGACTTGCTCTGGAAGAGTTCCAGGAGGACAAACCTGAGCGTTGTCCCAGTGGAAAGTTGTATGTTCCTGACCAGTGGAAGAAGAGAGTGATGTCTGAAGTTCATTGCTCTGCTTTGGCTGGTCATCCAGGTATTTTTGGTACTAGAGATCTGGTGAGTCGGTTTTTTTGGTGGCCCTCCTTGTCTCGTGATGTCAGGAATTTTGTGCAGTCCTGTGGGACTTGCTCCCGGTCTAAATCTTGTTCTCGCTCTAGTGGGTTGTTGATGCCTTTGCCTGTCCCCAAGAGGCCATGGACCCATATTTCAATGGATTTCATCTCTGATATGCCTGTCTCTCAAAGGATGACTTATTTGGGTGATTTGTGATAGGTTCTCTAAGATGGTTCATCTTGTACCACTCCCTAAGTTGCCATCTTCCTCTGAGTTGGTGCCCCTGTTTTTACAACAGGTGGTTCGCTTGCACGGGATTCCTGAGAACATTGTATCTGACAGAGGAGTGCAGTTTGTGTCTAGATTTTGGAGAACTTTCTGTTCCAGGCTGGGAATTCAGTTGTCCTTCTCTGCTTTTCACCCTCAGACCAATGGGCAGGCAGAGAGAACAAACCAGACCTTGGAGTCGTATTTGAGATGTTTTATTTCTGCTGATCAGGATGATTGGGTTTCATTGTTACCTTTGGCCGAATTTGCTTTAAATAATAGAGCTATTTCTGCCACTTTGATGTCACCTTTTTTTTTGTAACTTTGGGTTTCATCCTCGATTTTCTTCAGGGCAGGTGGAGCCCTCTGCCTGCCCAGGTGTTGACACTGTGGTGGAGAGAATGCACCAGATCTGGGACCAAGTGGTGGATAAGTTATCTCTCTCCCAGGAAAAGGCCCAGCGGTTTTCCAACCGACATAGGACCATTGGTCCCCAGTTTAAGGTTGGTGATATGGTTTGGTTATCATCAAAAAATATTGCTATGAAGGTGGCTTCTCCTAAGTTTAAGCCTAGATTTATTGGACCTTACAAGATTGTGGAGATTATTAATCCGGTCTCTTTTCGTTTGGCTCTTCCTGTCACATTTAAAATCCATAATGTGTTCCATAAATCTTTGTTGAAGAGGTTTGTTGAACCTGTTGTTCCGGGGGTGGCACCTCCAGACCCTGTATTGGTTGAAGGTAACATGGAATATGAGGTAGAGAAAGTACTGGATTCCCGTCTGGCTAGACAGAGACTCCAGTATTTGGTTAAGTGGAAGGGTTATGGTCAGGAGGATAATTCCTGGGTCTCTGCCTCTGATATTCATGCCAAAAGATTGGTGCGTGCCTTCCATCGGGCTCACCCTGATCGCCCTGGTGGCGTAGTTGAGGGTTCGGTGACCCCTCCTCAAGGGGGAGGTACTGTTGTGAGTTCATTTTCCCCTTCATTACTGAGGCCCGAGGAACTCCCTCTTCTGGTAAAGAAAGGTAGTGAGCCTGATTATCAAACACCTGAGGCTGATGATGATGACTGGCTGAGTGGAGTTACTGACTGGATATAAGGCTGCCGATGCCCTTCTGCCCTGCGGGTGATTTCTCTGTGGGATCCTTGGAGACCAGTCTGAATTCCTGCTCCTCTAAAGCTAAGTTTTATGCTCGGCCTTTTGCATTTGTGCTTTGACTTTGTTTTTCTGGATTTCTGCCATTCCCTGCTGGGGTGTGCTGATTTCCTTTAGCTCTGTCTTCTGAAAATACCTGAGTGCTGATTTAGTTTTTGAAGCCTAGCTGCTTCAGGACCTTTTTCATATCAGCTTGTTGGCTTATGTCTTTGATAGGGTTTTGGCAGATTGCAGACAGCAGCCTTCCTGTCATTTCCTATCTAGGTAGTTTTGGGCCCCGTCTTTGCTCAGTCTATCTTTCTGTGTTAATGTTTTCATCTTGCTTCACCGTCATTATATGTTGGGGGCTGCCTATTGCTTTGGGGTCTGCTCTGGGGCAGTTTAGATTTCCCCTTTCTTTCTTTAGGCCTAGTTAATTCTCCAGCTGTGATCGAGGGGTCAAGGGCATCGTAGGAACCCCCCACGGCTACTGCTAGTTGTGTTGATAGGTTCAGGGGTCTGCAATCTGATAGTTGCCAACTTCTCTGGACTTAGCTTGTATTTCTGCTTTTGCCTCCTACGGTGACTCATTCATAACAGCATAGTATGCAGGACTGTGCCAACAGGCTCCTCAGGAGAATCATAGAATCGCAGAGTTGGAAGGGACCTCCTGGGCCATCTGGTCCAACCCCCTGCTCAAAGCAGGATTCGCTAAATCATCCCAGACAGATGTCTGTCCAGCCTCTGTGTGAAGACTTCTATTGAAGGAGAACGCACCACTTCTCGTGGCAGCCTGTTCCACTCATTGATCACTCTGTCAAAACGTTTTTTCTAATATCTAATCTGTCTCCTCCCATTCAGTTTCATCCCATTGCTTCTAGTCTTTCCTTGTGCAAATGAGAATAAAGTTGATCCTTCTACAATGTGACAGCCCTGTAGATATTTGTAGACAGCTCTTAAGTCTCCTCAATCTTCTCTTTTGCAAACTAAACATTCCCAAATCCTTGCAATCCTGCAACGCCCCGCTCTGAGCAGTGCAGCTGAGCGTCACACACCAACCGCTTCACTCTCAAGATGCCTCGCTCTCAGACAACCCACAGAGACCTCGCTCGACGCCTCATGATGAGCTGCCGCGCTTGTGTCCTACACTGTACAGGATGAGGCAGTCGGAGGATGACAATGGCCGCCTGCTGAGGTACGAGCGTCTCCTCCCGGCAGCACAGCTCTTCCCTCTCCACCTCCTGTATAAACAGGTCAGAGAAAGAATCACAGAACCGGCGCCAAATCCATCACCAGAGACACATGGAGCCAAGTCCGCGAGGATCGGAGAGGAAGAGCAGAGAGAAAGTGGAGCGGGGATCGGAGAGGAAGAGCAGAGAGAAGGTGAAGCGGGGATCGGAGAGGAAGAGCAGAGAGAAGGTGAAGCGGGGATCGGAGAGGAAGAGCAGAGAGAAGGTGAAGCGGGGATCGGAGAGGAAGAGCAGAGAGAAGGTGAAGCGGGGATCGGAGAGGAAGAGCAGAGAGAAGGTGAAGCGGGGATCGGAGAGGAAGAGCAGAGAGAAGGTGAAGCGGGGATCGGAGAGGAAGAGCAGAGAGAAGGTGAAGCGGGGATCGGAGAGGAAGAGCAGAGAGGTGAAGCGAGGATCGGAGAGGAAGAGCAGAGAGAAGGTGAAGCGAGGATCGGAGAGGAAGAGCAGAGAGAAGGTGAAGCGAGGATCGGAGAGGAAGAGCAGAGAGAAGGTGAAGCGAGGATCGGAGAGGAAGAGCAGAGAGAAGGTGAAGCGAGGATCGGAGAGGAAGAGCAGAGAGAAGGTGAAGCGAGGATCGGAGAGGAAGAGCAGAGAGAAGGTGAAGCGAGGATCGGAGAGGAAGAGCAGAGAGAAGGTGAAGCGAGGATCGGAGAGGAAGAGCAGAGAGAAGGTGAAGCGAGGATCGGAGAGGAAGAGCAGAGAGAAGGTGAAGCGAGGATCGGAGAGGAAGAGCAGAGAGAAGGTGAAGCGAGGATCGGAGAGGAAGAGCAGAGAGAAGGTGAAGCGAGGATCGGAGAGGAAGAGCAGAGAGAAGGTGAAGCGAGGATCGGAGAGGAAGAGCAGAGAGAAGGTGAAGCGAGGATCGGAGAGGAAGAGCAGAGAGAAGGTGAAGCGAGGATCGGAGAGGAAGAGCAGAGAGAAGGTGAAGCGAGGATCGGAGAGGAAGAGCAGAGAGAAGGTGAAGCGAGGATCGGAGAGGAAGAGCAGAGAGAAGGTGAAGCGAGGATCGGAGAGGAAGAGCAGAGAGAAGGTGAAGCAAGGATCGGAGAGGAAGAGCAGAGAGACGGTGAAGCGAGGATCGGAGAGGAAGAGCAGAGAGAAGGTGAAGCGAGGATCGGAGAGGAAGAGCAGAGAGGTGAAGCGAGGATCGGAGAGGAAGAGCAGAGAGAAGGTGAAGCGAGGATGAGCAGAGAGAAGGTGAAGCGAGGATGAGCAGAGAGAAGGTGAAGCGAGGATGAGCAGAGAGAAGGTGAAGCGAGGATCGGAGGGGAAGAGCAGCGAGAAGGTGGAGCGAGGATGCGGCCATCACAAGCAGCTTTTACTTCTGCACAAAACATGGAAAATGCAGCGGGAAATATTCTTTTTGATGCATTTTGTTTATTTTTTTTTTTACATAACTACTGAAAACCACACAGAAAACTGCACTATGTGAACGAGAGGTTAGAGATCCATTCATTTTATGAGAACTTTAAGTTTTTTCCACAGACAGATGCCTCGGCGGCTGATTAGTGAGGGACGTCCAGGGCCGTGTTCTCCGGGTAGACTCTCCAAAGGAGACATCTTTCCCCCTGAAATCTAAGCGTCTCACAGAATTCCCACCAAGGTTCTGTGAGGACGAGTGCTGGTCCAGAGGCGCAGGGATCAGCGCCTCCTCCGCTCTGTCCAGTGGACGATCGGCTGCAGCCCTCAGCCTTCCCGAAGTGCAGATGACAGACTGCTTCCCGCTGTCAGGATGGGGACACACACGATGGGGGACGGCAGCCCACAACCCAGCCTGGTCTACACACCCCGGGGCCACCATGGTCCCATTGACGTCTGCAGCGATTCACTGTCTGAACTTGTGACGGAGGCTTCAAGAATACTACTTACACCTGCAAGAAAGTGAAGACAACGGCTCCCTCTAACCGCAGCAGAGCCGCACATACTGTACGCGCAGCAGACAAGCAGCGCAAGTGAAGACAGCGGCTCCCTCTAACCGCAGCAGAGCCGCACATACTGTATGTACAGCAGACAAGCAGCGCAAGTGAAGACACCGGCTCCCTCTAACCGCAGCAAAGCCGAACATACGCGGAGCAGACAAGCAGCGCAAGTGAAGACACCGGCTCCCTCTAACCGCAGCAAAGTCGAACATACACTGAGCAGACAAGCAGCGCAGCAACATCATCCATTCTGCATCTCCTTACAAAAGCTGCGCAACGTCCTCCCCAGGAGTGTTCACAAAGACTCAGAAACATGCAGCGTTCCACCGTAGCGTAAAGCCTCATGCACACAGCGCAGTATTTCCTGAGTGGTGACGAGTTTTCAGCAACGCTGATTTTTTTTAATCCAATTAAATGCATAAAACACTCGGCAGAAATATTCGTATCGCGCACAACATTGTCCTGCAGGGAGAAAGAAAATCGAGCCGCAGCCCCAAAGCAGCAGCACGGGAAGACAAGCTGCCCCCCAACCAGCAAGCTGGAGCCCCCAAAAATAACAGCACAAATCAAGCCCCGGGAAGAGAGGTGACAGCATCCGGACGACAACACAGACTCCTTGGACGCGTTTGCCGCCCTATGCGGGGGCCGATCAGCTCCTGATCATGAGTCTGTAATGGTGGGAGGATACAGGCGAGTAGCGGGCTGCAGCTCTGCACTGGGGGGCCTTATACGCCATTGACGCCCCCACTTACACCGGAGCTGTAGCCCCTGCGGCCCACCCCCATGACCGCGGCGGGGTCAGGATTGTCCAAGCACAGCCGCACTCACAGCCAACCTGGATGCACCAGTGACTCGCTACCACCCAAGTGCCGGTCGCTGCAGACGGACGACGACCCTCAGCGTGGCCCCGGGGCGCACATTCCGGCAGTACACCGACGAGTCAGGGGTCCGTGCCGCCATATACCGAGCAAGGAGGCAGCTTCCAGAAGACCGCTGTGCACTCGTGACCGCCCCTGCGAGCCCCCCACGCCCAGAGACCACCGCCGTCAGGCGTCCGCCTCGTTGAGCTTCCTCTTCTTGTAGCTCTGCACCAGGCTGGAGGCGGTGATCCGCGCGGCCGTCCCCCGCTCCCAGCTCTGGAAAGCATTCAGGTCCCTCTGCCCGGTCCGGAACAAGCCGCGCTCCAACTCATCCAGCCGCCCCACCAGCGCCGAGGTGTCCTCATTGTAAGCGTTCTGCGAGGAGTCCATGATGCGCCGAAACCGGCCAACGAAGGTCTGCAAGACAAAGCAGGAGAGATTCAAGATCCTCGAGTGCCCCCTTCACCAGCACAGGAACGCACGCCCGGGGGCGAGCAGAGGAGCAAGAGGATCCGAGACCCCCTTCACCAGGACAGGAGAGCACGCTCCATGCTGTGTATAATGGCCGGGGTCGAGACGAGGAGCGAAGACCAGGGGTAATGTGCCCACAAGTGGATCCAAGACCCTCGACACCAGCCAGAGACCCCGACAGAGACACCCGATGCAGCCAGAGACCCCGATAGAGACACCCGATGCAGCCAGAGACCCCGATAGAGCCACCCGATGCAGCCAGAGACCCCGATAGAGACACCCGATGCAGCCAGAGACCCCGATAGAGACACCCGATGCAGCCAGAGACCCCGATAGAGACACCCGATGCAGCCAGAGACCCCGATAGAGACACCCGATGCAGCCAGAGACCCCGATAGAGACACCCGATGCAGCCAGAGACCCCGATAGAGACTCCTGATGCAGCCAGAGACCCCGATAGAGCCACCCGATGCAGCCAGAGACCCCGATAGAGACTCCTGATGCAGCCAGCCACAGTGACGGTACAGTGTACAGAGCAGACCGCACGTCTCCGGAGAAGAGACGGAATATCAGAATCCATCCAAAATAACAGGCGTATATTGTCAGCACCAGGATAACTAGCCCCCCCGACCGCCCCGCGGGGTCCACCTCCCCTGCAGCCCCCCCCGCGGGGTCCACCTCCCCTGCAGCCCCCCCGACCTCCCCTGCAGCCCCCCCGACCGCCCCGTGGGGTCCACCTCCCCTGCAGCCCCCCCCCGACCTCCCCTGCAGCCCCCCCGACCGCCCCGCGGGGTCCACCTCCCCTGCAGCCCCCTGACCAGCACCTGCAGCAAGGTCTGGGCGATCTCCGTGTTCTCAGGACTCTGGAAGCTCAGCAGCTGTAAGCCGAAGCCGTAGTAGTGAGGTCCCATCTTGTGCAGGTCCACCACCCCGGCGTCAGCGCTGAACACGGTGCGCCAGCCCTCCCGGTACGTCCTCGGCAGCTCCACAGACACGATCCTGCGCTTGTTGTCATACAGACCCTTCACCATCCACAGCGGCAGCTCCATCCGGGCGCCCTGCAGAGAACAGCGCAGTTATAGGCGAGCCGAAAGAGCATTTGTCACAAGAGGAGGGCGGGGAGCAGCGCTCAGACCCACGGGGGGAGTAGTGCTGGGATCTATGAGGGGAGGGGGGGCAGGGATCTAGGGGGGCAGGGATCTATGGGGGAGGTGGGCAGGGGTGCTGGGATGTATGGGGAGGAGGGCAGGGATCTATGGGGGGGAGGGGGCAGGGGTGCTGGGATGTATGGGGGAGGAGGGCAGTGGTGCTGGGATCTATGGGGGAGGGGGGCAGTGGTGCTGGAATCTATGGGGGGGTGCTGGGATGTATGGGGGAGGAGGGCAGTGGTGCTGGGATCTATGGGGGAGGGGGGCAGTGGTGCTGGAATCTATGGGGGGGTGCTGGGATCTATGGGGGGAGGGTGCAGTGGTGCTGGGATCTATGGGGGGGAGGGGGCAGTGGTGCTGGGATCTATGGGGGGGAGGGGGCAGTGGTGCTGGGATCTATGGGGGGGAGGGGGCAGGGGTGCTGGGATCTATGGGGGGGAGGGGGCTGTGGTGCTGGGATCTATTGGGGGGAGGGGGCTGTGGTGCTGGGATCTATGGGGGGGAGGGGGCTGTGGTGCTGGGATCTATGGGGGGAGGGGGCTGTGGTGCTGGGATCTATGGGGGGAGGGGTGCTGGGATCTATGGGGGGGAGGGGGCAGGGGTGCTGGGATCTATGGGGGGAGGGGGGCAGGGGTGCTGGGATCTATGGGGGGAGGGGGGCAGGGATCTATGGGGAAAGGGGGGCAGGGGTGCTGGGATCTATGGGGGGAGGGGGGGCAGGGATCTATGGGGGGAGGGGGGGCAGGGATCTATGGGGGGAGGGGGGGCAGGGATCTATGGGGGGAGGGGGGGCAGGGATCTATGGGGGGGAGGGGGGCGCTGGGATCTATGGGGGGAGGGGGGCGCTGGGATCTATGGGGGGAGGGGGGGCAGGGGTGCTGGGATCTATGGGGGGAGGGGGGGCAGGGATCTATGGGGGGAGGGGGGCAGGGGTGCTGGGATCTATGGGGGGAGGGGGGCAGGGGTGCTGGGATCTATGGGGGGAGGGGGGCAGGGGTGCTGGGATCTATGGGGGGAGGGGGGGAAGGGATCTATGGGGGGAGGGGGCAGGGGTGCTGGGATCTATGGGGGGAGGGGGGCAGTGGTGCTGGGATCTATGGGGGGAGGGGGCAG
Source organism: Dendrobates tinctorius (assembly GCF_039654945.1). NCBI lineage: Eukaryota > Metazoa > Chordata > Amphibia > Anura > Dendrobatidae > Dendrobates > Dendrobates tinctorius. The sequence goes on from NW_027362112.1 coordinate 560,769, forward strand.
GGGTGCTGGGATCTATGGGGGAGGGATCTATGGGGGGAGGGGGCAGGGGTGCTGGGATCTATGGGGGAGGGATCTATGGGGGGAGGGGGCAGGGGTGCTGGGATCTATGGGGGGAGGGGGGCAGTGGTGCTGGGATCTATGGGGGGAGGGGGGCAGGGATCTATGGGGGGAGGGGGCAGGGGTGCTGGGATCTATGGGGGGAGGGGGGCAGTGGTGCTGGGATCTATGGGGGGAGGGGGCAGGGGTGCTGGGATCTATGGGGGGAGGGGGGCAGGGATCTATGGGGGGAGGGGGCAGGGGTGCTGGGATCTATGGGGGGAGGGGCAGGGATCTATGGGGGGAGGGGGGCAGGGGTGCTGGGATCTATGGGGGGAGGGGGGCAGGGATCTATGGGGGGAGGGGGCAGGGGTGCTGGGATCTATGGGGGGAGGGGCAGGGATCTATGGGGGGAGGGGGGCAGGGGTGCTGGGATCTATGGGGGGGTGTTGGGACCACCTCAGGCTCGAGCACAGCCCACACGTCACGGTGCCCCCGGTCCTGAACCATGTGACCGCACAGCCCCTCCCACCAGTCACCATGGCGACCAGCACAGACCCCGGGTCACCTCTGGGATATGGTCGCTGTCGCCCCCTTTCTCCAGGAAGCCCAGGCGGGGGAAGCCGCTCTCCACCCGGCAAGGCAGCGCCTCCTGGGACATGAGCAGGTCCCCCAGTGACAGGAAGCTCTGCTCCCGGCCCGCACTGCCCGCCACCGGCCGGTACGACTCCCACATCCTCCGCCACTGACTGACGGCCGCGCGACCGAACTTCCCGCCTTACTTTATGCGCAGGGGACACGCCCCTAACGACACCACGTGGGCTGTGCTCGCCCAATCAGGATTACAACTGTTGACGCTCCGTTACCAAGGAGATAAGGTTCAAACGGCAATGGCTCCTCCGGCTCCGGCGCCCTCTCCTGGAGAAGTGAGGTGGTGCAGAGGGAGGAGAGCGGCCTCCACCAGGTGTGAGAGAGAGGGAGGAGAGCGGCCTCCACCAGGTGTGAGAGAGAGGGAGGAGAGCGGCCTCCACCGGGTGTGAGAGAGAGGGAGGGAGAGCGGCCTCCACCGGGTGTGAGAGAGAGGGAGGGAGAGCGGCCTCCACCAGGTGTGAGAGGGAGAGAGAGCGGCCTCCACCGGGTGTGAGAGAGAGGGAGAGAGAGCGGCCTCCACCGGGTGTGTGAGAGAGGGAGAGCGGCCTCCACCGGGTGTGAGAGAGAGGGAGGGAGAGCGGCCTCCACCAGGTGTGAGAGGGAGGGAGAGAGAGCGGCCTCCACCGGGTGTGTGAGAGAGGGAGAGCGGCCTCCACCGGGTGTGAGAGAGAGGGAGAGAGAGCGGCCTCCACCGGGTGTGTGAGAGAGGGAGAGCGGCCTCCACCGGGTGTGAGAGAGAGGGAGAGAGCGGCCTCCACCGGGTGTGAGAGAGAGGGAGAGAGCGGCCTCCACCGGGTGTGAGAGAGAGGGAGAGAGCGGCCTCCACCGGGTGTGAGTGAGAGAGGGAGGGAGAGCGGCCTCCACCGGGTGTGAGAGAGAGGGAGAGAGCGGCCTCCACCGGGTGTGAGAGAGAGGGAGAGAGCGGCCTCCACCGGGTGTGAGAGAGAGGGAGGGAGAGAGAGGGAGGGAGAGCGGCCTCCACCGGGTGTGAGAGAGAGGGAGAGCGGCCTCCACCGGGTGTGAGAGAGAGGGAGAGAGCGGCCTCCACCGGGTGTGAGAGAGAGGGAGAGAGCGGCCTCCACCGGGTGTGAGAGAGAGGGAGAGAGCGGCCTCCACCGGGTGTGAGAGAGAGGGAGGGAGAGAGAGGGAGGGAGAGCGGCCTCCACCGGGTGTGAGAGAGAGGGAGAGCGGCCTCCACCGGGTGTGAGAGAGAGGGAGAGAGCGGCCTCCACCGGGTGTGAGAGAGAGGGAGAGAGCGGCCTCCACCGGGTGTGAGAGAGAGGGAGAGAGCGGCCTCCACCGGGTGTGAGAGAGAGGGAGGGAGAGAGAGGGAGGGAGAGCGGCCTCCACCGGGTGTGAGAGAGAGGGAGAGCGGCCTCCACCGGGTGTGAGAGAGAGGGAGAGAGCGGCCTCCACCGGGTGTGAGAGAGAGGGAGAGAGAGCGGCCTCCACCAGGTGTGAGAGGGAGGGAGAGAGAGCGGCCTCCACCGGGTGTGTGAGAGAGGGAGAGAGAGCGGCCTCCACCGGGTGTGTGAGAGAGGGAGAGCGGCCTCCACCGGGTGTGAGAGAGAGGGAGAGAGCGGCCTCCACCGGGTGTGAGAGAGAGGGAGAGAGCGGCCTCCACCGGGTGTGAGAGAGAGGGAGGGAGAGCGGCCTCCACCGGGTGTGAGAGAGAGGGAGAGAGCGGCCTCCACCGGGTGTGAGAGAGAGGGAGAGAGAGCGGCCTCCACCGGGTGTGTGAGAGAGGGAGAGCGGCCTCCACCGGGTGTGAGAGAGAGGGAGAGAGCGGCCTCCACCGGGTGTGTGAGAGAGGGAGAGAGAGCGGCCTCCACCGGGTGTGTGAGAGAGGGAGAGCGGCCTCCACCGGGTGTGAGAGAGAGGGAGAGAGCGGCCTCCACCGGGTGTGAGAGAGAGGGAGAGAGCGGCCTCCACCGGGTGTGAGAGAGAGGGAGAGAGCGGCCTCCACCGGGTGTGAGAGAGAGGGAGAGAGAGCGGCCTCCACCGGGTGTGAGAGAGAGGGAGAGAGAGCGGCCTCCACCGGGTGTGAGAGAGAGGGAGAGAGCGGCCTCCACCGGGTGTGAGAGAGGGAGGGAGAGCGGCCTCCACCGGGTGTAAGAGAGAGGGAGGGAGAGCGGCCTCCACCGGGTGTAAGAGAGCGGCCTCCACCGGGTGTAAGAGAGAGAGCGGCCTCCACCGGGTGTAAGAGAGAGAGCGGCCTCCACCGGGTGTAAGAGAGAGAGCGGCCTCCACCGGGTGTAAGAGAGAGAGGGAGAGCGGCCTCCACCGGGTGTGTGAGAGAGTGGCCTCCACCGGGTGTGAGAGAGGGAGAGATAGCGGCCTCCACCGAGTGTGAGAGAGAGAGGGAGAGCGGCCTCCACCGGGTGTGTGAGAGAGAGAGGGAGAGCGGCCTTCACCAGGTGTGAGAGAGCGGCCTCCACCAGGTGTGAGAGAGAGCGGCCTCCACCAGGTATGAAAGAGGGAGAGCGGCCTCCACCGGGTGTGAGAGAGAGGGAGAGCGGCCTCCACCGGGTGTGAGAGAGAGGGAGAGCGGCCTCCACCGGGTGTGAGAGAGAGGGAGAGCGGCCTCCACCGGGTGTGTGAGAGAGGGAGAGCGGCCTCCACCGGGTGTGAGAGAGCGGCCTCCACCAGGTGTGAGAGCGGCCTCCACCGGGTATGAAAGAGGGAGAGAGAGCGGCCTCCACCGGGTGTGTGAGAGAGAGGGAGAGCGGCCTCCACCGGGTGTGTGAGAGAGAGGGAGAGCGGCCTCCACCGGGTGTGTGAGAGGGAGAGCGGCCTCCACCGGGTGTGTGAGAGAGAGAGGGAGAGCGGCCTCCACCGGGTGTGAGAGGGAGAGATAGCGGCCTCCACCGGGTGTGAGAGAGGGAGAGCGGCCTCCACCGGGTGTGAGAGAGGGAGAGCGGCCTCCACCGGGTGTGAGAGAGCGGCCTCCACCAGGTGTGAGAGCGGCCTCCACCGGGTATGAAAGAGGGAGAGAGAGCGGCCTCCACCGGGTGTGTGAGAGAGAGGGAGAGCGGCCTCCACCGGGTGTGTGAGAGGGAGAGCGGCCTCCACCGGGTGTGTGAGAGAGAGAGGGAGAGCGGCCTCCACCGGGTGTGAGAGAGGGAGAGATAGCGGCCTCCACCGGGTGTGAGAGAGGGAGAGCGGCCTCCACCGGGTGTGAGAGAGGGAGAGCGGCCTCCACCGGGTGTGAGAGAGGGAGGGAGAGCGGCCTCCACCGGGTGTGAGAGAGGGAGGGAGAGCGGCCTCCACCGGGTGTGAGAGAGGGAGGGAGAGCGGCCTCCACCGGGTGTGAGAGAGGGAGGGAGAGCGGCCTCCACCGGGTGTGAGAGAGGGAGGGAGAGCGGCCACCACCGGGTGTGAGAGAGGGAGGGAGAGCGGCCTCCACCGGGTGAGAGGGAGGGAGAGCGGCCTCCACGGGGTGAGAGGGAGAGCGGCCTCCACGGGGTGAGAGGGAGAGCGGCCTCCACGGGGTGAGAGGGAGAGCGGCCTCCACCGGGTGAGAGAGGCAGACACCAGATACTGATGATGGAGGCGATTTACATTTTGCACTTTGTTTATTTGGTGAAAATAACTCATTAACCCTTCGATTTGTGAATGCTTCCTGCTCTACCACATTATTACATAGAAGCCTTAGCTGTCTCCTGGCTCTGTGTTTGTATAGTGAGGTGATATATATACACACACGGTACGGAAAGTATTCACACCCCTTTACATTTCTCACTCTTTGTTTCATTGCAGCCATTTGGTAAATTCAATAAAGTTCATCTTTTCTCATTAGTGTGCACTCTGCACCCCATCTTCACTGAAAAAAATCAGAAATGTAGAAATTTTTTCAAATTTATTAAACAAGAAAAAACGAAATCTCACATGGTCATAAGTATTCAGCCCCTTTGCTCAGACTCTCATATGTATGTCACATGCTGTCCATTACCTTGTGATCCTCCTTGAGATGGATCTACTCCTTCATTGGAGTCCAGCTGTGTGTAATTACACTGATAGGACTGGATTAGTAAAGGTGCACACCTGTCTATATAAGACCCCACAGCTCACAGTGCATGTCACACCAAATGAGAATCATGAGGCCAAAGGAACGGGCCAAGGAACTCAGACAGAATTGTGGAAAGGCACAGATCTGACCAAGGTTACAGAAGAGTTTCTGCAGTACTCAAGGTTCCTAAGAGCACAGTGGCCTCCATAATCCTTAAATGGAAGAAGGTTGGGACCAGCCGTAGTCTTCCTAGACCTGACCGTCCAGCCAAACTGAGCAATCGTGGGAGAAGACCTTTACACTAGAACAACATGGGAAGGGAAGCAAAAGGCCAGAAAAAGCCATACACCTGACAAATGCTATTGAGAACTCTGCTATTAGAAGTGGAAAGGAAGAACAAACAAAAGAATCTAAATAATACAAATATTGGAGAAAGAGAAACCAATCACAAACTAAAATGTTTCTATACTAATGCACAAAGCATGGGCAACAAACAAGGAGAATTGGAACTACTAACACAGGAAAAGAAATATGATGTCATTGGAATCACTGAAACTTGGTGGGACAATACACATGATTGGAATACAAGACTAGAAGGATACAACTTATTTGCAAGAAACAGACTTGATAAACGAGGAGGAGGTGTCGCATTGTATGTTAGAAACGCGTATATCTGCACAGAGATTGAAGCTTCAGAGACCGGGAGTTCTGTGGAAACTGTTTGGGTAAGAATACAAGGACAGAACAATGGAAAGGACACCATTGTAGGCATTTACTACAGGCCGCCTGTGCAAGCTGAAGATATGGATGAACTCTTTATGCATCAAATGGCCAAGTTCTCCAAAAAATATGACATAGTTGTCATGGGAGATTTCAACTATCCAGACATTTGTTGAGAATCTCTCTCAGGCAAAACTAACAGGTCAAGGAAATTCTTATCCTCTCTTGCTGACAACTTTATCTTCCAAAAGGTAAAGGAGAAAACAAGGGGAACTGCTACCTTGGATCTAATCCTTATAAACAGGGAGGAAATGGTTGAGGAGGTAAAAGTGGCTGGGACCCTAGGAGGTAGCGACCATGCTATTTTAGAATTTTGGATAACTAGAGGCGGAAGACCTGTGAAGACTCAGAGGTCAAGGTTAGATTTCAGAAAGGCAGATTTTAAGGGATTCAGGAAGAGAATTGGAGGGATCCAATGGCTGGATATCCTTAAAGACAAAAATGTCCAGGAAGGATGGAAAATCTTGAAAAATGAAATTCTCAAAGCACAAATGTTAACAATTCCGAAAAGAGGGAAGAATAGGAAGCATTTAAGGAAACCAGGATGGATGAACACAGAACTTAAGCACATGCTAAAAAGGAAGAAAAAAATGTTTATAAAATGGAAAGAGGGAGGCATATCTAAAGAAGAATATAATGCTGTCTGCAGAACCTGCAGGGCACAAATCAGATTACGTAAAGCTGACAATGAATTGTGGCTTGCAAGAGATGTCAAAAGCAATAATAAAGGATTTTGGGGATATGTCAAAAGTAAAAGAAAAGTCAAAGATGCTATAGGATTTTTACAGGATGAAAATGATGAAATGGTAAGACAGGATGTTGAGAAGGCCGAACTTTTAAATTCCTATTTTGCATCTGTTTTCTCTCAGAAAGGAAATGTAACATCAACTGTTCTTCACTGTCCTATTAAGGGAATAGAAGAATCCAGGATATCTATAAACAGAAAGATAGTGAGGAAACACTTAGCTAACCAAAATGAATTCAAGTCTCCAGGTCCAGATGAATTACACCCCAGAGTACTGAAGGAGATAGCAGAAGAAATTTTTGAACCCCTCTCCATAATCTTTGAAAATTCTTGGAGAACAGGAGAAGTCCCAGAAGACTGGAGAAGAACAAATGTTCCTAGCTTCAAAAAGGGGAAGAAGGTGGACCCAGGCAACTATAGGCCGGTGAGTCTGACCAGGAAAGATCTTTGAACAAATTATTAAACAACATGTATGTCAATACCTGGATAAGAATGACATGATTAAACAGAGTCAGCATGGGTTTGTAACTAATAAGTCATGTCAGACTAACTTAATTTCCTTCTATGACGGAATCACTGATTGGGTGGATAAAGGAAATGCTGTAGATATAGTATATCTTGACTTCAGCAAAGCATTTGACAAAGTCTCTCGTAAAATCCTTATTGAAAAAATGACTAAGTATGGAATGGACAAGGCAACTGTTAGGTGGATTCATAACTGGCTTAGTGATCGGACCCAAAGAGTGGTCGTAAATGGCTGCACATCCAGTTGGAAGAATGTCTCAAGTGGGGTACCACAGGGCTCTGTCCTGGGCCCTGTATTGTTCAACATCTTTATCAACGATTTAGATGAAGGCATTGAGGGTAAACTGATTAAATTTGCTGATGACACAAAGCTAGGAGGGATAGCTAATACTAGAGAAGAGAGAGAGAGGATTCAAAAAGATTTAAATAAACTGGAGAAGTGGGCAGCAACAAACAGAATGGTTTTTAACAGGGAGAAATGCAAAGTACTACATCTGGGCAATAAAAATGAAAAAAGCATATACAGAATAGGGCTAAGCAACAGCACATGTGAAAAAGTCTTGGGTATACTAATAGATCACAGACTGAATATGAGTCAACAGTGTGATGCAGCAGCAAAAAAGGCAAATGCAATTCTAGGATGTATTAACAGAAGCATACAGTCTAGATCACGTGAAGTCATTATTTCCCTCTACTCCTCTTTGGTCAGACCTCATCTGGAATATTGTGTCCAGTTTTGGGCGCCACATTTTAAAAAAGACATCAACAAACTGGAGCAAGTTTAGAAAAGAGCGACCAGAATGGTGACTGGTCTGCAAACCCTGTCTTATGAGGAAAGGCTGCAGGATTTGGGAATGTTTAGCTTGCAGAAGAGAAGACTGAGAGGAGACTTAATAGCTGTCTACAAATACCTGAAGGGCTGTCACATTGTAGAAGGATCAACTTTATTCTCATTTGCACAAGGAAAGACTAGAAGCAATGGGATGAAACTGAATGGGAGGAGACACAGATTAGATATTAGAAAAAACTTTTTGACAGGGTGATCAATGAGTGGAACAGGCTGCCACGAGAAGTGGTGAGTTCTTCAATGGAAGTCTTCAAACAGAGGCTGGACAGATATCTGTCTGGGATGATTTAGCGAATCCTGCTTTGAGCAGGGGGTTGGACCAGATGACCCAGGAGGTCCCTTCCAACTCTACGATTCTATGATTCTAAGAGCCTTGGTGAGAGAGGTAAAGGACCCCAAAATCACTGTGGCTGAGCTCCACAGATGCAGTAGGGAGATGAGAGAAAGTTCCACAAAGTCAGCAATCACTGCAGCCCTCCACCAGTCGGGCTTTTATGGCAGAGTGGCCCGACGGAAGCTTCTCCTCAGTGCAAGACATATGAAAGCCCGCATAGAGTTTGCTGAAAAACACATGAAGGACTCCCAGACTATGAGAAATAAGATTCTCCGGTCGGATGAGAGGAAGATAGAACTTTTTGGTGATAATTCTAAGCGGTATGTGTGGAGAAAACCAGGCACTGCTCATCACCTGCCCAATACAATCCCATCAGTGAAACATGGTGGTGGCAGCATCATGCTATGGGGGTGTTTTTCAGCTGCAGGGACAGGACGACTGGTTGCCATTGGAGGAAACATGAATGCGGCCAAGCACAGAGATATCCTGGATGAAAACCTCTTCCAGAGTGCTCTGGACCTCAGACTTGGCCTAAGGTTCACCTTCCAACAAGACAATGACCCTAAGCACACAGCTAAAATAACAAAGGAGTGGCTTTAGAACAACTCTGTGACCATTCCTGACTGGCCCAGCCAGAGCCCTGACCTAAACCCAACGGAGCATCTCTGGAGAGACCTGAAAATGGCTGTCCACCAACATTCACCATCCAACCTGACGGAACTGGAGAGGATCTGCAAGGAAGAATGGCCGAGGATCCCCAAATCCAGGGGTGAAAACCTTCTGGCATCATTCCCAAGAAGACTCATGGCTGTACTAGCTCAAAAGGTGCTTCCACTCAACACTGAGCAAAGGGGCTGAATACTTTTGACCATGGGAGATTTCAGTTCTTCTTTAATAAATTTGCAGAAATTTCTAACCTTGTTTTTTTCAGTCAAGATGGGGGGGTGCAGAGTGTAAAGTAATGAGGAAAAATGAACTTTGTTTCATTGCAGCCATTTGGTAAATTCAGAAAAGAGTGAAAAATGTAAAGGGGTCTGAAAACTTTCTGTACCCACTGTATATCTCCTGTGTGTGTATATACACTGCATATATCTCCATATATCTCTCCAGTATATTTGTGTATAGATACAGACAGGCCTCCTCCCCGCCGTCGTTCACGTTTGTCTCGGTTTCTGCCTCTCAGGGTCGCTCTGATAATGCTCCTCACCTTCGTTATGACCGGATGCTCGGCTGCCCGTGAGTATCCTCCTCCTTGTCCTCCTCAGGCTTGGCGCTCCTGCTCCGGGCGCAGCACATACACCAGGCAATGATGGCTGACCAGTGGCGGTTCTGCTTTTTTCAGGCTGCGGCCGATCAGATCCTCGGAGCTCTCCAATATTCCCTTGGTTGGTGTCAGTTCAGAGCCATGGATCGCATCTTGCAGGAGGAGCGATCATCAGTGAATTCTGGATAGTGACTGCACCATCAGCTGTGAGGTTGAGGTGAGACGGCCGCCCACCCGCCAATCTCACCAGGGTTTGGCATGTACAGAGACCCTATTCACACACACTTACGTCACTGATCAGCCAATGGTGGAAACAACCACTGGATCCTCCAGTCCACTGTATCAGCCTGGTGCAGAAATCCCGGCAGCTTCGTCCTCGGCTGCGATCAGGGGTTATTAATGGTTGTCGGAGGTAGGAAATGAGGATCCGCTGCCGGCAGCTCCTGAGTAATCACCGACCAATGAAGTCCCCGATGGAGACAAGTCTAGAGATGGTGCAGCCATGGGAGCAGGTATAGGCCATGCAGACGCTTACAGTAGTGCGAGGAACATGCGACCTGGGGATGTTGTGTTGAAGGGAAGCTCCTGGGCAACTTCATTTTCCCTTGTGAAGCATCTTCATGGCGCTCCCCATGTGACCTCCAGACCAAACTCCGGCCATCACTGCGTCCAAGACAGAAGCCAGAGTAATAGTAGAGGACAGACATGTATTCCAGCCTTCACGGCTGCCTTGCTCTGAACCATGATGTCCTTTGAGAGCGGTGACATGAGATGATAGAGCACCTTAGTCGGATGTCTGGCTCATAGCTCAGTGTGGTATGCATGGCTCCTTATGGTTGTGTTGACTGAGTGACCTTCGCGGCTCGATGTGTGACATCTGAGGCCTGAGGCTTGGTTTGCAACGTTTGAGACTCGGTGTACGATGTCTGAGGCCCAGTGAGCAACATCTGAGGTTCAGTGTGCGATGTCTGAGGCCTGAGGCTGTGTGCAAGACAATAGGCTCGCGTGACATCTGAGGCTCAGTGTGCAACATTTTAGGCTCGGTGTGCGACGTCTGAGGCTCAGTGTGCGACGACTGAGGCTCGTTGTGTGACGTCTGAGGCTCGCTGTGCGACGTCAGGCCTGAGGCTCAGTGTGCAACATTTTAGGCTCGGTGTGCGAGGCCTGAGGCTCGTTGTGCGACGTCTGAGGCTCATTGAGCAACATTTTAGGCTAGGTGTGTGACGTCTGAGGCCTGAGGCTCGGTGTGTGAAGTCTGAGGCCTGGCGAGTGACATCCAATATCACTTTCTGTAATAAAGGAGCACCATTCTTATCTGATGTGATGCGACCACGTAGGCAACAACATGAAGCTTCACGAGTGACCGTCACACCAGTCCTGCACCTGGGATTATGAGGGAGACATTGTCTGGTAGCCGGACCCCTCTACTTCTCACTCCAGGTCACTAACAGCTCGAGGTGACTGAGTGGTGCTGGATCCAGTGGTCCGGCCATTTCACTGGTGTCCCAACACACAGGTCACGTGTTCCTTGTCTTACTGTGACCACCTGCGTGGCCTAAACCTGCTGCCGTGACTGCAGCATCTCCGGCCGTGGTCTCCATTGAGCACGTCATTGGTCGGTGACCACACAGGAGCTGCTGAGGATTTCCTTCCTCAGACGACCATTAATGACCTCAGTGACAGCAGCCGAGGCTGGAGGTGCCGAGATTTCTGCACAAGGCTCAGACTCGGGTCTGGATGTATACATATATCCCTCTGTTCTTAGGAAAGATCTCACTGTGCTGGTGGGAAGCTCAAAGCTGGACACGATGTATCCCCCCCGCCGTGCGTCCTACACCATCCATAAGGTGATCGTACACGAAAAATTCAACAAGATTCCTCTCAGCAATGACCTGATGCTGCTCATGACCAGGGACAAGATCCGTTTTGGACGTGGAGTTCAACCCATTCGTTTCCCAAATTTGTACCTTGGCATTTCTGACCTCAATAACTGCTCAGTGTCAGGATGGACACGTCCAGAGAACACAGGTGAGAGGGCGACAGAGGGTCTGCCCTGACAGGGGGGTCTGCACAGCCAGCACAGAGGTGTCCACACTTGACCAGGGAACACCTCGTACCAATCTGCCCAGCAGCATATGATGGCAGCCAGCCATGATACAGTGGAGCTAGGCTTATCCTCGCGAGTCCTGCTGGCTTATTAGATGCTCGGGATCTCTGTACTTCCATATGACAGGTCGCCTGGGATCTCTGCGCTTCTTTCCAGCAGGATGCTTGAGATCTCTGTGCTTCTATGTGAGAGGACGTCTGTGTTCTCTGCGCTACTCGCCAGCAGGATGCATGGGATCTCTGTGCTTCTATCTGACAGTACTCCTGGGATCTCTTTGCTCTTCTCCAGTGGTTGCTTGAGATTTCTGGGCGTCTATCTGATGATACCGGAGATCTCTGCTCCTCTCTAGTAGGATGCTCTGGATCTCTGTGCTTCCATCTGAAAGGAGGCCTGGGATCGCTGCGCTTCTCTCTCGGAGGATGCTCAGGATCTCTGCTTCCATGTGACAGGGCACCTGGAATCTCTGTGCTTCTCTCTCGGAGGATGCTCAGGATTCTCTGCTTCCATGTGACAGGGCACCTGGTGTCTCTGTGCTTCTCTCTCTGAGGATGCTCAGGAGTCTCTGCTTCCATGTGACATGGCACCTGGGGTCTCTGTGCTTCTCTCTCGGAGGATGCTCAGGATCTCTGCTTCCATGTGACAGGGCACCTGGGGTCTCTGTGCTTCTCTCTCGGAGGATGCTCAGGATCTCTGCTTCCATGTGACAGGGCACCTGGGATCTCTGTGCTTCTCTCTCGGAGGATGCTCAGGATCTCTGCTTCCATGTGACAGGGCACCTGGGATCTCTGTGCTTCTCTCTAGGAGGATGCTCAGGATCTCTGTGCTTCCATGTAATAGGGCGCTTGGGATCTCTGCGCTTCTCTCTAGGAGGATGCTTGGGATCTATGTGCTTCCATCTGACAGGATGCATGGGATCTCTGCACTTCTCTCTAGGAGGAGGATGCTCAGGATCTCTGTGCTTCCATGTAATAGGGCGCCTGGGATCTCTGTGCTTCTCTCTAGGATGCTCGGGATCTATGTGCTTCCATGTGACAGGGCGCCTGGGATCTCTGTGCTTCTCTCTAGGAGGATGCTTGGGATATATGTGCTTCCATGTGACAGGGCACCTGGGTTCTCGGTGCTTCTCTCTAGGAGGATGCTCGGGATCTATGTGCTTCCATGTGACAGGGAGCCTGGGATCTCTGTGCTTCTCTCTAGGAGGATGCTCGGGATCTATGTGCTTCCATGTGACAGGGCGCCTGGGATCTCTGTGCTTCTCTCTAGGAGGATGCTCGGGATCTATGTGCTTCCATGTGACAGGGCGCCTGGGATCTCTGTGCTTCTCTCTAGGAGGATGCTCGGGATCTATGTGCTTCCATGTAACAGGGCGCCTGGGATCTCTGTGCTTCTCTCTAGGAGGATGCTCGGGATCTATGTGCTTCCATGTGACAGGGCGCCTGGGATCTCTGGGCTTCTCTCTAGGAGGATGCTCGGGATCTATGTGCTTCCATGTGACAGGGCGCCTGGGATCTCTGTGCTTCTCTCTAGGAGGATGCTCGGGATCTATGTGCTTCCATGTGACAGGGCGCCTGGGATCTCTGTGCTTCTCTCTAGGAGGATGCTCGGGATCTATGTGCTTCCATGTGACAGGGCACCTGGGATCTCTGGGCTTCTCTCTAGGAGGATGCTCGTGATCTATGTGCTTCCATGTGACAGGGCACCTGGGATCTCTGGGCTTCTCTCTAGGAGGATGCTCGGGATCTATGTGCTTCCATGTGACAGAGCGCCTGGGATCTCTGTGCTTCTCTCTAGGAGGATGCTCGGGATCTATGTGCTTCCATGTGACAGGGCGCCTGGGATCTCTTTGCTTCTCTAGGAGGATGCTCGGGATCTATGTGCTTCCATGTGACAGGGCACCTGGGATCTCTGTGCTTCTCTCTAGGAGGATGCTCAGGATCTATGTGCTTCCATGTGACAGGGCACCTGGGATCTCTGTGCTTCTCTCTAGGAGGATGCTCAGGATCTATGTGCTTCCATGTGACAGGGCACCTGGGATCTCTGTGCTTCTCTCTAGGAGGATGCTCAGGATCTATGTGCTTCCATGTGACAGGGCACCTGGGATCTCTGGGCTTCTCTCTAGGAGGATGCTCGTGATCTATGTGCTTCCATGTGACAGGGCACCTGGGATCTCTGGGCTTCTCTCTAGGAGGATGCTCGGGATCTATGTGCTTCCATGTGACAGAGCGCCTGGGATCTCTGTGCTTCTCTCTAGGAGGATGCTCGGGATCTATGTGCTTCCATGTGACAGGGCGCCTGGGATCTCTTTGCTTCTCTAGGAGGATGCTCGGGATCTATGTGCTTCCATGTGACAGGGCACCTGGGATCTCTGTGCTTCTCTCTAGGAGGATGCTCAGGATCTATGTGCTTCCATGTGACAGGGCACCTGGGATCTCTGTGCTTCTCTCTAGGAGGATGCTCGGGATCTATGTGCTTCCATCTGACAGGATGCCTGGGATCTCTGCACTTCTCTCCAGGAAGAGGATGCTCAGGATCTCTGTGCTTCCGTGTAATAGGGCGCCTAGGATCTCTGTGCTTCTCTCTAGGAGGATGCTCGCGATCTATGTGCTTCCATGTGACAGGGCAACTGGGATCTCTGTGCTTCTCTCTCGGAGGATGCTCAGGATCTCTGCTTCCATGTGACAGGGCACCTGGGATCGCTGTGCTTCTCTCAAGGAGGATGCTCGGGATCTATGTGCTTCCATGTGACAGGGCGCCTGGGATCTCTGTGCTTCTCTCTAGGAGGATGCTCGAGATCTATGTGCTTCCATGTGACAGGGCGCCTGGGATCTCTGTGCTTCTCTCTAGGAGGATGCTCGGGATCTATGTGCTTCCATGTGACAGGGCGCCTGGGATCTCTGTGCTTCTCTCTAGGAGGATGCTCGGGATCTATGTGCTTCCATGTGACAGGGCACCTGGGATCTCTGTGCTTCTCTCTAGGAGGATGCTCAGGATCTATGTGCTTCCATGTGACAGGGCACCTGGGATCTCTGTGCTTCTCTCTAGGAGGAGGATGCTCAGGATCTATGTGCTTCCATGTGACAGGGCGCCTGGGATCTATGTGCTTCTCTAGGAGGATGCTCGGGATCTATGTGCTTACATGTGACAGGGCACCTGGGATCTCTGTGCTTCTCTCTAGGAGGATGCTCGGGATCTATGTGCTTCCATGTGACAGGGCGCCTGGGATCTCTGTGCTTCTCTCTAGGAGGATGCTCGAGATCTATGTGCTACCATGTAATAGGGCGCCTGGGATCTCTGAGCTTCTCTCTAGGAGGATGCTCGAGATCTATGTGCTTCCATGTGACAGTGCACCTGCGATCTCTGTGCTTCTCTCTAGGATGCTAGGGATCTATGTGCTTCCATGTGACAGGGCACCTGGGATCTCTGTGCTTCTCTCTAGGATGCTAAGGATCTATGTGCTTCCATGTGACAGGGCACCTGGGATCTCTGTGCTTCTCTCTGGGAGGATGCTCGGGATCTATGTGCTTCCATGTGACAAGGCACCTGGGATCTCTGTGCTTATCTCTAGGAGGATGCTAGGGATCTATGTGCTTCCATGTGACAGGGCACCTGGGATCTCTGTGCTTCTCTCTAGGAGGATGCTCGGGATCTATGGGCTTCCATGTGACAGGGCGCTTGGGATCTCTGTGCTACTCTCTAGGAGGATGCTCGGGATCTATGTGCTTCCATGTGACAGGGCGCCTGGGATCTCTGCACTCCTCTCCAACAGGACGTTCAGGATCACCCATCTCACCTCTGTCTGGACGCTTGGGATCACTGTTCTCCCCTCTGACTGGATTCTCAGGATCACCCCTCTTGCTTGATAGGACACTCAGGATCACCGCTCTCCCCTCTGACTGGATCCTCAGGCTCAACGTCTTGGTGCAGACTGTCTGTGGAGAACATGACCCCTTGCCCTCTACGAAGGACAGTGTCGACTGAATGCTGCATCCATCGAGGGCTCCATGTTCCTGGCTGTTTGGTAAGCTATCTGTGACCAGGTGCAGAGCATGGTGGATGGATGTAATGTTCCCCGTGTGTGCTTCCTCTGCAGGGGACCGGTGGCAGCCCGATGTCATGTCAGGTGAAGGATCAATGGCTGCTGGCTGGAGTCCTCTCTGGCGCAGGGATGAGGCCCTACCTTCCAGTCCTCTACACTCGGACCTCGTATTACGGTCACTGGATCTCATCTCGTACTGCGCAGGCAGGGCGGCCGTTCATTCCTACCATCAATACCGTGGCTCTCCAGCAGCACCATCTCCGAGCTGCAGTCAAGGAGAGAACAGAAGAGCTGCTGTACGATTATTACAGTGAAATGGAGCCCCCCAAGGCTGCTGGCTGCTCCTTCCGGGCCAACGGCCTTCTCATTCTCTGCATCATTTTCATCACGTTGTGAAATAAAACAGTGGAACATGATAAGAATCTGTGCAGAGAGTTTGTCCATCCGCCACCTAGTTCTGCGCAGAAGTGTCTGGAGGGCTCGGAAAATGGGCCCCCGTGTGCCAGGATGGGCAGGAGTCCAGAGCCAGTGAAGGCGGCCAGATACTCCACACAGGTGGAGGTCAGGAACAAGATGGGCACGACCCATGACATCCACGTCACACAAAGCAGGGACTGGCACCAAACCATGCCACGTACCGGGAATGTGCCACAAACCGGTCACAAGGAGAGGCGCTTTCTGACTCTCACGACCTTGGTCAGTCAGAAGAGCAGGATGTTGTGAAAAGCAGGATCCATTACAATGGCGGTAGTCAGTGGCGGTGCGGCACTCAGCCCAAGCATTCCTCTCTAGAACGGTACCTCCATAATGCACCATTCAATCAACATGTCACTATTTGCTGCCGGACTGACGTGGCAGATGCCATGTTACAGGCGCTACATGCCCACAGATGACGGCATCACCAATAATTACAGACGCTCACTGCCAACAGACAGTGAGGATCTGAGCTTGTGGGTTATAATAATCACCTAGGCAGGTCAACGATGCAACTATCCATGTACAACAAATCCATGTAGACGGTCAACATACAATGTCCTCAGTCCACAAGATCCCACCCTTGGATCATAGGTTCCACTGCCCCGGTATCAGGTGACAGCCACTGTCTCCCAACTTTTGGTGTCTCCAGTCACAGCCTATGTTCCTACAGATGATGGATATCATGACCGTATCTCATGGATCCCGTCCAGCCAACAACGAAACTCCATAGACCACCCATCCCTGTGCTCCAGGACGTCATCCTCGATCCTTTCCCTAAGTCACTCTCCCAACTGCCTGACTAACCATGTTGCTTCATTTCCTCCCTCCTCCTTATACATTTGCTGTTATCTTGAAGAATGAAGCATATTCTGGCATCCCATCACCTGGGACTGCATCTGAGACCCCCTATAGTGACGACTCCCCCGGGTCTACAATCCCCATCCACACAATGGGCCTAGAGGCTATAAGAACAATGGAATGATGGAGTTGCTTGATTACTAATTTGGGGTCTGGTCTTTGTTTCCCTCAAGATTTAGCCTGCACGTCTTCCTCTGCTGTCACTGAACAGAAACAGTGATTTCCGAGGCTGAACTGACGAGCAAGAAAATCACTAATAAAACACAAGAATATTGACGCAACCGGTGCTCCGTGCTGGAAAACGTCTGCATCCCGTAGAGCCGTGGACAGCACTCTATTTGCATTGGTCAACGAGTCTTTAGTAAGTGGCCAGCTCCTCACCAATAATCACTGGCACATTGTGCCCGCAGACGACGGTATCACCAATCACAGACACTTTGTGCCGCCGAAGACGGTATCACCAACAATCACCGACGCTTCGTGCCGCAGACGACGGTATCACCGACAATCACAGGCGCTTCGTGCCGCAGACGACGGTATCACCAACAATCACAGACACTTTGTGCCGCAGACGACGGTATCACCGACAATCACAGGCGCTTCGTGCCACAGACGACGGTATCACCAACAATCACAGGAGCTTCGTGCCGCAGACGACGGTATCACCAACAATCACAGACATTTGTGCCGCAGATGACTATCACCGACAATCACAGGCGCTTCGTGCCGCAGAACACTGTATCACCAACAATCACAGGCACTTCGTGCCGCAGACGACAGTATCACCAACAATCACAGGCGCTTCGTGCCGCAGAAGACGTTATCACCAACAATCACAGTTGCTTCGTGCCGCAGACGACGGTATCACCAATAATCAGACGCTTCGTGCCGCAGACGACGGTATCACCATTAATCAGCCATGTAGAGAGCGCGGTTTTATTGCTCTGCACTCCGGTTACAGATCTTTCTGTAAAAAGTGAAATCAACTGAATTAGTAAGCGTCCACACGTCCTGGAGGCGCTGCCGTCCTCTGGTCACCCCCTGCTGGACCGTGTCTGCCTCACGGCTCTCCCGATAGCTGTCCGTACTGTGGCATCAGTCTGGCAGCTTTGACTTGTTCCCAACTTCTGCGCTGAGTCCTCAGAGAAAGCTGTGTAGTCAGGGCACAGGTCAGGAGTGAGACACATCCCATCGGTAAGGCTTGGGGTCATAATGTCCCTTGTGAGCCCATTACCTCAGCGATCTCCACCTTTCTCTCCCACGCTCTCACGGTCTTCTCCAGCTCCTCCTCCGCCATCTTCTCCTGCACGTACTGCAGGACGTCTGGGACGCGATAGTCGCTCAGCTGCTTCCTCAGCTTCTTGTTCAGCATTTCAGCCTTTGCTCGTTCCTGACAAAAGTAACCAGAGAGATAAAAGGGGTCACAGCTCGAAACAGGCCACCACCAGCCCACCTGTGACATCGGTCGCCACAGGATCCCGCTCACCTGCTCCACCTGACTCGTCTCCAACTCAATTCTCTTCAGGATCTCAGTACGGGACGAAATCTCCTTGGTAAGACGACCAGACTCCAGCGAGGTGTGCTGAAGCCTCTTCTGTAAGAACAGGACACCATCCAGAGCGCGGTCCTAGCCTCCGCATGCGCACACCCACAGCGCGGCCTCAGCCTGCCCAGATCCACACCCACAGAGCAGACTCACCCTGCCCAGACCCCCACCCACAGCGCGGGCTCACCCTGCCCAGACGTCCACCCACCCACAGCGCGGGCTCACCCTGCCCAGACCCACACCCACAGGTCGCAGTCTCACCCTGCCCAAACCGCCACCCACGGGTCGCAGTCTCACCCTGCCCAGACCGCCAACCACGGCACGGGCTCACCCTGCTCAGACCCCCCCACCCACGGCGCTGTCTAACCCTGCCCAGACGCAGACCCCCATCCACAGCCCAGTATCACCCTGCCCAGACGCAGACCCCCCCACCCACAGCACAGTCTCACCCTGCCAAGACGCAGACCCCCCCACCCACAGCACAGTCTCACCCTGCCAAGACGCAGACCCCCCCACCCACAGCACAGTCTCACCCCCGCCCAGACCCCCATCCACAGCAGTTTCACCCCGCCCAGACCCCCATCCACAGCACAGTCTCACCCCGCCCACACGCAGACCCCCATCCACAGCACACTCTCACCCCGCCCACACGTAGACCCCCATCCACAGCACACTCTCACCCCGCCCACACGCAGACCCCCATCCACAGCACACTCTCACCCCGCCCACACGCAGACCCCCATCCACAGCACACTCTCACCCCGCCCACACGCAGACCCCCATCCACAGCACACTCTCACCCCGCCCACACGCAGACCCCCATCCACAGCACACTCTCACCCCGCCCACACGCAGACCCCCATCCACCGCACACTCTCACCCCGCCCACACGCAGACCCCCATCCACAGCACACTCTCACCCCGCCCACACGCAGACCCCCATCCACAGCACACTCTCACCCTGCCCACACGCAGACCCCCATCCACAGCACACTCTCACCCCGCCCACACGCAGACCCCCATCAACAGCACAGTCTCACCCCGCCCACACGCAGACCCCATCCACAGCACAGTCTCACCCTGCCCACACGCAGACCCCCACCCACAGCACAGTCTCACCCCGCCCACACGCAGACCCCCATCCACAGCACGGTCTCACCCCGCCCACACGCAGACCCCTACCCACAGCACGGTCTCACCCTGCCCAGACGCAGACCACCCCACCCACAGCACAGTCTCACCCTGCCAAGACGCAGACCCCCCCACCCACAGCACAGTCTCACCCTGCCAAGACGCAGACCCCCCCACCCACAGCAGTCTCACTCTGCCCACACGCAGACCCCATCCACAGCAGTCTCACCCCGCCCAGACCCCCATCCACAGCACAGTCTCACCCCGCCCAGACCCCCATCCACAGCACAGTCTAACCCCGCCCACACGCAGACCCCCATCCACAGCACAGTCTCACCCCGCCCACACGCAGACCCCCCATCCACAGCACAGTCTAACCCCGCCCACACGCAGACCCCCATCCACAGCAGTCTCACCCCGCCCACACGCAGACCCCCATCCACAGCACAGTCTCACCCCGCCCACACGCAGACCCCCATCCACAGCACAGTCTCACCCCGCCCACACGCAGACCCCCATCCACAGCACAGTCTCACCCCGCCCACACGCAGACCCCCATCCACAGCACAGTCTCACCCCGCCCACACGCAGATCCCCACCCACAGCACAGTCTCACCCCGCCCACACGCAGATTCCCACCCACAGCAGTCTTACCCCGCCCACACGCAGACCCCCCATCCACAGCACAGTCTCACCCCGCCCACACGCAGACCCCCATCCACAGCACAGTCTCACCCCGCCCAGACCCCCATCCACATCAGTCTCACCCCGCCCAGACCCCCATCCACATCAGTCTCACCCCGCCCACACGCAGACCCCCATCCAAAGCACAGTCTCACCCTGCCCACACGCAGACCCCCATCCACAGCACAGTCTCACTCTGCCCACAAGCAGACCCCCACCCACAGCACAGTCTCACCCCGCCCACACGCAGACCCCCACCCACAGCACAGTCTCACCCCGCCCACACGCAGACCCCCACCCACAGCACAGTCTCACCCCGCCCACACGCAGACCCCCACCCACAGCACAGTCTCACCCCGCCCACACGCAGACCCCCATCCACAGCAGTCTCACCCCGCCCACACGCAGACCCCCATCCACAGCACAGTCTCACCCCGCCCACACGCAGACCCCCATCCACAGCACAGTCTCACCCCGCCCACACGCAGACCCCCACCCACAGCACAGTCTCACCCCGCCCAGACCCCCATCCACAGCACAGTCTCACCCCGCCCAGACCCCCATCCACAGCACAGTCTCACCCCGCCCAGACCCCCATCCACAGTAGTCTCACCCCACCCAGACCCCCATCCACAGTAGTCTCACCCCACCCAGACCCCCATCCACAGTAGTCTCACCCCGCCCAGACCCCCATCCACAGCACAGTCTCACCCTGCCCAGACGCAGACCCCCATCCACAGCACAGTCTCACCCTGCCCACACGCAGACCCCCATCCACAGCACAGTCTCACCCTGCCCACACGCAGACCCCCATCCACAGCACAGTCTCACCCCGCCCACACGCAGACCCCCATCCACAGCACAGTCTCCCCTGCCCACACGCAGACCCCCATCCACAGCACAGTCTCACCCTGCCCACACACAGACCCCCACCCACAGTACAGTCTCACCCCGCCCAGACCCCCATCCACAGCAGTCTCACCCCGCCCAGACCCCCATCCACAGTAGTCTCACCCCGCCCAGACCCCCATCCACAGTAGTCTCACCCCGCCCAGACCCCCATCCACAGCACAGTCTCACCCTGCCCAGACGCAGACCCCCATCCGCAGCAGTCTCACCGTGCCCACACGCAGACCCCCATCCACAGCACAGTCTCACCCCGCCCACACGCAGACCCCCATCCACAGCAGTCTCACCCCGCCCACACGCAGATCCCCACCCACAGCACAGTCTTACCCCACCCACACGCAGACCCCCCCACCCGCAGCACAGTCTCACCCCGCCCAGACCCCCATCCACAGCACAGTCTCACCCTGCCCAGACGCAGACCCCCATCCACAGCACAGTCTCACCCCGCGCAGACCCCCATCCACAGCACAGTCTCACCCTGCCCAGACGCAGACCCCCATGCACAGCACAGTCTCACCCTGCCCACACGCAGAACCCCATCCACAGCACAGTCTCAACCCGCCCACACGCAGACCCCCATCCACAGCACAGTCTCACCCCGCCCAGACCCCCATCCACAGCACAGTCTCACCCTGCCCAGACGCAGACCCCCACCCACAGCACAGTCTCACCCCGCCCACACGCAGACCCCCATCCACAGCACAGTCTCACCCCGCCCAGACCCCCATCCACAGCACAGTCTCACCCTGCCCAGACGCAGGCCCCCACCCACAGCACAGTCTCACCCCGCCCACACGCAGACCCCCACCCACAGCACAGTCTCACCCCGCCCACACGCAGACCCCCATCCACAGCACAGTCTCACCCCGCCCACACGCAGACCCCCATCCACAGCAGTCTCACCCCGCCCACACGCAGACCCCATCCACAGCACAGTCTCACCCCGCCCACACGCAGACCCCCACCCACAGCACAGTCTCACCCCGCCCAGACCCCCATCCACAGCACAGTCTCACCCCGCCCAGACCCCCATCCACAGCACAGTCTCACCCCGCCCAGACCCCCATCCACAGCACAGTCTCACCCCGCCCAGACCCCCATCCACAGCACAGTCTCACCCCGCCCAGACCCCCATCCACAGCACAGTCTCACCCCGCCCAGACCCCCATCCACAGCACAGTCTCACCCCGCCCAGACCCCCATCCACAGTAGTCTCACCCTGCCCAGACCCCCATCCACAGTAGTCTCACCCCGCCCAGACCCCCATCCACAGCACAGTCTCACCCCGCCCACACGCAGACCCCCATCCACAGCACAGTCTCACCCCGCCCACACGCAGACCCCCATCCACAGCACAGTCTCACCCCGCCCACACAGTCTCACCCCGCCCAGACCCCCATCCACAGCACAGTCTCACCCCGCCCAGACCCCCATCCACAGCACAGTCTCACCCTGCCCAGACGCAGACCCCCATCCACAGCAGTCTCACCCTGCCCACACGCAGACCCCCATCCACAGCACAGTCTCACCCCGCCCACACGCAGACCCCCATCCACAGCAGTCTCACCCCGCCCAGACCCCCATCCACAGCACAGTCTCACCCTGCCCAGACGCAGACCCCCACCCACAGCACAGTCTCACCCCGCCCACACCCCCATCCACAGCACAGTCTCACCCCGCCCAGACCCCCATCCACAGCAGTCTCACCCTGCCCAGACGCAGACCCCCACCCACAGCACAGTCTCACCCCGCCCAGACCCCCATCCACAGCACAGTCTCACCCCGCCCAGACCCCCATCCACAGCACAGTCTCACCCCGCCCAGACCCCCATCCACAGCACAGTCTCACCCCGCCCAGACCCCCATCCACAGCACAGTCTCACCCCGCCCAGACCCCCATCCACAGCACAGTCTCACCCCGCCCAGACCCCCATCCACAGCACAGTCTCACCCCGCCCAGACCCCCATCCACAGCACAGTCTCACCCCGCCCAGACCCCCATCCACAGCACAGTCTCACCCCGCCCAGACCCCCATCCACAGCACAGTCTCACCCCGCCCAGACCCCCACCCACAGCACAGTCTCACCCCGCCCACACGCAGACCCCCACCCACAGCACAGTCTCACCCCGCCCAGACCCCCACCCACAGCACAGTCTCACCCCGCCCAGACCCCCACCCACAGCACAGTCTCACCCCGCCCAGACCCCCATCCACAGCACAGTCTCACCCCGCCCAGACCCCCATCCACAGCACAGTCTCACCCCGCCCAGACCCCCATCCACAGCACAGTCTCACCCCGCCCAGACCCCCATCCACAGCACAGTCTCACCCCGCCCAGACCCCCATCCACAGCACAGTCTCACCCCGCCCAGACCCCCATCCACAGCACAGTCTCACCCCACCCAGACCCCCATCCACAGCACAGTCTCACCCCGCCCAGACCCCCATCCACAGCACAGTCTCACCCCGCCCAGACCCCCATCCACAGCACAGTCTCACCCCGCCCAGACCCCCATCCACAGCACAGTCTCACCCCGCCCAGACCCCCATCCACAGCACAGTCTCACCCCGCCCAGACCCCCATCCACAGCACAGTCTCACCCCGCCCACACGCAGACCCCCATCCACAGCACAGTCTCACCCCGCCCACACGCAGACCCCCATCCACAGCACAGTCTCACCCCGCCCACACGCAGACCCCCATCCACAGCACAGTCTCACCCCGCCCACACGCAGACCCCCATCCACAGCACAGTCTCACCCCGCCCCACGCAGACCCCCATCCACAGCACAGTCTCACCCCGCCCACACGCAGACCCCCATCCACAGCACAGTCTCACCCCGCCCACACGCAGACCCCCATCCACAGCACAGTCTCACCCCGCCCACACGCAGACCCCCATCCACAGCACAGTCTCACCCCGCCCACACGCAGACGCCCACCCACAGCAGTCTCACCCTGCCCAGACCCCCATCCACAGCACAGTCTCACCCTGCCCAGACCCCCACCCACAGCACAGTCTCACCCCGCCCAGACCCCCACCCACAGCACAGTCTCACCCCGCCCACACACAGACCCCCACCCACAGCACAGTCTCACCCTGCCCAGACCCCCACCCACAGCACAGTCTCACCCCGCCCAGACCCCCATCCACAGCACAGTCTCACCCCGCCCACACACAGACCCCCACCCACAGCACAGTCTCACCCTGCCCAGACCCCCATCCACAGCACAATCTCACCCCGCCCACACGCAGACCCCCATCCACAGCACAGTCTCACCCCGCCCACACGCAGACCCCCATCCACAGCACAGTCTAACCCCGCCCACACGCAGACCCCCACCCACAGCAGTCTCACCCCGCCCACACGCAGACCCCCATCCACAGCACAGTCTCACCCCGCCCACACACAGACCCCCATCCACAGCACAGTCTCACCCCGCCCACACGCAGACCCCCACCCACAGCAGTCTCACCCTGCCCAGACCCCCACCCACAGCACAGTCTCACCCCGCCCAGACCCCCATCCACAGCACAGTCTCACCCCGCCCACACACAGACCCCCACCCACAGCACAGTCTCACCCTGCCCAGACCCCCACCCACAGCACAGTCTCACCCCGCCCAGACCCCCATCCACAGCACAGTCTCACCCCGCCCAGACCCCCATCCACAGCACAGTCTCACCCCGCCCACACGCAGACCCCCATCCACAGCACAGTCTAACCCCGCCCACACGCAGACCCCCATCCACAGCACAGTCTCACCCCGCCCACACGCAGACCCCCATCCACAGCACAGTCTAACCCCGCCCACACGCAGACCCCCACCCACAGCAGTCTCACCCCGCCCACACGCAGACCCCCATCCACAGCACAGTCTCACCCCGCCCACACGCAGACCCCCATCCACAGCACAGTCTAACCCCGCCCACACACAGACCCCCATCCACAGCACAGTCTCACCCCGCCCACACGCAGACCCCCACCCACAGCAGTCTCACCCTGCCCAGACCCCCACCCACAGCACAGTCTCACCCCGCCCAGACCCCCATCCACAGCACAGTCTCACCCCGCCCACACACAGACCCCCACCCACAGCACAGTCTCACCCTGCCCAGACCCCCACCCACAGCACAGTCTCACCCCGCCCAGACCCCCATCCACAGCACAGTCTCACCCCGCCCAGACCCCCATCCACAGCACAGTCTCACCCCGCCCACACGCAGACCCCCATCCACAGCACAGTCTAACCCCGCCCACACGCAGACCCCCATCCACAGCACAGTCTCACCCCGCCCACACGCAGACCCCCATCCACAGCACAGTCTAACCCCGCCCACACGCAGACCCCCACCCACAGCAGTCTCACCCCGCCCACACGCAGACCCCCATCCACAGCACAGTCTCACCCCGCCCACACGCAGACCCCCATCCACAGCACAGTCTAACCCCGCCCACACGCAGACCCCCATCCACAGCACAGTCTCACCCCGCCCACACGCAGACCCCCACCCACAGCAGTCTCACCCTGCCCAGACCCCCACCCACAGCACAGTCTCACCCCGCCCAGACCCCCATCCACAGCACAGTCTCACCCCGCCCACACACAGACCCCCACCCACAGCACAGTCTCACCCTGCCCAGACCCCCACCCACAGCACAGTCTCACCCCGCCCAGACCCCCATCCACAGCACAGTCTCACCCCGCCCAGACCCCCATCCACAGCACAGTCTCACCCCGCCCACACGCAGACCCCCATCCACAGCACAGTCTAACCCCGCCCACACGCAGACCCCCATCCACAGCACAGTCTCACCCCGCCCACACGCAGACCCCCATCCACAGCACAGTCTAACCCCGCCCACACGCAGACCCCCACCCACAGCAGTCTCACCCCGCCCACACGCAGACCCCCATCCACAGCACAGTCTCACCCCGCCCACACGCAGACCCCCATCCACAGCACAGTCTAACCCCGCCCACACACAGACCCCCATCCACAGCACAGTCTCACCCCGCCCACACACAGACCCCCATCCACAGCACAGTCTCACCCCGCCCACACACAGACCCCCATCCACAGCACAGTCTCACCCCGCCCACACACAGACCCCCATCCACAGCACAGTCTCACCCCGCCCACACACAGACCCCCATCTCGCTCCTGACCGTCACCTTGTAGGAGTTCAGCACTTGCATGGTATTCCCAGTTGTCATTTTTAGCTGCAGAAGATCCTGGTTCCTTTCATCGATTCTTTCCAAAAATTGTGCATTTTCGATTTTCAGCTGCTGGAAATCCACCACGTTCAGCACTTCACCCATCTCTTCCTTCTAGAAATCACATACAGCAAAAGTTACGGAGGCTGCACTCAGGCCACCGCCTTCATGTCACCGCGACGCCCTCCACTACTTGTCCTGTGAGGAGGGAATTATAGAGACTGAATCCCGAGAGACGCCGCCGCGGGGGGGGGATGGGCGCACGGCCCCGATGCCGCGGGGGGGATGGGCGCACGGCCCCGATGCCGCGGGGGGGATGCCACCCGTTATACAGCATCTGTATCCATTAAGGCCTCTTTCACACATCAGGTTTTCGCCGTCAGGCGCGATCCGGCGCTTTTGACAGAAACCGGATCCGGCGAAATGCAATGCCGGATCCGGTTTCCCCCCCATTGACTTGCATTTGCGCCGGATCGCGCCGGATGGCCATGCGTTTCGTCCGGTTTTCGCCGGATCCGGCAATGTGTCGCGATCCAGCGTCTGGAAAAAACGGCTACTGTAACGTTTTTTGTCTCCGGCGAAAAAGCCGGACACGCCGGATCCGGCGCGTCCGGCTTTTTCACACAATGAAAGCTTATGAGCGCCGCAATGCGCCTGATCCGGCGAAAGCCGGATCCGGTGGCCGGATCCGGTTTTTTTGGTCTGAGCATGCTCAGTAGCTCTGCCCACTACAACCTGTCAAAGAAGGGCTGTAGGAACATGCTATATCTAGTTTTCCAGTAGCCAATCCCGTTCGGAAGGCCACAAGGGTCAATTTTAAAAACCAGATCCGGCGTAATCCGTCGAAAAACGGATAGAAAAACGGATAGAAAAACGGATGAACCGGATGAGACGGATCCGGTTTTGTCTGTCAAGAACAAGACGGATCCGGCAGAAAACCGGATCCGGCACATCAGGTTTTACAAAACATTTGCCGGATCCAGCATTCCGGCACGACGCCGGATCGCGCCTGACGCCGAAAACCTGATGTGTGAAAGTAGCCTTAGAGGATACCGCAGGGCACCATGACAGGAGTACCACCTATCTGTCTGGGTAGACGAGGCAGCGGACTTCACAATGATGGGAGTGATAGGAGGAGGGCACTACTGTAATACCATCAATACCGAGACACCCGGCTACAGGGACACGGGGGAAGATTGGATGTGAGGTGCTTCACCTGCTTCAGCTGCATCTGTAACTTCTTCTTCTGGATTCTTAATGCTGCGTTCTTTAAGCGGAGCTTATCCACCAGACTGTCCTGCCAGGAGAGAGGACCCCGTTATCACCGGTGAGAGACCTGCGCCATACCCGCAGCCCCCCGACAATGTGTGCACTGACTCTCGCCAGCATCTTCTCCTCCATGTAGCGCAGGATCTTTTCGGGGCTGCCCCTTTCACCCTTCTTGTTACTCGCAGCGACTCTGACGATGTCTCGCTCAAACTCGTACTTTGCCTTCTTAATCTCTGAGCTGCGGATCTCGGCCTCTTCCTTGGTGGCCTGGAGAAACGGAGAGACGAAGCGGTCACTGCATCGGATGAGAGCAGAGAGGGTCCTTCTTCCGAACATTATTAAGTCTATCGTGGCACAACTGTGTCGGTGCACAAAATAGGTTCTCACACCAGAGTAATCGTAAAGTAAATTTTGGCACTCATCTTTTCAATAAAGTGAAGAATTTTATTTGCAGTCACAGGTAGGTAGGTAAACGTTTCGGCCAGGACAACTGACCTTCATCAGGACCCAGACTGCTCCTGTATTGTCGGTATAAATATACATAGAGAACATAATGTAAGGTGTCACTCTGAGAAGGAAAGGACTATAGGGTCCTGCTGAACGCCAGATACCTCACTGTATGCAGATAATTCTGTTCTTTGGTAGGGTCCCATGACATTCACTATTCAGAAGATGTAGAGTGCCCAGTATGTAATGTCAAAACACTTGAGTCCGCCCAAAGTTGCCTGTGATCAGGGTAACGCGAGAGACCCAACAAGGTTGTCAAAGCATGTCCTGCTGTTGCTGGTGGATAGTGGCGCTGTCTGTCCGGGAAAAACACGGCGTCCGCCGCTTGATTGCAGAGGGCGCCCGCACCCTATCTCCAGCACGTGCCGCAAGCCGTGTGGGTGTCCCGCTGGTGGTACTGCGGAAGGGCCTGGTACCACCACTGGGTGCCATATTGGAATACCCATCACTTGAGTATTCCAATATGGCGGTCGGCGCGGTGAATTATGGGATTCGAGGACATCCAGACGGAAGTGGATGATGGACAATTTAAGGCAAATATATATTAGATACAAAAGATTTTACAAAGGGGACAAAACAATACGGCATATACAATTACATAAAGTAAAACGGATTATCATAGAAACTTACTACACTGGTCACAGAGATGGCTCAGCTGGCACATGGAAGCAATCCCATTGAAAACGTTGTGTTAACGGGATCAAGCCTATACCAGTGTGTAACTTCCATGGCATTGAACACAGATCATAAATCGCTTGACCTTTTATCAGCACCTAAGTTACACTCACACACACCCCGTGATGACCTCACGTGGGCCAGGTTGTGGGATGTTCTCAGCCCTTCAAGATTGTATGAAATTCCCAACATTAACAATATCTTCACTCCTGACGATAGCAGAAGTTCGAGATCACCGCCATTTGTATTATTAGGATTTTACCTTTCCATACATAGTAAACATGACATAGCAGCGTTCTGACCACTATTAATTTGGGGCTTATAGGCAGGTGTCCCAGTTATGAAAAAATATGGATATATGGACATCAAATCAGTATCAGATCTATACAAACTCCAATATTCATAACTTTCCACAGGTGCCCCAGTGGCTCGTCACAGGTGTAACATTTCCTCTGATGGAAACAAAAGTTTCCCTTCACCTCAGGATGTACTTCCTGGGGATAAAGGAGACTTCATCTCTCTATGAGTAAAAACATGTCCATTTCCTTATCTGGACCTCATTAAAGATCTTTCCTGTATAATTACCTGTACTCCGGTTATGTTAATTGGTTTCCACAGCCCCTAGCCATACATAGCTACATGCCCCGTTACAACGTATTGTGAACGATATTGTTGCAATGTCACTAGTTTGGTGACGTTGCAGCAATGTTGAAATGACAGTGTTGTGTGTGACACATGGCACCGATCAGTTGGCTGATCGTTAATTGTTGCCTAATGGTATAGGCCATAAATCTAGCATTGGTCTCCCGCTGGGCAGCACACACCGCCGCGTGTGACAGCGAGAGACCAACGATCAGCGAGCTCCCAGCGCCATACAGCAGACGCTGGGAGCGGGTATCCAGGGTAAACGGCGGGTAGATAAGAGCCGCGCGGAGCTTAGGTACCTGCTGTTTACCCTGGATACCGGCGTGCTCGCTGGTCCTGATCGCTGGTGAGTCTATGTGACAGCTCCCCAGCCATCAGCTCACTTAGTGCCAGCGATCCCATCCACGTCGGATCGCTGGTGGGATCGCTGGGACATTGCAGCCCTTACTCTCTACTCGTGTGTTAAATCTGGGGTCCTATGAGTGACAGAGGCTGCTGTACTGTAAGCTCCTACAGCAGTTCTATGTGCAGGCGGGGTGAACGCGCCCTCAATGGAGCGGTTTAATGGACTTTCAGCATTTTTTTCTATGACATTCTGTAATATCTTTCATTGTCTGTACAAGTCCCCACTAAAACGTGCCAGTGCTATAGGAATAACCTTCTTATTAAGGACGTCCCTCCCTTACCTTGTAGCTCTGACAAACGCGCTGGGTGTTGTCAGCCTCTCTCTGCGCCTCTTCCCGGGACTCCTCCAGCTCCCGCTGCACCAGGTCACACTTCTGCTCCACAGTCAGGCTCAGCAGGCGGTCAGAGATGGTGCTGCGCGACTTAGAGCGCCGCCGACTGCGCATCTACAGAAGAGAGACACGACTGACACATAGGGTGTACTACACTCACACGGGGGTACTACAGCACCATACAGGGGGGCAGCGCTGCCTCTCACATGGGGGTACTACAGCATCATACAAGGGGGCAGCGCTGCCTCTCACATGGGGGTACTACAGCACCATACAGGGGGGCAGCGCTGCCTCTCACACGGGGGTACTACAGCACCATACAGGGGGCAGCACTGCCTCTCACATGGGGGTACTACAGCACCATACAAGGGGGCAGCGCTGCCTCTCACATGGGGGTACTACAGCACCATACAGGGGGCAGCACTGCCTCTCACATGGGGGTACTACAGCACCATACAGGGGGCAGCACTGCCTCTCACATGGGGGTACTACAGCACCATACAGGGGGCAGCGCTGCCTCTCACATGGGGGTACTACAGCACCATACAGGGGGCAGCACTGCCTCTCACACGGGGGTACTACAGCACCATACAGGGGGGCAGCACTGCCTCTCACATGGGGGTACTACAGCACCATACAGGGGGCAGCACTGCCTCTCACACGGGGGTACTACAGCACCATACAGGGGGGCAGCACTGCCTCTCACATGGGGGTACTACAGCACCATACAAGGGGGCAGCGCTGCCTCTCACACGGGGGTACTACAGCACCATACAGGGGGCAGCACTGCCTCTCACACAGGGGTACTACAGCACCATACAGGGGGCAGCACTGCCTCTCACACGGGGGTACTACAGCACCATACAGGGGGCAGCACTGCCTCTCACATGGGGGTACTACAGCACCATACAGGGGGCAGCGCTGCCTCTCACACGGGGGTACTACAGCACCATACAAGGGGGCAGCGCTGCCTCTCACATGGGGGTACTACAGCACCATACAGGGGGCAGCACTGCCTCTCACACAGGGGTACTACAGCACCATACAAGGGGGCAGCGCTGCCACTCACATGGGGGTACTACAGCACCATACAGGGGGGCAGCACTGCCTCTCACATGGGGGTACTACAGCACCATACAGGGGGCAGCGCTGCCTCTCACATGGGGGTACTACAGCACCATACAGGGGGCAGCACTGCCTCTCACATGGGGGTACTACAGCACCATACAGGGGGCAGCGCTGCCTCTCACATGGGGGTACTACAGCACCATACAAGGGGGCAGCGCTGCCTCTCACATGGGGGTACTACAGCACCATACAGAGGGCAGCGCTGCCTCTCACACGGGGGTACTACAGCACCATACAAGGGGGCAGCGCTGCCTCTCACATGGGGGTACTACAGCACCATACAGGGGGCAGCGCTGCCTCTCACACGGGGGTACTACAGCACCATACAGGGGGGCAGCGCTGCCTCTCACATGGGGGTACTACAGCACCATACAGGGGGCAGCGCTGCCTCTCACATGGGGGTACTACAGCACCATACAGGGGGCAGCGCTGCCTCTCACATGGGGGTACTACAGCACCATACAGAGGGCAGCGCTGCCTCTCACACGGGGGTACTACAGCACCATACAGGGGGGCAGCGCTGCCTCTCACATGGGGGTACTACAGCACCATACAGGGGGCAGCGCTGCCTCTCACATGGGGGTACTACAGCACCATACAGGGGGCAGCGCTGCCTCTCACACGGGGGTACTACAGCACCATACAGAGGGCAGCGCTGCCTCTCACACGGGGGTACTACAGCACCATACAGGGGGGCAGCGCTGCCTCTCACACGGGGGTACTACAGCACCATACAGGGGGCAGCGCTGCCTCTCACATGGGGGTACTACAGCACCATACAGGGGGCAGCGCTGCCTCTCACACGGGGGTACTACAGCACCATACAAGGGGCAGCGCTGCCTCTCACATGGGGGTACTACAGCACCATACAGAGGGCAGCGCTGCCTCTCACACGGGGGTACTACAGCACCATACAAGGGGCAGCACTGCCTCTCACATGGGGGTACTAAAGCACCATACAGGGGGCAGCACTGCCTCTCACATGGGGGTACTACAGCACCATACAGGGGGCAGCGCTGCCTCTCACATGGGGGTACTACAGCACCATACAGGGGGGCAGCGCTGCCTCTCACACGGGGGTACTACAGCACCATACAGGGGGGCAGCACTGCCTCTCACATGGGGGTACTACAGCACCATACAGGGGGCAGTGCTGCCTCTCACATGGGGGTACTACAGCACCATACAGGGGGCAGCGCTGCCTCTCACACGGGGGTACTACAGCACCATACAGGGGGGAAGCGCTGCCTCTCACACGGGGGTACTACAGCACCATACAGGGGGCAGCGCTGCCTCTCACATGGGGGTACTACAGCACCATACAGGGGGCAGTGCTGCCTCTCACATGGGGGTACTACAGCACCATACAGGGGGCAGCGCTGCCTCTCACACGGGGGTACTACAGCACCATACAGGGGGGCAGCACTGCCTCTCACATGGGGGTACTACAGCACCATACAGGGGGCAGTGCTGCCTCTCACATGGGGGTACTACAGCACCATACAGGGGGCAGCGCTGCCTCTCACACGGGGGTACTACAGCACCATACAGGGGGGCAGCGCTGCCTCTCACACGGGGGTACTACAGCACCATACAGGGGGCAGCGCTGCCTCTCACATGGGGGTACTACAGCACCATACAGGGGGGCAGCGCTGCCTCTCACACGGGGGTACTACAGCACCATACAAGGGGGCAGCGCTGCCTCTCACATGGGGGTACTACAGCACCATACAGGGGGCAGCACTGCCTCTCACATGGGGGTACTACAGCACCATACAGGGGGCAGCACTGCCTCTCACATGGGGGTACTACAGCACCATACAGGGGGCAGCGCTGCCTCTCACATGGGGGTACTACAGCACCATACAGGGGGCAGCGCTGCCTCTCACATGGGGGTACTACAGCACCATACAGGGGGGCAGCGCTGCCTCTCACACGGGGGTACTACAGCACCATACAAGGGGGCAGCGCTGCCTCTCACATGGGGGTACTACAGCACCATACAGGGGGCAGCACTGCCTCTCACATGGGGGTACTACAGCACCATACAGGGGGGCAGCGCTGCCTCTCACACGGGGGTACTACAGCACCATACAAGGGGGCAGCGCTGCCTCTCACATGGGGGTACTACAGCACCATACAGGGGGGCAGCCCTGCCTCTCACACGGGGGTACTACAGCACCATACAAGGGGGCAGCCCTGCCTCTCACACGGGGGTACTACAGCACCATACAAGGGGGCAGCGCTGCCTCTCACATGGGGGTACTACAGCACCATACAGGGGGCAGCACTGCCTCTCACATGGGGGTACTACAGCACCATACAGGGGGGCAGCGCTGCCTCTCACACGGGGGTACTACAGCACCATACAAGGGGGCAGCGCTGCCTCTCACATGGGGGTACTACAGCACCATACAGGGGGCAGCACTGCCTCTCACATGGGGGTACTACAGCACCATACAGAGGGCAGCGCTGCCTCTCACACGGGGGTACTACAGCACCATACAAGGGGCAGCACTGCCTCTCACATGGGGGTACTACAGCACCATACAGGGGGCAGCACTGCCTCTCACATGGGGGTACTACAGCACCATACAGGGGGCAGCGCTGCCTCTCACACGGGGGTACTACAGCACCATACAGGGGGCAGCGCTGCCTCTCACATGGGGGTACTACAGCACCATACAAGGGGGCAGCACTGCCTCTCACATGGGGGTACTACAGCACCATACAGGGGGGCAGCGCTGCCTCTCACACGGGGGTACTACAGCACCATACAAGGGGGCAGCGCTGCCTCTCACATGGGGGTACTACAGCACCATACAGGGGGCAGCACTGCCTCTCACATGGGGGTACTACAGCACCATACAGGGGGCAGCACTGCCTCTAACACGGGGGTACTACAGCACCATACAGGGGGCAGCACTGCCTCTCACATGGGGGTACTACAGCACCATACAGGGGGCAGCACTGCCTCTCACATGGGGGTACTACAGCACCATACAGGGGGCAGCACTGCCTCTCACATGGGGGTACTACAGCACCATACAGGGGGCAGCGCTGCCTCTCACACGGGGGTACTACAGCACCATACAGGGGGCAGCGCTGCCTCTCACATGGGGGTACTACAGCACCATACAGGGGGCAGCACTGCCTCTCACACGGGGGTACTACAGCACCATACAGGGGGCAGCGCTGCCACTCACATGGGGGTACTACAGCACCATACAGGGGGCAGCACTGCCTCTCACATGGGGGTACTACAGCACCATACAGGGGGGCAGCGCTGCCTCTCACACGGGGGTACTACAGCACCATACAAGGGGGCAGCGCTGCCTCTCACATGGGGGTACTACAGCACCATACAGGGGGCAGCACTGCCTCTCACATGGGGGTACTACAGCACCATACAGGGGGGCAGCGCTGCCTCTCACATGGGGGTACTACAGCACCATACAGGGGGGCAGCGCTGCCTCTCACACGGGGGTACTACAGCACCATACAGGGGGCAGCACTGCCTCTCACATGGGGGTACTACAGCACCATACAAGGGGCAGCACTGCCTCTAACACGGGGGTACTACAGCACCATACAGGGGGCAGCACTGCCTCTCACATGGGGGTACTACAGCACCATACAGGGGGGCAGCGCTGCCTCTCACATGGGGGTACTACAGCACCATACAGGGGGGCAGCGCTGCCTCTCACACGGGGGTACTACAGCACCATACAGGGGGCAGCACTGCCTCTCACATGGGGGTACTACAGCACCATACAGGGGGCAGCACTGCCTCTAACACGGGGGTACTACAGCACCATACAGGGGGCAGCACTGCCTCTCACATGGGGGTACTACAGCACCATACAGGGGGCAGCGCTGCCTCTCACACGGGGGTACTACAGCACCATACAAGGGGCAGCACTGCCTCTAACACGGGGGTACTACAGCACCATACAGGGGGCAGCACTGCCTCTCACATGGGGGTACTACAGCACCATACAGGGGGGCAGCGCTGCCTCTCACATGGGGGTACTACAGCACCATACAGGGGGGCAGCGCTGCCTCTCACACGGGGGTACTACAGCACCATACAGGGGGCAGCACTGCCTCTCACATGGGGGTACTACAGCACCATACAGGGGGCAGCACTGCCTCTAACACGGGGGTACTACAGCACCATACAGGGGGCAGCACTGCCTCTCACATGGGGGTACTACAGCACCATACAGGGGGCAGCGCTGCCTCTCACACGGGGGTACTACAGCACCATACAGGGGGCAGCGCTGCCTCTCACATGGGGGTACTACAGCACCATACAGGAGGCAGCGCTGCCTCTCACACGGGGGTACTACAGCACCATACAGGGGGCAGCACTGCCTCTCACACGGGGGTACTACAGCACCATACAGGGGGCAGCGCTGCCTCTCACACGGGGGTACTACAGCACCATACAGGGGGCAGCACTGCCTCTCACATGGGGGTACTACAGCACCATACAGGGGGGCAGCACTGCCTCTCACACGGGGGTACTACAGCACCATACAGGGGGCAGCGCTGCCTCTCACACGGGGGTACTACAGCACCATACAGGGGGCAGCACTGCCTCTCACACGGGGGTACTACAGCACCATACAGGGGGCAGCGCTGCCTCTCACACGGGGGTACTACAGCACCATACAGGGGGCAGCACTGCCTCTCACATGGGGGTACTACAGCACCATACAGGGGGCAGCGCTGCCTCTCACACGGGGGGTACTACAGCACCATACAGGGGGCAGCACTGCCTCTCACATGGGGGTACTACAGCACCATACAGGAGGCAGCACTGCCTCTCACACGGGGGTACTACAGCACCATACAGGGGGCAGCGCTGCCTCTCACACGGGGGTACTACAGCACCATACAGGGGGCAGCACTGCCTCTCACATGGGGGTACTACAGCACCATACAGGGGGCAGCGCTGCCTCTCACACGGGGGGTACTACAGCACCATACAGGGGGGCAGCGCTGCCTCTCACACGGGGGTACTACAGCACCATACAGGGGGCAGCGCTGCCTCTCACACGGGGGTACTACAGCACCATACAGGGGGGAGTAGTGAACCTTTAGGGCTGTACCTGGCTGAAGTCCAGCAGGGATCCGGTGGTGTCGGACTGGGCCGAGGGGTTCAGCTCCTTGTGATCCAAGCGCTTATAGAACTTTTCAAACATGTCTGTCTCAGCTTTGAGCGTGGAGAGAAGAAGGCTGCAAAAGAAAGAAGTCTGCCATATAGGGGGGACGTGAAGGGGCCGGATAGAGGGGTGGGCTAAGGAGGAGAAAAGACGGAGAGATTAGGACGGGTGTAGGAAGTGGTAGTATACGGCGAGAGACACGGAGCAGGGATTGTGTGCCCCGATACATGTATATATGTGACTTGTACCGGACAGTATATAGGACGTGTGCACACACATTATATTATATACTGTATATATAGGGGGTGCAGATATATATAGGGGGTGCAGATATATATAGGGGGTGCAGATATATATAGGGGGTGCAGATATATATAGGGTGCAGATATATGTATATAGGGTGCAGATATATATATAGGGGTGCACATATATAGGGGGAGTGCAGATATATATAGGGGAGTGCAGATATATATATCTAGGGGTGCAGATATATATAGGGGGAGTGTAGATATACGGGGTGCACATATATATAGGGGGAGTACAGATATATATAGGGGGAGTACAGATATATATAGGGGGAGTGCAGATATATATAGGGGGAGTGCAGATATATATAGGGGGAGTGCAGATATATATAGGGGGAGTGCAGATATATATATACGGGGTGCAGATATATATATACGGGGTGCAGATATATATATACGGGGTGCAGATATATATATACGGGGTGCAGATATATATATACGGGGTGCAGATATATATACGGGAGTGCAGATATATATACGGGGGTGCAGATATATATACGGGGGTGCAGATATATATACGGGGGTGCAGATATATATACGGGGGTGCAGATATATATACGGGGGTGCAGATATATATATATATAGGAGTGCAGATATATATACGGGGTGCAGATATATATACGGGGGTGCAGATATATATGGGGGTGCAGATATATATGGGGGTGCAGATATATATGGGGGTGCAGATATATATATATAGGAGTGCAGATATATATACGGGGTGCAGATATATATACGGGGTGCAGATATATATACGGGGGTGCAGATATATATACCGGGGTGCAGATATATATACCGGGGTGCAGATATATATACCGGGGTGCAGATATATATACCGGGGTGCAGATATATATACCGGGGTGCAGATATATATACCGGGGTGCAGATATATATACCGGGGTGCAGATATATATACCGGGGTGCAGATATATATAGGGGGTGCAGATATATATAGGGGGGTGCAGATATATATAGGGGGTGCAGATATATATACGGGGTGCAGATATATATACGGGGGTGCAGATATATATACGGGGGTGCAGATATATATAGGGGAGTGGGGGTGCAGATATATATACGGGGGTGCAGATATATATAGGGGAGTGCAGATATAATAATAATAATAATAATAATAATAAATGTTATTTTTATAGCGCTGACATATTCCGCAGCACTTTACATTTCAGAGGGGACTTGTACAGACAATAGACATTACAGCATAACAATAATCACATAGATTATAACAAATACCAAGAGGAGTGAGGGCCCTGCTCGCAAGCTTACAGTCTATGAGGAAAGAGGGAGACACGAAAGGTGGGTGGTAACAGTTGCCCTGATTGTATGGACCAGCCATAATGTTAAGTGTGTAACAGTACAGACACAGAGGGCTAATGGATGCATAAAGCATGTGGGAACATGATGCTGGGAACCTGGTTATGGTAAAACTTTTGGCTCTGCCACACAGGGATAGGTTAGGTTAATGTGTTGAGGCGATAGGCCAGTCTGAATAAATGCGTTTTCAGGACACGCTTAAAATTGTGGGGATTGGGGACTAATCGTATTGACCTGGGAAGTGCATTCCAAAGAATTGGCGCAGCACGTGTAAAGTCTTGGAGACGGGAGTGGGAGGTTCTGATTATTGAGGATGCTAACCTCAGGTCATCAGCAGAACGGAGGGCGCGGGTAGGGTGGTATACTGAAACAAGGGAGGAGCTGTAGGGTGGTGCTGAGCCATGGAGGGCTTTGTGGGTGAGGGTAATAAGTTTATACTGAATTCTGGAGTGGATGGGTAGCCAGTGTAATGACTGGCACAAGGTAGAGGCATCGGTGTAACGATTGGTGAGGAATATGATCCTGGCTGCAGCATTCAAGACAGATTGGAGAGGGGAGAGTTTGGTAAGAGGGAGACCGATCAGAAGAGAGTTACAATAGTCCAGACGAGAATGAATAAGAGAAACAGTAAGAGTTTTTGCAGAGTCAAAAGTAAGAAAAGGTCGAATTCTAGAAATGTTTTTGAGGTGCAGAATATAGGGGGTGTAGATATATATACGGGGTGCAGATATATATAGGGGGAGTGCAGATATATATAGGGGGAGTGCAGATATATATAGGGGGAGTGCAGATATATATGGGGGAGTGCAGATATATATAGGGGGAGTGCAGATATATATAGGGGGAGTGCAGATATATATAGGGGGAGTGCAGATATATATATAGGGGGAGTGCAGATATATATAGGGGGAGTGCAGATATATATAGGGGGAGTGCAGATATATATAGGGGGAGTGTAGATATATATAGGGGGGGTGTAGATATATATAGGGGGTGCAGATATATATACACGGGGTGCAGATATATATAGGGGGTGCAGATATATATAGGGGTGCAGATATATATAGGGGGTGTAGATATATATACGGGGTGCAGATATATATAGGGTGTGTAGATATATATAGGGGGTGTAGATATATATAGGGGGTGTAGATATATATATACAGGGTGCAGATATATATAGGGGAGTGTAGATATACACTCACTGGCCACTTTATTAGGTACACCTGTCCAACTGTGTGTTAAGACTTAATTTCTAATCAGCCAATCACATGGCGGCAACTCAGTGCATTTAGGCATGTAGACATGGTCAAGACAATCTCCTGCAGTTCAAACCGAGCATCAGTATGGGGAAGAAAGGTGACTTGAGTGCCTTTGAACGTGGCATGATTGTTGGTGCCAGAAGGGCTGGTCTGAGAATTTCAGAAACTGCTGATCTACTGGGATTTTCACGCACAACCATCTCTAGGGTTTACAGAGAATGGTCCGAAAAAGAAAAAAAATCCAGTGAGCGGCAGTTCTGTGGCCGGAAATGCCATGTTGATGCCAGAGGTCAG
This sequence comes from Dendrobates tinctorius, assembly GCF_039654945.1. NCBI lineage: Eukaryota > Metazoa > Chordata > Amphibia > Anura > Dendrobatidae > Dendrobates > Dendrobates tinctorius. The sequence goes on from NW_027362112.1 coordinate 600,256, forward strand.
AGGAGAATGGGCAGACTGGTTCGAGCTGATAGAAAGGCAACAGTGACTCAAATTGCCACCCGTTACAACCAAGGTAGGCAGAAGAGCATCTCTGAACGCACAGTGCGTCGAACTTTGAGGCAGATGGGCTACAGCAGCAGAAGACCACACTGGGTACCACTCCTCTCAGCTAAGAACAGGAAACTGAGGCTACAATTTGCACAAGCTCATCGAAATTGGACAGTAGAAGATTGGAAAAACGTTGCCTGGTCTGATGAGTCTCGATTTCTGCTGCGACATTCGGATGGTAGGGTCAGAATTTGGCGTAAACAACATGAAAGCATGGATCCATCCTGCCTTGTATCAACGGTTCAGGCTGGTGGTGGTGGTGTCATGGTGTGGGGAATTTTTTCTGGGCACTCTTTGGGCCCCTTGGTACCAATTGAGCATCGTTGCAATGCCACAGCCTACCTGAGTATTGTTGCTGACCATGTCCATCCCTTTATGACCACAATGTACCCAACATCTGATGGCTACTTTCAGCAGGATAATGCGCCATGTCATAAAGCTCGAATCATCTCAGATTGGTTTCTTGAACATGACAATGAGTTCACTGTACTCAAATGGCCTCCTCAGTCACCAGATCTCAATCCAATAGAGCATCTTTGGGATGTGGTGGAACGGGAGATTCGCATCAGGGATGTGCAGCCGACAAATCTGCGCCAACTGTGTGATGCCATCATGTCAATATGGTCCAAAATCTCTGAGGAATGCTTCCAGCACCTTGTTGAATCTCTGCCATGAAGAATTGAGGCAGTTCTGAAGGCAAAAGGGGGTCCGACCCCTTACTAGCATGGTGTACCTAATAAAGTGGCCAGTGAGTGTATATATAGGGGGTGTAGATATATATATAGGGTGTGTAGATATATATAGGGGGTGTAGATATATATAGGGGGTGTAGATATATATATATATAGGGGGTGTAGATATATATAGGGGGTGTAGATATATAGGGGTGCACATATATAGGGGGTGTAGATATATATAGGGGTAGTGCAGATATATAGGGGGTGTAGAGATATATATATATAGGGGGTGCAGATATATATGTAGGGGGTGCAGATATATATGTAGGGGGTGCAGATATATATGTAGGGGTGTAGATATATATATATAGGGGGTGTAGATATATATGTAGGGGGTGCAGATATATATGTAGGGGGTGTAGATATATATATATATATATATAGGGGGTGCAGATATATATGTAGGGGGTGCAGATATATATGTAGGGGGTGCAGATATATATGTAGGGGGTGTAGATATATATATAGGGGGTGTAGATATATATGTAGGGGGTGCAGATATATATGTAGGGGGTGTAGATATATATATATATATAGGGGGTGCAGATATATATGTAGGGGGTGCAGATATATATATAGGGGTGCAGATATATATGTAGGGGGTGTAGATATATATATAGGGGGTGCAGATATATATGTAGGGGGTGCAGATATATATGTAGGGGGTGCAGATATATATATATAGGGGTGCAGATATATATATAGGGGGTGTATATATATATATATATATATAGGGGGTGCAGATATATATGTAGGGGGTGCAGATATATATATATATAGGGGTGCAGATATATATGTAGGGGGTGTAGATATATATATGTAGGGGGTGCAGATATATATGTAGGGGGTGCAGATATATATGTAGGGGGTGCAGATATATATATAGGGGTGCAGATATATATGTAGGGGGTGCAGATATATATAGGGGTGCAGATATATATGTAGGGGGTGTAGATATATATGTAGGGGGTGCAGATATATATATGTAGGGGGTGCATATATATATGTAGGGGGTGCAGATATATATATAGGGGTGCAGATATATATGTAGGGGGTGTAGATATATATGTAGGGGGTGCAGATATATATGTAGGGGGTGCAGATATATATACGGGGTGCAGATATATATGTAGGGGGTGTAGATATATATAGGGGGTGTAGATATATATGTAGGGGGTGCAGATATATATATAGGGGTGCAGATATATATGTAGGGGGTGTAGATATATATATAGGGGTGCAGATATATATGTAGGGGGTGTAGATATATATGTAGGGGGTGCAGATATATATATAGGGGTGCAGATATATATGTAGGGGGTGTAGATATATATATAGGCGTGCAGATATATATGTAGGGGGTGTAGATATATATGTAGGGGGTGTAGATATATATATAGGGGGTGTAGATATATATGTAGGGGTGTATATATATATATATAGGGGGTGTAGATATATATGTAGGGGGTGTAGATATATATATATAGGGGGTGTAGATATATATGTAGGGGGTGTAGCTATATATATATAGGGGGTGTAGATATATATGTAGGGGGTGTAGATATATATATATAGGGGGTGTAGATATATATGTAGGGGGTGTAGATATATATGTAGGGGGTGTAGATATATATATATATAGGGGGTGTAGATATATATGTAGGGGGTGTAGATATATATGTAGGGGTGCAGATATATATATATAGGGGGTGTAGATATATATAGGGGTGTAGATATATATAGGGGTGCAGATATATATATATATAGGGGTGCAGATATATATATATATAGGGATAGGGGGTGTAGATATATAGGGGTGCAGATATATAGGGGTGCAGATATATATATATATAGGGGGTGTAGATATACAGTGGGGCAAAAAAGTATTTAGTCAGTCAGCAATAGTGCAAGTTCCACCACTTAAAAAGATGAGAGGCGTCTGTAATTTACATCATAGGTAGACCTCAACTATGGGAGACAAACTGAGAAAAAAAAATCCAGAAAATCACATTGTCTGGGTTTTTTTTCATTTTATTTGCATATTATGGTGGAAAATAAGTATTTGGTCAGAAACAAAATTTCATCTCAATACTTTGTGATATATCCTTTGTTGGCAATGACAGAGGTCAAACGTTTTCTGTAAGTCTTCACAAGGTTGCCACACACTGTTGTTGGTATGTTGGCCCATTCCTCCATGCAGATCTCCTCTAGAGCAGTGATGTTTTTGGCTTTTCGCTTGGCAACACGGACTTTCAACTCCCTCCAAAGGTTTTCTATAGGGTTGAGATCTGGAGACTGGCTGGGCCACTCCAGGACCTTGAAATGCTTCTTACGAAGCCACTCCTTCGTTGCCCTGGCGCTGTGCTTTGGATCATTGTCATGTTGAAAGACCCAGCCACGTTTCATCTTCAATGCCCTTGCTGATGGAAGGAGGTTTGCACTCAAAATCTCACGATACATGGCCCCATTCATTCTTTCATGTACCCGGATCAGTCGTCCTGGCCCCTTTGCAGAGAAACAGCCCCAAAGCATGATGTTTCCACCACCATGCTTTACAGTAGGTATGGTGTTTGATGGATGCAACTCAGTATTCTTTTTCCTCCAAACACGACAAGTTGTGTTTCTACCAAACAGTTCCAGTTTGGTTTCATCAGACCATAGGACATTCTCCCAAAACTCCTCTGGATCATCCAAATGCTCTCTAGCAAACTTCAGACGGGCCCGGACATGTACAGGCTTAAGCAGTGGGACACGTCTGGCACTGCAGGATCTGAGTCCATGGTGGCGTAGTGTGTTACTTATGGTAGGCCTTGTTACATAGGTCCCAGCTCTCTGCAGTTCATTCACTAGGTCCCCCCGCGTGGTTCTGGGATTTTTGCTCACCGTTCTTGTGATCATTCTGACCCCACGGGGTGGGATTTTGCGTGGAGCACCAGATCGAGGGAGATTATCAGTGGTCTTGTATGTCTTCCATTTTCTAATTATTGCTCCCACAGTTGATTTCTTCACTCCAAGCTGGTTGGCTATTGCAGATTCAGTCTTCCCAGCCTGGTGCAGGGCTACAATTTTGTTTCTGGTGTCCTTTGACAGCTCTTTGGTCTTCACCATAGTGGAGTTTGGAGTCAGACTGTTTGAGGGTGTGCACAGGTGTCTTTTTATACTGATAACAAGTTTAAACAGGTGCCATTACTACAGGTAATGAGTGGAGGAAAGAGGAGACTCTTAAAGAAGAAGTTACAGGTCTGTGAGAGCCAGAAATCTTGATTGCTTGTTTCTGACCAAATACTTATTTTCCACCATAATATGCAAATAAAATGAAAAAAAAACAGACAATGTGATTTTCTGGATTTTTTTTCTCAGTTTGTCTCCCATAGTTGAGGTCTACCTATGATGTAAATTACAGACGCCTCTCATCTTTTTAAGTGGTGGAACTTACACTATTGCTGACTGACTAAATACTTTTTTGCCCCACTGTATATAGGGGTGCAGATATATATAGGGGTGCAGATATATATATATATATATATATAGGGGTGCAGATATATATAGGGGTGCAGATATATATATATAGGGGGTGCAGATATATATATAGGGGTGCAGATATATATATATATAGGGGTGCAGATATATATAGGGGTGCAGAGATATATATAGGGGTGCAGATATATATATAGGGGTGCAGATATATATATAGGGGTGCAGATATATATATAGGGGTGTAGATATATAGGGGGGTGCAGATATATAGGGGGGTGCAGATATATATAGGGGGTGCAGATATATATAGGGGTGCAGATATATATATAGGGGTGTAGATATATATAGGGGTGCAGATATATATATAGGGGGTGTAGATATATAGGGGGTGTAGATATATATAGGGGTGCAGATATATATAGGGGTGCAGATATATATATAGGGGGTGTAGATATATATAGGGGTGCAGATATATATATATAGGGGGTGTAGATATATATAGGGGTGCAGATATATATAGGGGTGCAGAGATATATAGGGGTGCAGAGATATATATAGGGGGTGCAGATATATATAGGGGGTGCAGATATATATAGGGGGTGCAGATATATATACGGGAGTGCAGATATATATACGGGAGTGCAGATATATATATATATAGGGGGTGTAGATATATATAGGGGTGCAGATATATATAGGGGTGCATATATATATATAGGGGTGTAGATATATATAGGGGTGTAGATATATATAGGGGTGCAGATATATATATATATATAGGGGGTGTAGATATATAGGGGGTGCAGATATATATAGGGGGGTGCAGATATATATATATAGGGGTGTAGATATATATAGGGGTGCAGATATATATATAGGGGGTGCAGATATATATAGGGGTGCAGATATATATAGGGGTGCAGATATATATATGTAGGGGGTGTAGATATATATATATATATATAGGGGGTGTAGATATATATGTAGGGGGTGCAGATATATATAGGGGTGCAGATATATATATAGGGGGTGCAGATATATATATGTAGGGGGTGTAGATATATATATATATAGGGGGTGTAGATATATATGTAGGGGGTGCAGATATATAGGGGTGCAGATATATATAGGGGGTGCAGATATATAGGGGTGCAGATATATAGGGGTGCAGATATATATATATGTAGGGGGTGTAGATATATATATATATATATATATATATATAGGGGGTGTAGATATATATGTAGGGGGTGCAGATATATATAGGGGTGTAGATATATATAGGGGTGCAGATATATATATAGGGGGTGCAGATATATATAGGGGTGCAGATATATATAGGGGTGCAGATATATATATGTAGGGGGTGTAGATATATATATATATATATATATATATATATATATAGGGGGTGTAGATATATATGTAGGGGGTGCAGATATATATAGGGGTGTAGATATATATAGGGGTGCAGATATATATATAGGGGGTGCAGATATATATAGGGGTGCAGATATATATATAGGGGGTGCAGATATATATATGTAGGGGGTGTAGATATATATATATAGGGGGTGTAGATATATATGTAGGGGGTGCAGATATATAGGGGTGCAGATATATATAGGGGTGCAGATATATAGGGGTGCAGATATATATATATGTAGGGGGTGTAGATATATATATATATATATATATATATATATATATATATATATATATAGGGGGTGTAGATATATATGTAGGGGGTGCAGATATATATATATAGGGGTGTAGATATATAGGGGGGTGCAGACATAGGCACAGGCCGCGGTACCCGGTGTCCCGGAGCAGGCCCCGCACTTGCTCGCCGCTCAGCCCGCTCACGGTCGCCTCCTCCCCGGACTCCGTCCTCACACTCTCCGCGTCCGTCTCCGCCATGGTTGTCAGGCGGACCCTCCGCGTCTGACGCTCCAGGGAGACGAGTCACGTGACACCTGCTCCTCCCGCCCCCCCATCACAGCCCGGCCAGCACTGCGCTAACCCCGCCCCGAGAGGCACCGATTTCCATACTAAACACCGCCCCCAACAGGAAGCAAAGTGTGTGTGGGGTGTGAGGGACAAGGGTCGGGATGTCGGGGTTCGGTATGTTGAGGTTTGGGCGCAGGATGCTGGGGTTCAGGATGTTCGGGTTCGGGATGTCGGGGTTCGGGATATCGGGGTTCTGGGCGCGGGATGTCGGGGTTCAGGATGTCGGGGAGCGGGCTCTCGGGGGGTTCAGGGCTCAGGCTCTCGGGATGTCGGGGTTCGGGATGTCGGGGTTCGGTATGTTGAGGTTTGGGCGCAGGATGCTGGGGTTCAGGATGTTCGGGTTCGGGATGTCGGGGTTCGGGATATCGGGGTTCTGGGCCCGGGATGTCGGGGTTCAGGATGTCGGGGAGCGGGCTCTCGGGGGGTTCAGGGCTCAGGCTCTCGGGATGTCGGGGTTCGGGATGTCGGGGTTCGGGATGTCGGGGTTCGGGATGTCGCGGTTCGGGATGTCGGGGTTCGGGATGTCGCGGTTCGGGATGTCGGGGTTCGGGATGTCGCGGTTCGGGATGTCGGGGTTCGGGATGTCGGGGTTCGGGATGTCGCGGTTCGGGATGTCGCGGTTCGGGATGTCGGGGTTCGGGATGTCGCGGTTCGGGATGTCGGGGTTCGGGATGTCGCGGTTCGGGATGTCGGGGTTCGGGATGTCGCGGTTCGGGATGTCGCGGTTCGGGATGTCGGGGTTCGGGATGTCGCGGTTCGGGATGCTGGGGTTCGGGATGTCGGGGTTCGGATGTCGGGGTTCGGGATGTCGGGGTTCGGGATGTCAGGGTTCGGGATGTCGGGGTTCGGGATGCTGGGGTTCGGGATGTCGGAGTTCGGGATGTCTGAGTTCGGGATGCTGGGGTTCGGGATGTCGGGGTTCGGGATGCTGGGGTTCGGGATGTCGGGGTTCGGATGTCGGGGTTCGGGATGTCGGGGTTCGGGATGTCGCGGTTCGGGATGCTGGGGTTCGGGATGTCGGGGTTCGGGATGTCGGGGTTCGGGATGTCGGGGTTCGGGATGCTGGGGTTCGGGATGTCGGGGTTCGGATGTCGGGGTTCGGGATGCTGGGGTTCTGGATGTCGGGGTTCTGGGTGCTGGATGTCGGGGTTCGGGATGTCGGGGTTCTGGGTGCTGGATGTCGGGGTTCGGGATGTCGGGGTTCGGGATGTCGGGGTTCGGGATGCTGGGGTTCGGGATGTCGGGGTTCGGATGTCGGGGTTCGGGATGTCGGGGTTCTGGATGTCGGGGTTCTGGGTGCTGGATGTCGGGGTTCGGGATGTCGGGGTTCTGGGTGCTGGATGTCGGGGTTCGGGATGTCGGGGTTCTGGGTGCTGGATGTCGGGGTTCTGGGTGCTGGATGTCGGGGTTCAGGATGTCGGGGTTCAGGATGTCGGGGCGTGGGCTCTCGGGGTTCAGGGCGCAGGCTCTCGGGATGCTGGGGTTCGGAATGTCGGGGTTCGGATGTCGGGGTTCGGGATGCTGGGGTTCTGGATGTCGGGGTTCGGGATGTCGGGGTTCTGGGTGCTGGATGTCAGGGTTCGGGATGTCGGGGTTCTGGGTGCTGGATGTCGGGGTTCTGGGTGCTGGATGTCGGGGTTCAGGATGTCGGGGCGTGGGCTCTCGGGGTTCAGGGCGCAGGCTCTCGGGATGCTGGGGTTCGGGATGTCGGGGTTCGGATGTCGGGGTTCGGGATGCTGGGGTTCGGGATGTCGGGGTTCGGGATGTCGGGGTTCTGGGTGCTGGATGTCGGGGTTCGGGATGTCGGGGTTCTGGGTGCTGGATGTCGGGGTTCTGGGTGCTGGATGTCGGGGTTCGGGATGTCGGGGTTCAGGATGTCGGGGCGTGGGCTCTCAGGGTTCAGGGCGCAGGCTCTCGGGATGCTGGGGTTCCGGATGTCCGAGTTCGGGATGTCGGGGTTCAGGATATTGGGGTTCGGGATGTCCGGGTTCGGGATGTCGGGCTCTCGGGGTGCTGGGGTTCGGGATGTCGGGGTTCGGGATGCTGGGGCTCGGGATGTCGGGGTTCGGGATATTGGGGTTCGGGATGTCCGGGTTCGGGATGTCGGGCTTCGGGATGTCAGGGTTCGGGATATTGGGGTTCGGGATGTCCGGGTTCGGGATGTCGGGGCTCAGGATGTCGGGGTGTGGGCTCTCGGGGTGCTGGGGTTTTGGATGTCGGGGTTCGGGATTTCGGGGTTCGGGATGCTGGGGCTCGGGATGTCGGGGTTCGGGATGTCGGGGTTCGGGATGTCGGGGTTCGGGATGTCGGGGTTCGGGATGTCGGGGTTCGGGATGTCCGGTTTCAGAATGTCGGGGTTCGGGATGTCCGGGTTCGGGACGTCTAGGTTCGGGATGTCGGGGTTCTTGGCGCAGGCTCTCGGGATGTCAGGGTTCTGGGTGCTGGATGTCGGGGTTCGGGATGTCGGGGTTCTGGGTGCTGGATGTCGGGGTTCGGGATGTCGGGGTTCGTGATGTCGGGGTTCGGGATGTCGCGGTTCGGGATGTCGGGGTTCGGGATGTCGGGGTTCGGGATGCTGGGGTTTGGGATGTCCGGGCTCGGGATGTTTGGGTTCTGGACGCGGGTTGTCGGGATGTCGGGGTTCGGGATGTCGGGGTTCGAGATGTCGGGGTTCGGGATGTCGGGGTTCGGGATGTCGCGGTTCGGGATGTCGGGGTTCGGGATGTCGCGGTTCGGGATGTCGGGGTTCGGGATGTCGGGGTTCGGGATGTCGGGGTTCGGGATGTCGCGGTTCGGGATGTCGGGGTTCGGGATGTCGCGGTTCGGGATGTCGGGGTTCGGGATGTCGCGGTTCGGGATGTCGCGGTTCGGGATGTCGGGGTTCGGGATGTCGCGGTTCGGGATGTCGGGGTTCGGGATGTCGCGGTTTGGGATGTCGGGGTTCGGGATGTCGCGGTTCGGGATGTCGCGGTTCGGGATGTCGGGGTTCGGGATGTCGCGGTTCGGGATGCTGGGGTTCGGGATGTCGGGGTTCGGATGTCGGGGTTCGGGATGTCGGGGTTCGGGATGTCGGGGTTCGGGATGTCGGGGTTCGGGATGCTGGGGTTCGGGATGTCGGGGTTCGGGATGTCTGAGTTCGGGATGCTGGGGTTCGGGATGTCGGGGTTCGGGATGCTGGGGTTCGGGATGTCGGGGTTCGGATGTCGGGGTTCGGGATGTCGGGGTTCGGGATGTCGCGGTTCGGGATGCTGGGGTTCGGGATGTCGGGGTTCGGGATGTCGGGGTTCGGGATGTCGGGGTTCGGGATGCTGGGGTTCGGGATGTCGGGGTTCGGATGTCGGGGTTCGGGATGCTGGGGTTCTGGATGTCGGGGTTCTGGGTGCTGGATGTCGGGGTTCGGGATGTCGGGGTTCTGGGTGCTGGATGTCGGGGTTCGGGATGTCGGGGTTCGGGATGTCGGGGTTCGGGATGCTGGGGTTCGGGATGTCGGGGTTCGGATGTCGGGGTTCGGGATGTCGGGGTTCTGGATGTCGGGGTTCTGGGTGCTGGATGTCGGGGTTCGGGATGTCGGGGTTCTGGGTGCTGGATGTCGGGGTTCGGGATGTCGGGGTTCTGGGTGCTGGATGTCGGGGTTCTGGGTGCTGGATGTCGGGGTTCAGGATGTCGGGGTTCAGGATGTCGGGGCGTGGGCTCTCGGGGTTCAGGGCGCAGGCTCTCGGGATGCTGGGGTTCGGGATGTCGGGGTTCGGATGTCGGGGTTCGGGATGCTGGGGTTCTGGATGTCGGGGTTCGGGATGTCGGGGTTCTGGGTGCTGGATGTCAGGGTTCGGGATGTCGGGGTTCTGGGTGCTGGATGTCGGGGTTCTGGGTGCTGGATGTCGGGGTTCAGGATGTCGGGGCGTGGGCTCTCGGGGTTCAGGGCGCAGGCTCTCGGGATGCTGGGGTTCGGGATGTCGGGGTTCGGATGTCGGGGTTCGGGATGCTGGGGTTCGGGATGTCGGGGTTCGGGATGTCGGGGTTCTGGGTGCTGGATGTCGGGGTTCGGGATGTCGGGGTTCTGGGTGCTGGATGTCGGGGTTCTGGGTGCTGGATGTCGGGGTTCGGGATGTCGGGGTTCAGGATGTCGGGGCGTGGGCTCTCAGGGTTCAGGGCGCAGGCTCTCGGGATGCTGGGGTTCCGGATGTCCGAGTTCGGGATGTCGGGGTTCAGGATATTGGGGTTCGGGATGTCCGGGTTCGGGATGTCGGGCTCTCGGGGTGCTGGGGTTCGGGATGTCGGGGTTCGGGATGCTGGGGCTCGGGATGTCGGGGTTCGGGATATTGGGGTTCGGGATGTCCGGGTTCGGGATGTCGGGCTTCGGGATGTCAGGGTTCGGGATATTGGGGTTCGGGATGTCCGGGTTCGGGATGTCGGGGCTCAGGATGTCGGGGTGTGGGCTCTCGGGGTGCTGGGGTTTTGGATGTCGGGGTTCGGGATTTCGGGGTTCGGGATGCTGGGGCTCGGGATGTCGTGGTTCGGGATGTCGGGGTTCGGGATGTCGGGGTTCGGGATGTCGGGGTTCGGGATGTCCGGTTTCAGAATGTCGGGGTTCGGGATGTCCGGGTTCGGGACGTCTAGGTTCGGGATGTCGGGGTTCTTGGCGCAGGCTCTCGGGATGTCAGGGTTCTGGGTGCTGGATGTCGGGGTTCGGGATGTCGGGGTTCTGGGTGCTGGATGTCGGGGTTCGGGATGTCGGGGTTCGTGATGTCGGGGTTCGGGATGTCGCGGTTCGGGATGTCGGGGTTCGGGATGTCGGGGTTCGGGATGCTGGGGTTTGGGATGTCCGGGCTCGGGATGTTTGGGTTCTGGACGCGGGTTGTCGGGATGTCGGGGTTCGGGATGTCGGGGTTCGAGATGTCGGGGTTCGGGATGTCGGGGTTCGGGATGTCGCGGTTCGGGATGTCGGGGTTCGGAATGTCGCGGTTCGGGATGTCGCGGTTCGGGATGTCGGGGTTCGGGATGTCGGGGTTCGGGATGTCGGGGTTCGGGATGTCGCGGTTCGGGATGTCGGGGTTCGGGATGTCGCGGTTCGGGATGTCGGGGTTCGGGATGTCGCGGTTCGGGATGTCGCGGTTCGGGATGTCGGGGTTCGGGATGTCGCGGTTCGGGATGTCGGGATTCGGGATGTCGCGGTTCGGGATGTCGGGGTTCGGGATGTCGCGGTTCGGGATGTCGCGGTTCGGGATGTCGGGGTTCGGGATGTCGCGGTTCGGGATGTCGGGGTTCGGGATGTCGCGGTTCGGGATGTCGGGGTTCGGGATGTCGGGGTTCGGGATGTCGGGGTTCGGGATGTCGCGGTTCGGGATGTCGGGGTTCGGGATGTCGGGGTTCGGGATGTCGCGGTTCGGGATGTCGGGGTTCGGGATGTCGGGGTTCGGGATGTCGCGGTTCGGGATGTCGCGGTTCGGGATGTCGGGGTTCGGGATGTCGCGGTTCGGGATGTCGGGGTTCGGGATGTCGGGGTTCGGGATGTCGCGGTTCTGGATGTCGGGGTTCGGGATGTCGGGGTTCGGGATGTCGCGGTTCGGGATGTCGGGGTTCGGGATGTCGCGGTTCGGGATGTCGGGGTTCGGGATGTCGGGGTTCGGGATGTCGGGGTTCGGGATGTCGGGGTTCGGGATGTCGGGGTTCGGGATGTCGCGGTTCGGGATGTCGGGGTTCGGGATGTCGGGGTTCGGGATGTCGCGGTTCGGGATGTCGGGGTTCGGGATGTCGCGGTTCGGGATGTCGGGGTTCGGGATGTCGGGGTTCGGGATGTCGCGGTTCGGGATGTCGGGGTTCGGGATGTCGGGGTTCGGGATGTCGGGGTTCGGGATGTCGGGGTTCGGGATGTCGGGGTTCGGGATGTCGCGGTTCGGGATGTCGGGGTTCGGGATGTCGCGGTTCGGGATGTCGCGGTTCGGGATGTCGGGGTTCGGGATGTCGCGGTTCGGGATGTCGGGGTTCGGGATGTCGGGGTTCGGGATGTCGCGGTTCGGGATGTCGGGGTTCGGGATGTCGCGGTTCGGGATGTCGGGGTTCGGGATGTCGCGGTTCGGGATGTCTGGGTTCGGGATGTCGGGGTTCGGGATGTCGCGGTTCGGGATGTCGGGGTTCGGGATGTCGGGGTTCGGGATGTCGCGGTTCGGGATGTCGGGGTTCGGGATGTCGGGGTTCGGGATGTCGGGGTTCGGGATGTCGCGGTTCGGGATGTCGGGGTTCGGGATGTCGGGGTTCGGGATGTCGCGGTTCGGGATGTCGGGGTTCGGGATGTCGCGGTTCGGGATGTCGCGGTTCGGGATGTCGGGGTTCGGGATGTCGCGGTTCGGGATGTCGGGGTTCGGGATGTCGGGGTTCGGGATGTCGGGGTTCGGGATGTCGGGGTTCGGGATGTCGGGGTTCGGGATGTCGCGGTTCGGGATGTCGCGGTTCGGGATGTCGGGGTTCGGGATGTCGGGGTTCGGGATGTCGCGGTTCGGGATGTCGGGGTTCGGGATGTCGGGGTTCGGGATGTCGCGGTTCGGGATGTCGGGGTTCGGGATGTCGGGGTTCGGGATGTCGGGGTTCGGGATGTCGCGGTTCGGGATGTCGGGGTTCGGGATGTCGGGGTTCGGGATGTCGCGGTTCGGGATGTCGGGGTTCGGGATGTCGCGGTTCGGGATGTCGCGGTTCGGGATGTCGGGGTTCGGGATGTCGCGGTTCGGGATGTCGGGGTTCGGGATGTCGGGGTTCGGGATGTCGGGGTTCGGGATGTCGGGGTTCGGGATGTCGCGGTTCGGGATGTCGCGGTTCGGGATGTCGGGGTTCGGGATGCCGCGGTTCGGGATGTCGGGGTTCGGGATGTCGGGGTTTGGGATGCTGGGGTTCAGGATGCTGGGGTTCAGGATGCTGGGGTTTGGGATGTCCGGGCTCGGGATGTTTGGGTTCTGGACGCGGGTTGTCGGGATGTCAGGGTTCGGGATGTCGGGATGTCGCGGTTCGGGATGTCGGGGTTCGGGATGTCGCGGTTTGGGATGTCGGGGTTCGGGATGTTGCGGTTCGGGATGTCGGGGTTCGGGATGTCGCGGTTCGGGATGTCGCGGTTCGGGATGTCGGGGTTCGGGATGTCGGGGTTCGGGATGTCGGGGTTCGGGATGTCGGGGTTCGGGATGTCGGGGTTCGGGATGTCGCGGTTCGGGATGTCGGGGTTCGGGATGTCGCGGTTCGGGATGTCGCGGTTCGGGATGTCGCGGTTCGGGATGTCGGGGTTCGGGATGTCGGGGTTCGGGATGTCGCGGTTCGGGATGTCGGGGTTCGGGATGTCGGGGTTCGGGATGTCGGGGTTCGGGATGTCGGGGTTCGGGATGTCGCGGTTCGGGATGTCGCGGTTCGGGATGTCGCGGTTCGGGATGTCGGGGTTCGGGATGTCGGGGTTCGGGATGTCGCGGTTCGGGATGTCGGGGTTCGGGATGTCGGGGTTCGGGATGTCGCGGTTCGGGATGTCGGGGTTCGGGATGTCGGGGTTCGGGATGTCGCGGTTCGGGATGTCGGGGTTCGGGTTGTCGCGGTTCGGGATGTCGCGGTTCGGGATGTCGGGGTTCGGGATGTCGGGGTTCGGGATGTCGGGGTTCGGGATGTCGGGGTTCGGGATGTCGGGGTTCGGGATGTCGGGGCTCTCGGAGCAGCCCGTGAAGCAGCCGCCGGTAGTGCAGGGAGCGGCGCCGCCTTCCTCCGGCCTGCAGGGGTCGCTGTGCTCTGGAGGCGCCGCCCGTCCTTTCCTCGCCGTCAGTCCCGGAAGCCTGTGATCCCGGCCTGGCTGTGCTGTGTGCGGCCGCCTCTCTCCTCCTGCGAGCGGCCTCCCGCCGCCTCCCTGTCCCGGGGCCGCGGGGCTTGAGCTCCAGACCCCCCGCCGCCGCCATGCCAGGCCCGCAGGCCGGGAGCAGAGCCCGTGTGTACGCCGACGTGAACAGCCTGAGGAGCCGCGAATACTGGGACTATGAGGCGCACATCCCGAACTGGGGGTAACCGGGGGGAGTACGGAGGGGGGCACTCACAGGAGGGGAGTACGGAGGGGGGCACTCACAGGAGGGGAGTACGGAGGGGGGCACTCACAGGAGGGGAGTACGGAGGGGGGCACTCACAGGAGGGGAGTACGGAGGGGGGCACTCACAGGAGGGGAGTACGGAGGGGGGCACTCACAGGAGGGGAGTACGGAGGGGGGCACTCACAGGAGGGGAGTACGGAGGGGGGCACTCACAGGAGGGGAGTACGGAGGGGGGCACTCAAAGGAGGGGGGGCACTCACAGGAGGGGAGTACGGAGGGGGGCACTCACAGGAGGGGAGTACGGAGGGGGGCACTCAAAGGAGGGGGGGCACTCACAGGAGGGGAGTACGGAGGGGGGCACTCACAGGAGGGGAGTACGGAGGGGGGCACTCACAGGAGGGGAGTACGGAGGGGGGCACTCACAGGAGGGGAGTACGGAGGGGGGCACTCACAGGAGGGGAGTACGGAGGGGGGCATTCACAGGAGGGGAGTACGGAGGGGGGCACTCAGAGGAGGGGGGTACGGAGGGGGGCACTCAGAGGAGGGGGGTACGGAGGGGGGGCACTCACAGGAGGGGAGTACGGAGGGGGGCACTCACAGGAGGGGAGTACGGAGGGGGGCACTCACAGGAGGGGAGTACGGAGGGGGGCACTCACAGGAGGGGGGTACGGAGGGGGGGCACTCACAGGAGGGGAGTACGGAGGGGGGCACTCACAGGAGAGGGTACGGAGGGGGGCACTCACAGGAGGGCACTCAAAGGAGGGGAGTACGGAGGGGGGGCACTCAAAGGAGGGGAGTACGGAGGGGGGCACTCAAAGGAGGGGAGTACGGAGGGGGGCACTCACAGGAGGGGAGTACGGAGGGGGGCACTCACAGGAGGGGAGTACGGAGGGGGGCACTCACAGGAGGGGGGGCACTCACAGGAGGGGAGTACGGAGGGGGGCACTCACAGGAGGGGAGTACGGAGGGGGGCACTCAAAGGAGGGGAGTACGGAGGGGGGCACTCACAGGAGGGGGGTCACTCACAGGAGGGGAGTACGGAGGGGGGGCACTCAGGAGGGGAGTACGGAGGGGGGGCACTCACAGGAGGGGAGTACGGAGGGTGGGCACTCACAGGAGGGGAGTACGGAGGGGGGCACTCACAGGAGGGGAGTACGGAGGGGGGCACTCACAGGAGGGGAGTACGGAGGGGGGCACTCACAGGAGGGGAGTACGGAGGGGGGGCACTCACAGGAGGGGAGTACGGAGGTGGGCACTCACAGGAGGGGAGTACGGAGGGGGGGCACTCACAGGAGGGGGAGGGGCACTCACAGGAGGGGAGTACGGAGGGGGTCACTCACAGGAGGGGAGTACGGAGGGGGGCACTCACAGGAGGGGAGTACGGAGGGGGGGCACTCACAGGAGGGGGAGTACGGAGGGGGGGCACTCACAGGAGGGGAGTACGGAGGGGGGCACTCACAGGAGGGGAGTACGGAGGGGGGCACTCACAGGAGGGGAGGGGCACTCACAGGAGGGGAGTACGGAGGGGGTCACTCACAGGAGGGGAGTACGGAGGGGGGCACTCACAGGAGGGGAGTACGGAGGGGGGCACTCACAGGATGGGGGCACTCACAGGAGGGGAGTACGGAGGGGGGCACTCACAGGAGGGGGGTACGGAGGGGGGCACTCACAGGAGGGGAGTACGGAGGGGGGCACTCACAGGAGGGGAGTACGGAGGGGGGCACTCACAGGAGGGGGGCACTCACAGGAGGGGAGTACGGAGGGGTGGCACTCACAGGAGGAGAGTACGGAGGGGTGGCACTCACAGGAGGGGAGTACGGCGGGGGGGCACTAGACCGGAGGGGAGTATGGAGGGGGGGCACTAGACCGGAGGGGAGTACGGAGGGGGGGGCATACTTATTGGGTTTGATCCCCAGCGGGCGTATGGCGAAGGCAACGGACTGTTGAGGGGCTGATATGGGGCCGGACACTTGCGGGATGTGGAGTAGGACATCTGTTTCTGCTCGGCATTTTCGGCGCCGCTCGTCTCCCCGGTCTTATTCCCGTTTTTTTTTTTTAATTTATTTCAGGAACCACCCGGTCTTATTCCCGTTTTTTTTTTTTAATTTATTTCAGGAACCAAGAGGATTATCAGCTGGTGCGGAAGCTCGGCCGCGGGAAATACAGCGAGGTGTTCGAGGCCATAAACATCACCAACAATGAGAGGGTAGTAGTGAAGATCTTAAAGGTGGGCACATCTTCCCCGCCCCTTATGTCTGCTACCCCCCTCTTCCGTCTAATGTCCCCTTTCCCTCTTGCTTGTACTGCCCCTCCCCTTTCCCCTCCACTTAACCCCTCCCCCTCTGGCCTGCTTCCCCTCCTCTTCTCCCTCCCTCTCGCTTTTTATTTCCCTCCCCCTCGCGCCCTCTCGCTTTTTCTTTCCCCCTCTCGCTTTTTCTTTCCCCCCTCTCGCTTTTTCTTTCCCCCCTCTCGCTTTTTCTTTCCCCCCTCTCGCTTTTTCTTTCCCCCTCTCGCTTTTTCTTCCCCCCCTCTCGCTTTTTCTTCCCCCCCTCTCGCTTTTTCTTCCCCCCCTCTCGCTTTTTCTTCCCCCCCTCCCGCTTTTTCTTCCCTCCCTCCCGCTTTTTCTTCCCCCCCCCTCGCTTTTTCTTCCCTCCCTCCCGCTTTTTCTTCCTCCCTCTCTCTTTTTCTTCCCCCCCTCCCTCTCGTTTTTTCTTCCCCCCTCCCTCCCTCTCGTTTTTTCTTCCCCCCTCCCTCCCTCTCGCTTTTCTTCCCCCCTCCCTCCCTCTCGCTTTTTCTTCCCCCCCCCCTCCCTCCCTCTCGCTTTTTCTTCCCCCCCTCCCTCCCTCTCGCTTTTTCTTCCCCCCCCTCCCTCCCTCTCGCTTTTTCTTCCCCCCCTCCCTCCCTCTCGCTTTTTCTTCCCCCCTCCTCCCTCTCGCTTTTTCTTCCCCCCCCTCCCTCCCTCTCGCTTTTTCTTCCCCCCCCTCCCTCCCTCTCGCTTTTTCTTCCCCCCCCCTCCCTCTCGCTTTTTCTTCCCCCCTCCCTCCCTCTCGCTTTTTCTTCCCCCCCTCCCTCCCTCTCGCTTTTTCTTCCCCCCCCTCCCTCTCGCTTTTTCTTCCCCCCCCTCCCTCTCGCTTTTTCTTCCCCCCCCTCCCTCCCTCTCGCTTTTTCTTCCCCCCCCTCCCTCCCTCTCGCTTTTCTTCCCCCCCTCCCTCCCTCTCGCTTTTTCTTCCCCCCCTCCCTCCCTCTCGCTTTTTCTTCCCCCCCCCTCCCTCTCGCTTTTTCTTCCCCCCCTCCCTCCCTCTCGCTTTTTCTTCCCCCCCTCCCTCCCTCCCTCTCGCTTTTTCTTCCCCCCTCCCTCCCTCCCTCTCGCTTTTTCTTCCCCCCTCCCTCCCTCTCGCTTTTTCTTCCCCCCTCCCTCCCTCTCGCTTTTTCTTCCCCCCTCCCTCCCTCTCGCTTTTTCTTCCCCCCCTCCCTCCCTCCCTCTCGCTTTTTCTTCCCCCCCTCCCTCCCTCTCGCTTTTTCTTCCCCCCCTCCCTCCCTCTCGCTTTTTCTTCCCCCCCCTCCCTCCCTCTCGCTTTTTCTTCCCCCCCTCCCTCCCTCTCGCTTTTTCTTCCCCCCCCTCCCTCCCTCTCGCTTTTTCTTCCCCCCCCTCCCTCCCTCTCGCTTTTTCTTCCCCCCCCTCCCTCCCTCTCGCTTTTTCTTCCCCCCCCTCCCTCCCTCTCGCTTTTTCTTCCCCCCTCCCTCCCTCTCGCTTTTTCTTCCCCCCCCTCCCTCCCTCTCGCTTTTTCTTCCCCCCCTCCCTCCCTCCCTCTCGCTTTTTCTTCCCCCCCTCCCTCCCTCTCGCTTTTTCTTCCCCCCCCTCCCTCCCTCTCGCTTTTTCTTCCCCCCCCTCCCTCTCGCTTTTCCCTCTCGCTTTTTCTTCCCCCCTCCCTCCCTCTCTCTCGCTTTTTCTTCCCCCCTTCCCTCCCTCCCTCTCGCTTTTTCTTCCCCCCCTCCCTCCCTCTCGCTTTTTCTTCCCCCCCTCCCTCCCTCTCGCTTTTTCTTCCCCCCCTCCCTCCCTCTCGCTTTTTCTTCCCCCCCTCCCTCCCTCTCGCTTTTTCTTCCCCCCCTCCCCCCCTCCCTCCCGCTTTTTCTTCCCCCCCCTCCCTCCCTCTCGCTTTTTCTCCCCCCCCCTCCCTCTCGCTTTTTCTTCCCCCCCCCCTCCCTCTCGCTTTTTCTTCCCCCCCCTCCCTCCCTCTCGCTTTTTCTTCCCCCCCCCCGCTTTTTCTTCCCCCCCTCCCTCCCTCTCGCTTTTTCTTCCCCCCCCCCGCTTTTTCTTCCCCCCCTCCCTCCCTCTCGCTTTTTCTTCCCCCCCTCCCTCCCTCTCGCTTTTTCTTCCCCCCCTCCCTCCCTCTCGCTTTTTCTTCCCCCCCTCCCTCTCGCTTTTTCTTCCCCCCCCTCCCTCCCTCTCGCTTTTTCTTCCCCCCCCTCCCTCCCTCTCGCTTTTTCTTCCCCCCCCTCCCTCCCTCTCTCTCGCTTATTCTTCCCCCCCCCTCCCTCTCGCTTTTTCTTCCCCCCCCTCCCTCCCTCTCGCTTTTTCTTCCCCCCCTCCCTCCCTCTCGCTTTTTCTTCCCCCCCTCCCTCCCTCTCGCTTTTTCTTCCCCCCCCTCCCTCCCTCTCGCTTTTTCTTCCCCCCCTCCCTCCCTCTCGCTTTTTCTTCCCCCCCTCCCTCCCTCTCGCTTTTTCTTCCCCCCTCCCTCCCTCTCGCTTTTTCTTCCCCCCCCCCTCCCTCTCGCTTTTTCTTCCCCCCCTCCCTCCCTCCCTCTCGCTTTTTCTTCCCCCCCCCTCTCGCTTTTTCTCCCCCCCCTCCCTCCCTCTCGCTTTTTCTTCCCCCCCCTCCCTCCCACTCGCTTTTTCTTCCCCCCCCCTCCCTCCCTCTCGCTTTTTCTTCCCCCCCCTCCCTCCCTCTCGCTTTTTCTTCCCCCCCTCCCTCCCTCTCGCTTTTTCTTCCCCCCCTCCCTCCCTCTCGCTTTTTCTTCCCCCCCCTCCCTCCCTCTCGCTTTTTCTTCCCCCCCCTCCCTCCCTCTCGCTTTTTCTTCCCCCCCTCCCTCCCTCTCGCTTTTCTTCCCCCCCCTCCCTCCCTCTCGCTTTTTCTTCCCCCCCTCCCTCCCTCTCGCTTTTTCTTCCCCCCCTCCCTCCCTCTCGCTTTTTCTTCCCCCCCCTCCCTCTCTCTCGCTTTTTCTTCCCCCCCTCCCTCTCTCTCGCTTTTTCTTCCCCCCCTCCCTCCCTCTCGCTTTTTCTTCCCCCCCTCCCTCCCTCTCGCTTTTTCTTCCCCCCCTCCCTCCCTCTCGCTTTTTCTTCCCCCCTCCCTCCCTCTCGCTTTTTCTTCCCCCCCTCCCTCCCTCTCGCTTTTTCTTCCCCCCCTCCCTCCCTCTCGCTTTTTCTTCCCCCCCTCCCTCTCGCTTTTTCTTCCCCCCCTCCCTCTCGCTTTTTCTTCCCCCCTCCCTCCCTCTCGCTTTTTCTTCCCTCCCCCCTCCCTCCCTCCTCCTCTTTTCTTCCCCCCCTCCCTCCCTCCCTCTTTTTCTTCCCCCCCCCTCCTTTTCTTCCCCCCCCTCCCTCCCTCTTTTTCTTCCCCCCCCTCCCTCCCTCTTTTTCTCCCCCCCCTCCCTCCCTCCCTCTTTTTCCCCCCCCCTCCCTCCCTCTTTTTCTCCCCCCCCCTCCCTCCCTCCCTCCCTCTTTTTCTCCCCCCCCTCCCTCCCTCCCTCCCTCTTTTTCTCCCCCCCCTCTTTTTCTCCCCCCCCCTCCCTCCCTCCCTCCCTCTTTTTCTCCCCCCCCTCCCTCCCTCCCTCTTTTTCTCCCCCCCCTCCCTCCCTCCCTCTTTTTCTCCCCCCCCTCCCTCCCTCCCTCTTTTTCTCCCCCCCTCCCTCTTTTTCTCCCCCCCCTCCCTCCCTCCCTCTTTTTCTCCCCCCCCTCCCTCCCTCCCTCTTTTTCTCCCCCCCCTCCCTCCCTCCCCTCTTTTTCTCCCCCCCCTCCCTCCCTCCCTCTTTTTCTCCCCCCCCCTCCCTCTTTTTCTCCCCCCCTCCCTCTTTTTCTCCCCCCCCTCCCTCCCTCTTTTTCTCCCCCCCCTCCCTCCCTCCCTCCCTCTTTTTCTCCCCCCCTCCCTCCCTCCCTCCCTCCCTCTTTTTCTCCCCCCCCTCCCTCCCTCCCTCTCGCTTTTTCTTCCCCCCCTCCCTCCCTCTCGCTTTTTCTTCCCCCCCTCCCTCCCTCCCTCTCGCTTTTTCTTCCCCCCCCTCCCTCTCGCTTTTTCTTCCCCCCCCTCCCTCCCTCTCGCTTTTTCTTTCCCCCCTCCCTCCCTCCCTCTCGCTTTTTCTTCCCCCCCCCCTCCCTCCCTCCCTCCCTCCCTCCCGCCCGCTTTTTCTTCCCCCCCTCCCTCCCTCCCGCCCGCTTTTTCTTCCCCCCCTCCCTCCCTCCCGCCCGCTTTTTCTTCCCCCCCCCCCTCCCCTCCCCCTCCCCTCCCCTCCCCCTCCCCTCCCGCTTTTTCTTCCCCCCCCCTCCCGCTTTTTCTTCCCCCCCCTCCCGCTTTTTCTTCCCCCCCCTCCCGCTTTTTCTTCCCCCCCTCCCGCTTTTTCTTCCCCCCCCCTCCCGCTTTTTCTTCCCCCCTCCCGCTTTTTCTTCCCCCCCCTCCCGCTTTTTCTTCCCCCCCCTCCCGCTTTTTCTTCCCCCCCCCCTCCCGCTTTTTCTTCCCCCCCCCCTCCCGCTTTTTCTTCCCCCCCCCTCCCGCTTTTTCTTCCCCCCCCCTCCCGCTTTTTCTTCCCCCCCCCTCCCGCTTTTTCTTCCCCCCCCTCCCGCTTTTTCTTCCCCCCCCCTCCCGCTTTTTCTTCCCCCCCCCTCCCGCTTTTTCTTCCCCCCCCCTCCCGCTTTTTCTTCCCCCCCCCTCCCGCTTTTTCTTCCCCCCCCTCCCGCTTTTTCTTCCCCCCCCCTCCCGCTTTTTCTTCCCCCCCCCTCCCGCTTTTTCTTCCCCCCCTCCCGCTTTTTCTTCCCCCCCCTCCCGCTTTTTCTTCCCCCCCCTCCCGCTTTTTCTTCCCCCCCCCTCCCGCTTTTTCTTCCCCCCCCCCTCCCGCTTTTTCTTCCCCCCCCTCCCGCTTTTTCTTCCCCCCCCTCCCGCTTTTTCTTCCCCCCCCTCCCGCTTTTTCTTCCCCCCCCCTCCCGCTTTTTCTTCCCCCCCCTCCCGCTTTTTCTTCCCCCCCCCTCCCGCTTTTTCTTCCCCCCCCTCCCGCTTTTTCTTCCCCCTCCCGCTTTTTCTTCCCCCTCCCGCTTTTTCTTCCCCCTCCCTCCCTCTCGCTTTTTCCCTTACCCCTCCCTCTCGCTTTTTCCCTTACCCCTCCCTTCGCTCCGTCACCTTACCCCTCCCTTCGCTCCGTCACCTTACCCCTCCCTTCGCTCCGTCACCTTACCCCTCCCTTCGCTCCGTCACCTTACCCCTCCCTTCGCTCCGTCCCCTTACCCCTCCCTTCGCTCCGTCCCCTTACCCCTCCCTTCGCTCCGTCCCCTTACCCCTCCCTTCGCTCCGTCCCCTTACCCCTCCCTTCGCTCCGTCCCCTTACCCCTCCCTTCGCTCCGTCCCCTTACCCCTCCCTTCGCTCCGTCCCCTTACCCCTCCCTTCGCTCCGTCCCCTTACCCCTCCCTTCGCTCCGTCCCCTTACCCCTCCCTTCGCTCCGTCCCCTTACCCCTCCCTTCGCTCCGTCCCCTTACCCCTCCCTTCGCTCCGTCCCCTTACCCCTCCCTTCGCTCCGTCCCCTTTCCCCCTCTCCCCGCTGATATTTGGGTTTTGCAGCCGGTGAAGAAGAAGAAGATAAAGCGGGAGGTGAAGATCCTGGAGAACCTGCGGGGAGGCACCAACATCATCCGCCTGCTGGACACCATCAAGGACCCTGTGGTGAGTCCTCCTCCATAAGTTTGTGACCCCCTTTTCTTCTGCAGAGGGGGTGGAGGAAGGATGATGGGGGTTATATTCTTCTGTTGTTCTTCCATAGTCCAAGACTCCAGCTCTGGTGTTTGAGTACATCAATAACACAGACTTCAAGGTGAGTGTGGGCTGAGCGGACAGGTCGGGGGGGACGGGCCGAGGGTCGGGGGGACGCGTTGCCCTCTGACTGTTTACTTTGCTTCTGTAGCAACTGTACCAGATCTTGACAGACTACGACATCCGCTACTACATGTACGAGCTGCTGAAGGTACGGGGGAGGCTGGCGTCAGTCCTGTCTGTACATGGGGGTCTCTATGGTCGGTCCTGTCTGTATATGGGGGGTCTCTGTTCAGTCCTGTCTGTACATGGGGGTCTCTCTATGTCAGACCTGTCTGTACACGGGGGTCTCTCTATGGTCAGACCTGTCTGTACACGGGGGTCTCTCTATGGTCGGTCCTGTCTGTACACGGGGGTCTCTCTATGGTCAGACCTGTCTGTACACCGGGGGTTCTCTATGGTCGGTCCTGTCTATACATGGGGTCTCTCTATGGTCGGTCCTGTCTGTCCATGGGGGTCTCTCTATGGTCGGTCCTGTCTGTACACCGGGGGGTTCTCTATGGTCGATCCTGTCTGTACACTGGGGGTTCTCTATGGTCGGTCCTGTCTGTACACCGGGGGTCTCTCTATGGTCGGTCCTGTCTGTACACCGGGGGTCTCTCTATGGTCGGTCCTGTCTGTACACGGGGGTTCTCTATGGTCGGTCCTGTCTGTACACCGGGGGTTCTCTATGGTCGGTCCTGTCTGTACACCAGGGGTCTCTCTATGGTCGGTCCTGTCTGTACACCAGGGGTCTCTCTATGGTCGGTCCTGTCTGTACACGGGGGTCTCTCTATGGTCGGTCCTGTCTGTACACCGGGGGTTCTCTATGGTCGGTCCTGTCTGTACACCGGGGGTTCTCTATGGTCGGTCCTGTCTGTACACCAGGAGTCTCTCTATGGTCGGTCCTGTCTGTACACCAGGAGTCTCTCTATGGTCGGTCCTGTCTGAACACCGGTGTCTCTCTATGGTCGGTCCTGTCTGTACACCGGGGTCTCTCTATGGTCGGTCCTGTCTGTACACCGGGGTCTCTATGGTCGGTCCTGTCTGTACACGGGGGTCTCTCTATGGTCGGTCCTGTCTGTACACGGGGGTCTCTCTATGGTCGGTCCTGTCTGTACACGGGGGTCTCTCTCTGGTCGGTCCTGTCTGTACACCAGGGGTCTCTCTATGGTCGGTCCTGTCTGTACACGGGGGTCTCTCTATGGGTCTGTCCTGTCTGTACACGGGGGTTCTCTATGGTCGGTCCTGTCTGTACACGGGGGTCTCTCTATGGTCGGTCCTGTCTGTACACGGGGGTCTCTCTATGGTCGGTCCTGTCTGTACACCAGGGGTCTCTCTCTGGTCGGTCCTGTCTGTACACCAGGGGTCTCTCTATGGTCGGTCCTGTCTGTACACGGGGGTCTCTCTATGGGTCGGTCCTGTCTGTACACCGGGGTCTCTCTATGGTCTGTCCTGTCTGTACACGGGGGTCTCTCTATGGGTCGGTCCTGTCTGTACACCGGGGGTTCTCTATGGTCGGTCCTGTCTGTACACGGGGGGTCTCTATGGTCGGTCCTGTCTGTACACCGGGGGTCTCTATGGTCGGTCCTGTCTGTACACGGGGGGTCTCTCTATGGTCGGTCCTGTCTGTACACCGGGGGTCTCTATGGTCGGTCCTGTACTGGATTCAGATAAGTAACCTATTATGGTCTTTTCTGGGCATGCTTTTTGCTTTTTTCCTGTGCTCTTGGGATTGATTGCACCTGTGCTATAGAAGTCCTGTATCTGATAGGGACTGTACATCACTAAGCATGCTCCGGCATTTACTAGCGGAGTGGCCGGAGCAGGTTTGTACATCGAGCTTAGGCGTCTCACATCCAGGTAGCGGAGTTCTTGGCCATCTAGCACTTTATACGGCCTGGTCTACGGGACGACTGGCTGGCGAAGAATACCTCTTACTGAGGGTCAGTGTTTTATGGGCATTTTCGGAGACAATGTTTTCACCAAGTTCAGTGAGCCATACTATGGTCCCCACCGCCTCCGTTTAGGAGCAGGCGCTCGTCTCCTCGGACATATAACCTCTACTGGCTACTCAGGTGTTTGTGTGTTTGTGATTGGGTGGTGGTAGGTTGGTTCTCTATGATTGGTCCTGTCTGTACACCGGGGGTTCTCTATGGTTGGTCCTGTCTGTACATCGGGGGTTCTGCATGGTCGGTCCTGTCTGTACACCGGGGGTCTCTATGGTTGGTCCTGTCTGTACACCGGGGGTTCTGTATGGTCGGTCCTGTCTGTACACCGGGGGTTCTGTATGGTCGGTCCTGTCTGTACACCGGGGGTTCTGTATGGTCGGTCCTGTCTGTACACCGGGGGTTCTGTATGGTCGGTCCTGTCTGTACACCGGGGGTTCTGTATGGTCGGTCCTGTCTGTACACCGGGGGTTCTGTATGGTCGGTCCTGTCTGTACACCGGGGGTTCTGTATGGTCGGTCCTGTCTGTACACCGGGGGTTCTGTATGGTCGGTCCTGTCTGTACACCGGGGGTTCTGTATGGTCGGTCCTGTCTGTACACCGGGGGTTCTGTATGGTCGGTCCTGTCTGTACA
The DNA here is from genome assembly GCF_039654945.1 of Dendrobates tinctorius. NCBI lineage: Eukaryota > Metazoa > Chordata > Amphibia > Anura > Dendrobatidae > Dendrobates > Dendrobates tinctorius. The sequence goes on from NW_027362112.1 coordinate 625,255, forward strand.
CCGGGGGTTCTGTATGGTCGGTCCTGTCTGTACACCGGGGGTTCTGTATGGTCGGTCCTGTCTGTACACCGGGGGTTCTGTATGGTCAGGCCTGTCTGTACATCGGGGGTTCTGTATGGTCGGTCCTGTCTGTACACCGGGGGTTCTGTATGGTCGGTCCTGTCTGTACATCGGGGGTTCTGTATGGTCGGTCCTGTCTGTACACCGGGGGTTCTGTATGGTCGGTCCTGTCTGTACACCGGGGGTCTCTCTATGGTCGGTCCTGTCTGTACACCGGGGGTTCTCTATGGTCGGTCCTGTCTGTACACCGGGGGTTCTGTATGGTCGGTCCTGTCTGTACACCGGGGGTTCTGTATGGTCTGTCCTGTCTGTAAACCGGGGGTTCTCTATGGTCGGTCCTGTCTGTACACCGGGGGCTCTGTATGGTCGGTCCTGTCTGTACACCGGGGGTTCTCTATGGTCGGTCCTGTCTGTACAACGGGGGTTCTGTATGGTCGGTCCTGTCTGTACACTGGGGGTTCTGTATGGTCGGGCCTGTCTGTACACATGGGGGTCTGTATGGTCGGGCCTGTCTGTACACATGGGGGTCTCTATGTTCGGTCCTGTCTGTACACATGGGGGTCTTTATGGTCGGTCCTGTCTGTACACGAGGTTCTCTATGGTCAGGCCTGTCTGTACACATGGGGGTCTCTATGGTCGGCCCTGTCTGTACACTGGGGGTTCTCTATGGTCAGGCCTGTCTGTACACATGGGGGGTCTCTATGTTCGGTCCTGTCTGTACACATGGGGGTCTTTATGGTCGGTCCTGTCTGTACACGAGGTTCTCTATGGTCAGGCCTGTCTGTACACATGGGGGTCTCTATGGTCGGTCCTGTTTGTACACTCGGGGGTCTCTATGGTCGGTCCTGTCTGTACACGGGGGTCCTCTCTATGGTCGGTCCTGTCTGTACACTGGGGGTCTCTATGGTCGGTCCTGTCTGTACACATGGGGGTCTCTATGGTCGGTCCTGTCTGTACACATGGGGGTCTCTATGGTCGGTCCTGTCTGTACACTGGGGGTTCTCTATGGTCAGGCCTGTCTGTACACATGGGGGTCTCTATGGTCGGTCCTGTCTGTACACTGGGGGGTCTCTATGGTCAGGCCTGTCTGTACACTGGGGGGTCTCTGTGGTCGGTCCTATCTGTACACTGGGGGGTCTCTATGGTCGCTCCTGTCTGTATACAGGGGGTTCTCTATGGTCGGTCCTGTCTGTACACTGGGGGGTCTCTATGGTCGGTCCTGTCTGTACACCGGGGGTTCCCTATGGTCAGGCCTGTCTGTACACAGTGGTTCTCTATGGTCGGTCCTGTCTGTACACTGGGGGGTCTCTATGGTCGGTCCTGTCTGTACACCGGGGGTTCCCTATGGTCAGACCTGTCTGTACACAGGGGGTCTCTATGGTCGGGCTTGTCTCTACACCAGGGGGTCTCTATGGTCAGGCCTGTTTGTACACTCGGGGGTCTCTATGGTTGGTCCTGTCTGTACATCGGGGGTTCTCTATGGTTGGTCCTGTCTGTACAACGGGGTTCTGTATGGTTGGTCCTGTCTGTACACGGGGTTCTCTATGGTCAGTCCTGTCTGTACACCGGGGGTTCTTTATGGTTGGTCCTGTCTGTACACCGGGGGTTCTGTATGGTCGGTCCTGTCTGTACACCGGGGGTTCTGTATGGTCGGTCCTGTCTGTACACCGGGGGTTCTGTATGGTCGGTCCTGTCTGTACACCGGGGGTTCTGTATGGTCGGTCCTGTCTGTACACCGGGGGTTCTGTATGGTCGGTCCTGTCTGTACACCGGGGGTTCTGTATGGTCGGTCCTGTCTGTACACCGGGGGTTCTTTATGGTCGGTCCTGTCTGTACACCGGGGGTTCTGTATGGTCGGTCCTGTCTGTACACCGGGGGTTCTGTATGGTCGGTCCTGTCTGTACACCGGGGGTCTCTCTATGGTCGGTCCTGTCTCTACACCGGGGGTTCTCTATGGTCGGTCCTGTCTGTACACCGGGGGTTCTGTATGGTCAGTCCTGTCTGTACACCGGGGGTTCTGTATGGTTGGTCCTGTCTGTACACCGGGGGTTCTGTATGGTCTGTCCTGTCTGTAAACCGGGGGTTCTCTATGGTCGGTCCTGTCTGTACACCGGGGGCTCTGTATGGTCGGTCCTGTCTGTACACCGGGGGTTCTCTATGGTCGGTCCTGTCTGTACAACGGGGGTTCTGTATGGTCGGTCCTGTCTGTACACTGGGGGTTCTGTATGGTCGGGCCTGTCTGTACACATGGGGGTCTCTATGTTCGGTCCTGTCTGTACACATGGGGGTCTTTATGGTCGGTCCTGTCTGTACACGAGGTTCTCTATGGTCAGGCCTGTCTGTACACATGGGGGTCTCTATGGTCGGTCCTGTCTGTACACTGGGGGTTCTCTATGGTCAGGCCTGTCTGTACACATGGGGGTCTCTATGTTCGGTCCTGTCTGTACACATGGGGGTCTTTATGGTCGGTCCTGTCTGTACACGAGGTTCTCTATGGTCAGGCCTGTCTGTACACATGGGGGTCTCTATGGTCGGTCCTGTCTGTACACTGGGGGTTCTCTATGGTCAGGCCTGTCTGTACACATGGGGGTCTCTATGGTCGGTCCTGTTTGTACACTCGGAGGTCTCTATGGTCGGTCCTGTCTGTACACGGGGGTCCTCTCTATGGTCGGTCCTGTCTGTACACTGGGGGTCTCTATGGTCGGTCCTGTCTGTACACATGGGGGTCTCTATGGTCGGTCCTGTCTGTACACATGGGGGTCTCTATGGTCGGTCCTGTCTGTACACTGGGGGTTCTCTATGGTCAGGCCTGTCTGTACACATGGGGGTCTCTATGGTCGGTCCTGTCTGTACACTGGGGGGGTCTCTATGGTCAGGCCTGTCTGTACACTGGGGGGTCTCTGTGGTCGGTCCTATCTGTACACTGGGGGGTCTCTATGGTCGCTCCTGTCTGTATACAGGGGGTTCTCTATGGTCGGTCCTGTCTGTACACTGGGGGTTCTCTATGGTCAGGCCTGTCTGTACACATGGGGGTCTCTATGGTCGGTCCTGTTTGTACACTCGGAGGTCTCTATGGTTGGTCCTGTCTGTACACGGGGGTCCTCTCTATGGTCGGTCCTGTCTGTACACTGGGGGTCTCTATGGTCGGTCCTGTCTGTACACATGGGGGTCTCTATGGTCGGTCCTGTCTGTACACATGGGGGTCTCTATGGTCGGTCCTGTCTGTACACTGGGGGTTCTCTATGGTCAGGCCTGTCTGTACACATGGGGGTCTCTATGGTCGGTCCTGTCTGTACACTGGGGGGTCTCTATGGTCAGGCCTGTCTGTACACTGGGGGGTCTCTGTGGTCGGTCCTATCTGTACACTGGGGGGTCTCTATGGTCGCTCCTGTCTGTATACAGGGGGTTCTCTATGGTCGGTCCTGTCTGTACACTGGGGGGTCTCTATGGTCGGTCCTGTCTGTACACCGGGGGTTCCCTATGGTCAGGCCTGTCTGTACACAGGGGTTCTCTATGGTCGGTCCTGTCTGTACACTGGGGGGTCTCTATGGTCGGTCCTGTCTGTACACCGGGGGTTCCCTATGGTCAGACCTGTCTGTACACAGGGGGTCTCTATGGTCGGGCTTGTCTCTACACCAGGGGGTCTCTATGGTCAGGCCTGTTTGTACACTCGGGGGTCTCTATGGTTGGTCCTGTCTGTACATCGGGGGTTCTCTATGGTTGGTCCTGTCTGTACAACGGGGTTCTGTATGGTTGGTCCTGTCTGTACACGGGGTTCTCTATGGTCAGTCCTGTCTGTACACCGGGGGTTCTCTATGGTCGGTCCTGTCTGTACACCGGGAGTTCTCTATGGTCAGGCCTGTCTGTACACCGGGGGTTCTGTATGGTCGGTCCTGTCTGTACACGGGGTTCTCTATGGTCAGTCCTGTCTGTACACCGGGGGTTCTCTATGGTCGGTCCTGTCTGTACACCGGGGGTTCTGTATGGTCGGTCCTGTCTGTACACCGGGGGTTCTGTATGGTCGGTCCTGTCTGTACACCGGGGGTCTCTCTATGGTCGGTCCTGTCTGTACACCGGGGGTTCTCTATGGTCGGTCCTGTCTGTACACCGGGGGTTCTGTATGGTCGGTCCTGTCTGTACACCGGGGGTTCTGTATGGTCGGTCCTGTCTGTACACCGGGGGTCTCTCTATGGTCGGTCCTGTCTCTACACCGGGGGTTCTCTATGGTCGGTCCTGTCTGTACACATGGGGGTCTCTATGGTCGGTCCTGTCTGTACACTGGGGGTTCTCTATGGTCAGGCCTGTCTGTACACATGGGGGTCTCTATGGTCGGTCCTGTCTGTACACTGGGGGGTCTCTATGGTCAGGCCTGTCTGAACACTGGGGGGTCTCTGTGGTCGGTCCTATCTGTACACTGGGGGGTCTCTATGGTCGCTCCTGTCTGTATACAGGGGGTTCTCTATGGTCGGTCCTGTCTGTACACTGGGGGGTCTCTATGGTCGGTCCTGTCTGTACACCGGGGGTTCCCTATGGTCAGGCCTGTCTGTACACAGGGGTTCTCTATGGTCGGTCCTGTCTGTACACTGGGGGGTCTCTATGGTCGGTCCTGTCTGTACACCGGGGGTTCCCTATGGTCAGACCTGTCTGTACACAGGGGGTCTCTATGGTCGGGCTTGTCTCTACACCAGGGGGTCTCTATGGTCAGGCCTGTTTGTACACTCGGGGGTCTCTATGGTTGGTCCTGTCTGTACATCGGGGGTTCTCTATGGTTGGTCCTGTCTGTACAACGGGGTTCTGTATGGTTGGTCCTGTCTGTACACGGGGTTCTCTATGGTCAGTCCTGTCTGTACACCGGGGGTTCTCTATGGTCGGTCCTGTCTGTACACCGGGAGTTCTCTATGGTCAGGCCTGTCTGTACACCGGGGGTTCTGTATGGTCGGTCCTGTCTGTACACGGGGTTCTCTATGGTCAGTCCTGTCTGTACACCGGGGGTTCTCTATGGTCGGTCCTGTCTGTACACCGGGGGTTCTGTATGGTCGGTCCTGTCTGTACACCGGGGGTTCTGTATGGTCGGTCCTGTCTGTACACCGGGGGTCTCTCTATGGTCGGTCCTGTCTCTACACCGGGGGTTCTCTATGGTCGGTCCTGTCTGTACACCGGGGGTTCTGTATGGTCGGTCCTGTCTGTACACCGGGGGTTCTGTATGGTCGGTCCTGTCTGTACACCGGGGGTCTCTCTATGGTCGGTCCTGTCTCTACACCGGGGGTTCTCTATGGTCGGTCCTGTCTGTACACCGGGGGTTCTGTATGGTTGGTCCTGTCTGTACACCGGGGGTTCTGTATGGTCTGTCCTGTCTGTAAACCGGGGGTTCTCTATGGTCGGTCCTGTCTGTACACCGGGGGCTCTGTATGGTCGGTCCTGTCTGTACACCGGGGGTTCTCTATGGTCGGTCCTGTCTGTACAACGGGGGTTCTGTATGGTCGGTCCTGTCTGTACACATGGGGGTCTCTATGTTCGGTCCTGTCTGTACACATGGGGGTCTTTATGGTCGGTCCTGTCTGTACACGAGGTTCTCTATGGTCAGGCCTGTCTGTACACATGGGGGTCTCTATGGTCGGTCCTGTCTGTACACTGGGGGTTCTCTATGGTCAGGCCTGTCTGTACACATGGGGGTCTCTATGTTCGGTCCTGTCTGTACACATGGGGGTCTTTATGGTCGGTCCTGTCTGTACACGAGGTTCTCTATGGTCAGGCCTGTCTGTACACATGGGGGTCTCTATGGTCGGTCCTGTCTGTACACTGGGGGTTCTCTATGGTCAGGCCTGTCTGTACACATGGGGGTCTCTATGGTCGGTCCTGTTTGTACACTCGGGGGTCTCTATGGTCGGTCCTGTCTGTACACGGGGGTCCTCTCTATGGTCGGTCCTGTCTGTACACTGGGGGTCTCTATGGTCGGTCCTGTCTGTACACATGGGGGTCTCTATGGTCGGTCCTGTCTGTACACATGGGGGTCTCTATGGTCGGTCCTGTCTGTACACATGGGGGTCTCTATGGTCGGTCCTGTCTGTACACATGGGGGTCTCTATGGTCGGTCCTGTCTGTACACTGGGGGTTCTCTATGGTCAGGCCTGTCTGTACACATGGGGGTCTCTATGGTCGGTCCTGTCTGTACACTGGGGGGTCTCTATGGTCAGGCCTGTCTGTACACTGGGGGGTCTCTGTGGTCGGTCCTATCTGTACACTGGGGGGTCTCTATGGTCGCTCCTGTCTGTATACAGGGGGTTCTCTATGGTCGGTCCTGTCTGTACACTGGGGGGTCTCTATGGTCGGTCCTGTCTGTACACCGGGGGTCCTCTCTATGGTCGGTCCTGTCTGTACACAGGGGTTCTCTATGGTCGGTCCTGTCTGTACACTGGGGGGTCTCTATGGTCGGTCCTGTCTGTACACGGGGGTCCTCTCTATGGTCGGTCCTGTCTGTACACATGGGGGTCTCTATGGTCGGTCCTGTTTGTACACTCGGGGGTCTCTATGGTCGGTCCTGTCTGTACACGGGGGTCCTCTCTATGGTCGGTCCTGTCTGTACACTGGGGGTCTCTATGGTCGGTCCTGTCTGTACACATGGGGGTCTCTATGGTCGGTCCTGTCTGTACACATGGGGGTCTCTATGGTCGGTCCTGTCTGTACACATGGGGGTCTCTATGGTCGGTCCTGTCTGTACACATGGGGGTCTCTATGGTCGGTCCTGTCTGTACACTGGGGGTTCTCTATGGTCAGGCCTGTCTGTACACATGGGGGTCTCTATGGTCGGTCCTGTCTGTACACTGGGGGGTCTCTATGGTCAGGCCTGTCTGTACACTGGGGGGTCTCTGTGGTCGGTCCTATCTGTACACTGGGGGGTCTCTATGGTCGCTCCTGTCTGTATACAGGGGGTTCTCTATGGTCGGTCCTGTCTGTACACTGGGGGGTCTCTATGGTCGGTCCTGTCTGTACACCGGGGGTTCCCTATGGTCAGGCCTGTCTGTACACAGGGGTTCTCTATGGTCGGTCCTGTCTGTACACTGGGGGGTCTCTATGGTCGGTCCTGTCTGTACACCGGGGGGTTCCCTATGGTCAGACCTGTCTGTACACAGGGGGTCTCTATGGTCGGGCTTGTCTCTACACCAGGGGGTCTCTATGGTCAGGCCTGTTTGTACCCTCGGGGGTCTCTATGGTTGGTCCTGTCTGTACATCGGGGGTTCTCTATGGTTGGTCCTGTCTGTACAACGGGGTTCTGTATGGTTGGTCCTGTCTGTACACGGGGTTCTCTATGGTCAGTCCTGTCTGTACACCGGGGGTTCTCTATGGTCGGTCCTGTCTGTACACCGGGAGTTCTCTATGGTCAGGCCTGTCTGTACACATGGGGGTTCTCTATGGTCGGTCCTGTCTGTACACTGGGGGGTCTCTATGGTTGGTCCTGTCTGTACACCGGGGGTTCCCTAAGGTCAGGCCTGTCTGTAAACATGGGGGTTCTCTATGGTCGGTCCTGGCTGTACACTGGGGGTTCCCTATGGTCAGGCCTGTCTGTACACAGGGGGTCTCTATGGTCGGGCTAGTCTCTACACCGGGGGTCTATATGGTCAGGCCTGTCTGTAGTGTCTTGTCTTCTGAGTGAATGTGTCCTGGCCCCCAGCTGCGGACCCCCGGCATCTTGTGTATGTAGTCACAGGCGCTCCTTGCTCTTGCAGGCCCTCGATTACTGCCACAGTCAGGGGGTGATGCACCGAGATGTGAAGCCGCACAACGTCATGATCGATCACCAGCAGAAGAAGGTAGGGCAGGGTGTGACGGCGGCCGAGCTCCTCCACCGCTGATGGTCGTAACTGCGGCAGGTCCGCGGTCAGGATGCAACGTATACCAGCGTCACCTGCAGACACCGGCGAGGGGCAGAGCATCACTTGATGGGGCGCAGTCATGTGAGATATTAACCCTTTCTGTCTTGCAGCTCCGTCTCATAGACTGGGGACTGGCGGAGTTCTATCACCCCGCGCAGGAGTACAACGTGCGCGTCGCCTCGCGATACTTCAAGGGTCCGGAACTGCTGGTGGATTATCAGGTGAGGAGCGTCAGCGTGGGGCGCGCGTCGGTGACTCGTACCGTGCTGACACATGCTGTGCTCTGCAGATGTATGACTACAGCCTGGACATGTGGAGCCTCGGGTGCATGCTGGCCAGCATGATCTTCCGCAAGGAGCCGTTTTTCCATGGTCAGGACAATTATGACCAGGTGAGTGTGGAGCTGGGGGTCACGCTCAGATCCCCGGGGGGCTGCCACCTACAGTACTTTCATATTACTTGTATTGAGGATTATGAAAATAAGAAAGATTCATTAATGTGACAAAATACAGAAGTCAATGTTTTATCTGCTTTATGGCCTGCTGTGAACAGCTCTAAAGAGCAGACATGGCGTCAGGGCTCGGGGCGTACAAGAGGCCGCCGGGCGACAAACTTGTCTGGTCTTCAGGGGAATTGGAGCAGGCTTCATGGACCCAGATTCTAGTTATGAATATGGCGTGTTTTTGTGAACGGCGGCGATCCTGCAGTTATGGGAGACATCATAAAGTGGTGAACGTAACACACATAACTGGGCGGTCACTGCATCAGAACTACATTAATACACGTGGATGACCATATCGAAGCCATGACATTAATATCTCCCGATATCCAGAAAACTGGGGATCCCATAATGTTCTGGGACCATAGCCGCACCTTGGATATGTTTTATACACACTGTCTATCTTTTTGGATTAAATATATAAAATCTAATAGTTCTGTTCCTCTTGTTCTGTAAACCGCACCCCTGAAGCCATATGCTATCTATAACGGGGGTCCAATCGGCCTGTGTAAACAATTGGTGGGGGCAGCTAGTCCTTTTCTGTTGTTGTAGAGCTGACAGTGACCGTACCTGGTGTGTGTATGTATATAATATATACACACAGCTCTGGCAAAAATGAGCCCGCTGCACAATGTTCAGTTTCTCTGATTTTTCTCTTTATGTTTTTGAGTAAAATGTAAATTGCTCTTTTATTCTATAAACTCCGGACATCATGTCTCCGAATCTCCAAGCAATAAATTTTGTATTTATTTTCAGAACGTGAGAAATGGTCAAAAGAACAAAAAAATGCGGAGTGCTTGTAGACCTCAATGCTAAGAAACAAGTTCATAATCATTTAGAAACAACAATACTAATGTTTTACCTCTGGAAGAGTTCAGAGATCAGTATTCTGTGGAATCCCCATGATTGTTAACCCCGGCTTTCCTGCGTCTTGGCTGCTTTCCACCAGTCTCTCACACGGCTTTTGGGTGACCTTATGCTGCTCCTGGTACACACATGTCAGCAGTTCTTCTTTGTCTGATGGCTTGTGACTCTCCATCTTCCTCCTGATTACATTCCAGAGGTTCTCAGTGGGGTTCAGCTCTGGAGATCGGGCGGCCATGACAGGGATTGGATGTGATGGTCCTTCATCCACACATTGAGTGCCCTAGCTGTGTGGCATGGCGCATTGTCCTCAGAGTTGGGGAACATTGCCTGAGCAGATGGAATCAGCTGTTTTTCCAGGATAACCTTGTATGCGGCTTGATTCATACGTCCTTCACAAAGATTAACCTGCCCAATTCCAGCCTTGCTGACTCATCCCCAGATCATCACCGATCCTCCACCAAATTTCACAGTGGGTGCCAGACACTGTGGCTTGTACACCTCTCCAGGTCTCTGTCTAGCCTTTAGACGACCAGGTGTTGGGCAAAGCTGAAAATTAGACTCATCAGAGAAGATTACCTCACTCCAGTCCTCTATGGTCCAAGCCTTATGGTCTTTGGTAAACTTCAGCCTGGCTTTCCTTTGCTTATCATTGATGAAAGGCTTTTTTCTACCTTTACATGACTTGAGCCCGGCCTCTAGGAGCTTGTTACGGACTGTTCTTGCCGTGCACTTCACCCCAGCTGCCATTTGCCATTCCTTTTGTAGGTCACTTGATGTCTTCCTGCGGTTGCTGAGTGATATTCGAGTAAGATGACAGTCATCCCGGTCAGTGGAGAGTCACTTTCACCCTCTGCCGGTCTGTAGCTTTGTTGTCCCCAATTTCTGCTGCTTGACCTTGTTGTAATGGACTGCCGTCTTAGAAATTGTAAGGATGGGGACAACATGACGCTCACTGTATCCCTCTGCTAGTAAAGCCAGAACTGAGCCCTTCTTTTCCTCACTCAAGACTCTTCTTGCCACCTCCTTAGGCATGGTGAAAAGTTATTTTTTCATTCCTGTTACTTTTGGGATATCACTAGCACTTGTTTTGCCGTCCAGCTTGTCCTATTGCAGGAGGATTGTGGACACCACAGCAGGGATTTTTATACTTTCCTTTGTTACATAAGATTTGGTTCAGGTGATCACTAATCAGAAGCGCATTAAGTAGAATGAGGTGAACTCTGGTTGGAATTCAGCTGACACTGGAATGGAATGGCTGTCAGACATGGAGAGAAGCGGATCTCTATAAGGCTATGTGCCCACGTTGCGTTTTAATCCGGACACTCAAAACCGGACTCCTTCCCAGAAATCGCGCGGTTTTTTACCGTGATTATGATCGCGATTTTACCGCGATTTTCGCGTGCGATATTCAAGCACTTTCCAAGCGATTTGAAGCATCGCTTGGAAAGTGATTGACAGGTTGGTCACACTCGTCATAGTGTTTGACAAGTGTGACCAGGTTTTCACTATTGAGGCCGCCTATGCGGCATCAGGAGTAAAAGATAGAATGTTAAAAATGATAAAACAAATAAAAAATCGGGGTATATTTCAGGGCTGTGGAGTCGGAGTCGTGGAGTCGGTGCTCATTTTGGTGGAGTCGGAGTTGGAGTCGGTATAAAATGGACCGACTCCGACTCCTAAAATATATAATAAATTGGGTACAGTAATTCAATGCAGGATTTGCTGAATATTTTTTCATAGGAGTTTGGGAAAGTTATGAAATGTCCTATAAATGGCTGTTATATTCCTGATCTAAGGCTACATTCACACACAGCGTTTTTCCTGTGTTTTTTGAGGATACGTTTTTCAGCTGCAAAAGTTGATCATCTTTTTAAAAAACTGCATCACCTGAAAGGTTTTTGAGCTCATAGATAATGTTTTCAATAGCAAAAGCTGATTAGAAATCTGCTCTATCTATATATCCATTTATCCATATCTGTCTATCCATATCGTATCTGTACCAAAAAGAATGAAAACCGGGTAGTACACCAATATATATTCTGTTCTATCTAAATATCTTGATTATTGGATCATAAAAATGATTAAATGTCTGAGGTTCACATTGTACTACAATAAATTTTTCACTTAAATATAAGCAATATGTGTCGGAGTCGTGGAGTCGGAGTTGGAGTCGGAGTCGGTGTAAGGGAAATTGAGGAGTCGGAGTCGCAGGTTTGGCTTACCGACTCCACAGCCCTGGTATATTTACCTTCCGACGTCCCGCGCAGCCTCAGTGACGCTCCCGTTCCCAGCGATGCCTTGCGAGACCTGTGATGACGGAGTCTCGCGTTACTATAGCGATCTCGCGAGACTACGTCATCACAGGACCTTGCCGCAAGGCATTACTGGGAACGCTGAGGCCGGGAATGCAGCGCGGGACGCCGGAAGGTAAATATACCCCGATTTTTTTATTCTTTTTGTTACAGGGGTATGGTGCCCAGGGCCTGGAGGACAGTCTCCTCTCCTCCACACTGTGGGTACCAACCGCACATGAGACGCTTAACTTCGCACACGGTGGGCATAGCCACATGCGGGAAGCGGTTCTCATGCATTCCTATGGGTGCGGAGTCGTGGCAATTCTTTGTGATTCCGCACAGAAGAATGAGCATGCTGCGATTTTTTCCGTGATGCGATTCCGCCGCGGAGAAAAGCGCAGCATTAGCGCAGCATGTGCGGAATGCCATAGGAATGCATGGGGGGCGTAATGTACAAGTTTAAACGTTTTTGCCCCGAAAATCGCAGCAAAAACGCTTAAAAATCGCATCGTGGGCACACAGCCTAAAACACCGCAGTGGGCTCTTAATGTTTGCCAGAGCTGTGTATGTATGTGTGTGTATATATATATCTATTATATAATTGTCTAATTCTGTCTGTCTGTAATGGAAATCCCACCTCGCAGTTAGGCCGCGACCAATCAGCGACAGTTGCTTAGTCGTTGTGGCAACACGGCCGCATCGCTTATTGTACAGGCACATTACAGCCGTTAAAGGCATCACTGCTGCGTCGCTCATTACTGTACATATTCTGGAGTACATTAGGTACCAGCAGAACAGTGACTGCAGCTCTGGATGTATCTGGAGTACATTAGGTACCAGCAGAACAGTGACTGCAGCTCTGGGTGTATCTGGAGTACATTAGGTAACAGCAGAACAGTGACTGCAGCTCTGGGTGTATCTGGAGTACATTAGGTAACAGCAGAACAGTGACTGCAGCTCTGGGTGTATCTGGAGTACATTAGGTAACAGCAGAACAGTGACTGCAGCTCTGGGTGTATCTGGAGTACATTAGGTAACAGCAGAACAGTGACAGCAGCTCTGGATGTATCTGGAGTACATTAGGTAACAGCAGAACAGTGACAGCAGCTCCGGGTGTAACAGGAGTATAATACACTAGATGGTGGCCCGATTCTATCGCATCGGGTATTCTAGAGTCTCTGTTAAAATAAAAAATTGTGATATACTCACCTTCCGACGACCCCCGGACTCTGTCTCTCTCACCACGCTCCCGGCATCTTCCTGTCCCAGTAATGCTTAGCGAGACGGGCCGGAGATGACATCACTCTTGCGAGAGCGCGACGTCGTCAGCGGTGTTTCGCGCTAAGCATTACTGGGACCAGAAGATGCCGGGAGCGTGGTGAGAGGAGAGAAAGTCCGGGGGCCGTCGGGAGGTGAGTATATCACAATTTTTTATTTTAACAGAGACTATAGAATACCCGATGCGATAGAATCGGGCCACCATATATATATATTCCCTGCGTTGGCATCGGAGGTGTATGTACCATACACTCTTTGTGAATTCCCCTATATCCGGCCTAGTAGTGGAAGCAGCCGTGGTCTCGTCCATCACTCGTCAGACATGTTATTGTCCTGACTATAGGGGGCAGCGGAGTGCTGGTCTGTAACAACTCCGTAACCGCCGGGGGATATCTGCAGGATCCCCCTCTCTTCTGACTGCAGGAAAATAGCAGTTATGGCTCCGGAGAGTAAAGATGGAAAATTGCAGAGACAGAAAGGGGGCAAAGCTGTTCCGCCTCATTGTGCGCAGACGACAGCCGGGGTGTAATCGTGTGTCCCTCCCATCGGGGGACGCAGCCGCTGCTCCTGATCCTTTCATCTCTTTCTGCAGCTGGTGCGCATTGCCAAGGTGTTGGGCACTGACGAACTGTACAGCTACCTGAAGAAGTATCACATCGAGCTGGACCCGCACTTCAACGACATCCTGGGACAGTGAGTACGGAGCGCCGCACCTTGTGTCTCTGATATATGCCCTTTGGCGGCTGGGTCCCCGGCACTCACAGCGCTCTGGCGGCTGGGTCCCCGGCACTCACAGCGCTCTGGCGGCTGGGTCCCCGGCACTCACAGCGCTCTGGCGGCTGGGTCCCCGGCACTCACAGCGCTCTGGCGGCTGGGTCCCCGGCACTCACAGCGCTCTGGAGGCTGGGTCCCCGGCACTCACAGCGCTCTGGCGGCTGGGTCCCCGGCACTCACAGCGCTCTGGCGGCTGGGTCCCCGGCACTCACAGCGCTCTGGCGGCTGGGTCCCCGGCACTCACAGCGCTCTGGCGGCTGGGTCCCCGGCACTCACAGCGCTCTGGCGGCTGGGTCCCCGGCACTCACAGCGCTCTGGCGGCTGGGTCCCCGGCACTCACAGCGCTCTGGCGGCTGGGTCCCCGGCACTCACAGCGCTCTGGCGGCTGGGTCCCCGGCACTCACAGCGCTCTGGCGGCTGGGTCCCCGGCACTCACAGCGCTCTGGCGGCTGGGTCCCCGGCACTCACAGCGCTCTGGCGGCTGGGTCCCCGGCACTCACAGCGCTCTGGCGGCTGGGTCCCCGGCACTCACAGCGCTCTGGCGGCTGGGTCCATGAATCCTCTCAGTCCTTTTCTCAGACATTCATCTTCTTTCGCCTCAGACATTCCCGGAAGCGCTGGGAGAATTTCCTGCACAGTGAGAACCGGCACCTGGTGAGTGCGGAGGCCCTGGACATGCTGGACAAGTTACTTCGTTATGACCATCAACAGAGACTGACTGCCCGAGAGGCCATGGAGCACCCATACTTCTGTGAGTCATGATTACAAGTGTCCACTATGCTACTGACACCGCCACTCCTCCATCACCCTCCTTTATTGTTGGGGTCCCACCATTTTCCTGTCAGGCAGCCCGTCTTGGATCAGTCCTCTTCCTTTCAGGCTGCCTGTTTTGGCCCTGTCCTCTATCTGTCCGGTGGCCCATCTTGGCTCAGTCCTCTTCCTGACAGGCTTCCTGTCTTGTCCCCGTCCTTTTCCTGTCAGGCTGTCTGTCTTGCCCCGTCCTATTCCTTTCAGGCTGCCTGTCTTGCCCCCGTCCTCTTCCTTTCAGGCTGCCTGTCTTGCCCCCGTCCTCTTCCTTTCAGGCTGCCTGTCTTGCCCCCGTCCTCTTCCTTTCAGGCTGCCTGTCTTGCCCCCGTCCTCTTCCTTTCAGGCAGCCTGTCTTGCCCCCGTCCTCTTCCTGTCAGCAAGCCTGTCTTGCCCCCGTCCTCTTCCTGTCAGGCTGCCTGTCTTGGCCCCATCCTCTTCCTGTCAGACTGCTTGTCTTGGCCCCTTCCTTGTTCCTGTCTTGCTGCTTGTCTTGACCCCACCCTGTTCCTGTCATGCTGCCTGTCTTGGCACCGCCCTGTTCCTGTCAGGTTGTGCGTCTTGGCCCCGCCCTGTTCCTGTCAGGTTGTGCGTCTTGGCCCCGCCCTGTTCCTGTCACGTTGTCTGTCTTGGCCCCACCCTGTTCCTGTCTTGCTGCTTGTCTTGGCTCCACCCTGTTCCTGTCATGCTGCTTGTCTTGGCACCTCCCTGTTCCTGTCATGCTGCTTGTCTTGGCCCCATCCTTGTTACTGTCTTGCTGCTTGTCTTGGCCCCCACCCTGTTCCTGTCAGGTTGTCCGTCTTGGGCCCCCACCCTGTTCCTGTCAGGTTGTCCGTCTTGGCCCCACCCTGTTCCTGTCATGCTGCTTGTCTTGGCACTTCCCTGTTCCTGTCAGGCTGCATGTCTTGGCCCCTTCCTTGTTACTGTGTTGCTGCTTGTCTTGACCCCTTGTTCCTGTGTTGCTGCTTGTCTTGGCACCTCCCTGTTCCTGTCTTGCTGCTTGTCTTGGCTCTACCCTGTTCCTGTCATGCTGCTTGTCTTGGTACCTCCCTGTTCCTGTCATGCTGCTTGTCTTGGCCCCATCCTTGTTACTGTCTTGCTGCTTGTCTTGGCCCCACCCTGTTGCTGTCAGGTTGTCCGTCTTGGTCCCACCCTGTTCCTGTCATGCTGCTTGTCTTGGCACCTCCCTGTTCCTGTCTTGCTGTCCGTCTTGGCCCCCACCCTGTTCCTGTCAGGTTGTCCGTCTTGGCCCCACCCTGTTCCTGTCATGCTGCTTGTCTTGGCACATAACTGTTCCTGTCTTGCTGTCCGTCTTGGCCCCCACCCTGTTCCTGTCAGGTTGTCCGTCTTGGCCCCACCCTGTTCCTGTCATGCTGCTTGTCTTGGCACCTCCCTGTTCCTGTCAGGCTGCATGTCTTGGCCCCTTCCTTGTTACTGTGTTGCTGCTTGTCTTGGCCCCTTGTTCCTGTGTTGCTGCTTGTCTTGGCACCTCCCTGTTCCTGTCTTGCTGCTTGTCTTGGCTCCACCCTGTTCCTGTCATGCTGCTTGTCTTGGCACCTCCCTGTTCCTGTCATGCTGCTTGTCTTGGCCCCATCCTTGTTACTGTCTTGCTGCTTGTCTTGGCCCCACCCTGTTGCTGTCAGGTTGTCCGTCTTGGCCCCACCCTGTTCCTGTCATGCTGCTTGTCTTGGCACCTCCCTGTTCCTGTCTTGCTGTCCGTCTTGGCCCCTACCCTGTTCCTGTCAGGTCCGTCTTGGCCCCACCCTGTTCCTATCATGCTGCTTGTCTTGGCACCTCCCTGTTCCTGTCAGGCTGCATGTCTTGTCCCCTTCCTTGTTCCTGTGTTGCTGCTTGCCTTGGCCCCTTGTTCCTGTGTTGCTGCTTGTTTTGGCCCCACCCTGTTCCTGTCAGGCTGCCTGTCTTGGCACCGCCCTGTTCCTGTCAGGCTGCTTGTTTTGGAGCCGCCCTTTCCTGTCATGCTGCTTGTCTTGGCACTTCCCTGTTCCTGTCAGGTTGTCCGTCTTGGCCCCATCCTGTTCCTGTCATGCTGATTGTCTTGGCACCTCCCTGATCCTGTCGTGCTGCTAGTCTTGGCCCCACCCTGTTCCTGTCATGCTGCTTGTCTTGGCACCTCCCTGTTCCTGTCATGCTGCTTGTCTTGGCCCCATCCTTGTTCCTGTCTTGCTGCTTGTCTTGGCCCCACCCTGTTTCTGTCAGGTTGTCTGTCTTGGCCCCACCCTGTTTCTGTCAGGTTGTCCGTCTTGGCCCCACCCTGTTCCTGTCATGCTGATTGTCTTGGCACCTCCCTGTTCCTGTCGTGCTGCTTGTCTTGGCCCCACCCTGTTCCTGTCATGCTGCTTGTCTTGGCACCTCCCTGTTCCTGTCATGCTGCTTGTCTTGGCCCCATCCTTGTTCCTGTCTTGCTGCTTGTCTTGGCCCCACCCTGTTTCTGTCAGGTTGTCAGTCTTGGCCCCACCCTGTTCCTGTCATGCTGCTTGTCTTGGAGCCGCCTTGTTGCTGTCATGCTGCTTGTCTTGGAGCCGCTGTGTTCCTGTCAGGCTGCTTGTCTTGGCACCTCCCTGTTCCTGTCATGCTGCTTGTCTTGGCGCCGCCCTGTTCCTGTCAGGTTATCCATCTTGGCCCCTCCTTGTTCCTCTCAGATGGACCGTCCAGGCCTTGCCCTGTTCCTGCCAGGCTGCCCCTCTTGGACCAACCCTGTTCCTGTCAGGTTGCCTGTCTTTCCCCCACCCTGTTCCTGTCATGCTGCTTGTCTTGGCACCTCCCTGTTCCTGTCATGCTGCTTGTCTTGGCCCCATCCTTGTTCCTGTCTTGCTGCTTGTCTTGGCCCCACGCTGTTTCTGTCAGGTTGTCCGTCTTGGCCCCACCCTGTTCCTGTCATGCTGCTTGTCTTGGCACCTCCCTGTTCCTGTCAGGCTGCTTGTCTTGGCCCCTTCCTTGTTCCTGTGTTGCTGCTTTTCTATCCCCACCCTGTTCCTGTCATGGTGCCTGTCTTGGCACCACTTTGTTCCTGTCAAGCTGCTTGTTTTGGAGCCGCCCTGTTCCTGTCATGCTGCTTGTTTTGTCCCCACCCTGTTCCTGTCAGGTTGTCCCTCTTGGCCGCACCTTGTTCCTGTCAGGTTGTCCATCGTGGCCCCACCCTGTTCCTGTCATGCTGCTTGTCTTGGCACCTCCCTGTTCCTGTCATGATGCTTGTCTTGGAGCCGCCTTGTTCCTGTCATGCTGCTTGTCTTGGCACCTCCCTGTTCCTGTCATGCTGCTTGTCTTGGCCCCTCCCTGTTCCTGTCAGGTTGTCCCTCTTGGCCCCACCCTGTTCCTTTCCGGTTGTCCATCGTGGCCCCACCCTGTTCCTGTCATGCTGCTTGTCTTGGGCCCCACCATATTCCTGTCATGCTGCTTGTCTTTGCACCTCCCTGTTACGTCAGGCTGCTTGTCTTGGAGCCGCCCTGTTTCTGTCATGCTGCTTGTCTTGGAGCTGCCGTGTTCCTGTCATGCTGCTTGTCTTGGCGCCTCCCTGTTCCTGTCATGCTGCTTGTCTTGGCACCTCCCTGTTCCTGTCATGCTGCTTGTCTTGGCACCTCCCTGTTCCTGTCATGCTGCTTGTCTTGGCCCCTCCCTGTTCCTGTCATGCTGCTTGTCTTGGCCCCTCCCTGTTCCTGTCAGGCTGCTTGTCTTGGAGCCGCCCTGTTCCTGTCATGCTGCTTGCCTTGGAGCCGCCGTGTTCCTGTCATGCTGCTTGTCTTGGTGCCTCCCTGTTCCTGTCAGGTTGTCCAACTTGGCCCCTCCTTGTTCCTCTCAGACAGACCGTCCAGGCCTTGCCCTGTTCCTGCCAGGCTGCCCACCTTGGCCCTGTCTGGTTCCTCTCGGGCTGCCCGTCCGGGCCCCACCCTGTTCCTGTCAGGTTGCCTATCTTGGCCCTGTGTGGGCCACAGGCTACGGTTGGATCACCTTGTTCTCTCTTACCTCCTTAGATCCGGTGGTGAAGGAGCAGGCGGCGGCTCAGACGGACAGTAACGTGCTCTCCGGCAGCCTCTCCACAGCGCGATGAGAACAGGGGACTGTGGGTAATTCTCATTTCTGCAGTTTTGGGCCCCCGTGTGGTCGCTGTCTGCCCCCTGACCGCCCTCTTTTCCCTTGCAGGACGCCGCTGCTGTCGTCACCTGGTTTGTGGGCGGAGCCAGGCACGCTGGTTGCTGCGGTGGAGGTGGACTCTCGGACCCAGCAGCGCCACAACCCACTTCCCTTATTATACTGAGATGATGGACAGCGAGCCCTGCCTTGGGGGGCCGCACCTCCGCCCTGCCTGGGGGGCCGCACCTCTGCTCGGGGGCCGCACCTCCGCCCTGCCCGGGGGCCGCACCGTTGCCCTCCTGAGGACAGGAAGCTTCTGTACCGTGATTTAACCCTTTGCCTTCTGGTCGGAGTTTCCTTGTAGAGTTGTCAGTTGGAACCAGGGTGGGCCGAGCTCTGCGACCAATCAGAGGCCTGACTGCAGTGGAGATGGGGTCTTCCCGTTCCTGTGACGTCACCGGTGCCCCCCTGAAGCAGCAATATCCCCCCAATCATGGCTTCTCATGTTTTATAATTGACCAATACCCAGGGATGTTCTTAGTTCTGGTGCCAAGGCCCCGGCGCTGCCAGTCTTACTCTAGCTGGGCGTGTCTGCTGCTGGCGGGAGGTCTGTGGAGCCCCCAGCCCGCTCTGCGGGGACGCGGCGTGTTATAAGCTACCTCGGAGCCCAGGTCCTGGTGTCTGCTCTGTGCAATGCATTCTGGGATGTGATAAATATACTCTGTGTGTGAAGGAAGCGTCTTGTGTCCGGCTGCTGCAGCGCCGCCGCCGCTCTCCACCGGGTGGTGCTAGAGCATCAGGAAGCTCTGGAGGCTACGGCCACTGTCCCGGAGGGAGGAGCCGACTGTGGCCGCTTGCGGGTGGGCGGTCTCTAGCAGGTTTGGAGGCGGGGTCTCATGTCTTATTGTTATCCCGGCCTGTGTGGATAGAAAGGATAAGACCCCGGAGGACGAAGTCCAGATATAAATACCTCTGATCTGCACAATGGTCTCATCCTGCTCCTTATTGTGTGACTGATGAGCAACGACCTCACATCCTGTGCTCCAATCACCCCCAGAGCTGCACTCACTATTCTGCTGTTACATCACGTCTTATCCTCCAGTCACTATTCTGCTGTTACATGCTGTCATCCTCCAGTCACCTCCAGAGCTGCAGTCACTATTCTGCTATTGCATCATATCTTATCCTCCAGAGCTGCACTCACTATTCTGCTGTACATCATGTATTATCCTCCAGTCACCTCCAGAGCTGTGGTCATTATTATGCTGTTACATCGTGTCTTATCCTCCAGTCAACTCCAGAGCTGCACTCACTATTCTGCTGTTACATCGTGTCTTATTCTCCAGTCACCTCCAGAGCTGCGGTCACTATTCTGCTGTTACATTGTGTCTTATCCTCCAGTCACCTCCAGAGCTGCACTCACTATTCTGCTGTTACATCGGGTCTTATCCTACAGTCACTTCCAGAGCTGCAGTCACTATTCTGCTGTTACATCGGGTCTTATCCTCCAGTCACCTCCAGAGCTGCACTCACTATTCTGCTGTTACATCGGGTCTTATCCTCCAGTCACCTCCAGAGCTGCACTCACTATTCTGCTGTTACATCGGGTCTTATCCTCCAGTCACCTCCAGAGCTGCACTCACTATTCTGCTGTTACATCGTGTCTTATCCTCCAGTCACCTCCAGAGCTGCACTCACTATTCTGTTACATCGGGTCTTATCCTCCAGTCACCTCCAGAGCTGCACTCACTATTCTGCTGTTACATCGGGTCTTATCCTCCAGTCACCTCCAGAGCTGCACTCACTATTCTGCTGTTACATTGGGTCTTATCCTCCAGTCACCTCCAGAGCTGCACTCACTATTCTGCTGTTACATCGTGTCTTATCCTCCAGTCACCTCCAGAGCTGCACTCACTATTCTGCTGTTACATTTTGTCTTATCCTCCAGTCACCTCCAGAGCTGCACTCACTATTCTGCTGTTACATTGGGTCTTATCCTCCAGTCACCTCCAGAGCTGCACTCACTATTCTGCTGTTACATCGTGTCTTATCCTCCAGTCACCTCCAGAGCTGCACTGACTATTCTGCTGTTACATCATGTCTTATCCTCCAGTCACCTCCAGAGCTGCACTCACTATTCTGCTGTTACATTGGGTCTTATCCTCCAGTCACCTCCAGAGCTGCACTCACTATTCTGTTGTTACATCGTGTCTTATCCTCCAGTCACCTCCAGAGCTGCACTCACTATTCTGTTGTTACATCGTGTCTTATCCTCCAGTCACCTCCACAGCTGCACTCACTATTCTGCTGTTACATCGGGTCTTATCCTCCAGTCACCTCCAGAGCTGCACTCACTATTCTGCTGTTACATTGGGTCTTATCCTCCAGTCACCTCCAGAGCTGCACTCACTATTCTGCTGTTACATTGGGTCTTATCCTCCAGTCACCTCCAGAGCTGCACTCACTATTCTGCTGTTACATCGTGTCTTATCCTCCAGTCACCTCCAGAGCTGCACTGACTATTCTGCTGTTACATCATGTCTTATCCTCCAGTCACCTCCAGAGCTGCACTCACTATTCTGCTGTTACATTGGGTCTTATCCTCCAGTCACCTCCAGAGCTGCACTCACTATTCTGCTGTTACATCGTGTCTTATCCTCCAGTCACCTCCACAGCTGCACTCACTATTCTGCTGTTACATCGGGTCTTATCCTCCAGTCACCTCCAGAGCTGCAGTCAATAGGGTATGTGCACACGATCAGGAATGGCTCAGTATTTGATCAGAATTTGACGCAGGTGAAATCTGCACCAAACCTGCATCTGAGGTCACTGGAAGGTCACCTGCGTGTCTGATGCGTTTTTGTCACTTGAAATAAAGCTAATTGAAAGTTGGCTTCTGGGAAGGAAAGTGATTTCCTGTTTGCAGATATATTGGGGTATGTTCCCACGGTCAGTAAACGCTGTGGGCTGGACGCTCCGTACATCCGCAGTGTCCAGCTGTTACAGTGTAGTGGAGGGGATTTCAAGGAATCCCATTCCCTCTATGTGTGCAGCGATGCCCGCGGCTCACCTGCAGAGACGGACAAGCGGCGCATCTCTCCAGACCGCAACATGTCAGTTTATGTCTATGAGACGCTCCGTCTCCGCTGCGGAAATTACCCATACACTATCATTAGATGCGATAAAACCACATTATCTTCCTAGTCACATGTGTATTAAGTGCGGGAACGCAGCTCACTACACGGTGTACTAATTTACATAATGGTGACACAGCCGGACGTACATGACACAAAGTGGAGGAAAGCACACAGACAGGTCCCCTCTTAAATAAAAAATTTTAAAAAATGGCATGGGGTCCCGGTCCCCCTATATTTGTTAACCAGCCAGAGTAAAGCAGACAGCTGGGACTGGTATTTCAGGCTGGTAAGGATCCAATATCCATCAACCTTTCCAGCCAGATAATACCAGGCCGCAGCAGTCTGCTTACCTTGGATGATTAGCAAAAATAGTGGGATCCCTTCCAAAGAAAAATGCCATGGGGTCCCCCTATATTTGTTAACCAGCCAGAGTAAAGCAGACAGCTGGGACTGGTATTTCAGGCTGGTAAGGATCCAATATCCATCAACCTTTCCAGCCAGATAATACCAGGCCGCAGCAGTCTGCTTACCTTGGATGATTAGCAAAAATAGTGGGATCCCTTCCAAAGAAAAATGCCATGGGGTCCCCCTATATTTGTTAACCAGCCAGAGTAAAACAGACTACTGGAACTGGTAAAAATAGCCCGCAGCCGCCCCACAATTGGCACATCCAAGGATGCACCAATTGTGGCACTTTGTCCGATTCTTCTCACTGCCCTGTAGCAGTGGCAAGTGGGGTTGATATTTGTGGGGTTGATGTCACCTTTGTATTGTCCGGTGACATCAAGCCCATGGATTACTAATGGAGAAGCCTTTATAAGACACCCATCCATTACTAATCCTATAGTTACATGGGAAATAAAGACGCAGCCAGAATAAAGGCCTTTATTAGAAATAATGACACAGACTCCTTTATTAGATCTTAATTAAACCATACTTGCTAAACACCTAATTCTCCGACGCCCTCGATCTCCTGGAAGAGAAATAAAATAAAAAAGCAACAGTATACCATACCTGTCCACCAAGAAGATATACTTACTGTCCCACGACGAGTCCAGCTTTGCTACATCTGGATGCCTTATGTGGAACGGTGGCATTATGCCACCACTCAGCCTGACATCCAGACACTGGAGCTTGAAGATAATGACTTGAGATGTCCCCAGCGGTCACCTGCACTGTAGTTCTCGCGGTCAGCTCATCGTGAGAACTTCAGTGGACGCGATGTTCGCCTGAAACAAGGTACAGCATTATATAAGTTAGTACGCAGTGTAGTGAGCTGCGTTCCCGCACTTATTACGCATGTGACTAGGAAGATAATGCTAGTGAATGGGTAATTTACAGAGCGGAGACTGCGCGTCTCCACTACATAAATAGACATGCTGCGGTCTGGAAAGACGCTCCACGTGTGTCTCCACAGGGAAGCCGTCTCAGGACGCACGGTGGAGATGGGACGGCATGAAATCTATCCATTGTGCTGTAACATCTGGGCGCTGCGGATGAGCGGAGCGTCCAGCCCGCAGTGTTCACTGACCGTGGGAACATACCCTATTCTGCTGTTACATGGTGTCTTATCCTCCAGTCACCTCCAGAGCTGCACTCACTATTCTGCTGTTACATCGGGTCTTATCCTCCAGTCAC
This sequence comes from Dendrobates tinctorius, assembly GCF_039654945.1. NCBI lineage: Eukaryota > Metazoa > Chordata > Amphibia > Anura > Dendrobatidae > Dendrobates > Dendrobates tinctorius. Next base: position 648,566 of record NW_027362112.1, read on the forward strand.
CTCCAGAGCTGCAGTCACTATTCTGCTGTTACATCATGTCTTATCCTCCAGTCACCTCCAGAGCTGCAGTCACTATTCTGCTGTTACATCATGTCTTACCCTCCAGTCACCTCCAGAGCTGCAAACACTATTCTGCGGTTACTTCGGGTCTGATACTGGTGTCTCTTGCCCCCCGTATCACTTTGATTAACACCACGGATTTCTTCCTGCCTGATGTCAGGGGTCCGGATGAGTGGGCCCTTCATGGCATCGTCCGTTCATCTTCTCACACTGTCTACACATTACATATCCGTTGTAGGCTCCTGGGGGCCACGTTGTGCTCGGGCTCCTGGGGGCCACGTTGTGCTCGGGCTCCTGGGGGCCACGTTGTGCTCGGGCTCCTGGGGGCCACGTTGTGCTTTGGTCCTCCGCCCCCGTGTTGCTGTGACAGTATCACAGTGTTTGCCGGGCACAGACAATTATCACCATCTGGTGATGGAGGAGCCAGACAACGACCCTTCCCACCCCGGGTATAAAAACCTCATTATAACAGCTGATGCCAGTGATCTCATATCCTGGTTATATACTGGATGGGAGGGGTGTGCCGGTTATATACTGGATGGGAGGGGTGTGCCGGTTATAGACTGGATGGGAGGGGTGTGCTGGTTATATACTGGATGGGAGGGGTGTGCCGGTTATATACTGGATGGGAGGGGTGTGCTGGTTATATACTGGATGGGAGGGGTGTGCCGGTTATATACTGGATGGGAGGGATGTGCTGGTTATATACTGGATGGGAGGGGTGTGCCGGTTATATACTGGATGGGAGGGGTGTGCCGGTTATATACTGGATGGGAGGGGTGTGCCGATTATATACTGGATGGGAGGGGTGTGCCGGTTATATACTGGATGGGAGGGGTGTGCCGGTTATATACTGGATGGGAGGGGTGTGCCGGTTATATACTGGATGGGAGGGGTGTGCCGGTTATATACTGGATGGGAGGGGTGTGCCGGTTATATACTGGATGGGAGGGGTGTGCCGGTTATATACTGGATGGGAGGGATGTGCCGGTTATATACTGGATGGGAGGGGTGTGCCGGTTATATACTGGATGGGAGGGGTGTGCCGGTTATATACTGGATGGGAGGGGTGTGCCGGTTATATACTGGATGGGAGGGGTGTGCCGATTATATACTGGATGGGAAAGGTGTGCCGGTTATATACTGGATGGGAGGGGTGTGCCGGTTATATACTGGATGGGAGGGATGTGCCGGTTATATACTGGATGGGAGGGGTGTGCCGGTTATATACTGGATGGGAGGGGTGTGCCGGTTATATACTGGATGGGAGGGGTGTGCCGGTTATATACTGGATGGGAGGGGTGTGCCGGTTATATACTGGATGGGAGGGGTGTGCCGGTTATATACTGGATGGGAGGGGTGTGCCGATTATATACTGGATGGGAAAGGTGTGCCGGTTATATACTGGATGGGAGGGGTGTGCCGGTTATATACTGGATGGGAGGGGTGTGCCGGTTATATACTGGATGGGAGGGGTGTGCCGGTTATATACTGGATGGGAGGGGTGTGCCGATTATATACTGGATGGGAGGGGTGTGCCGGTTATATACTGGATGGGAGGGGTGTGCCGGTTATATACTGGATGGGAGGGGTGTGCCGGTTATATACTGGATGGGAGGGGTGTGCCGATTATATACTGGATGGGAAAGGTGTGCCGGTTATATACTGGATGGGAGGGGTGTGCCGGTTATATACTGGATGGGAGGGGTGTGCCGGTTATATACTGGATGGGAGGGGTGTGCCGGTTATATACTGGATGGGAGGGGTGTGCCGATTATATACTGGATGGGAAAGGTGTGCCGGTTATATACTGGATGGGAGGGGTGTGCCGGTTATATACTGGATGGGAGGGGTGTGCCGGTTATATACTGGATGGGAGGGGTGTGCCGGTTATATACTGGATGGGAGGGGTGTGCCGGTTATATACTGGATGGGAGGGGTGTGCTGGTTATATACTGGATGGGAGGGGTGTGCCGGTTATATACTGGATGGGAGGGGTGTGCCGATTATATACTGGATGGGAAAGGTGTGCCGGTTATATACTGGATGGGAGGGGTGTGCCGGTTATATACTGGATGGGAGGGGTGTGCCGGTTATATACTGGATGGGAGGGATGTGCCGGTTATATACTGGATGGGAGGGGTGTGCCGGTTATATACTGGATGGGAGGGGTGTGCCGGTTATATACTGGATGGGAGGGATGTGCCGGTTATATACTGGATGGGAGGGGTGTGCCGGTTATATACTGGATGGGAGGGGTGTGCCGATTATATACTGGATGGGAGGGGTGTGCCGGTTATATACTGGATGGGAGGGGTGTGCCGATTATATACTGGATGGGAAAGGTGTGCCGGTTATATACTGGATGGGAGGGGTGTGCCGGTTATATACTGGATGGGAGGGGTGTGCCGATTATATACTGGATGGGAGGGGTGTGCCGGTTATATACTGGATGGGAGGGGTGTGCCGGTTATATACTGGATGGGAGGGATGTGCCGATTATATACTGGATGGGAGGGGTGTGCCGGTTATATACTGGATGGGAGGGGTGTGCCGATTATATACTGGATGGGAAAGGTGTGCCGGTTATATACTGGATGGGAGGGGTGTGCCGGTTATATACTGGATGGGAGGGGTGTGCCGATTATATACTGGATGGGAGGGATGTGCCGGTTATATACTGGATGGGAGGGGTGTGCCGGTTATATACTGGATGGGAGGGATGTGCCGGTTATATACTGGATGGGAGGGGTGTGCCGGTTATATACTGGATGGGAGGGGTGTGCCGATTATATACTGGATGGGAAAGGTGTGCCGGTTATATACTGGATGGGAAGGGTGTGCCGGTTATATACTGGATGGGAAGGGTGTGCCGGTTATATACTGGATGGGAGGGGTGTGCCGATTATATACTGGATGGGAGGGATGTGCCGGTTATATACTGGATGGGAGGGGTGTGCCGATTATATACTGGATGGGAGGGATGTGCCGATTATATAATGGATGGGAGGGATGTGCCGGTTATATACTGGATGGGAGGGGTGTGCCGGTTATATACTGGATGGGAGGGGTGTGCCGGTTATATACTGGATGGGAGGGGTGTGCCGGTTATATACTGGATGGGAGGGGTGTGCCGGTTATATACTGGATGGGAGGGGTGTGCCGATTATATACTGGATGGGAGGGGTGTGCCGATTATATACTGGATGGGAGGGGTGTGCCGATTATATACTGGATGGGAGGGATGTGCCGGTTATATACTGGATGGGAGGGATGTGCCGATTATATACTGGATGGGAGGGATGTGCCGGTTATATACTGGATGGGAGGGGTGTGCCGGTTATATACTGGATGGGAGGGGTGTGCCGATTATATACTGGATGGGAGGGATGTGCCGGTTATATACTGGATGGGAGGGATGTGCCGATTATATACTGGATGGGAGGGATGTACCGGTTATATACTGGATGGGAGGGGTGTGCCGGTTATATACTGGATGGGAGGGGTGTGCCGATTATATACTGGATGGGAGGGGTGTGCCGGTTATATACTGGATGGGAGGGGTGTGCCGGTTATATACTGGATGGGAGGGGTGTGCCGGTTATATACTGGATGGGAGGGGTGTGCCGGTTATATACTGGATGGGAGGGGTGTGCCGGTTATATACTGGATGGGAGGGGTGTGCCGGTTATATACTGGATGGGAGGGGTGTGCCGGTTATATACTGGATGGGAGGGGTGTGCCGGTTATATACTGGATGGGAGGGGTGTGCCGGTTATATACTGGATGGGAGGGGTGTGCCGATTATATACTGGATGGGAGGGGTGTGCCGGTTATATACTGGATGGGAGGGGTGTGCCGGTTATATACTGGATGGGAGGGGTGTGCCGGTTATATACTGGATGGGAGGGGTGCGCCGGTTATATACTGGATGGGAGGGGTGCGCCGATTATATACTGGATGGGAGGGGTGCGCCGGTTATATACTGGATGGGAGGGGTGCGCCGGTTATATAATGGATGGGAGGGATGCGCCGGTTATATACTGGATGGGAGGGGTGCGCCGGTTATATACTGGATGGGAGGGGTGTGCCGGTTATATACTGGATGGGAGGGGTGTGCCGGTTATATACTGGATGGGAGGGATGTGCCGGTTATATACTGGATGGGAGGGGTGTGCCGGTTATATACTGGATGGGAGGGGTGTGCCGGTTATATACTGGATGGGAGGGGTGTGCCGGTTATATACTGGATGGGAGGGGTGCGCCGGTTATATACTGGATGGGAGGGGTGCGCCGATTATATACTGGATGGGAGGGGTGCGCCGGTTATATACTGGATGGGAGGGGTGCGCCGGTTATATAATGGATGGGAGGGATGCGCCGGTTATATACTGGATGGGAGGGGTGCGCCGGTTATATACTGGATGGGAGGGGTGCGCCGGTTATATACTGGATGGGAGGGGTGTGCCGGTTATATACTGGATGGGAGGGGTGTGCCGGTTATATACTGGATGGGAGGGATGCGCCGATTATATACTGGATGGGAGGGGTGCGCCGGTTATATACTGGATGGGAGGGGTGCGCCGATTATATACTGGATGGGAGGGATGTGCCGGTTATATACTGGATGGGAGGGATGTGCCGATTATATACTGGATGGGAGGGATGTGCCGGTTATATACTGGATGGGAGGGATGTGCCGATTATATACTGGATGGGAGGGATGTACCGGTTATATACTGGATGGGAGGGGTGTAGTGGTTATATACTGGATGGGGGGGTGTGCCGGTTATATACTGGATGGGAGGGGTGTGCCGGTTATATACTGGATGGGAGGGGTGTGCTGGATATATACTGGAAGGGAGGGGTGTGCCGGTTATATACTGGATGGGAGGGGTGTGCCGGTTATATAATGGATGGGAGGGGTGTGCCGGTTATATACTGGATGGGAGGGATGTGCCGGTTATATACTGGATGGGAGGGGTGTGCTGGATATATACTGGAAGGGAGGGGTGTGCCGGTTATATACTGGATGGGAGGGATGTGCCGGTTATATACTGGATGGGAGGGGTGTGCCGGCTATATACTGGATGGGAGGGGTGTGCCGGTTATATACTGGATGGGAGGGGTGTGCCGGTTATATACTGGATGGGAGGGGTGTGCCGGTTATATACTGGATGGGAGGGGTGTGCCGGTTATATACTGGATGGGAGGGGTGTGCTGGATATATACTGGATGGGAGGGGTGTGCCGGTTATATACTGGAAGGCAGGGGTGTACCGTTATATACTGGAAGGGAGGGGTGTGCCGGTTATATACTGGATGGGAGGGGTGTGCCGGTTATATACTGGATGGGAGGGGTGTGCCGGTTATATACTGGATGGGAGGGGTGTGCCGATTATATACTGGATGGGAGGGATGTGCCGATTATATACTGGATGGGAGGGGTGTAGTGGTTATATACTGGATGGGAGTGCCGGTTATATACTGGATGGGAGGGGTGTGCCGATTATATACTGGATGGGAGGGGTGTGCCGATTATATACTGGATGGGAGGGGTGTGCTGGATATATACTGGAAGGGAGGGGTGTGCCGGTTATATACTGGATGGTAGGGGTGTGCCGATTATATACTGGATGGGAGGGGTGTGCCGATTATATACTGGATGGGAGGGATGTGCCGATTATATACTGGATGGGAGGGGTGTAGTGGTTATATACTGGATGGGAGTGCCGGTTATATACTGGATGGGAGGGGTGTGCCGGATATATACTGGATGGGAGGGGTGTGCCGGTTATATACTGGATGGGAGGGGTGTGCCGGTTATATACTGGATGGGAGGGGTGTGCCGGTTATATACTGGATGGGAGGGGTGTGCCGGTTATATACTGGATGGGAGGGGTGTGCCGGTTATATACTGGATGGGAGGGGTGTGCCGGTTATATACTGGATGGGAGGGGTGTGCCGGTTATATACTGGAAGGGAGGGGTGTGCCGGTTATATACTGGATGGGAGGGGTGTGCCGGTTATATACTGGATGGGAGGGGTGCGCCGGTTATATACTGGAAGGGAGGGGTGCGCCGGTTATATACTGGAAGGGAGGGGTGCGCCGGTTATATACTGGATGGGAGGGGTGCGCCGGTTATATACTGGATGGGAGGGGTGTGCTGGATATATACTGGAAGGGAGGGGTGTGCCGGTTATATACTGGATGGGAGGGGTGTGCCGGTTATATACTGGATGGGAGGGGTGTGCCGGTTATATACTGGATGGGAGGGGTGTGCCGGTTATATACTGGAAGGGAGGGGTGTGTTGGATATATACTGGAAGGGAGGGGTGTGCCGGTTATATACTGGATGGGAGGGGTGTGCCGGTTATATACTGGATGGGAGGGGTGTGCCGGTTATATACTGGATGGGAGGGGTGTGCCGGTTATATACTGGATGGGAGGGGTGTGCCGGTTATATACTGGATGGGAGGGGTGTGCCGGATATATACTGGAAGGGAGGGGTGTGCCGGTTATATACTGGATGGGAGGGGTGTGCCGGTTATATACTGGATGGGAGGGGTGTGCCGGTTATATACTGGATGGGAGGGGTGTGCCGGTTATATACTGGATGGGAGGGGTGTGCCGGTTATATACTGGATGGGAGGGGTGTGCCGGTTATATACTGGATGGGAGGGGTGTGCCGGTTATATACTGGAAGGGAGGGGTGCGCCGGTTATATACTGGAAGGGAGGGGTGCGCCGGTTATATACTGGAAGGGAGGGGTGCGCCGGTTATATACTGGATGGGAGGGGTGTGCCGGTTATATACTGGATGGGAGGGGTGTGCCGGTTATATACTGGAAGGGAGGGGTGCGCCGGTTATATACTGGAAGGGAGGGGTGCGCCGGTTATATACTGGATGGGAGGGGTGTGCCGGTTATATACTGGATGGGAGGGGTGTGATGGATATATACTGGAAGGGAGGGGTGTGCCGGTTATATACTGGATGGGAGGGGTGTGCCGGTTATATACTGGATGGGAGGGGTGTGCTGGATATATACTGGATGGGAGGGGTGTGCCGTTATATACTGGAAGGGAGGGGTGTGCCGGTTATATACTGGATGGGAGGGGTGTGCCGGTTATATACTGGATGGGAGGGATGTGCCGGTTATATACTGGATGGGAGGGATGTGCCGGTTATATACTGGATGGGAGGGATGTGCCGGTTATATACTGGATGGGAGGGGTGTGCCGGTTATATACTGGATGGGAGGGGTGTGCCGATTATATACTGGATGGGAGGGATGTGCCGGTTATATACTGGATGGGAGGGATGTGCCGGTTATATACTGGATGGGAGGGATGTACCGGTTATATACTGGATGGGAGGGATGTACCGGTTATATACTGGATGGGAGGGGTGTGCCGATTATATACTGGATGGGAGGGGTGTGCCGGTTATATACTGGATGGGAGGGGTGTGCCGGTTATATACTGGATGGGAGGGGTGTGCCGGTTATATACTGGATGGGAGGGGTGTGCCGGTTATATACTGGATGGGAGGGATGTGCCGGTTATATACTGGATGGGAGGGGTGTGCCGGTTATATACTGGATGGGAGGGGTGTGCCGGTTATATACTGGATGGGAGGGGTGTGCCGGTTATATACTGGATGGGAGGGATGTGCCGGTTATATACTGGATGGGAGGGGTGTGCCGGTTATATACTGGATGGGAGGGGTGTGCCGGTTATATACTGGATGGGAGGGGTGTGCCGGTTATATACTGGATGGGAGGGGTGTGCCGGTTATATACTGGATGGGAGGGATGTGCCGGTTATATACTGGATGGGAGGGGTGTGCCGGTTATATACTGGATGGGAGGGGTGTGCCGGTTATATACTGGATGGGAGGGGTGTGCCGGTTATATACTGGATGGGAGGGATGCGCCGATTATATACTGGATGGGAGGGGTGCGCCGGTTATATACTGGATGGGAGGGGTGCGCCGGTTATATACTGGATGGGAGGGGTGCGCCGGTTATATACTGGATGGGAGGGATGCGCCGGTTATATACTGGATGGGAGGGGTGCGCCGGTTATATACTGGATGGGAGGGATGTGCCGGTTATATACTGGATGGGAGGGGTGTGCCGGTTATATACTGGATGGGAGGGGTGTGCCGGTTATATACTGGATGGGAGGGGTGTGCCGGTTATATACTGGATGGGAGGGGTGTGCCGGTTATATACTGGATGGGTGGGGTGTGCCGGTTATATACTGGATGGGAGGGGTGTGCCGATTATATACTGGATGGGAGGGGTGTGCCGGTTATATACTGGATGGGAGGGGTGTGCCGGTTATATACTGGATGGGAGGGGTGTGCCGGTTATATACTGGATGGGAGGGATGTGCCGGTTATATACTGGATGGGAGGGGTGTGCCGGTTATATACTGGATGGGAGGGGTGTGCCGGTTATATACTGGATGGGAGGGGTGTGCCGGTTATATACTGGATGGGAGGGATGCGCCGATTATATACTGGATGGGAGGGGTGCGCCGGTTATATACTGGATGGGAGGGGTGCGCCGATTATATACTGGATGGGAGGGGTGCGCCGGTTATATACTGGATGGGAGGGGTGTGCCGGTTATATAATGGATGGGAGGGATGTGCCGGTTATATACTGGATGGGAGGGGTGTGCCGGTTATATACTGGATGGGAGGGGTGTGCCGGTTATATACTGGATGGGAGGGGTGTGCCGGTTATATACTGGATGGGAGGGATGCGCCGATTATATACTGGATGGGAGGGGTGCGCCGGTTATATACTGGATGGGAGGGGTGCGCCGATTATATACTGGATGGGAGGGATGCGCCGGTTATATACTGGATGGGAGGGATGTGCCGATTATATACTGGATGGGAGGGATGTGCCGGTTATATACTGGATGGGAGGGATGTGCCGATTATATACTGGATGGGAGGGATGTACCGGTTATATACTGGATGGGAGGGGTGTAGTGGTTATATACTGGATGGGGGGGTGTGCCGGTTATATACTGGATGGGAGGGGTGTGCCGGTTATATACTGGATGGGAGGGGTGTGCTGGATATATACTGGAAGGGAGGGGTGTGCCGGTTATATACTGGATGGGAGGGGTGTGCCGGTTATATAATGGATGGGAGGGGTGTGCCGGTTATATACTGGATGGGAGGGATGTGCCGGTTATATACTGGATGGGAGGGGTGTGCTGGATATATACTGGAAGGGAGGGGTGTGCCGGTTATATACTGGATGGGAGGGATGTGCCGGTTATATACTGGATGGGAGGGGTGTGCCGGCTATATACTGGATGGGAGGGGTGTGCCGGTTATATACTGGATGGGAGGGGTGTGCCGGTTATATACTGGATGGGAGGGGTGTGCCGGTTATATACTGGATGGGAGGGGTGTGCCGGTTATATACTGGATGGGAGGGGTGTGCTGGATATATACTGGATGGGAGGGGTGTGCCGGTTATATACTGGAAGGCAGGGGTGTACCGTTATATACTGGAAGGGAGGGGTGTGCCGGTTATATACTGGATGGGAGGGGTGTGCCGGTTATATACTGGATGGGAGGGGTGTGCCGGTTATATACTGGATGGGAGGGGTGTGCCGATTATATACTGGATGGGAGGGATGTGCCGATTATATACTGGATGGGAGGGGTGTAGTGGTTATATACTGGATGGGAGTGCCGGTTATATACTGGATGGGAGGGGTGTGCCGATTATATACTGGATGGGAGGGGTGTGCCGATTATATACTGGATGGGAGGGGTGTGCTGGATATATACTGGAAGGGAGGGGTGTGCCGGTTATATACTGGATGGTAGGGGTGTGCCGATTATATACTGGATGGGAGGGGTGTGCCGATTATATACTGGATGGGAGGGATGTGCCGATTATATACTGGATGGGAGGGGTGTAGTGGTTATATACTGGATGGGAGTGCCGGATATATACTGGATGGGAGGGGTGTGCCGGTTATATACTGGATGGGAGGGGTGTGCCGGATATATACTGGATGGGAGGGGTGTGCCGGTTATATACTGGATGGGAGGGGTGTGCCGGTTATATACTGGATGGGAGGGGTGTGCCGGTTATATACTGGATGGGAGGGGTGTGCCGGTTATATACTGGATGGGAGGGGTGTGCCGGTTATATACTGGATGGTAGGGGTGTGCCGGTTATATACTGGATGGGAGGGGTGTGCCGGTTATATACTGGAAGGGAGGGGTGTGCCGGTTATATACTGGATGGGAGGGGTGTGCCGGTTATATACTGGATGGGAGGGGTGTGCCGGTTATATACTGGAAGGGAGGGGTGCGCCGGTTATATACTGGAAGGGAGGGGTGCGCCGGTTATATACTGGATGGGAGGGGTGTAGTGGTTATATACTGGATGGGAGTGCCGGTTATATACTGGATGGGAGGGGTGTGCCGATTATATACTGGATGGGAGGGGTGTGCCGGTTATATACTGGAAGGGAGGGGTGTGCCGGTTATATACTGGATGGTAGGGGTGTGCCGATTATATACTGGATGGGAGGGGTGTGCCGATTATATACTGGATGGGAGGGATGTGCCGATTATATACTGGATGGGAGGGGTGTAGTGGTTATATACTGGATGGGAGTGCCGGATATATACTGGATGGGAGGGGTGTGCCGGTTATATACTGGATGGGAGGGGTGTGCCGGATATATACTGGATGGGAGGGGTGTGCCGGTTATATACTGGATGGGAGGGGTGTGCCGGTTATATACTGGATGGGAGGGGTGTGCCGGTTATATACTGGATGGGAGGGGTGTGCCGGTTATATACTGGATGGGAGGGGTGTGCCGGTTATATACTGGATGGGAGGGGTGTGCCGGTTATATACTGGATGGGAGGGGTGTGCCGGTTATATACTGGAAGGGAGGGGTGTGCCGGTTATATACTGGATGGGAGGGGTGTGCCGGTTATATACTGGATGGGAGGGGTGTGCCGGTTATATACTGGATGGGAGGGGTGTGCCGGATATATACTGGAAGGGAGGGGTGTGCCGGTTATATACTGGATGGGAGGGGTGTGCCGGTTATATACTGGATGGGAGGGGTGTGCCGGTTATATACTGGATGGGAGGGGTGTGCCGGTTATATACTGGATGGGAGGGGTGTGCCGGTTATATACTGGATGGGAGGGGTGTGCCGGTTATATACTGGAAGGGAGGGGTGCGCCGGTTATATACTGGAAGGGAGGGGTGCGCCGGTTATATACTGGAAGGGAGGGGTGTGCCGGTTATATACTGGATGGGAGGGGTGTGCCGGTTATATACTGGATGGGAGGGGTGTGCCGGTTATATACTGGAAGGGAGGGGTGCGCCGGTTATATACTGGAAGGGAGGGGTGCGCCGGTTATATACTGGAAGGGAGGGGTGCGCCGGTTATATACTGGAAGGGAGGGGTGCGCCGGTTATATACTGGAAGGGAGGGGTGTGCCGGTTATATACTGGATGGGAGGGGTGTGCCGGTTATATACTGGAAGGGAGGGGTGCGCCGGTTATATACTGGAAGGGAGGGGTGCGCCGGTTATATACTGGATGGGAGGGGTGTGCCGGTTATATACTGGATGGGAGGGGTGTGCCGGTTATATACTGGATGGGAGGGGTGTGCCGGTTATATACTGGAAGGGAGGGGTGCGCCGGTTATATACTGGATGGGAGGGGTGTGCCGGTTATATACTGGAAGGGAGGGGTGCGCCGGTTATATACTGGAAGGGAGGGGTGCGCCGGTTATATACTGGAAGGGAGGGGTGTGCCGGTTATATACTGGATGGGAGGGGTGTGCCGGTTATATACTGGATGGGAGGGGTGTGCCGGTTATATACTGGAAGGGAGGGGTGCGCCGGTTATATACTGGAAGGGAGGGGTGCGCCGGTTATATACTGGATGGGAGGGGTGTGCCGGTTATATACTGGATGGGAGGGGTGTGATGGATATATACTGGAAGGGAGGGGTGTGCCGGTTATATACTGGATGGGAGGGGTGTGCCGGTTATATACTGGATGGGAGGGGTGTGCCGTTATATACTGGAAGGGAGGGGTGTGCCGGTTATATACTGGATGGGAGGGGTGTGCCGGTTATATTCTGGATGGGAGGGGTGTACTAGTTATATACTGGAAGGGAGGGGTGTGCCGGTTATATACTGGATGGGAGGGGTGTGCCGGTTATATTCTGGATGGGAGGGGTGTACTAGTTATATACTGGAAGGGAGGGGTGTGCCGGTTATATACTGGAAGGGAGGGGTGTGCCGGTTATATACTGGAAGGGAGGGGTGTACTAGTTATATACTGGAAGGGAGGGATGTGCCGGTTATATACTGGATGGGAGGGGTGTGCTGGATATATACTGGAAGGGAGGGGTGTGCCGGTTATATACTGGATGGGAGGGGTGTGCCGGTTATATTCTGGATGGGAGGGGTGTACTAGTTATATACTGGAAGGGAGGGGTGTGCCGGTTATATACTGGATGGGAGGGGTGTGCCGGTTATATACTGGAAGGGAGGGGTGTGCCGGTTATATACTGGATGGGAGGGGTGTGCCGGTTATATACTGGATGGGAGGGGTGTGCCGGTTATATACTGGATGGGAGGGGTGTGCTGGATATATACTGGAAGGGAGGGGTGTGCCGGTTATATACTGGATGGTAGGGGTGTGCCGATTATATACTGGATGGGAGGGGTGTGCCGATTATATACTGGATGGGAGGGATGTGCCGATTATATACTGGATGGGAGGGGTGTAGTGGTTATATACTGGATGGGAGTGCCGGATATATACTGGATGGGAGGGGTGTGCCGGTTATATACTGGATGGGAGGGGTGTGCCGGATATATACTGGATGGGAGGGGTGTGCCGGTTATATACTGGATGGGAGGGGTGTGCCGGTTATATACTGGATGGGAGGGGTGTGCCGGTTATATACTGGATGGGAGGGGTGTGCCGGTTATATACTGGATGGGAGGGGTGTGCCGGTTATATACTGGATGGTAGGGGTGTGCCGGTTATATACTGGATGGGAGGGGTGTGCCGGTTATATACTGGAAGGGAGGGGTGTGCCGGTTATATACTGGATGGGAGGGGTGTGCCGGTTATATACTGGATGGGAGGGGTGTGCCGGTTATATACTGGAAGGGAGGGGTGCGCCGGTTATATACTGGAAGGGAGGGGTGCGCCGGTTATATACTGGATGGGAGGGGTGTAGTGGTTATATACTGGATGGGAGTGCCGGTTATATACTGGATGGGAGGGGTGTGCCGATTATATACTGGATGGGAGGGGTGTGCCGGTTATATACTGGAAGGGAGGGGTGTGCCGGTTATATACTGGATGGTAGGGGTGTGCCGATTATATACTGGATGGGAGGGGTGTGCCGATTATATACTGGATGGGAGGGATGTGCCGATTATATACTGGATGGGAGGGGTGTAGTGGTTATATACTGGATGGGAGTGCCGGATATATACTGGATGGGAGGGGTGTGCCGGTTATATACTGGATGGGAGGGGTGTGCCGGATATATACTGGATGGGAGGGGTGTGCCGGTTATATACTGGATGGGAGGGGTGTGCCGGTTATATACTGGATGGGAGGGGTGTGCCGGTTATATACTGGATGGGAGGGGTGTGCCGGTTATATACTGGATGGGAGGGGTGTGCCGGTTATATACTGGATGGGAGGGGTGTGCCGGTTATATACTGGATGGGAGGGGTGTGCCGGTTATATACTGGAAGGGAGGGGTGTGCCGGTTATATACTGGATGGGAGGGGTGTGCCGGTTATATACTGGATGGGAGGGGTGTGCCGGTTATATACTGGATGGGAGGGGTGTGCCGGATATATACTGGAAGGGAGGGGTGTGCCGGTTATATACTGGATGGGAGGGGTGTGCCGGTTATATACTGGATGGGAGGGGTGTGCCGGTTATATACTGGATGGGAGGGGTGTGCCGGTTATATACTGGATGGGAGGGGTGTGCCGGTTATATACTGGATGGGAGGGGTGTGCCGGTTATATACTGGAAGGGAGGGGTGCGCCGGTTATATACTGGAAGGGAGGGGTGCGCCGGTTATATACTGGAAGGGAGGGGTGTGCCGGTTATATACTGGATGGGAGGGGTGTGCCGGTTATATACTGGATGGGAGGGGTGTGCCGGTTATATACTGGAAGGGAGGGGTGCGCCGGTTATATACTGGAAGGGAGGGGTGCGCCGGTTATATACTGGAAGGGAGGGGTGCGCCGGTTATATACTGGAAGGGAGGGGTGCGCCGGTTATATACTGGAAGGGAGGGGTGTGCCGGTTATATACTGGATGGGAGGGGTGTGCCGGTTATATACTGGAAGGGAGGGGTGCGCCGGTTATATACTGGAAGGGAGGGGTGCGCCGGTTATATACTGGATGGGAGGGGTGTGCCGGTTATATACTGGATGGGAGGGGTGTGCCGGTTATATACTGGATGGGAGGGGTGTGCCGGTTATATACTGGAAGGGAGGGGTGCGCCGGTTATATACTGGATGGGAGGGGTGTGCCGGTTATATACTGGAAGGGAGGGGTGCGCCGGTTATATACTGGAAGGGAGGGGTGCGCCGGTTATATACTGGAAGGGAGGGGTGTGCCGGTTATATACTGGATGGGAGGGGTGTGCCGGTTATATACTGGATGGGAGGGGTGTGCCGGTTATATACTGGAAGGGAGGGGTGCGCCGGTTATATACTGGAAGGGAGGGGTGCGCCGGTTATATACTGGATGGGAGGGGTGTGCCGGTTATATACTGGATGGGAGGGGTGTGATGGATATATACTGGAAGGGAGGGGTGTGCCGGTTATATACTGGATGGGAGGGGTGTGCCGGTTATATACTGGATGGGAGGGGTGTGCCGTTATATACTGGAAGGGAGGGGTGTGCCGGTTATATACTGGATGGGAGGGGTGTGCCGGTTATATTCTGGATGGGAGGGGTGTACTAGTTATATACTGGAAGGGAGGGGTGTGCCGGTTATATACTGGATGGGAGGGGTGTGCCGGTTATATTCTGGATGGGAGGGGTGTACTAGTTATATACTGGAAGGGAGGGGTGTGCCGGTTATATACTGGAAGGGAGGGGTGTGCCGGTTATATACTGGAAGGGAGGGGTGTACTAGTTATATACTGGAAGGGAGGGATGTGCCGGTTATATACTGGATGGGAGGGGTGTGCTGGATATATACTGGAAGGGAGGGGTGTGCCGGTTATATACTGGATGGGAGGGGTGTGCCGGTTATATTCTGGATGGGAGGGGTGTACTAGTTATATACTGGAAGGGAGGGGTGTGCCGGTTATATACTGGATGGGAGGGGTGTGCCGGTTATATACTGGAAGGGAGGGGTGTGCCGGTTATATACTGGATGGGAGGGGTGTGCCGGTTATATACTGGATGGGAGGGGTGTGCCGGTTATATACTGGAAGGGAGGGGTGCGCCGGTTATATACTGGATGGGAGGGGTGTGCTGGTTATATACTGGATGGGAGGGGTGTGCCGGTTATATACTGGATGGGAGGGGTGTGCCGGTTATATACTGGATGGGAGGGGTGTGCTGGATATATACTGGATGGGAGGGGTGTGCCGGTTATATACTGGATGGGAGGGGTGTGCCGGTTATATACTGGATGGGAGGGGTGTGCTGGATATATACTGGATGGGAGGGTTGTGCCGGTTATATACTGGATGGGAGGGGTGCGCCGGTTATATACTGGATGGGAGGGATGCGCCGGTTATATACTGGATGGGAGGGATGCGCCGGTTATATACTGGATGGGAGGGGTGTGCCGGTTATATACTGGATGGGAGGGGTGTGCTGGATATATACTGGATGGGAGGGGTGTGCCGTTATATACTGGAAGGGAGGGGTGTGCCGGTTATATACTGGATGGGAGGGGTGTGCCGGTTATATACTGGATGGGAGGGGTGTGCCGGTTATATACTGGATGGGAGGGGTGTGCCGGTTATATACTGGAAGGGAGGGGTGTACTGGTTATATACTGGAAGGGAGGGGTGTGCCGGTTATATACTGGATGGGAGGGGTGTGCCGGTTATATACTGGAAGGGAGGGGTGTGCCGGTTATATACTGGATGGGAGGGGTGTGCCGGTTATATACTGGATGGGAGGGGTGTGCCGGTTATATACTGGATGGGAGGGGTGTGCCGGTTATATACTGGATGGGAGGGGTGTGCCGGTTATATACTGGATGGGAGGGGTGTGCCGGTTATAAACAATGGGAGGGGTGTGCCGGTTATATACTGGATGGGAGGGGTGTGCCGGTTATATACTGGATGGGAGGGGTGTGCTGGTTATATACTGGATGGGAGGGGTGTGCCGGTTATATACTGGATGGGAGGGGTGTGCCGGTTATAAACAATGGGAGGGGTGTGCCGGTTATATACTGGATGGGAGGGGTGTGCTGGTTATATACTGGATGGGAGGGGTGTGCCGGTTATATACTGGATGGGAGGGGTGTGCTGGTTATATACTGGATGGGAGGGGTGTGCTGGTTATACACAGGATGGGAGGGGTGTGCTGGTTATATACTGGATGGGAGGGGTGTGCCGGTTATATACTGGATGGGAGGGGTGTGCTGGTTACATTCTGGATGGGAGGGGTATAACGGGGTCTTCCAAGCTGGAGTACCTCTTTCAGTACCACCCCGTGTTTTCGGAGGTCCGCTCTGCGTTGGCTGGAGTCTGAATGAATGACGCTGGCTGGAATCCCTGGGTTACATGGGCGCATATAAAAGATCACTGCTTCTCCATGTATTTCCAGTCTGACAACACTTTACTCACAGGACACAGAATATATCACACAGATACAGAGGGCCGGCCAATAGAAAAGCGGCAGGCCAGACATACATTACAAAAGCCGCAGGTGGCCGGAGCCTGCGGATGTTTACTGTGGGAATTACAAAGGTGGGGGGAGGGCGGACACTGCTGATACATTAGGGACATGCATCTCACATAGAACCTATTATCCATACATATAACTGCACAACATATTCTGGGTGCTGAGTGTTTCTGTAACACGGATCCCCTTTTCAGCGATGCGATTGGCATACACAGTCTGATCCTCAACGGATCGGTTTGGGGATGACTGAAGTTTATGGGGTTGGTACAAGTTCCGTTTGTCGACTTAGTCCATCGGCGTTACCGTTTTGTTTGCCGGGTCTGTAGTGGATGGTGAAGTCCAGAGGTTGTAGGGCTAAACTCCACCGCAGCAATCTGGCGTTGTCTCCGGAGACCCGATTAAGCCAGACTAGGGGATTATGGTCCGTTAGGAGGGAAAACTGTCCTCCATACAAATATGGTTGCAACTTCTTGAGTGCCCATACTACCGCCAGGCACTCCTTCTCGATGGCCGCATAGCTTACTTCACAGGGCAGTAGTTTCCGACTCAGGTAAGCTACTGGGTGTTCTTGGCCCGACTTGGCTCAGTACTGCCCCCAATCCAAACATAGAAGCGTCTGTGTGAACAAGGAAACGTGTAGTTGGATCGGGTGCGGCCAATACAGGGGTATTGGTGAGGGCGTCCTTTAGTTGGCGGAAGGCTTCCTCACACTCTGAGGTCCAGGTTACCTGGCGGGGTTGGTTCTTATGGGTCAGATCAGTGAGGGGCCTGGCTACGCTGCTGTAATTGGGAACGAATTTCCTGTAATACCCCGCTGTCCCTAGAAACGCCATGACCTGGGTTTTAGTGCGTGGGATGGGCCATTTGGCTATGGCCTCAATCTTGGCTGGTTCTGGTCACTGTTTCCCACTTCCCACCCAATGCCCTAAATACTGAACCTCTGCTTTGCCCACGTGACACTTGTTTGGGTTCAGGGTGATTCCGGCCTGGTGGATCCTGTCCAATAATGTCTCTAGGTGATTTAGATGCTCTTCCCATGTCGCACTGTAGTTGGCGATGTCGTCCAGGTAGGCACAAGCATAGTCCTGGAGACCATCCAGAAGCCGGTCAGCCAGCCTTTGGAAGGTCGCCGGGGCATTCTTCATCCCGAATGGCATAACTCGAAACTGGAATAAGCCGAACGGGGTGACAAATGCCGACTTGGGAATAGCGTCAGGACTAAGGGGAATCTGCCAGTAGCCTTTGCATAGATCGATGGTGGTCAAATACTTTGCCCCCGCCAGCCGGTCTAACAACTCATCTACACGCGGCATGGGGTATGCATCCGTCACTGTTTTCTCATTGAGCTTACGATAGTCTACACAAAACCGTGTAGTCCCATCGTTCTTGGGCACTAACACTACGGGGGATGCCCAGGGACTATCTGACTCTTCAATGACCCCTAAACGCAGCATCTCTTGTATCTCTTGTCGCATCCCCTCTCGTACAGACTCAGGGACGCGGAAGGGGTTTTGTCGCAGGGGGGTCTGATCCTGGGTCTCAACCTTGTGTTGTGCCAGGCGAGTGTACCCCGGTCTCTCTGAAAACATCCTCTGTCGCAGCCTCAACAACGCCTCCGCCTGCTGTCTCTCCCGGGGGCCTAGGTCTTCACCCAAGTGTACCTGGTCCCATGTTTTAGACTGAGTCCTTTCCCCTAAGACATCCGGCAAGGGAAGTCTGGCTAAATCCTCTGCTTCAGGTGCACAGATGGCCACTACCTCTTCAGGGCGCTCCCGGTAGGGCTTCAGCATATTCACGTGGAACATGCGGATAACCCTGGGGTCGTTACAATCGGCGACATTATAGGTTGTGTCGGCTATTTTCCTCACTACCTGGTAGGGCCCCTGCCATGCAGCTTGAAACTTATTCTGCTTAGTGGGCTCTAACACCAGGACCTTCTGTCCTATTTCCAAAGTGCGCTCTCTGGCCCTCCGATCGTACTATACGCGCTGGTGCCGCTGGGTCGCCTGCATGTTCTCACGTACAGCCTGAGTCAGCTCCTGTAGGCGGTCCCGGAATTCCAGCACGTAGGATACAATAGGTACCCCTTCTATGAGACCCTCCCCTTCCCAGTGTTCCAGCACTAAGTCTAGGGGTCCCCTTACCCGTCTCCCGTATACCAGCTCGAACGGGGAGAACCCCGTGGGTTCTTGGGGCACCTCCCGATAGGCAAACAGGAAGTGTGGCAAGAATTTCTCCCAGTCCCTGTAGGTCCTGGTAAAAGTCCCAATGAGCTGTTTTAATGTCCCGTTAAAGCGTTCACACAACCCATTGGTGTGCGGGTGGTACGGGGCACTTCTAATGGACTTTACGCCGCACAGCTTCCACAGTTGGTTGGTCACCTCTGCTGTAAACTGGGTACCCTGGTCCGAGATAATCTCCCGGGGAAATCCAACCCGTGAGAAAACCTGGAGCAGGGCGGCCGCCACCGTCTCTGCCAGTATGTTAGGTAACGCAACCGCCTCTGGATACCGTGTGGCATAATCTACCACTGTCAATATATACCTTTTCCCGGACGGACTGGGTTTGGCTAACGGCCCTATCAGATCGACCGCTACTCGGCTAAATGGTTCCTCCACAATGGGGAGGGGGCGTAATTTGGCCTTGCATCGATCCCCCCTCTTGCCAATGCACTGACAACTGTCACAGGTCTGGCAGTACTGACGAACATCATAGGTTACCCCCGGCCAAAAGAAGTTTTGTGTCAGACGATGCCTGGTGCGACTGACGCCGAAGTGCCCGGCCAAGGGTATATCATGGGAGATTCGCAGTAGCTCCTGCCTTTACTTCTTGGGAACTACCAGCTGTTGTTTTATAGTGGGGCTCGTCCCTGTGTGGTGCTGCTCTGTGATCCGGTAGAGGAGTCCCTGCTTCCATACAAACTGTTCCCCTTCCAGTACTCCTCTCCCCTCCTGTGCCTTCCCACGATATCCCTCTAATGAAGGATCCTCAAGTAACTCCCTCTTAAATTCATCTGGGGTGGCCCAAGAAATGTGTCTGGCTATGGGAATACGTGCAGGGCTGGGATGTCTTACCTGGGCCTCCTCTGAGTGAGATTCCGCCTCCGCAGCTCGAGCTTGTCTCCGGGTGGTCACAGGATAGGTCTCAGCCAGAGGGGCCACCGAGAATGCAGACAACATGGGCCCCAAGTCATTTCCCAGCAAGACGTCTGCAGGCAAATCCTCCATCAAGCCGACCTCAACAAGGCCATCCCCGACTCCCCAGTTCAGGTGAATCCTGGCAGTGGGTAGTCGATGTATAGTTCCCCCTGCTACACGGACTGCCACTGTCCGGTCCGTCTTCTCTTGGTCCCGGACGAGATGAGGCTTCACAAGGGTCAAAGTTGCTCCGGAATCTCTTAGTCCCTGCATACGTTTCCCATTAACCCACACGACCTGTTGATGCTGTTGTCGATTACCTGCCCGGGCTGCCTGCACGGGGTCTACTTCATGCAGCACTTCCTCCATCTCTTCCACCCCTTGGTTAGTCTTAGCCCCCAATGCCGGGTCAGCTTCACCTTGGTAGCAGTGTACAGCAGCCCGGCTGAAGGTAGCTGTTCCCGCCTTTGGTCACTGAGTATGCGGAGTCCGGTTGGGACATTGTCTTTGCAGGTGGCCCAGCTGATGACAGGTGTGACATCGCGCCCCAGGGGGACTGTGGTAGACCGGGTTTCTAGCTGATCCCCCTACAATCTTCGGTGGTTTGGGGCTCTCCAGGTCCATGGTCGGGCCCCTAGTGACCTCCTTTGATCTGGAGAACTGCGGCCTCCTGGCATCATGATGTTCATCGGCCAGACGAGTGGCTTCCTCAAGAGTCGTTGGCCGCCTGTCCCGAAGCCATTCCTGTGTCTCGGGGTTTAATCCATTAAAGAATCGTTCTAACGAAGAGCTGGAGGACGTCCTCCTTAGTGGTTACTTGGCTCCCTTGTACCCACTGTAGCAGTGACCGCCGTAATTTACAGGCCCATTCAGCGTGGGTATCGGTTACACGTTTTATAAGTCCGCGGAACTTTTGGCGATAGGCCTCTGGTGTCAGCGCATATCGGGCCAAGATCACTTCTTTGATCCGCTCATAGTCCATACAGTCCTCATCAGGTACCTTGCGATAGGCGTCCGCTGCCCGGCCTGTCAGCTTGCTGGCCAGAATCTGAACCCGTTCCTCCGGCTTCACTTGATGAAGGGCACACTGCCGCTCAAAGTCCTGCAGAAAGCCATCAATGTCTTCCTCTGCCTCCCCCAACTGTCGGAAGGCATTATACTGGATCTTTTTGTGGCTTACTGTTGAAGGTACCTGGTCGAAGGCCAGAGCTCCCCCTGCTCGCTGGCTCTCCTCTCTCCGCTCTGCCATCTCCATCTTGGCCAGCCCCACTTTGGTCCGCTCTGCCATCTCCATCTTGGCTAGCTCTATCCTGGTCCGCTCGGGCCATCTTTTCCTTCAGATCAGTACGCACATCAGCATCACCTCTCGTATGATCTCTACTGCAGGGTTTAGGCCATAGAACGCCAGTCTGTTCTTTACCTCCCTCTGGAATTCGGTCTCCTCCACGTTCACATTGGGGGGCGCTGCACTGTCGTGTTCCATGATCGCTGCTATCAAATCTGCTTTTGTTTTGTTGCTGGCGATCAACCCTCGGGCTTCCACCAGATCTTTTAATGTAGTCCTCTTTAACTTCTGGTAGTTATTTTCCATTCATTCCTTTCCTCCTGTAGAAGGGGTATCATATCCCGCTGTCTGCCACCAGTGTAACGGGGTCTTCCCAGCTGGGGTACCTCTTTCAGTACCACCCCGTGTTTTCGGAGGTCCGCTCTGCGTTGGCTGGAGTCTGAATGAATGACGCTGGCTGGAATCCCTTGGTTACATGGGCGCATATAAAAGATCACTGCTTCTCCATGTATTTCCAGTCTGACAACACTTTACTCACAGGACACAGAATATATCACACAGATACAGAGGGCAGGCCAATAGACAAGCTCAGGCGCATCCTTCGCACAGGCTTGACCATCAAGTCTGAAAAGTGCCAGATGGACATGAGGGAGGTCCACTACCTGGGGCACCAGGTAGGCGGGGGTTCTATGAGGCCAGAGCCTGGGAATGTGGATGCTATCACATCCTGGCCCACCCCCAGTACCAAGAAACAGGTGATACCCTTGCTGGGCACTGCAGGGTACTATAGGCACTTTGTGCAAAACTATAGTAGCCTTGCAAAGCCCTTGACGGACCTCACCAGGAAGAAGCTTCCCCAGTCGACTGGACAGATGACTGTGAGGAGGCTTTCCAGGCTTTGAATACAGCTCTGCGCAGCTCTCCTGTATTAAAGGCAGTCGACAGCAGTCGGACGGTCATAGTAGAGACCGACGCTAGAGAGTTTGGCCTTGGTGCTTTGCTTAGTCAGGTCGACTTGGGGAACCAAGAGCACACCATGTTGTACCTGACCCGGAAGCATCTGCCGAGGGAAGTGGCCTATTCCACCATAGAGAAGGAGTGCCTGGCCTTGGTTTGGGCCGTGCAACGTTTGCAGCCCTACCTGTACGGACGTACTTTTACTGTGGTGACCGACCACAACCCTCTGAGCTGGCTGCACACCCTGTCCGGTACCAACGGAAGGTTGCTAGCTGGAGTCTTGCCCTCCAACAGTGCAACTTTACCTTTAAACACAAAAAGGGCAGCGACCATGGCAATGCAGATGGGGTGTCCTGCTGGGGCGAGCCTGCTGAGGTGCGCATGGAGGAGTACCGAGAAGTCGTGCCTCCATAGCACAGTCCAAAAGAGGCAGGTGTCAGGAAATATGACGCAAGCCTTATGGTTCAATCACACATACAGAGCTCTGCTACATCTCCTTGGTTTGGTGAATGACAAGCTCCAGCAACGATCCCCCTTCTGCGGCCCCCCCTATACAGCTGTGTGGCAGCAGCACAAGGTGCAGGTCATACCCTAAACTGGTTGGAAGCACATGTTCTCTTTCTTCCTGTAAACTTGAATACAATAGCACCTGTTACGTGCTACAGAACCACTCAGCACCCAGAATATGTTGTGCAGTTATATGTATATATAATAGGTTCCATGTGAGATGCATGTCCCTAATGTATCAGCAGTGCCCGCCCTCCCCCCACCTTTGTAATTCCCACAGTAAACATACGCAGGCTCCGGCCACCTGCGGCTTTTGTAATGCATGTCTGGCCTGCCGCTTTTCTATTGGCCGGCCCTCTGTATCTGTGTGATATATTCTGTGTCCTGTGAGTAAAGTGTTGTCAGACTGGAAATACATGGAGAAGCAGTGATCTTTTATATGCGCCCATGTAACCCAGGGATTCCAGCCAGCGTCATTCATTCAGACTTCAGCCAACGCAGAGCGGACCTCCGAAAACACGGGGTGGTACTGAAAGAGGTACCCCAGCTTGGTAGACCCCGTTACAGGGTGGAACATGAAAAATGTAGGAAAGTTCACGGGGTATGAAGATTTTTTTCAAATTTTTCAGATTTTTTGGTACTGAAAGAGGTACCCCAGCTTGGAAACCCCGTTACAGCACCGATTACTCATATTACTGTATCCAGCCACCCGGTGAGGTCAGAACGAGGGAAGTCCCTAAGTTTAGGGGCCACTATAAAACAGGAACAGTACGGAAAGTATTCACACCCTTTACATTTTTCACTCTTTGTTTCATTGCAGCAATTTGGTAAATTCTATAAAGTTCATTTTTTCTCATTAATGTGCACCCCCCCCCCCCCCCCCATCTTCACTGGGAAAAACAGAAATGTAGACACTTGCAAACTTATTAGAAAAGAAAAACTGAAATATCCCATGATCATAAGTATTCAACCCCTTAGCTCAGATCCTGAAAACCCTTGAGAATGTGCAACGCAGCACGGACACAAAACGTGGGAGCAGGAGACTGGAGAGCCGAGAGCGGAGCTAGAGGAGATGAGTAGACGTTCTCCAGAAGAGGGAACCTACCTCACATGGAGATGGCGGAGGCAGAGTAGGGGCAGCGGCACAGCAGGGTGCAACGGAGGTGGTCAAGTGACTCCCAATTTGGATGTAGCTAAGCCTGACGGGGAGTGCGGAGCTGGGGTAGCCGGAGACGCACAGTGTGGATGCAGTGGAGCCGAGCGTGAGGAACAGATAAGGGGTTTGTAAGGAGACACAGAAGCTGGATATAGCAGAGCCTGGTATGTGGAGCAGAGCTGGGTTTGTAAGGAGACACAGAAGCTGGATATAGCAGAGCCTGGTATGTGGAGCAGAGCTGGGTTTGTAAGGAGACACAGAAGCTGGATATAGCAGAGCCTGGTATGTGGAGCAGAGCTGGGTTTGTAAGGAGACACAGAAGCTGGATATAGCAGAGCCTGGTATGTGGAGCAGAGCTGGGTTTGTAAGGAGACACAGAAGCTGGATATAGCAGAGCCTGGTATGTGGAGCAGAGCTGGGTTTGTAAGGAGACACAGAAGCTGGATATAGCAGAGCCTGGTATGTGGAGCAGAGATGGGTTTGTAAGGAGACACAGAAGCTGGATATAGCGGAGCCTGGAATGTGGAGCAGAGCTGGGTTTGTAAGGAGACACAGAAGCTGGATATAGCAGTGCCTGGTATGTGGAGCAGAGCTGGGTTTGTAAGGAGACAGAGAAGCTGGATATAGCAGAGCCTGGTATGTGGAGCAGAGCTGGGTTTGTAAGGAGACACAGAAGCTGAATATAGCAGGGCCTGGTATGTGGAGCAGAGCTGGGTTTGTAAGGAGACACAGAAGCTGGATATAGCAGGGCCTGGTATGTGGAGCAGAGCTGGGTTTGTAAGGAGACACAGAAGCTGGATATAGCGGAGCCTGGAATGTGGAGCAGAGCTAGGTTTGTAAGGAGACACAGAAGCTGGATATAGCAGAGCCTGGTATGTGGAGCAGAGCTGGGTTTGTAAGGAGACACAGAAGCTGGATATAGCGGAGCCTGGAATGTGGAGCAGAGCTGGGTTTGTAAGGAGACACAGAAGCTGGATATAGCGGAGCCTGGTATGTGGAGCAGAGCTGGGTTTGTAAGGAGACACAGAAGCTGGATATAGCGGAGCCTGGTATGTGGAGCAGAGCTGGGTTTGTAAGGAGACACAGAAGCTGGATATAGCAGAGCCTGGTATGTGGAGCAGAGCTGGGTTTGTAAGGAGACACAGAAGCTGAATATAGCAGGGCCTGGTATGTGGAGCAGAGCTGGGTTTGTAAGGAGACACAGAAGCTGGATATAGCAGGGCCTGGTATGTGGAGCAGAGCTGGGTTTGTAAGGAGACACAGAAGCTGGATATAGCGGAGCCTGGAATGTGGAGCAGAGCTGGGTTTGTAAGGAGACACAGAAGCTGGATACAGCAGAGCCTGGTATGTGGAGCAGAGCTGGGTTTGTAAGGAGACACAGAAGCTGGATATAGCAGGGCCTGGTATGTGGAGCAGAGCTGGGTTTGTAAGGAGACACAGAAGCTGAATATAGCAGAGCCTGGTATGTGGAGCAGAGCTGGGTTTGTAAGGAGACACAGAAGCTGGATATAGCAGGGCCTGGTATGTGGAGCAGAGCTGGGTTTGTAAGGAGACACAGAAGCTGGATATAGCGGAGCCTGGAATGTGGAGCAGAGCTGGGTTTGTAAGGAGACACAGAAGCTGGATATAGCAGGGCCTGGTATGTGGAGCAGAGCTGGGTTTGTAAGGAGACACAGAAGCTGGATATAGCGGAGCCTGGAATGTTGAGCAGAGCTGGGTTTGTAAGGAGACACAGAAGCTGGATATAGCAGAGTCTGGTATGTGGAGCAGAGCTGGGTTTGTAAGGAGACACAGAAGCTGGATATAGCAGAGCCTGGTATGTGGAGCAGAGCTGGGTTTGTAAGGAGACACAGAAGCTGGATATAGCAGAGCCTGGTATGTGGAGCAGAGCTGGGTTTGTAAGGAGACACAGAATCTGAATATAGCAGAGCCTGGAATGTGGAGCAGAGCTGGGTTTGTAAGGAGACAGAAGCTGAATATAGCAGAGCCTGGTATGTGGAGCAGAGCTGGGTTTGTAAGGAGACACAGAAGCTGGATACAGCAGAGCCTGGTATGTGGAGCAGAGCTGGGTTTGTAAGGAGACACAGAAGCTGGATATAGCAGAGCCTGGTATGTGGAGCAGAGCTGGGTTTGTAAGGAGACACAGAAGCTGGATATAGCAGAGCCTGGTATGTGGAGCAGAGCTGGGATTGTAAAGAGAGACAGAAGCTGGATATAGCAGAGCCTGGTATGTGGAGCAGAGCTGGGTTTGTAAGGAGACACAGAAGCTGGATATAGCAGAGCCTGGTATGTGGAGCAGAGCTGGGTTTGTAAGGAGACACAGAAGCTGGATATAGCAGAGCCTGGTATGTGGAGCAGAGCTGGGATTGTAAAGAGAGACAGAAGCTGGATATAGTAGAGCCTGATATGTGGAGCAGAGCTGGATTTGTAAGGAGACACAGAAGCTGGATATAGCAGAGCCTGGTATGTGGAGCAGAGCTGGGATTGTAAAGAGAGACAGAAGCTGGATATAGCAGAGCCTGGTATGTGGAGCAGAGCTGGGATTGTAAAGAGAGACAGAAGCTGGATATAGCAGAGCCTGATATGTGGAGCAGAGCTGGATTTGTAAGGAGACACAGAAGCTGAATATAGCAGAGCCTGGTATGTGGAGCAGAGCTGGGATTGTAAGGAGACACAGAAGCTGGATATAGCAGAGCCTGATATGTGGAGCAGAGCTGGATTTGTAAGGAGACAGAAGCTGAATATAGCAGAGCCTGGTATGTGGAGCAGAGCTGGGTTTGTAAGGAGACACAGAATCTGAATATAGCAGAGCCTGGTATGTGGAGCAGAGCTGGGTTTGTAAGGAGACACAGAATCTGAATATAGCAGAGCCTGGTATGTGGAGCAGAGCTGGGTTTGTAAGGAGACACAGAAGCTGAATATAGCAGAGCCAGGTATGTGGAGCAGAGCTGGGTTTGTAAGGAGACACAGAAGCTGGATATAGCGGAGCCTGGAATGTGGAGCATAGCTGGGTTTGTAAGGAGACACAGAAGCTGGATATAGCAGAGCCTGATATGTGGAGCAGAGCTGGGTTTGTAAGGAGACACAGAAGCTGAATATAGCAGAGCCTGGTATGTGGAGCAGAGCTGGGTTTGTAAGGAGACAGAAGCTGAATATAGCAGAGCCTGGTATGTGGAGCAGAGCTGGGTTTGTAAGGAGACACAGAAGCTGAATATAGCAGAGCCTGGTATGTGGAGCAGAGCTGGGTTTGTAAGGAGACACAGAAGCTGGATATAGCAGAGCCTGGTATGTGGAGCAGAGCTGGGTTTGTAAGGAGACACAGAAGCTGAATATAGCAGAGCCTGGTATGTGGAGCAGAGCTGGGTTTGTAAGGAGACACAGAAGCTGGATATAGCAGAGCCTGATATGTGGAGCAGAGCTGGGTTTGTAAGGAGACAGAAGCTGAATATAGCAGAGCCTGGTATGTGGAGCAGAGCTGGGTTTGTAAGGAGACAGAAGCTGAATATAACAGAGCCTGGTATGTGGAGCAGAGCTGGGTTTGTAAGGAGACACAGAAGCTGGATATAGCAGAGCCTGGTATGTGGAGCAGAGCTGGGTTTGTAAGGAGACACAGAAGCTGAATATAGCAGAGCCTGGTATGTGGAGCAGAGCTGGGTTTGTAAGGAGACACAGAAGCTGGATATAGCAGAGCCTGATATGTGGAGCAGAGCTGGGTTTGTAAGGAGACAGAAGCTGAATATAGCAGAGCCTGGTATGTGGAGCAGAGCTGGGTTTGTAAGGAGACAGAAGCTGAATATAACAGAGCCTGGTATGTGGAGGAGAGCTGGGTTTGTAAGGAGACACAGAAGCTGAATATAGCAGAGCCTGGTATGTGGAGCAGAGCTGGGTTTGTAAGGAGACACAGAAGCTGGATATAGCAGAGCCTGGTATGTGGAGCAGAGCTGGGTTTGTAAGGAGACAGAGAAGCTGGATATAGCAGAGCCTGGTATGTGGAGCAGAGCTGGGTTTCTAAGGAGACACAGAAGCTGAATATAGCAGAGCCTGGTTTGTGGAGCAGAGCTGGGTTTGTAAGGAGACACAGAATCTGAATATAGCAGAGCCTGGTATGTGGAGCAGAGCTGGGTTTGTAAGGAGACACAGAAGCTGGATATAGCAGAGCCTGATATGTGGAGCAGAGCTGGGTTTGTAAGGAGACAGAAGCTGAATATAGCAGAGCCTGGTATGTGGAGCAGAGCTGGGTTTGTAAGGAGACACAGAATCTGAATATAGCAGAGCCTGGTATGTGGAGCAGAGCTGGGTTTGTAAGGAGACACAGAATCTGAATATAGCAGAGCCTGGTATGTGGAACAGAGCTGGGTTTGTAAGGAGACACAGAAGCTGGATATAGCAGAGCCTGGTATTTGGAGCAGAGGTGGGTTTGTAAGGAGACACAGAAGCTGGATATAGCAGAGCCTGGTATGTGGAACAGAGCTGGGTTTGTAAGGAGACACAGAAGCTGGATATAACAGAGCCTGGTATGTGGAGCAGAGCTGGGTTTGTAAGGAGACACAGAAGCTGGATATAGCAGAGCCTGGTATGTGGAGGAGAGCTGGGTTTGTAAGGAGACACAGAATCTGAATATAGCAGAGCCTGGTATGTGGAGCAGAGCTGGGTTTGTAAGGAGACACAGAAGCTGTATATAGCAGAGCCTGGTATGTGGAGCAGAGTTGGGTTTGTAAGGAGACACAGAAGCTGGATATAGCAGAGCCTGGTATGTGGAGCAGTGCTGGGTTTGTAAGTAGACAGAGAAGCTGGATATAGCAGAGCCTGGTATGTGGAGCAGAGCTGGGTTTGTAAGGAGAGACAGAAGCTGGATATAGCAGAGCCTGGTATGTGGAGCAGAGCTGGGATTGTAAGGAGACACAGAAGCTGGATATAGCAGATCCTGGTATGTGGAGCAGAGCTGGGATTGTAAGGAGACACAGAAGCTGGATATAGCAGAGCCTGGTATGTGGAGCAGTGCTGGGTTTGTAAGTAGACAGAGAAGCTGGATATAGCAGAGCCTGGTATGTGGAGCAGAGCTGGGTTTGTAAGGAGACACAGAAGTTGGATATAGCAGAGCCTGGTATGTGGAGCAGAGCTGGGTTTGTAAGTAGACAGAGAAGCTGGATATAGCAGAGCCTGGTATGTTGAGCAGAGCTGGGTTTGTAAGGAGACACAGAAGCTGGATATAGCAGAGCCTGGTATGTGGAGCAGAGCTGGGTTTGTAAGGAGACACAGAAGCTGGGTATAGCAGAGCCTGGTATGTGGAGCAGAGCTGGGTTTGTAAGGAGACACAGAATCTGGATATAGCAGAGCCTGGTATGTGGAACAGAGCTGGGTTTGTAAGGAGACACAGAAGCTGGATATAGCAGAGCCTGGTATGTGGAGCAGAGCTGGGTTTGTAAGGAGACAGAGAAGCTGGATATAGCAGAGCCTGGTATGTGGAGGAGAGCTGGGTTTGTAAGGAGACACAGAAGCTGGATATAGCAGAGCCTGGTATGTGGAGCAGAGCTGGGTTTGTAAGGAGACACAGAAGCTGGATATAGCAGAGCCTGGTATGTGGAGCAGAGCTGGGTTTGTAAGGAGACACAGAAGCTGGATATAGCAGAGCCTGGTATGTGGAGCAGAGTTGGGTTTGTAAGGAGATGCAGAAGCTGGATATAGCAGAGCCTGGTATGTGTAACAGAGCTGGGTTTGTAAGGAGACACAGAAGCTGGATATAGCAGGGCCTGGTATGTGGAACAGAGCTGGGTTTGTAAGGAGACACAGAAGCTGGATATAGCAGAGTCTGGTATGTGGAACAGAGCTGGGTTTGTAAGGAGACACAGAAGCTGGATATAGCAGAGCCTGGTATGTGGAACAGAGCTGGGTTTGTAAGGAGACACAGAAGGTGGATATAGCAGAGCCTGGTATGTGGAGCAGAGCTGGGTTTGTAAGGAGACACAGAAGCTGGATATAGCAGAGCCTGGTATGTGGAGCAGAGTTGGGTTTGTAAGGAGACACAGAAGCTGGATATAGCAGAGTCTGGTATGTGGAGCAGAGCTGGGTTTGTAAGGAGACACAGAAGCTGGATATAGCAGAGCCTGGTATGTGGAGCAGAGTTGGGTTTGTAAGGAGACACAGAAGCTGAATATAGCAGAGCCTGGTATGTGGAGCAGAGCTGGGTTTGTAAGGAGACACAGAAGCTGGATATAGCAGAGCCTTTGTATGTGTAACAGAGCTGGGTTTGTAAGGAGACACAGAAGCTGGATATAGCAGAGCCTGGAACAGAGCTGGGTTTGTAAGGAGACACAGAAGGTGGATATAGCAGAGCCTGGTATGTGGAGCAGAGCTGGGTTTGTAAGGAGACACAGAAGCTGGATATAGCGGAGCCTGGTATGTGGAGCAGAGCTGGGTTTGTAAGGAGACAGAAGCTGAATATAACAGAGCCTGGTATGTGGAGGAGAGCTGGGTTTGTAAGGAGACACAGAAGCTGAATATAGCAGAGCCTGGTATGTGGAGCAGAGCTGGGTTTGTAAGGAGACACAGAAGCTGGATATAGCAGAGCCTGGTATGTGGAGCAGAGCTGGGTTTGTAAGGAGACACAGAAGCTGGATATAGCAGTGCAGCAGGGATGTGAGCAGGTTATGGGATGCAATGACGGACAGGAGACAGAGCAAGGGTTAACGTATTTTACTTTAACAGATATGTACTCCGCAGGGAGATAAGGGGTTAATCAGATATAATGTGGGTGATAGGTACTAAGGGATATGAAGTTTGGTCAAAATGCAGGGAAAAATGACAGTAGCAGTTTATAAGGTATCTCCAGACTGTAGAGTCCACGAAACAAGCGTTGGTGCTGACACCCATCATCGCGGGGTTCATCCGCGTAGCCAGGACCTGTATCCGAGGTTTAGGGCGCGGGGTTCATCCGCTGTAGCCAGGACCTTTATCCGAGGTTTAGGGTGCGGGGTTCATCCGCTGTAGCCGGGACCTTTATCCGAGGTTTAGGGCGCGGGGTTCATCCGCTGTAGTCGGGACCTTTATCGGAGGTTTAGGGCGCGGGGTTCATCCGCTGTAGCCAGGACCTTTATCCGAGGTTTAGGGCGCGGGGTTCATCCACTGTAGCCGGGACCTTTATCCGAGGTTTAGGGCGCGGGGTTCATCCGCTGTAGCCGGGACCTTTATCGGAGGTTTAGGGCGCGGGGTTCATCCGCTGTAGCCAGGACCTTTATCCGAGGTTTAGGGCGCGGGGTTCACCCGCTGTAGCCAGGACCTTTATCCGAGGTTTAGGGCGCAGGGTTCATCCGCTGTAGCCAGGACCTTTATCCGAGGTTTAGGGCGCGGGGTTCATCCGCTGTAGCCGGGACCTTTATCGGAGGTTTAGGGTGCTGGGTTCATCCGCTGTAGCCGGGACCTTTATCCGAGGTTTAGGGCGCGGGGTTCATCCGCTGTAGCCGGGACCTTTATCCGAGGTTTAGGGCGCGGGGTTCATCCGCTGTAGCCGGGACCTTTATCGGAGGTTTAGGGCGCGGGGTTCATCCGCTGTAGCCGGGACCTTTATCCGAGGTTTAGGGCGCGGGGTTCATCCGCTGTAGCCGGGACCTTTATCCGAGGTTTAGGGCGCGGGGTTCATCCGCTGTAGCCGGGACCTTTATCCGAGGTTTAGGGCGCGGGGTTCATCCGCTGTAGCCGGGACCTTTATCGGAGGTATAGGGCGCTGGGTTCATCCGCTGTAGCCGGGACCTTTATCGGAGGTTTAGGGCGCGGGGTTCATCCGCTGTAGCCGGGACCTTTATCGGAGGTTTAGGGCGCGGGGTTCATCCGCTGTAGCCGGGACCTTTATCGGAGGTTTAGGGCGCGGGGTTCATCCGCTGTAGCCGGGACCTTTATCCGAAGTTTAGGGCGCGGGGTTCATCCGCTGTAGCCGGGACCTTTATCGGAGGTTTAGGGCGCGGGGTTCATCCGCTGTAGCCGGGACCTTTATCCAAGGTTTAGGGCGCGGGGTTCATCCGCTGTAGCCGGGACCTTTATCGGAGGTTTAGGGCGCGGGGTTCATCCGCTGTAGCCGGGACCTTTATCCGAGGTTTAGGGCGCTGGGTTCATCCGCTGTAGCCGGGACCTTTATCCGAGGTTTAGGGCGCTGGGTTCATCAGCTGTAGCCGGGACCTTTATCCGAGGTTTAGGGCGCGGGGTTCATCCGCTGTAGCCGGGACCTTTATCGGAGGTTTAGGGCGCGGGGTTCATCCGCTGTAGCCGGGACCTTTATCCGAGGTTTAGGGCGCTGGGTTCATCCGCTGTAGCCAGGACCTTTATCCGAGGTTTAGGGCGCGGGTTTCCCCTTGGGATGTGCTGGATGGAGCCTCAGTGAGGCCTGTGTTGGTAGGCTGTGTCTCCTCACGACTAGAGATGCCGGATCGGTGCTGATCGGAGTCTGGTTCGGCTTGTTGGAAGGTTTGATGGCCGAGCTGAAAGGGTTCACCAGATTTGTAGGAAACATCGGGGGGATTCTTTTGAAGGAGCCAAATCTGAAGAATTTTGTATCATCCAAACCTGGTATCAGTAATGGCAGGGGTAGATCTATTGGAGGCGGTGAGGGCAGGGGCATGGTGGGACAGCAAGCCTCCGGCGTCTTACCGGTGGGGAATGCTGTCCCAGCTGATGGCAGCTCCTATATCGTAGGTCCATGGGGCGTCTGTAACAGGTACCTGCCCTATGGACAACGTTGGCAAGACGATAAGGGATGGTGGTGAAGTCCTACGTGATCTCAGGAACACACGGGACCCACCGCTTGCTCCACATAGGAAGAACATACATGGTGGACGGTTGCGTGACATCACCTTGAGCCTGATCGAGCCGATACGATGAAGGCCGAGTGGATCTTAGGTCTCCGTTCCCCCAAGGGCCGTGAATGAACGTCTCTCGTGTTTGGTCGGATCTTCTCGTGCTTGCTTCTCACTGACGGGCCGCCTTGTCCTGAAACGTTTTGGGGTGATTTGTATATTAACGGCATATGGCAACAACATGGCGCACGTTGTGGCTGAGATATTCTGTGTCCATTTCTTTCTGACCTTGAACACCCCATGTAGTCTAGATTCCGTATTAGGTCCCAACTGACCTTATTACCAAGAGATTGAGTCCTGACAGAGAGGACTCGTCCCCTTCTATTCTACTGTCGTAGTAGCCCAAACCGAATATAACCCTGTGGATGTATCGGTCTTGTGAGAACAGCAGATGTGACGTTATTTGTGCGCTCCCCGAGGTGGATAGGTGTCCGGAATCAGGAGACGCCACCGGAAATGGCGACATAGCGGCTTCTGCGCTCCGTGCGATGGAACGCATGTGGTATCAAGCGTCCAGAAGTGGTCGGTGGAACGCACTCCGATCGGGCTGAGGACCTTTCTTTATCATAGACCTCTTAGATGTGGGATATCTGACCCAATTATAGGAAACCGCCGACAGCCGCGTGGGCGGTGCGGATTATGGCGCGCATATGAGATGGGGAGAAGTCCAACCATTTCACCACCGGCTTCGTCATCTATTGTTATGGCATCCGGCTTTCTGAATCTCCATATCATCCTGATGAACCGTGACAGCGGGGAAACGCACAGACAATGTAGAGTCACTGCACACGCCTATCGCCTGACGGTGAAGAAGCGACATCTGACGTTTCGGCCTTTATCACAAAAGTCGCTGTGATAAAATACAGGAAAATGAAACAATGTAGAATATATACAGAATATATACATTCAGTATCGAGAGAGAATGGAACACATGGATTAGAGTCACTAGAGGAATATAGAGACGCTCAAAGCCGAGAAAAAGAGACAAGGCGGTAGATGAGACCGTATAGAGAGAAACCATGAAACGCGCGGTCACACCCCTTAGACTGAATGGAGGGTCTGTGTTCACTGAATAGATCGTGTCACTGCTGGGCAATAATAGCGTATTCTCTAAGGATAAACGGACATGTCGTTAGGGGGCATCTAATGTTAGAGGAACACAGGACTGGGGTCTGGAGGAGCAATGAAGAGACCAGACGGAAGTGATGCGGCCTTAGAGCTAATTATGCACAAAGAGAACTCCAGAGCTCTGCCTGTGTATATAGCCGGGGTATGTCCAAGAAAATGGTATAATGTATGGTGGGGAGACAAGAAAAGGGGGGATATATACCCAAGTCGCCGGTAATCCTGATTCCTGAGGAGGTGGCGGACTGGTAAGTGTGCCAGAGCTAAAAGGCAAAGAAGGGGTCCAATAAGTATAAAGCAGGGTTGGTGGTACAGCGGTGGTCCTAAAATGGGACCATACTCAAGTAGGTGGTACAGCGGTGGTCCTAAAACCGGACCATACTCAAGTAGGTGGTACAGCGGTGGTCCTAAAACGGGACCATACTCAAGTAGGTGGTACAGCGGTGGTCCTAAAACGGGACCATACTCAAGTAGGTGGTACAGCGGTGGTCCTAAAACGGGACCATACTCAAGTAGGTGGTACAGCGGTGGTCCTAAAACGGGACCATACTCAAGTAGGTGGTACAGCGGTGGTCCCTATGTGGGACAGTACTTACAGTTATTGGTGGCGCAGTGGGGGAAGTAGGCGCAGCCGCGCCACAGCAGTGAGCGAGCGCTGAGTACCCAGTCACGCTGTTTACACTGTCCGGTCTGGTCACGTGACCGGAAGTGAAGTCAGACGCCGGCGCATGCGCAGTGGAGCACGGCCGTGTCGTCTCCTACTGATAACCACCAAAAAGATGGTGCTGGCAGCCAACGCATGCGCAGTAAAGCGCAGTCAGGGGAAATGTACTGAGGTCACACTGAGGCTTTGAATAGGAAACACGCATGTGAGGGAGATGGTGCAGTGTGTGACAAATAGGCTGAGCAGTTCAGACATACAACGTTGGTGAATATCAGACAGATATACAAGAACAGTATTATTGCAAATAATATACATGCGATTAGACATATAGCTTGTGTATTGTGTAGGAGTCCAATCTTAATCGGAAAATAAAAGAAATGAAAAGAAATGAAAGAGTTAATATGTGACCCGGGGGTGAGCGGGTAATGGGGATGGGAAGAGACGTCAACAATAGGATAAAATGTAACAGAATGAAAAAAAGGGGAAAAAATATATAAGAAAAAAATGAAAAAATATTATTTGGGTGAAAAAGTGAAAAAAGTAAAATAAACTGAAATAAATATGAAACAAATTGGCAAAAAGGAAAAAATAAACCACCTTCAAAAAAGGAAAAGGGAAAACGGGGAAAAAAGGAAAAAAAATGGAAAACTAAAAAAATATAAAGAAAAAAGAAACCCAATATGGTTCATTATCTTACCGCCTGAGATGTAAAAAGAGACTCATGAAGGCGACTACTCAATGGGTCTAAAGGGAAAGAGGAAAAAAAATCTGATTAACCAATCAAATTCTCGGATGTGGGGTGTCCAGAGTGTAGATCCAGAACGCCTCCCGTTGCTTTAAGAGGCGAATATGATTACCGCCTCTCTTGGGTCTGGGGACTTTTTCTGTGATTTCTGTGATACGTTGTGTCGGGCTTCCTTCTATTGGGCAGGGAGTGGGAGCCATGTTTTCCGCACCTGATCGTGGACGTATGGCTGGATATTCTGTCCCTGATGGCCTGGGTGGTTTCCCCCACGTAATCCACACGGACAATTGATGATGTAAATAACGAAGTTGGGTTCACAAGTGAGAGAGTCTTTAGTTGGGTAGGATTTAGCAGAGCGTGGGTGGACGACTTCATAGCCTTTAGTGATATTGCAGCAGCTCGTACAGTTGAGGCAGGGAAACGTACCTGCTCTTATCTGTCCTGTCAAAGTTCGTGCATTGATGTGGCTGGAGGTACCAGGTCGCCCTGACTAGCTTGTCCTTGATATTTTGGGGTCTCATCAACGGTGGAGATTTGAAAACATCAATTCTAGGGTCGGCTCTGGTCAGTAAAGACCAATGTTTGTGGATGAGGTTATGTATTCTTTGTATAGACGGGTGGTGGCCATGAACGAAGGGAAGTCTGGGTGGTTTAGTTGTTGTGGTTCTGGTGGCGTCAGGGTCAATCAGTGCTTTGGTCAACTCAGAAGCCAGAAGTGTGGATGGATAGTGTCTAGATTCAAATCTACGGGACAATTCTCGTAATCTGAGGTCTCTGGTGGACAGGTCTGACACAATCCTGGTGACCCTTCTAAATTGTGAGCGGGGGAGACTGTTGCGGGTAGATCTTGGATGGCAGCTGTCATACAGAAGAAGGTTATTACAGTCGGTGGGTTCAGTGTAGATGTCGGATGAGAGTCTTCCTTGTGCGTCTTTATTGACCCTAGTGTCCAGAAAAGTGATTGAGTCCAGGTTATGGGACATTGGGAATTTTAACTCCTGTCTGGCATTATTGATGGGGTCATAGAATGTGGAAAGGCTGGTTGAGTCACCACGCCATATACAGAAGACATCGTCAATGTAACGATACCACACTGACCAGACCGGACAGTGTAAACAGCACGACTGGGTACTCGGCGCTCGCTCACTACTG
The DNA here is from genome assembly GCF_039654945.1 of Dendrobates tinctorius. Lineage (NCBI taxonomy): Eukaryota > Metazoa > Chordata > Amphibia > Anura > Dendrobatidae > Dendrobates > Dendrobates tinctorius. The sequence continues at coordinate 685,137 of NW_027362112.1, forward strand.
TGGCACGGCTGCGCCTACTTCCCCCACTGCGCCACCAATAACTGTAAGTACTGTCCCACATAGGGACCACCGCTGTACCACCTACTTGAGTATGGTCCCGTTTTAGGACCACCGCTGTACCACCTACTTGAGTATGGTCCCGTTTTAGGACCACCGCTGTACCACCTACTTGAGTATGGTCCCGTTTTAGGACCACCGCTGTACCACCTACTTGAGTATGGTCCCGTTTTAGGACCACCGCTGTACCACCTACTTGAGTATGGTCCCATTTTAGGACCACTGCTGTACCACCTACTTGAGTATGGTCCCGTTTTAGGACCACTGCTGTACCACCTACTTGAGTATGGTCCCGTTTTAGGACCACCGCTGTACCACCTACTTGAGTATGGTCCCGTTTTAGGACCACCGCTGTACCACCTACTTGAGTATGGTCCCGTTTTAGGACCACCACTGTACCACCAACCCTGCTTTATACTTATTGGACCCCTTCTTTGCCTTTTAGCTCTGGCACACTTACCAGTCCGCCACCTCCTCAGGAATCAGGATTACCGGCGACTTGGGTATATATCCCCCCTTTTCTTGTCTCCCCACCATACATTATACCATTTTCTTGGACATACCCCGGCTATATACACAGGCAGAGCTCTGGAGTTCTCTTTGTGCATAATTAGCTCTAAGGCCGCATCACTTCCGTCTGGTCTCTTCATTGCTCCTCCAGACCCCAGTCCTGTGTTCCTCTAACATTAGATGCCCCCTAACGACATGTCCGTTTATCCTTACAGAATACGCTATTATTGCCCAGCAGTGACACGATCTATTCGGTGAACACAGACCCTCCATTCAGTCTAAGGGGTGTGACCGCGCGTTTCATGGTTTCTCTCTATACGGTCTCATCTACCGCCTTGTCTCTTTTTCTCGGCTTTGAGCGTCTCTATATTCCTCTAGTGACTCTAATCCATGTGTTCCATTCTCTCTCGATACTGAATGTATATATTCTGTATATATTCTACATTGTTTCATTTTCCTGTATTTTATCACAGCGACTTTTGTGATAAAGGCCGAAACGTCAGATGTCGCTTCTTCACCGTCAGGCGATAGGCGTGTGCAGTGACTCTATATTGTCTGTGCTATTTGGGGACTCTCCGTTCCTTCTCACTGGCACCGTGAACTCAAACCCTTAGGCCGAGTGCTAACCATTTACATTATCCAGCAGGGAAACGCGTCGGGGTGCCTCCGGCTCATGATGAGTCGCGTCTTCTGTATTCCTCGTACCTGATGGGTGGAGAATCCCGAGAACTTTATCCTGTCCTCTTGTGTCTGTTGGGGCAGAAATCTCGGAGGAATTGTCATCATTTTGGATATCTGGACATTATCTTTTTTTGTCCACCGCTAGCCTGAGGTCACGTGTTGATGGATGGCGTTGCATCTTTTTGACAATTTGTCTCTCTTCCTCTCTGTTCTATCACACTATTGGGAGGGAAGTAATAGGGGAGTGAGGGGTAGGCCTAATTGGGTGGAAATCCTCTTTCCCGGTGCCAAGGACGGGATCAGGCATACTGCAGGGATAGTGTAGGCCTAGTTTATGGTCAATGTCTCAGTAGTTATTAACCATTTGTGTCACTGGGTGTTTTTTTTTTTTCGTTAATGTTTTTAGAGGGGAATATGTTCACTTTTTAATTCGGTGTAGACCTGAAGGCGACGAGCTTCGTCCTCCCGGCAGAGGTGAGTCTCTGGTGTCTCCGGCGGGATCCTCAGTCCAGCGGGTGCTGGGGAGGGTAAGGCACAGGCCACAGCAACGTCGCAGCCCAACGTGGCCCGACAAACATGCATCGGGGGGCTCAGTATTAAGTTCACGGACACACACCCGGTACTTCTTAGGCGGCACACACGCGGTACTCAGGAGCCCAGAGCGTGTGGCACCTTGCTTTGCGGGGCCCAACAGGCACACAGTATGTCTCAGTCTCTGTGGGCGGCAGCGGGGATGCTGGAGCGCGGGGATGCTGGAGCGCGGGGATGCTGGAGCGCGGGCCTGCACTGCTACGGTGCTGGAGGGACGGAGCACTCACCTCCCGCCGCTGCGCGCCGTCAGTTCCCACCAAGTCTTCTGCTTTTTAGCCTCAGACACGCCCCCTGCTGCCAAGTGCAAAGGTTGGTTCGGTTCTTTAAACTTTCCACCGGACAACAGAGGAGACAGCCCCAACAGTTCCGGACCCGGCGCAATAAAGGTACCCCCAGCGTTCTGCTTACAAGGACACCAACTCCCTGAATACTCAGGAGGTGTCCAGCTGCCAGAGGTGGCTTCTGTGCTTAAGAATTGATGGGGAATTGTATGAAATTGGCAGATTCTGGAGAATTTGAATAATGTGAATTGTAATTTATGCAAATTATCAAAAAAGAAAAAATCCTGCAGCAATTTCACTCGTTGTGGAAGATTTCATCAGTCACAGAAGCCGACATCACCACGAGTCCGATGAGAAGGCTCGGCGATCATGACCCGCGGCTATAACAGCACGTGGTATAGTACCGCCAAACAGAAGAGGCATAGTACCGCCAAACAGAAGAGGCATAGTACCGCCAAACGCAAGAGGCATAGTACCGCCAAACGCAAGAGGCATAGTACCGCCAAACACAAGAGGCATAGTACCGCCAAACACAAGAGGCATAGTACCGCAAAACGCAAGAGCCATAGTACTGCCAAACACAAGAGGCATAGTACCGCCAAACACAAGAGGCATCGCAACCACCGCACTTTAGAGATGGAAATCCATGAACAGATTGGTTAGATGTGTTGGGCAGCTATGCCTACTTTTCCTAACCTTCCCATAGGTGCCGGGAATCATATTGATGACTTACCCAGAGGTCAGTGCTCAGGCAGCACGATGGCCCAGTGGTTAGCACTGCTGGTGTCTAATGCTGGTGTCCTGGGTTCACCTCTGACTGAGGTCAATGAGATTCCTCCTCTCAGTGATTGTAATGGGACCTGCTCTTCCTTCTCATGACCTGTCGGTGGGCACTGATAGACATATTGATGACCTGGCTATCAGGTAATGCTATGGTGGCTCAGTGGTTAGCTCCCTTACCTTTCAATGCTTGGGTCCTTAGTTCTACTCTGACTGAGGTCGGAGTAATTCCTCCTCTCAGTTCTTCTTTAGAGATTGCACATGGAGCTGCACTAGTTTTTCCTGATCTTCCCATTGGAGCTGCGAGTCATCAATGACTTTGCCGGTGGTTCTCTTGTGAGCAGCACGGTGGCTCAGTGGAAAGTGCTGGTGATCTGCAGCATGGGAGTCCAGGGTTCAAATCCCACCATGGATGACATCTGCAAGGAGCTGGTATGTTCTCCCTGACTGAGCTGCCACCTGTGCTCCAAAGCCCTACAGGTAGGGGCCAGTAATGGTGTTACCTGTATTCAGAGGGTTGGAGGAACATTTACATCTAGGGACATGAGGGGGCCAAAATTTTACTAAGTCCAAAAACTCCTTTTCACAGCTCAGGCACCGCTGAGCCGCATATATACAAGACAATTGCTTGTATCAGGACTTTCATCCAATAAGGACTGACACCACTCAGGCTACTTGCCCAATGAAGGGGGCAGGCAAGCAGCCCTCCTGGATGCTGCACAGGTAACACCACCACTGTATGTCTATGGAGCATGGGTGGCAGCTCAGTCAGGGAGAACATACAAGCTCCTTGCAGATGTCATCCATGGTGGGGTTTGAACCATGGACTCCCATGCTGCAGATCACCAGCACTTTCCACTGAGCCACCGTGCTGCTCACAAGAGAACCACCGGCAAAATCATTGATGACTCGCAGCTCCAATGGGAAGATCAGGAAAAACTAGAGGAGCTCCATGTGCAATTTCTAAAGAAGACCTGAGAGGAGGAATTACTCCGACCTCCGTCAGAGTAGAACTAAGGACCCAAGCGTTAAAAGGTGATCGAGCTAACCACTGAGCCACCGTAGCATTACCTGATGGCTAGGTCATCAATAGCCAGAATAGAACTAAGGACCCACTCAGCTCAGTGGTTAGCTCGATCACCTTTTAACGCTTGGGTCCTTAGTTCTACTCTGACGGAGGTCGGAGTAATTCCTCCTCTCAGGTCTTCTTTACAAATTGTACATGGAGCTGCTCTAGTTTTTCCTGATCTTCCCATTGGAGCTGCGAGTCATCAATGATGTTGCCGGTGGGTCTCTTGTGAGCAGCACGGTGGCTCAGTGGAAAGTGCTGGTGATCTGCAGCATGGGAGTCCAGGGTTCAAACCCCACCATGGATGACATCTGCAAGGAGCTTGTATGTTCTCCCTGACTGAGCTGCCACCCATGCTCCAGACATACAGTGGTGGTGTTACCTGTGCAGCATCCAGGAGGGCTGCTTGCCTGCCCCCTTCATTGGGCAAGTAGCCTGAGTGGTGTCAGTCCTTATTGGATGAATGTCCTGATACAAGCAATTGTCTTGTATATATGCGGCTCAGCGGTGCCTGAGCTGTGAAAAGGAGTTTTTGGACTTAGTAAAATTTTGCCCCCCTCATGTCCCTAGATGCAAATGTTCCTCCAACCCTCAGAATACAGGTAACACCATCACTGGCCCCTACCTGTAGGGCTTTGGAGCATGGGTGGCAGCTCAGTCAGGGAGAACATTCAAGCTCCGTGCAGATGTCATCCATGGTGGGATTTGAACCCTGGACTCCCATGCTGCAGATCACCAGCACTTTCCACTGAGCCACCGTGCTGCTCACAATAGAACCACCGGCAAAGTCATTGATGACTCGCAGCTCCAATGGGAAGATCAGGAAAAACTAGAGCAGCTCCATGTGCAATTTCTAAAGAACAACTGAGCGGTAGAATTACTCCGATCTCAGTCAGAATTGAACTAAGGACCCAAGCGTTAAAAGGTAATCAAGCTAACCACTGAGCCACCATAGCATTACCTGATGGCCAGGTCATCAATATGTCTATCAGTGCCCACCGACAGGTCATGAGAAGGAAGAGCAGGTTCCCTTGTGGTCACTGATTTCATTTTCGGAGATGGGTCTGAGAGGAGGAATCTCATTGTTCTTGGTCAGAGCTGAAAGTCCCAGTGTCACCATGCTGCCCCATGGGGGCTTCACCACCAGCACCAGCAGGCTGTGCACTGATCTATGGGATGGGAACAAAAGGCTTTTAGTCTCTGAGTCCTCAGACAAGAGACCGGCGAGGGCGGCCGTTCACTGTGTGACATTTCTGACCCGTCCACGTAGTAGAAAACATCAGGTAATAATCTCCATGATATGGTCTCCAGAGCTCGGTGCACAAGTGTCCTAGATCCATCCCATTCTTGAATGGAGCAGAGGTGCGCAGGCTTATCCTCCACTGCATTCATTATCTACGGGACTGTCTGGAAATAATAGAGCTCAGAGTGCTCCATTCATTCTTTATGAGACTGAGTATGAGCAGCTCCACTTCCAAAGACATACTGATAGGATGTGAGAAGTGATGGGTGAGCACTAAAGCACTTGTTGCTCGGGTCGAGCAAATTGGAATGCCCGGGTAGTTGACCCAAGCAACGAGCCCAATGTAAGTCTATGGGAAACCCGAGCATTTTTGCAGTGGTCTCCCCGGGGGTCCTTTTAGGGTCTAAAGTATCTGAAATCGATGGCAACAGTGCTCAAATGACACGGGGACATCATGGGGAAGACCCCTGGAAGCATTTCTGACTCCCAGGTCACTGCTGTGAACAATGTTGTCAGAGTCTTACGCCACTTTTACGGCACAATAAAACCTACAAAAACACAACCAAAATGGGAAATACACTGAGGAGCATCCTGTCCAGGGTGATGACTGGTAGATAAGGCAAAAGAAATAGCCGGAAACAAAAATGTTCCTCCCCCACTTGGGCTGTGTTCACATGTAGCGTTTTTGATGCATTTTTCAACTTCACCATTGCTTTCAACCAATACTAATATATTCAGTGGGGAATGTCACTGCAGCATTTACCAACCTTCTCTGGCCACGTGGAGTGTGACTCAGCATCAGACACATCCTGTCCATGGGCCCCGGGCCCCTATGCCCATGGACGGGATAGTACGTCTAGCGCGATCAGCGGCGCCCACGTGGTGAGCGCCGCTGATCGCGGCCGGGTGTCAGCTGATTATCACAGCTGACACCCGGCACAATGTGTCAGGGGAGGTCACGGACCGCCCCCGACACATTAACCACTTGCACACCGCGATCAAACACGATCGCGGTGTACTGGGGGTTAATAGGAAGCATCGGCAGGGAGGGGGCTCCCTCCGTGCTTCCCTGAGCCCCCCACGGCAGCGCAATGTGCAGCTCTGCTGCGGGGGGCTCCTTTCCTCCAGGCCCCCGAATCCAAGATGGCGATGGGGGCCTGCAGCAAGCTGGCTTCCTCAGTGCCTGCAAAGCGCAGGCATGAGGAAGCCTTGTGCACTGCCTGTGACAGATTGCTGATCTGTCACAGGACAGTGATGTCCCACCTGGGACTATTTAATAAAGTGAAAAAAAAATAAAAATAAAGTGTTAAAATAATTAAAGAAAAATCACCAAATAAATTACAAAAAAAAAAAAAATATTCCCCCAAATAAATCCATTTTTTGAAAATAAAAAAAAACAATAAAAGTACACATATTAGGTATCGCCGCGTCCGTAACGACCCGCCCTATAAAACTGTCCCATTAGTTAACCCCTTTAGCGAACCCCTTAAAAAATAAAAATAAAAAACGAAGCAAAAAATAATGATTTATTATCATACCGCCAAACAAAAAGTGTAATAACGCGCGATCAAAAAGACGCATATAAATATCCATGGTACCGCTGAAAACGTCATCTTGTCCCACAAAAAACGAGCCGCCATACAGCATCATCAGCGAAAAAATAAAGTTATAGCTCGCAGAATAAAGCGATGCAAAAATAATCATTTTATATATAAAATAGTTTTCATTGCATAAAACCGACAAAACATAAAAAACCACATAAATGAGGTATTGCTGTAACCGTACTGACCTGAAGGATAAAACCGCTTTATCAATTTTACCGCACGCGGAACGGTGTAAACGCACCCCCCAAAAGAAATTCATGAAACGCTGGTTTTTGTTCATTCTGCGTCCCAAAAATCGGAATAAAAAGCGATCAAAAAATGTCACGTGCCTGAAAGTGGTACCAATGAAAACGTCAACTCGTCCCGCAAAAAATAAGACCTCACATGACTCGGTGGGTGAAAATACGGAAAAATTATAGCTCTCAATATGTGGTGATGCAAAAACTATTTTTACAATAAAAAGCGTCTTTCAGCGTGTGACAGCCGCCAAACATAAAAACCGCCATAAATAGTAAATCAAACCCCCGTTATCACCCCCTTAGTTAGGGAAAAATAATAAAATAAAAAAATGTATTTATTTCCATTTTCCCGTTAGGGTTAGGGCTAGGGTTAGGGTTAGAGCTGAGATTAGGGTTAGGGGTGTGTTGGGGTTCGGGTTGGAGTTAGAATCGGGGGTTTCCACTGTTTGGGCACATCAGGTGCTCTCCAAAGGCAACATGGCGTCTGATGTCAATTCCAGCCAATTCTGAGTTGAAAAAGTCAAATGGTGCTCCTTCCCTTCCAAGCTCTGCCATGCGCCCAAACAGTGTTTTACCCCCACATGTAGGGTATCAGCCTACTCAGGACAAATTGCAAAACAATTTTTGGGGTCCAATTTCTCCTGTTACCCTTAGGAAAATAGAAAATTGGGGGCAAAAATATAATTTTTGTGGAAAAAAATGATTTTTTTATTTTCACGTCCGAGCGTTATAAAATTCTGTGAAGCACTTGGGGGTTCAAAGTGCTCACCACACATCTAGATAAGTTCCGTGGGGGGTCTAGTGTCCAAAATGGGGTCACTTGTGGGGAGTTTCCACTGTTTAGGTACATCAGGGGCTCTCCAAATGCACATGACACCCGCAGACCATTCCATCAAAGTCTGCATTCCAAAACGTCACTGCTTCCCTTCCGAGCCCCGACGTGTGCCCATACAGTAGTTTTCTCCCACATATGGGGCGTCAGCGTACTCAGGACAAATTGGACAACAACTTTCGGGGTCCATTTTCTCCTGGTACCCTTGGGAAAATAAGAAAATGGTGACTAAAAGATCATGTTTGTGGAAAAAAATACGAATTTTTTATTTTCACGCCTGGGCGTTATAAACTTCACTGAAGCCCTTGGGGGTTCAAAGTGCTCACCACACATCTAGATAAGTTCCTTAGGGGGTCTAGTTTACAAAATGGTGTCATTTGTGGGGGGTTTCCACTGTTTAGGTACATCAGGGGTTTTCCAATCGCGACATGGTGTCCGATCTCAATTGCAGCCAAAAACGTCAAATGGCGCTGCTTCCCTTCCGAGCTCTGCCATGCGCCCAAATAGTGGTTTACCCCCACATGTGGGGTATCAGCGTACTCAGGACAAATTGCACAATAACTTTTAGGGTCCTGTTACCCTTGGGAAAATAAAAATTGGGGTGAAAAGATCATTTTTGTGGAAAAAATATGATTTTTTAATTGTACCGCTGTACGTTATAAACTTCTGTGAAGCCCTTGTGGGTTCAAAGTTCTCACCACATATCTAGATAAGTTCCTTGGGGGGTCTAGTTTCCAAAATGGGGTCACTTGTGGGGGGTTTCCACTGTTTAGGTACATCAGGGGCTCTCCAAACGTGACATGGCGTCCGATCTGAATTCCAGACAATTTTGCATTGAAAAAGTCAAACGGCGCTCCTTCCATTCTGAGCTCTGCCATGCGCCGAAACAGTAGTTCCCCCACATATCAGGTATCAGCGTACTTAGGACAAATTGCTCAATAACTTTTGCAGTCTAATTTCTCCTGTTACCCTTGGTAAAATAAAAAAAATTGAACCTGAAGTACTTTTTTTGTGAAAAAAAGTTAGATGTTCATTTTTTTTTAAATATTCAAAAAAATTCCTGTGACGCACCTAAAGGGTTAATAAACTTCTTGAATGTGGTTTTGAGCACCTTAAGGGGTGCAGTTTTTAGAATGGTGTCACTTTTGGGTATTTTCTATCATATAGACCCCTCAAAGTGGCTTCAAAAGTGATGTGGTCCTAAAAATAAAATGGTGTAAAAATGAGAGATCGCTGGTCAACGTTTAACCCTTATAACTTCCTAACAAAAAAAAATTTTGGTTCCAAAATTGTGCTGATGTAAAGTAGACATGTGGGAAATGTTACTTATCAAGTTTTTTGTGTGCTGTATCTCTGTGATTTAAGGGCATAAAAATTCAAAGTTGGAAAATTGCGAAATTTTCAAAATTTTCTCCAAATTTCCATTTTTCTCACAAATAAACGCAAGTTATTTGAATGAAATTTTACCACTAACACGAAGCACAATATGTCACGAGAAAACAATGTCAGAATCACCGGGATCCATGGAAGCGTTCCAGAGTTATTACCTCATAAAGGTACAGTGGTCAGAATTGTAAAAATTGGCCCGGTCATGAACGTGCAAACCACCCTTGGGGGTGAAGGGGTTAAACAGAGGGTCTCCTATATTTGTTAATGCCTGTGCAGTGAGTGGCTGGGCTGCCCAAAATTAGGATGCACCCCAATACCCCATGAGGAGACATACAGGAGGGCCTCATCAGGAAATATGACGCAAGCCTTATGGTTCAATCACACATACAGAGCTCTGCTACATCTCCTTGGTTTGGTGAATGACAAGCTCCAGCAACGATCCCCCTTCTGCGGCCCCCCCTATACAGCTGTGTGGCAGCAGCAGAAGGCGCAGGTCATACCCTAAACTGGTTGGGAGCAGTTCTGGAAGCACATGTTCTCTTTCTTCCTGTAAACTTGAATATAATAGCACCGATTATTCATAGATGCAGGAAACGTATATATTTGGAATCTGCATGATCAAAGCTATTCACCACAGCGTTTTGTGATCTCCTCGCTCACCAGAAACTGAGAAACGGATGTATGATTACCGATAATACCTAGAGATGTGATGTTTAGTCTCAAATGAAAGATGATTTTGTAAGCAGACATATAATACTTCCATTGTCCCTCTACGAGCTTCCCCCCAAGAGTTATGGCCAATAGAAGGTTTTCATAACTTTCCAAAGGGGGCGAATCCAGCCACCCAGTGAGGTCAGCACGAGGGAAGTCCCTAAGTTTAGGGGCCAACTATAAAACAGGAACAGCCATTTTGCAGGATGTTCAGTACCTGGGGGAGGACAGCTATTTACCATCCATGCTGTGGACTGACTCTTTGCCTGTGGGAACCCCCCCCCACATGGCGTGCCATTGACTGATAAGTGCATACCTTAATCCATTTTCATTTTCTAATGGCTGTATATACTGTATCTGTCTCTCTTTGTAACATCTTTTGTAAACACTGCCTATATTTTCTGCAGTAAATCTATAAATATTTACTAACTTTGTTCTCCTTGCTCTATAAATATAAACCCGCACGTCCTCCGTGCTAAAACTACGCTACTGAGTGGGTTGGCTCCTGACTCAATATTGATTTTAATATCAGAACGAGGAGCTGGTGGAAGAAAAGTGTTCTGGGGTATTTGGTAGATTCTGGCAGGGACGGAACAGAGGTTTTACATGTGTATTTCCTGCCTGAGACTGCGGATAGACATACCGCCCTCACTGCAGAGTGCCCAATAGCCTGTACACAGCAAGGCAGCCTTTCTGGTGACTACTTATCCTAGGTGTAGTTCTCTGACTGACCTGAGGGTAAGGGGGGCATCAGAGACCTGCAAGTTTTGAACCGGAACTGTATAGTGGGCTATAATAAATCCCTGACGAACTGGGGGAAACTACACACCCCCAGTTCGTGACACTGGTTATATAAGGTGAGTGTGATGATTATTTACAGGGGGGAGGGGTGTGCCGGTTATATACAGGGGGGTGTGCTGGTTATAAACAATGGGAGGGGTGTGCCGGTTATAAACAATGGGAAGGGTATGCTGGTTATATACTGGATGGGAGGGGTGTGCCGGTTATATACTGGATGGGAGGGGTGTGCCGGTTATATACAGGGGGAGGGGTGTGCTGGTTATATACAGGGGGAGGGGTGTGCTGGATATATACTGGATGGGAGGGGTGTGCCGGTTATATACTGGATGGGAGGGGTGTGCTGGTTATATACTGGATGGGAGGGGTGTGCTGGTTATATACTGGATGGGAGGGGTGTGCCGGTTATATACTGGATGGGAGGGGTGTGCTGGTTATACACAGGATGGGAGGGGTGTGCTGGTTATATACTGGATGGGAGGAGTGTGCCGGTTATATACTGGATGGGAGGGGTGTGCCGGTTATATACTGGATGGGAGGGGTGTGCCGGTTATATACTGGATGGGAGGGGTGTGCCGGTTATATACTGGATGGGAGGGGTGTGCCGGTTATATACTGGATGGGAGGGGTGTGCCGGTTATATACTGGATGGGAGGGGTGTGCCGGTTATATACTGGATGGGAGGGGTGTGCTGGTTATATACTGGATGGGAGGGGTGTGCCGGTTATATACTGGATGGGAGGGGTGTGCCGGTTATATACTGGATGGGAGGAGTGTGCCGGTTATATACTGGATGGGAGGGGTGTGCCGGTTATACACAGGATGGGAGGGGTGTGCCGGTTATACACTGGATGGGAGGGGTGTGCCGGTTATATACCGGATGGGAGGGGTGTGCCGGTTATATACCGGATGGGAGGGGTGTGCCGGTTATATACTGGATGGGAGGGGTGTGCCGGTTATATACTGGATGGGAGGGATGTGCCGGATATATACTGGAAGGGAGGGGTGTGCCGGTTATATACTGGATGGGAGGGGTGTGCCGGTTATATACTGGATGGGAGGGATGTGCCGGTTATATACTGGAAGGGAGAGGTGTACTAGTTATATAATGGATGGGAGGGGTGTGCCGGTTATATACTGGATGGGAGGGGTGTGCCGGTTATATACTGGATGGGAGGGGTGTGCCGGTTATATACTGGATGGGAGGGGTGTACTAGTTATATAATGGATGGGAGGGGTGTGCCGGTTATATACTGGATGGGAGGGGTGTACCGGTTATATACTGGATGGGAGGGGTGTGCCGGTTATATACTGGATGGGAGGGGTGTACCGGTTATATATTGGATGGGAGGGGTGTGCCGGTTATATACTGGATGGGAGAGGTGTACTAGTTATATAATGGATGGGAGGGGTGTGCTGGTTATATACTGGAAGGGAGAGGTGTACTAGTTATATAATGGATGGGAGGGGTGTGCCGGTTATATACTGGATGGGAGGGGTGTGCTGGTTATATACTGGATGGGAGGGGTGTGCTGGTTATATACTGGATGGGAGGGGTGTGCTGGTTATATACTGGAAGGGAGAGGTGTACTAGTTATATAATGGATGGGAGGGGTGTGCTGGTTATATACTGGATGGGAGTGGTGTGCTGGTTATATACTGGAAGGGAGAGGTGTACTAGTTATATAATGGATGGGAGGGGTGTGCTGGTTATATACTGGATGGGAGGGGTGTGCTGGTTATATACTGGATGGGAGAGGTGTACTAGTTATATAATGGATGGGAGGGGTGTGCCGGTTATATACTGGAAGGGAGAGGTGTGCCGGTTATATACTGGATGGGAGGGATGTGCCGGTTATATACTGGATGGGAGAGGTGTGCCGGTTATATACTGGATGGGAGGGGTGTGCCGGTTATATACTGGAAGGGAGAGGTGTGCCGGTTATATACTGGACGGGAGGGGTGTGCTGGTTATATACTGGAAGGGAGAGGTGTACTAGTTATATAATGGATGGGAGGGGTGTGCCGGTTATATACTGGAAGGGAGAGGTGTGCCGGTTATATACTGGATGGGAGGGGTGTGCCGGTTATATACTGGATGGGAGGGGTGTGCCGGTTATATACTGGATGGGAGGGGTGTGCCGGTTATATACTGGATGGGAGGGGTGTGCCGGTTATATACTGGATGGGAGGGGTGTGCCGGTTATATACTGGATGGGAGGGGTGTGCCGGTTATATACTGGATGGGAGGGGTGTGCCGGTTATATACTGGATGGGAGGAGTGTGCCGGTTATATACTGGATGGGAGGGGTGTGCCGGTTATACACAGGATGGGAGGGGTGTGCCGGTTATACACTGGATGGGAGGGGTGTGCCGGTTATATACCGGATGGGAGGGGTGTGCCGGTTATATACCGGATGGGAGGGGTGTGCCGGTTATATACTGGATGGGAGGGGTGTGCCGGTTATATACTGGATGGGAGGGATGTGCCGGATATATACTGGAAGGGAGGGGTGTGCCGGTTATATACTGGATGGGAGGGGTGTGCCGGTTATATACTGGATGGGAGGGATGTGCCGGTTATATACTGGAAGGGAGAGGTGTACTAGTTATATAATGGATGGGAGGGGTGTGCCGGTTATATACTGGATGGGAGGGGTGTGCCGGTTATATACTGGATGGGAGGGATGTGCCGGTTATATACTGGAAGGGAGAGGTGTACTAGTTATATAATGGATGGGAGGGGTGTGCCGGTTATATACTGGATGGGAGGGGTGTGCCGGTTATATACTGGATGGGAGGGGTGTGCCGGTTATATACTGGATGGGAGGGGTGTGCCGGTTATATACTGGATGGGAGGGGTGTACTAGTTATATAATGGATGGGAGGGGTGTGCCGGTTATATACTGGATGGGAGGGGTGTACCGGTTATATACTGGATGGGAGGGGTGTGCCGGTTATATACTGGATGGGAGGGGTGTACCGGTTATATACTGGATGGGAGGGGTGTGCCGGTTATATACTGGATGGGAGAGGTGTACTAGTTATATAATGGATGGGAGGGGTGTGCTGGTTATATACTGGAAGGGAGAGGTGTACTAGTTATATAATGGATGGGAGGGGTGTGCCGGTTATATACTGGATGGGAGGGGTGTGCTGGTTATATACTGGATGGGAGGGGTGTGCTGGTTATATACTGGATGGGAGGGGTGTGCTGGTTATATACTGGAAGGGAGAGGTGTACTAGTTATATAATGGATGGGAGGGGTGTGCTGGTTATATACTGGATGGGAGTGGTGTGCTGGTTATATACTGGAAGGGAGAGGTGTACTAGTTATATAATGGATGGGAGGGGTGTGCTGGTTATATACTGGATGGGAGGGGTGTGCTGGTTATATACTGGATGGGAGAGGTGTACTAGTTATATAATGGATGGGAGGGGTGTGCCGGTTATATACTGGAAGGGAGAGGTGTGCCGGTTATATACTGGATGGGAGGGATGTGCCGGTTATATACTGGATGGGAGAGGTGTGCCGGTTATATACTGGATGGGAGGGGTGTGCCGGTTATATACTGGAAGGGAGAGGTGTGCCGGTTATATACTGGACGGGAGGGGTGTGCTGGTTATATACTGGAAGGGAGAGGTGTACTAGTTATATAATGGATGGGAGGGGTGTGCCGGTTATATACTGGAAGGGAGAGGTGTGCCGGTTATATACTGGATGGGAGGGATGTGCCGGTTATATACTGGAAGGGAGAGTTGTGCTGGTTATATACTGGATGGGAGAGGTGTACTAGTTATATAATGGATGGGAGGGGTGTGCCGGTTATATACTGGAAGGGAGAGGTGTGCCGGTTATATACTGGAAGGGATGGGTGTGCCGGTTATATACTGGATGGGAGGGATGTGCCGGTTATATACTGGAAGGGAGAGGTGTGCCGGTTATATACTGGGAGGGGTGTGCCGGTTATATACTGGAAGGGAGAGGTGTACTAGTTATATAATGGATGGGAGGGGTGTGCTGGTTATATACTGGATGGGAGGGGTGTGCTGGTTATATACTGGATGGGAGGGGTGTGCTGGTTATATACTGGAAGGGAGAGGTGTACTAGTTATATAATGGATGGGAGAGGTGTACTAGTTATATAATGGATGGGAGGGGTGTGCCGGTTATATACTGGAAGGGAGAGGTGTGCCGGTTATATACTGGATGGGAGGGATGTGCCGGTTATATACTGGATGGGAGGGGTGTGCCGGTTATATACTGGATGGGAGGGGTGTGCCGGTTATATACTGGATGGGAGGGGTGTGCCGGTTATATACTGGAAGGGAGAGTTGTGCTGGTTATATACTGGAAGGGAGAGTTGTGCTGGTTATATACTGGAAGGGAGAGGTGTACTAGTTATATAATGGATGGGAGGGGTGTGCCGGTTATATACTGGAAGGGAGAGGTGTGCCGGTTATATACTGGATGGGAGGGATGTGCCGGTTATATACTGGATGGGAGAGGTGTGCCGGTTATATACTGGATGGGAGGGGTGTGCCGGTTATATACTGGAAGGGAGAGGTGTGCCGGTTATATACTGGACGGGAGGGGTGTGCTGGTTATATACTGGAAGGGAGAGGTGTACTAGTTATATAATGGATGGGAGGGGTGTGCCGGTTATATACTGGAAGGGAGAGGTGTGCCGGTTATATACTGGATGGGAGGGATGTGCCGGTTATATACTGGAAGGGAGAGTTGTGCTGGTTATATACTGGATGGGAGAGGTGTACTAGTTATATAATGGATGGGAGGGGTGTGCCGGTTATATACTGGATGGGAGGGATGTGCCGGTTATATACTGGATGGGAGGGGTGTACTAGTTATATACTGGAAGGGAGAGGTGTGCCGGTTATATACTGGATGGGAGAGGTGTACTAGTTATATAATGGATGGGAGGGGTGTGCCGGTTATATACTGGATGGGAGGGGTGTGCCGGTTATATACTGGATGGGAGGGGTGTACTAGTTATATACTGGAAGGGAGAGGTGTGCCGGTTATATACTGGATGGGAGGGATGTGCCGGTTATATACTGGATGGGAGGGGTGTGCCGGTTATATACTGGAAGGGAGGGGTGTACTAGTTATATACTGGAAGGGAGAGGTGTGCCGGTTATATACTGGATGGGAGGGATGTGCCGGTTATATACTGGATGGGAGGGGTGTGCCGGTTATATACTGGATGGGAGGGGTGTACTAGTTATATACTGGAAGGGAGAGGTGTGCCGGTTATATACTGGAAGGGAGAGGTGTACTAGTTATATAATGGATGGGAGGGGTGTGCCGGTTATATACTGGATGGGAGGGGTGTGCCGGTTATATACTGGATGGGAGGGGTGTACTAGTTATATACTGGAAGGGAGAGGTGTGCCGGTTATATACTGGATGGGAGGGATGTGCCGGTTATATACTGGATGGGAGGGGTGTGCCGGTTATATACTGGAAGGGAGGGGTGTGCTGGTTATATACTGGAAGGGAGAGGTGTACTAGTTATATAATGGATGGGAGGGGTGTGCCGGTTATATACTGGATGGGAGGGATGTGCCGGTTATATACTGGATGGGAGGGGTGTGCCGGTTATATACTGGATGGGAGGGGTGTACTAGTTATATACTGGAAGGGAGAGGTGTGCCGGTTATATACTGGATGGGAGGGATGTGCCGGTTATATACTGGATGGGAGGGGTGTGCCGGTTATATACTGGATGGGAGGGGTGTACTAGTTATATACTGGAAGGGAGAGGTGTGCCGGTTATATACTGGAAGGGAGAGGTGTACTAGTTATATAATGGATGGGAGGGGTGTGCCGGTTATATACTGGATGGGAGGGATGTGCCGGTTATATACTGGATGGGAGGGGTGTGCCGGTTATATACTGGATGGGAGGGGTGTACTAGTTATATACTGGAAGGGAGAGGTGTGCCGGTTATATACTGGATGGGAGGGATGTGCCGGTTATATACTGGATGGGAGGGGTGTGCCGGTTATATACTGGATGGGAGGGGTGTACTAGTTATATACTGGAAGGGAGAGGTGTGCCGGTTATATACTGGAAGGGAGAGGTGTACTAGTTATATAATGGATGGGAGGGGTGTGCCGGTTATATACTGGATGGGAGGGGTGTGCCGGTTATATACTGGATGGGAGGGGTGTACTAGTTATATACTGGAAGGGAGAGGTGTGCCGGTTATATACTGGATGGGAGGGATGTGCCGGTTATATACTGGATGGGAGGGGTGTGCCGGTTATATACTGGAAGGGAGGGGTGTGCTGGTTATATACTGGAAGGGAGAGGTGTACTAGTTATATAATGGATGGGAGGGGTGTGCCGGTTATATACTGGATGGGAGGGGTGTGCCGGTTATATACTGGACGGGAGGGGTGTGCTGGTTATATACTGGAAGGGAGAGGTGTACTAGTTATATAATGGATGGGAGGGGTGTGCCGGTTATATACTGGATGGGAGGGGTGTGCTGGTTATATACTGGAAGGGAGAGGTGTGCCGGTTATATACTGGATGGGAGGGATGTGCCGGTTATATACTGGATGGGAGAGGTGTACTAGTTATATACTGGAAGGGAGAGGTGTGCCGGTTATATACTGGATGGGAGGGATGTGCCGGTTATATACCGGATGGGAGGGGTGTGCCGGTTATATACTGGATGGGAGGGGTGTGCCGGTTATATACTGGAAGGGAGGGGTGTACTAGTTATATAATGGATGGGAGGGGTGTGCTGGTTATATACTGGATGGGAGGGGTGTGCTGGTTATATACTGGAAGGGAGGGGTGTGCCGGTTATATACTGGATGGGAGGGGTGTGCTGGTTATATACTGGATGGGAGGGGTGTGCCGGTTATATACTGGATGGGAGGGGTGTGCTGGTTATATACTGGAAGGGAGGGGTGCGCCGGTTATATACTGGATGGGAGGGGTGTGCCGGTTATATACTGGATGGGAGGGGTGTGCCGGTTATATACTGGAAGGGAGGGGTGTTCTGGTTATATACTGGATGGGAGGGGTGTGCCGGTTAAATACTGGAAGGGAGAGGTGTACTAGTTATATAATGGATGGGAGGGGTGTGCTGGTTATATACTGGATGGGAGGGGTGTGCCGGTTATATACTGGATGGGAGGGGTGTTCTGGTTATATACTGGATGGGAGGGGTGTGCCGGTTATATACTGGATGGGAGGGGTGTAGTGGTTATATACTGGATGGGAGGGGTGTTCTGGTTATATACTGGATGGGAGGGGTGTGCTGGTTATATACTGGATGGGAGGGATGTGCTGGTTATATACTGGATGGGAGGGGTGTGCCGGTTATATACTGGATGGGAGGGGTGTTCTGGTTATATACTGGATGGGAGGGGTGTGCCGGTTAAATACTGGATGGGAGGGGTGTTCTGGTTATATACTGGATGGGAGGGGTGTGCTGGTTATATACTGGATGGGAGGGGTGTGCCGGTTATATACTGGATGGGAGGGGTGTTCTGGTTATATACTGGATGGGAGGGGTGTGCCGGTTAAATACTGGAAGGGAGAGGTGTACTAGTTATATAATGGATGGGAGGGGTGTGCTGGTTATATACTGGATGGGAGGGGTGTGCCGGTTATATACTGGATGGGAGGGGTGTTCTGGTTATATACTGGATGGGAGGGGTGTGCCGGTTATATACTGGATGGGAGGGGTGTAGTGGTTATATACTGGATGGGAGGGGTGTTCTGGTTATATACTGGATGGGAGGGGTGTGCTGGTTATATACTGGATGGGAGGGATGTGCTGGTTATATACTGGATGGGAGGGGTGTGCTGGTTATATACTGAATGGGAGGGGTGTGCTGGTTATATATTGGACGGGAGGGGTGTGCTGGCTATATACTGGATGAGAGGGGTGTGCTGGTTATATACTGGATGGGAGGGGTGTGCCGGTTAAATACTGGAAGGAAGGGGTGTGCTGGTTATATACTGGATGGGAGGGGTGTGCTGGTTATATACTGGATGGGAGGGGTGTGCCGGTTATATACTGGATGGGAGGGGTGTGCTGGTTATATACTGGATGGGAGGGATGTGCTGGTTATATACTGGATGGGAGGGGTGTGCTGGTTATATACTGAATGGGAGGGGTGTGCTGGTTATATACTGGATGGGAGGGGTGTACTAGTTATATAATGGATGGGAGGGGTGTGCCGGTTATATACTGGATGGGAGGGGTGTGCTGGTTATATACTGGATGGGAGGGGTGTGCCGGTTATATACTGGATGGGAGGGGTGTGCTGGTTATATACTGGATGGGAGGGATGTGCTGGTTATATACTGGATGGGAGGGGTGTGCTGGTTATATACTGAATGGGAGGGGTGTGCTGGTTATATATTGGACGGGAGGGGTGTGCCGGTTATATACTGGATGGGAGGGGTGTGCTGGTTATATACTGGATGGGAGGGGTGTGCTGGTTATATACTGGATGAGAGGGGTGTGCTGGTTATATACTGGATGGGAGGGGTGTGCCGGTTATATACTGGATGGGAGGGGTGTTCTGGTTATATACTGGATGAGAGGGGTGTGCTGGTTATATACTGGATGGGAGGGGTGTGCCGGTTATATACTGGATGGGAGGGGTGTGCTGGTTATATACTGGATGGGAGGGATGTGCTGGTTATATACTGGATGGGAGGGGTGTGCTGGTTATATACTGAATGGGAGGGGTGTGCTGGTTATATATTGGACGGGAGGGGTGCGCCGGTTATATACTGGATGGGAGGGGTGTGCTGGTTATATACTGGATGGGAGGGGTGTGCTGGTTATATACTGGATGAGAGGGGTGTGCTGGTTATATACTGGATGGGAGGGGTGTGCCGGTTATATACTGGATGGGAGGGGTGTTCTGGTTATATACTGGATGGGAGGGGTGTGCTGGTTATATACTGGAAGGGAGAGGTGTGCTGGTTATATACTGGATGGGAGGGGTGTGCCGGTTAAATACTGGAAGGGAGAGGTGTACTAGTTATATAATGGATGGGAGGGGTGTGCTGGTTATATACTGGATGGGAGGGGTGTGCCGGTTATATACTGGATGGGAGGGGTGTTCTGGTTATATACTGGATGGGAGGGGTGTGCCGGTTATATACTGGATGGGAGGGGTGTAGTGGTTATATACTGGATGGGAGGGGTGTTCTGGTTATATACTGGATGGGAGGGGTGTGCTGGTTATATACTGGATGGGAGGGATGTGCTGGTTATATACTGGATGGGAGGGGTGTGCCGGTTATATACTGGATGGGAGGGGTGTTCTGGTTATATACTGGATGGGAGGGATGTGCCGGTTAAATACTGGATGGGAGGGGTGTTCTGGTTATATACTGGATGGGAGGGGTGTGCTGGTTATATACTGGATGGGAGGGGTGTGCCGGTTATATACTGGATGGGAGGGGTGTGCCGGTTAAATACTGGAAGGGAGAGGTGTACTAGTTATATAATGGATGGGAGGGGTGTGCTGGTTATATACTGGATGGGAGGGGTGTGCCGGTTATATACTGGATGGGAGGGGTGTTCTGGTTATATACTGGATGGGAGGGGTGTGCCGGTTATATACTGGATGGGAGGGGTGTAGTGGTTATATACTGGATGGGAGGGGTGTTCTGGTTATATACTGGATGGGAGGGGTGTGCTGGTTATATACTGGATGGGAGGGATGTGCTGGTTATATACTGGATGGGAGGGGTGTGCTGGTTATATACTGAATGGGAGGGGTGTGCTGGTTATATATTGGACGGGAGGGGTGTGCTGGTTATATACTGGATGAGAGGGGTGTGCTGGTTATATACTGGATGGGAGGGGTGTGCCGGTTAAATACTGGAAGGAAGAGGTGTACTAGTTATATAATGGATGGGAGGGGTGTGCCGGTTATATACTGGATGGGAGGGGTGTGCTGGTTATATACTGGATGGGAGGGGTGTGCCGGTTATATACTGGATGGGAGGGGTGTTCTGGTTATATACTGGATGGGAGGGGTGTGCTGGTTATATACTGGAAGGGAGAGGTGTGCTGGTTATATACTGGATGGGAGGGGTGTGCTGGTTATATACTGGATGGGAGGGGTGTGCTGGTTATATATTGGACGGGAGGGGTTTGCTGGTTATATACTGGATGAGAGGGGTGTGCTGGTTATATACTGGATGGGAGGGTGTTATGAATGAGTCACCGAGGAGGAAAAAACAAAAAGCAAGCTAAGCCCAGAAAACCGGAGAGGTTGGTAACTAGCGGATTGCAGACCCCTGATCCTATACACACAACTAGCAGTAGCCGTGGAGCGTACCTACGGTGGTCCTAGACGCCTCGTCACGGCCGGAGAACTAATTAAGCCTAAAGAAAGAAAGGGAAAATCTAAACTGCCCCAGAGCAGACCCCAAAGCAATAGACAGCCCCCAACATGTATTGTCGGTGAAACAAGATGAAAACACAGACACAGGTAGATAGGCTGAGCAAACGATGGGGCCCACACTGACTAGAAATGACAGGAAAGAAAAGCTGCTGTCTGCAATCACGCAAAAAACCCTGCAAAAAGTCCAACACGTCTGATAGAAAAAGGCCCTGAAGTCGCTAGACTTCAAATCACTATATCAGCACTCAGGTATATTCTGATAACAGAGCAAAAGAGATCAACTGATCAGAGACAAAATGGGGATTCACCCCAGTCCCAGCCAGGGCTGGCTGAACACAAAAACTAAGTAAACCAGACAAAACTCATATGAACAAAAGCAGAGAAAACTTAGCTTTAAGAGGGCAGGAACCAAACTGGAAACCAGGAGCCACAGTCAGGAAAAATCAACAGCAAGAAACTAGGGAGTCGGCTGCCTTAAATCCAACCAGAAACTCCTGATGTCCAATCACAGTCCTCTTCCTCAGGTGGCCGGTCTCTGCCATTTAGATCAGCTTCATTACCTCACTTCACCAACAGAGGGAGTCCAGATAGAGAACTCACTACTCCTCTGTCAGCACAGCCAGCTCCATAACCCTCACCGGAAGCCAGAGGCAAACCCGAAAATGAGCTCACAACAGGAGGGGTGTGCTGGTTATATACTGGATGGAAGGGGTGTGCTGGTTATGTACTGGATGGGAGGGGTGTGCTGGTTATATACTGGATGGGAGGGGTGTGCCGGTTATATACTGGATGGGAGGGGTGTGCCGGTTATATACTGGATGGGAGGTGTGTGCCGGTTATATACTGGATGGGAGGGGTGTACCGGTTATATACTGGATGGGAGGGGTGTGCCAGTTATATACTGGATGGGAGGGGTGTGCCCGTTATATACTGGATGGGAAGGGTGTGCCGGTTATATACTGGAAGGGAGGGGTGTGCCGGTTATATACTGGATGGGAGGGGTGTGCCGGTTATATACTGGATGGGAGGGGTGTGCCGGTTATATACTGGATGGGAGGGGTGTGCTGGTTATATACTGGAAGGGAGAGGTGTGCTGGTTATATACTGGATGGGAGGGGTGTGCTGGTTATATACTGGATGGGAGGGGTGTGCTGGTTATATACTGGAAGGGAGAGGTGTGCTGGTTATATACTGGATGGGAGGGGTGTGCTGGTTATATACTGGAAGGGAGAGGTGTGCTGGTTATATACTGGATGGGAGGGGTGTGCCGGTTATATACTGGATGGGAGGGGTGTGCCGGTTATATACTGGATGGGAGGGGTGCGCTGGTTATATACTGGATGGGAGGAGTGTGCCGGTTATATACTGGATGGGAGGGGTGCGCTGGTTATATACTGGAAGGGAGAGGTGTGCTGGTTATATACTGGATGGGAGGGGTGTGCCGGTTATATACTGGATGGGAGGGGTGCGCTGGTTATATACTGGAAGGGAGAGGTGTGCTGGTTATATACTGGATGGGAGGGGTGTGCCGGTTATATACTGGATGGGAGGGGTGTGCCGGTTATATACTGGATGGGAGGGGTGTGCCGGTTATATACTGGATGGGAGGGGTGTGCCGGTTATATACCAGGGGAGGGGTGTGCTGGTTATATATTGGACGGGAGGGGTGTGCCGGTTATATACTGGATGAGAGGGGTGTGCCGGTTATATACTGGATGGGAGGGGTGTGCTGGTTATATACTGGATGGGAGGGGTGTGCCGGTTATATACTGGATGGGAGGGGTGTGCCGGTTATATACCAGGGGAGGGGTGTGCTGGTTATATATTGGACGGGAGGGGTGTGCTGGTTATATACTGGATGAGAGGGGTGTGCCGGTTATATACTGGATGGGAGGGGTGTGCCGGTTATATACTGGATGGGAGGAGTGTGCCGGTTATATACTGGATGGGAGGGGTGTGCCGGTTATATACTGGAAGGGAGGGGTGTGCCGGTTATATACTGGATGGGAGGGGTGTGCCGGTTATATACTGGATGGGAGGGGTGTGCCGGTTATATACTGGATGGGAGGGGTGTGCCGGTTATATACTGGATGGGAGGGGTGTGCTGGTTATATACTGGAAGGGAGAGGTGTTCTGGTTATATACTGGATGGGAGGGGTGTGCCGGTTATATACTGGATGGGAGGGGTGTGCCGGTTATATACTGGATGGGAGGGGTGTGCCGGTTTTATACTGGATGGGAGGGGTGTGCCGGTTATATACTGAATGGGAGGGGTGTGCCGGTTAAATACTGGAAGGGAGGGGTGTGCCGTTTAAATACTGGAAGGGAGAGGTGTACTAGTTATATAATGGATGGGAGGGGTGTGCTGGTTATATAATGGATGGGAGGGGTGTGCTGGTTATATACTGGATGGGAGGGGTGTGCCGGTTAAATACTGGAAGGGAGGGGTGTACTAGTTATATAATGGATGGGAGGGGTGTGCCGGTTATATACTGGATGGGAGGGGTGTGCCGGTTATATACTGGATGGGAGGGGTGTGCCGGTTAAATACTGGGAGAGGTGTACTAGTTATATACTGGATGGGAGGGGTGTGCCGGTTATATACTGGATGGGAGGGGTGTGCCGGTTATATACTGGATGGGAGGGGTGTGCTGGTTATATACTGGATGGGAGGGGTGTGCCGGTTAAATACTGGAAGGGAGGGGTGTACTAGTTATATACTGGATGGGAGGGGTGTGCTGGTTATATACTGGATGGGAGGGGTGTGCTGGTTATATATTGGACGGGAGGGGTTTGCTGGTTATATACTGGATGAGAGGGGTGTGCTGGTTATATACTGGATGAGAGGGGTGTGCTGGTTATATACTGGATGGGAGGGTGTTATGAATGAGTCACCGAGGAGGAAAAAACAAAAAGCAAGCTAAGCCCAGAAAACCAGAGAGGTTGGTAACTAGCGGATTGCAGATCCTATACACACAACTAGCAGTAGCCGTGGAGCGTATCCCCTGAAGAAGAAGTGATATTCCACTTTGAAACGCGTTGGGAATAAAGAGTTAAAAAGTATTTCATGTGGTGACTTTATCTTTGGCTCAGCAGCGCACAATAAGCCCAATAATTTATCCAAAAGGTTATATACTGGATGGGAGGGGTGTGCCGGTTATATACCGGGGGGAGGGGTGTGCCGGTTATATACAGGGGGCTCTTGTCTGTAGTCACGGTGTACAATAATCAGATTGGAGTGCCTACGTTGGCTCTGGCCGCAGCTGATCTCTCCTGCAGGGGATGCTAGTAGAGCTGTGGGCGGCTCAACACTCGGGGAGGGAGCTGATGCTGCTTGTACAGAGGCCTCCATTTTGTGGGCTCGGCCGAAGCGTTCTTGGGGTTCATGTCCTGTCTCTTCCACAACTGTCCATCCATTCCCCCACAAACAGTATAGTGGGTAATGATGTCCCCAATCATAGATGAAGGACGGTAGATGCTGAGGTTAACTCAATGCCTTAGGACTGTGGGCACTAACCCCTAGAACTATAAGCGCTATAGCCTATTCCTGTCCCCTGGAAGGTGGAGCCGCCGGGGTCAAGTGTCTCGCTATGCTTCTGTATTAACCTTTATCTGTTGCCTTCCTCACCCAGAGGGTAGCTGAAGTGTATAGTATAACATCTATCAGACAAACAAGGGAAGAGGGATAGGGATAAATGAAGATTTCAATCATACAAAATGCACCCACTAAACAACAGCGTGGAACAAAGGGGAGAAACCACCCAGAAGTGGATGAGGATGTGCACACAGATCATTGCTTGGTGATTTATCTCCTGAACACATCCACGGACTTTCCAATTCCAGAACCAAGCAGTAAGAACTAACACTGGCAATTCCAAAGTGCGAGACAAGCATATATAGCAGAGGGGAGTGTACAATACAGAACAGCTCAGTTCATCCAAGCAGGAAGCTAGAGACACCAAGCCGAACAGATTAACCCCTGCCAACAAGGCACTGTTTAATACGATGGTGACATAAGGTTAGAAAACCATTGCAGGAGTTAATGAAACCAGATGCCGCAATCCACTGGTCCCGCGCTGTAACGGTATCTTCTTGATATGAGGGTATGACCGCAGTGGTCGGAGGTGACAGCAGATGCATGCTCTCAAGTTACCTACAAATTTGTAGGGAGCAACTGTCCAGCATGAGGGCCACAAAGTGCAGGTGACAGCCACCCCGTAAACACCGTGTCACAATCCCACAGGATTATGTACATTCTGTAGATCCAGTTTTTGTTTACAGGTCAGTAATGTCCTCAGCAAGCACTGGGCCCACCTCCTCCACCCCCCCAGACACTGAGGATATGACCGCTGCTTGTCCCGGAGGACCCCCAACACCTCCTCCACCCCCCAGACACTGAGGATATGACCGCTGCTTGTCCCGGAGGACCCCCAACACCTCCTCCACCCCCACAGACACTGAGGATATGACCGCTGCTTGTCCCGGAGGACCCCCAACACCTCCTCCACCCCCCAGACACTGAGGATATGACCGCTGCTTGTCCCGGAGGACCCCCAACACCTCCTCCACCCCCCCAGACACTGAGGACGTGACCGCTGCTTGTCACGGAGGACCCCCAACACCTCCTACACCCCCCCCAGACACTGAGGATGTGACCGCTGCTTGCCCCGGAGGACCCCCAACACCTCCTCCACCCCCCCAGACACTGAGGCCGTGACCGCTGCTTGCCCCGGAGGACCCCCAACACCTCCTCCACCCCCCAGACACTGAGGATATGACCACTGCTTGTCCCGGAGGACCCCCAACACCTCCTCCACCCCCCAGACACTGAGGACGCGACTGCTGCTTGCCCCGGAGGACCCCCAACACCTCCTCCACCCCCCCAGACACTGAGGATATGACCGCTGCTTGTCCCGGAGGACCCCCAACACCTCCTCCACCCCCCAGACACTGAGGATATGACCGCTGCTTGTCCCGGAGGACCCCCAACACCTCCTCCACCCCCCCAGACACTGAGGCCGTGACCGCTGCTTGCCCCGGAGGACCCCCAACACCTCCTCCACCCCCCAGACACTGAGGATATTACCGCTGCTTGTCCCGGAGGACCCCCAACACCTCCTCCACCCCCCAGACACTGAGGACGCGACTGCTGCTTGCCCCGGAGGACCCCCAACACCTCCTCCACCCCCCAGACACTGAGGATATGACCGCTGCTTGTCCCGGAGGACCCCCAACACCTCCTCCACCCCCCAGACACTGAGGATATGACCGCTGCTTGTCCCGGAGGACCCCCAACACCTCCACCCCCCAGACACTGAGGACGCGACAGCTGCTTGCCCCGATGGACCCCCAACACCTCCTCCACCCCCCAGACACTGAGGACGCGACCGCTGCTTGCCCCGGAGGACCCCCAACATGTCCTCCACCCCCCAGACACTGAGGACGCGACCGCTGCTTGCCCCGGAGGACCCCCAACATCTCCTCCACCCCCCAGACACTGAGGACGCGACCACTGCTTGTCCCGGAGGACCCCCAACATCTCCACCCCCAGACACTGAGGACGCGACTGCTGCTTGCCCCGGAGGACCCCCAACACCTCCTCCACCCCCAGACACTGAGGACGCGACCGCTGCTTGCCCCGGAGGACCCCCAACACCTCCTCCACCCCCAGACAGTGAGGACGCGACCGCTGCTTGCCCCGGAGGACCCCCAACACCTCCTCCACCCCCAGACACTGAGGACGCGACCACTGCTTGCCCCGGAGGACCCCCAACACCTCCTCCACCCCCAGACAGTGAGGACGCGACCACTGCTTGCCCCGGAGGACCCCCAACACCTCCTCCACCCCCAGACAGTGAGGACGCGACCGCTGCTTGCCCCGGAGGACCCCCAACACCTCCTCCACCCCCAGACACTGAGGACGCGACCGCTGCTTGCCCCGGAGGACCCTCAACACCTCCTCCACCCCCAGACACTGAGGACGCGACCGCTGCTTGCCCCGGAGGACCCCCAACACCTCCTCCACCCCCAGACACTGAGGACGCGACCGCTGCTTGCCCCGGAGGACCCCCAACACCTCTTCCACCCCCAGACACTGAGGACGCGACTGCTGCTTGCCCCGGAGGACCCCCAACACCTCTTCCACCCCCAGACACTGAGGACGCGACCGCTGCTTGCCCCGGAGAACCCCCAACACCTCCTCCACCCCCAGTGAGGACGCGACCGCTGCTTGCCCCGGAGGACCCCCAACACCTCCTCCACCCCCAGTGAGGACGCGACCGCTGCTTGCCCCGGAGGACCCCCAACACGTCCTCCACCCCCAGACACTGAGGACGTGACCGCTGCTTTGTCCCGTAGGACCCCTCCTCTGATACTAATTTCCACTTGCTGACAGGAAATGGTGATGAATTCGATGAGTAGGAATGAATGTCACCGGTGGGCCACGCTGCACTACCAGGGCCGGAAAGAGGGAGAAGCGATACAACTGCAGAGCCGCCGCTATATATGGTATCTTCCCTATCACATGAAGGACGCAATCCATCAGTGCTGTGCAGTCCACTATGACAACACTCCTTGTGAGACTGTACACCTTCAGCGTGCTTACTCACTGCACCAATATAAGGTTTTACATTTTAAAGGTTAAAAAAAAATTTGTAATAGAAACACTTTGAACAATGATTAGTCGCTGACTGCGGCCTCTGCCCCCAAGAGAACTTCCCTTCTTATCCAAGACCGCCATTCCACAGGAACAGCAGACCCTCCACCGATGAGGGGGGGCGGCCTCCGCCGACGAAGGGGGGGCGGCCTCTGCAGACGAAGGGGGGGCGGCCTCTGCAGAAGGGGGGGCGGCCTCCGCAGAAGGGGGGGCGGCCGCCGCAGACGAAGGGGGGGCGGCCTCCGCAGACGAGGGGGGGCGGCCTCCGCAGACGAGGGGGGGGCGGCCTCTGCAGATGAGGGGGGGTGGCCTCCGCAGATGAGGGGGGTGGCCTCCGCAGATGAGGGGGGTGGCCTCTGCAGACGAGGGGGGGTGGCCTCTGCAGACGAGGGGGGTGGCCTCTGCAGCCAGCTCCTGTTCATCCTAGGACTCATTCAGTGCAAAATAAACATTGAAGTTGGCGGCGACACCAGATCCGCGCTCACAGCAGAAATTCATTGGACGGGTTGGGGACACGTGCATCACAGAGTACCAGAAACTGCAGGGTGCATATCACAAGTGCAAGTCTCACAGCAGCCACATGGTGTCACTGTCCGGTGTAAAGCAGCAGCACGCCTGCAGGGGGCAGCAGAGAGGACCCGCCAGGGGAGGGGACTGCTCCACAGTTAGCACCACAAGACCAGAAATTAAATGTTCAGAAATCAAAATGGCTAGAAGAGGGGATTTGATGTCGTCGATCACACCCATTCCTGCAGGGAGCGCTTGCAGTATCGCAGGGATTGGGGAGGCCCTTTCCTGTGCATCTGAACAATGACATAGATCAATCCCAGGACGCACAGCAGCAGGAGCAGGGGCACAATAACCATGGCAACACTGACCGCCCGCGTGTATTCGTCAATATGAACGACGACATCCACATCACGTCCACCAACATCCTCCTCCTCGGGCCCAATATCAGGGTTAAATGGCGGCTGCTCCACATCTGGCCAGCGGGGGGCAGCGTCTGGCTCGAGGGACACTTCCTCCTGGCAGCCCATGAAGTCTCGCAGCATGGACTTGGGGTATCCGGGCTCCGTCTTCAGTCGCTGGTTGTCAAACTTCCAGTACTTGACCCCTCTGTAGAAATACGTGTAAGCTGAGGAGAGAGGAGTCACACGATCAGCACCACCTTCATATCATGATGAGGGGGGGACAAGGCTGAAAAGAAAGGGATAGGAGACAACTATAATGGAGGGGGGATGTGCAACGAGCAGGAGGATAGGACAGGGGAAGAGAACTGTGCCACAAGGAGTTCAGGAGACAACATGGGGGCAAACTGACCATGTACGACAGCAGTACACAGCAAAAAGGAAAACGGAGGAGAGGTCTGTATGCGAGGAGTGATGCGAGGAGGAGACGTCTGTATGCGAGGAGGAGATGTCTGGATGTGGAGGAGTGATGCGAGGAGACGTCTGTATGCGAAGAGTGATGCGAGGAGACGTCTGTATGCGAAGAGTGATGCGAGGAGACGTCTGTATGCGAAGAGTGATGCGAGGAGACGTCTGTATGCGAAGAGTGATGCGAGGAGACGTCTGTATGCGAAGAGTGATGCGAGGAGACGTCTGTATGCGAAGAGTGATGCGAGGAGACGTCTGTATTCGAAGAGTGATGCGAGGAGACGTCTGTATGCGAAGAGTGATGCGAGGAGACGTCTGTATGCGAAGAGTGATGCGAGGAGACGTCTGTATGCGAAGAGTGATGCGAGGAGACGTCTGTATGCGAAGAGTGATGCGAGGAGACGTCTGTATGCGAAGAGTGATGCGAGGAGGAGACGTATGTATGCGAGGAGTCATATGAGGAGACGTCTGTATGTGAGTAGTGATGCGAGGAGACGTCATTATGTGATGAGTGATGCGAGGAGACGTCTATGCGAGGAGTGATACGAGGAGACGTCTGTATGCGAGGAGTGATGCGAGGAGGAGACGTCTATGCAAGGAGTGATGCAAGGAGACGTCTATGCGAGATGTCTGTATGCGAAGAGTGATACGAGGAGACGTCTGTATGCGAGGAGTGATGCGAGGTGACATCTGTATGCGAGGAGTGATATGAGGAGACGTCTGTATGTGGAGGAGTGATGCGAGGAGGAGACGTCTGTATGCGAGGAGTGATGCGAGGAGGTGACATCTGTATGCGAGGAGTGATATGAGGAGACGTCTGTATGTGGAGGAGTGATGCGAGGAGGAGACATCTGTATGTGAGGAGTGATACGAGATGTCTGTATGCGAGGAGGAGACGTCTATGCGAGGAGATGTCTGTATGCGAGGAGTGATACGAGGAGATGTCTATGCGAGGAGTGATACGAGGAGACGTCTGTATGCGAGGAGTGATACGAGGAGATATCTGTATGCGAGGAGTGATGCGAGGAGGTGACATCTGTATGCGAGGAGTGATATGAGGAGACGTCTGTATGTGGAGGAGTGATGCGAGGAGGAGACGTCTGTATGTGAGGAGTGATATGAGGAGACGTCTATATGTGAGGAGTGATGTGAGGAGACGCCTGTATGTGGAGGAGTGATGCGAGGAGGTGACGTCTGTATGTGAGGAGTGATATGAGGAGACGTCTGTATGTGAGGAGTGATGCAAGGAGGTGATGTATGTATGCGAGGAGTGATGTGAGGAGACGTCTGTATGTGAGGAGTGATATGAGGAGACCTATGTATGTGATGAGTGATGCGAGGAGGAGACATCTGTATGTGAGGAGTGATATGAGGAGACGTCTATGTGAGGAGACGTCTGTATGCGAGGAGTGATGCGAAAAGGTGACGTCTGTATGTGAGGAGTGATGTGAGGAGGAGACGTCTGTATGTGGAGGAGTGATGTGAGGAGGTGACGTCTGTATGTGAGGAGTGATGTGAGGAGGAGACGTCTGTATGCGAGGAGGAGACGTCTGTGTTATGAATGAGTCACCGTAGGAGGCAAAAACACAAATGCTAGCTAAGTCCAGAAAACCAGAGAAGTTGGCAGCTATCGGATTGCAGACCCCTGAACCTATCAACAACAACTAGCAGTGGGGCTGCGGGGGGTGGGGGGTTCCTACGATGCCCTAGACCCCTCGATCACAGCCGGAGAACTACATAGCCTAAAGACAGAAAGGGAAATCTAAACTGCCCCAGAGCAGACCCCAAAGCAATAGGCAGCCCACAACATATAATGACGGTGAAGCAAGAAGAAAACACACTAACACAGATAGAAAGATAGGCTGAGCAAATGATGGGGCCCAAGCTAACTAGATAGGACAGGATAGGAAAGCTGCTGTCTGCAATCCGCGAAAAACCCTATAAAAATAAGAGCCAACAGACTGACAGGGAAAAAGGCCCTGAAGACGCTAGGCTTCAAAAAGACTATGTCAGTACTCAGGTAATTTCTGAAGACAGAGCAAAAAGACACAAAGGAATTCAGCTCACCCCAGCAGGGAATGGCAGAATGCAGAAAAGCAAGGCAAACTAAAACCAAAACACAAATGCAAAAAGGCAAAGCAGAAAACTTAGCTTTTGAGGAGCAGGAATCTCTCCTAGAATTCCACAGAGAAATCACCAGCGAGGCACAAGGGCGTCGGCTGCCTTATATCCAGTCAGAGATCCCCGTCGCCCAGTCATCCTCTCCCAGCTCAGGTGCTTGGTAATCAGCCTCACTACCTTCCTTCACCAGAAGAGGGAGTTCATCAGACCTCAATGGTGAAGGGGAAAATGAACTCACAACAGTACCTCCCCCTTGAGGAGGGGTCACCGAACCCTCATCCACGCCACCAGGGTGATCAGGGTGAGCCCGATAAAAGGCACGCACCAATCTTTTGGCATGAATATCAGAGGCAGAGACCCAGGAATTATCCTCCTGACCATAACCCTTCCACTTAACTAAATACTGGAGTCTCCGTCTAGCCAGACGGGAATCCAGTATCTTCTCAACCTCATATTCCATGTTACCTTCAACCAATACAGGGTCCGGAGGAGCCACCCCAGGAACAACTGGTTCAACAAACCTCTTCAACAAGGACTTATGAAACACATTATGGATTTTAAATGTGACAGCAAGAGCCAACCGAAAAGAGACCGGATTAATGATCTCCAAAATCTTGTAAGGCCCAATAAATCTAGGCTTAAACTTAGGAGAAGCTACCTTCATAGCGATATTTTTTGATGATAACCAAACCATATCACCCACCTTAAACTGGGGACCAATGGTCCTATGCCGGTTGGAAAACCGCTGGGCCTCTTCCTGGGAGAGAGACAACTTATCCACCACTTGGTCCCAGATCTGGTGCATTCTCTCCACCACAGTGTCAACACCTGGGCAGGCAGAAGGCTCCACCTGCCCTGAAGAAAATCGAGGATGAAACCCAAAGATACAAAAAAAAGGTGACATCAAAGTGGCAGAACTAGCTCTATTATTTAAAGAAAATTCGGCCAAGGGCAAAAATGAAACCCAATCATCCTGATCAGCGGAAATAAAACATCTCAAATACGACTCCAAGGTCTGGTTTGTTCTCTCCGTCTGCCCATTGGTCTGAGGGTGAAATGCAGAGGAGGACAACTGAAATCCCAGCTTGGAACAGAATGTCCTCCAAAATCTAGGCACAAACTGAACTCCTCTGTCAGATACAATGTTCTCAGGAATCCCGTGCAAGCGAACCACCTGTTGCAAAAACAGGGGCACCAACTCATAAGAAGATGGCAACTTAGGGAGTGGTACAAGATGAACCATCTTAGAGAACCTATCACAAATCACCCAAATAACAGTCATTCTCTGAGAGACAGGCATATCAGAGATGAAATCCATTGAAATATGGGTCCATGGCCTCCTGGGGACCGGTAAAGGCATCAACGACCCACTAGAGCGAGAACAAGGTTTAGACCGGGAGCAAGTCCCACAGGACTGCACAAAATTCCTGACATCACGAGACAAGACGGGCCACCAAAAAGACCGACTCACCAGATCTCTAGTACCAAAAATACCCGGATGACCAGCCAATGCAGAGCAATGAACTTCAGACATCACTCTCTTCTTCCACTGGTCAGGAACATACAACTTTCCACTGGGACAACGCTCAGGTTTGTCCTCCTGGAACTCTTGCAGAGCACGTCTCAAATCGGGCGAGATGGCAGAAAGAACTACCCCTTCACCTAAGATGGTAGCAGGCTTGGTCACCACAGGAGAATCAGCAAAGAAGCTCCTAGAAAGAGCGTCAGCCTTGACATTCTTAGTGCCAGGAAGAAAAGAGACCACAAAATCAAAACGTGTAAAAAACAAGGCCCATCTAGCCTGTCTAGGGTTCAAGCGTTTAGCCGACTCCAGGTAAATCAAATTCTTGTGGTCAGTGAGGACCACGACTTGATGTTTAGCTCCCTCCAACCAATGTCTCCACTCCTCAAATGCCCATTTCATGGCTAACAGTTCCCGATTCCCCACATCAGAGTTACGTTCAGATGGAGAGAACTTTCGGGAAAAGAAAGCACAGGGATTCATTTTAGATGTTACAGGATCCTTTTGGGACAAAACAGCTCCTGCACCAATCTCAGAAGCGTCCACCTCTACCTGGAACGGGAGTGAGACATCAGGTTGCCGCAAAACCGGGGCAGAAGTGAATCTTCGCTTCAGCTCCTGAAAGGAAGAAACAGCCTCCGGAGACCAATTCAGCACATCAGCACCTTTCTTAGTCAGATCAGTCAATGGCTTGGCAATACTAGAAAATTTTGCTATAAATTTCCGATAAAAATTAGCAAAACCAAAAAACTTCTGAAGGGCCTTCAAAGAAGTGGGCTGAACCCAATCATAAATGGCCTGTACCTTGGCCGGATCCATTTCAATAGTTCACGGAGACAAAATAAATCCCAAAAATGAAATCCTCTGTACTCCAAAAAGGCATTTTGATCCTTTGACATACAGGGAATTCTCCCTCAAGATCCGGAACACAGTCCGAACATGTTCCACATGAGAATCCCAATCCTTGGAGAAGATCAAAATATCATCCAGATAGATAATCAAAAATTTATCCACAAAGTCTCGGAAAATGTCGTTCATGAAGCACTGGAAGACAGAAGGGGCATTAGTGAGCCCAAAAGGCATCACCAGGTACTCAAAATGTCCCTCCGGAGTATTAAACGCCGTCTTCCATTCATCCCCCTGCTTAAAGCGGATAAGATTATACGCCCCCCTGAGGTCAAGCTTGGTAAACCAGCAAGCACCTCTAACTCTAGAGAATAGATCCGAAATCAGGGGTAACGGATACTGATATTTAATAGTAATTTTATTGAGGGCACGATAATCAATACAAGGCCTTAATGAACCATCCTTTTAGGCCACGAAAAAAAACCCAGCACCTAATGGTGAAGAGGATGGTCTAATATGACCCTTCTCCAACGCCTCCTTAATATAGGATCGCATAGCCTCGTGCTCGGGTACAGATAAATTGAAGAGCCGACCCTTGGGAAAACCCCGGGCTCAGTTCAATTGCACAGTCATAACTCCTATGAGGAGGCAGAGACGCAGACTCATTCTCACTAAATACATTATAAAAGTCCGCCAAATAGTCAGGAACATCATGCGACTGAGGAGACGTGGAAAACACCGGAGTCTCACTAAAGGCACACCGACAACCCCAACTCACCACAGACACAGATTTCCAATCCAAAACTGGATTATGAATTTGTAACCAGGGAAACCCCAGAACAATGGTATCATGCAAATTATGCAACACCAAAAATCTGCAATTTTCTTGATGGTTTGGGGCGACCCGCATTACCACCTGGGTCCAAAACTGAGGTTTATTTTTCGCCAAAGGAGTAGCATCAATCCCCCTCAAAGGGATAGGCGTCCGCAGAGGTGTCATAGGAAATCCACAACGTTTAGCAAAATCCAAGTCCATTAGGTTCAGGGCTGCTCCCGAATCCACAAAAGCCTTGGCGGAAAATGTGGACAGGGAGCAGATCAGAGTAATTGCCAGAAGAAACTTAGGTTGAACACCACCCACAGAAAACGTGTGTGCAAAACGATTCTCTCGTTTAGGACAGACAGAAATAATATGCGAGGCATCTCCACAAAAAAAACACAGCTTATTACGCCTTCTGAACTCCTGACGTTGCTCCCTGGACAGAACTCTATCACATTGCATAGGTTCAGATGTCTGTTCAACAGGTGGCAACACCTCTCGTGCAATCCTGCGTTCACGTAAACGCCGATCAACCTGAATGGCTAATGACATAGAATCGTCCAGACCAGAGGGAACAGGAAATCCCACCATAGTATCTTTTACGGCTTCTGACAAACCCTTCCGAAAGAGAGCTGCCAAGGCATTATCATTCCAGGCAGTAAGGACCGCCCACTTTCAGAATTTTTGACAGTACAATTCTGCAGAATGTCGACCCTGGCTCAATGCCAACAGGGTCTTTTCAGCCTGATCAATAGCATTAGGTTCGTCATACAACAACCCCAAGGCTTGAAAAAATACGTTCACATTAGTCAGACTAGGATCATCAGGTTTCAAAGAAAACGCCCAATCCTGGGGATCGCCACGCAGCAAAGAGATGACAATTTTAACCTGCTGCGCGGAGCTCCCTGACGAGTTAGGCTTCAAGGCAAAAAATAATTTACAATTATTTTTGAAATTCAAAAATTTAGACCGATCCCCAAAAAAACACATCAGGAGTAGGGATCTTTGGTCCAGCAGCATGTGAATGAGCAAGGTAGGCGGAAATCCCCGCACTTCCGCAGCGAGCTGCTCAACACGATCAGACAATTGCTTTATCTCCATTGAGAGAAAAAAAAATTCCCCCTACGGCCTCAGAGATATAGAGGAAAAAAATATACACACTTTTTTTTTTTTTTTACAATTCTTTCCTGCTACTGAGTACCCTAGGATCTGCGGAATGGCTGGTGATTCTGTTATGAATGAGTCACCGTAGGAGGCAAAAACAGAAATGCTAGCTAAGTCCAGAAAACCAGAGAAGTTGGCAGCTATCGGATTGCAGACCCCTGAACCTATCAACAACAACTAGCAGTAGCCGTGGGGGGTTCCTAAGGTGCCCTAGACCCCTCGATCACAGCCGGAGAACTACATAGCCTAAAGACAGAAAGGGAAATCTAAACTGCCCCAGAGCAGACCCCAAAGCAATAGGCAGCCCACAACATATAATGACGGTGAAGCAAGAAGAAAACACACTAACACAGATAGAAAGATAGACTGAGCAAATGATGGGGCCCAAGCTAACTAGATAGGACAGGATAGGAAAGCTGCTGTCTGCAATCCGCGAAAAACCCTATAAAAATAAGAGCAAACAGGCTGACAGGGAAAAAGGCTCTGAAGACGCTAGGCTTCAAAAAGACTATGTCAGTACTCAGGTAATTTCTGAAGACAGAGCAAAAAGACACAAAGGAATTCAGCTCACCCCAGCAGGGAATGGCAGATTCCTGAAAAGCAAGGCAAACTAAAACCAAAACACAAATGCAAAAAGGCAAAGCAGAAAACTTAGCTTTTGAGGAGCAGGAATCAGACTGGTCTCCATGAATTCCACAGAGAAATCACCAGCGAGGCAGAAGGGCGTCGGCTGCCTTATATCCAGTCAGAGATCCCCGTCGCCCAGTCATCCTCTCCCAGCTCAGGTGCTTGGTAATCAGCCTCACTACCTTCCTTCACCAGAAGAGGGAGTTCATCAGACCTCAATGGTGAATGGGAAAATGAACTCATAACACGTCTGTATGCGAGGAGGAGACGTCTGTATGCGAGGAGACGTCTGTATGCGGAGTGATGCGAGGAGACGTCTGTATGCGAGGAGGTGACGTCTGTATGCGAGGAGTGATGCGAGGAGGTGACGTCTGTATGTGAGGAGTGATATGCGGAGACCTCTGTAAGTGATGAGTGATGCGAGGAGGTGACGTCTGTATGTGAGGAGTGATATGAGGAGTCCTCTGTATGTGATGAGTAATGCGAGGAGACGTCTGTGAGGAGTGATATGAGGAGACGTCTATGTGAGGAGTGATGTGAGGAGGAGACGTCTGTATGCGAGGAGTGATGCGAGAAGGTGACGTCTGTATGTGGAGGAGTGATGCGAGGAGGTGACGTCTGTATGTGAGGAGTGATGCGAGGAGGTGACGTCTGTATGTGAGGAGTGATGCGAGGAGGTGACGTCTGTATGTGAGGAGTGATGCGAGGAGGTGACGTCTGTATGTGAGGAGTGATGCGAGGAGGTGACGTCTGTATGTGAGGAGTGATGTGAGGAGACGTCTGTATGCGAGGAGGTGACGTCTGTATAGAATCATAGAATCGTAGAGTTGGAAGGCACCTCCTGAGCCATCTGGTCCAACCCCCTGCTCAAAGCAGGATTCGCTAAATCATCCCAGTCAGATGTCTGTCCAGCCTCTGTTTGAAGACTTCCATTGAAGGAGAACTCACCACTTCTCGTGGCAGCCTGTTCCACTCATTGATCACTCTAACTGTCAAAAAGTTTTTTCTAATATCTAATCTGTGTCTCCTCCCATTCAGTTTCATCCCATTGCTTCTAGTCTTTCCTTGTGCAAATGAGAATAAAGTTGATCCTTCTACAATGTGACAGCCCTTTAGATATTTGTAGACAGCTATTAAGTCTCCTCTCAGTCTTCTCTTTTGCAAACTAAACATTCCCAAATCCTGCAACCTTTCCTCATAAGACAGGGTTTGCAGACCGGTCACCATTCTGGTCGCTCTTTTCTGAACTTGCTCCAGTTTGTTGATGTCTTTTTTAAAATGTGGCGCCCAAAACTGGACACAATATTCCAGATGAGGTCTGACCAAAGAGGAGTAGAGGGAAATAATGACTTCACGTGATCTAGACTGTATGCTTCTGTTAATACATCCTAGAATTGCATTTGCCTTTTTTGCTGCTGCATCACACTGTTGACTCATATTCAGTCTGTGATCTATTAGTATTTTTCACATGTGCTGTCACTTAGCCCTATTCCTCCCATTCTGTATATGCTTTTTTCATTTTTATTGCCCAGATGTAGTACTTTGCATTTTTCCCTGTTAAAAACCATTCTGTTAGTTGCTGCCCACTTCTCCAGTTTATTTAAATCTTTTTGAATCCTCTCTCTCTCTTCTCTAGTATTAGCTATCCCTCCTAGCTTTGTGTCATCAGCAAATTTAATCAGTTTACCCTCAATTCCTTCATCTAAATCGTTGATAAAGATGTTGAACAATACAGGGCCCAGGACAGAGCCCTGTGGTACCCCACTTGAGACATTCTTCCAACTGGAGGTGCAGCCATTTACGACCACTCTTTGGGTCCGATCACTAAGCCAGTTATGAATCCACCTAACAGATGCCTTGTCCATTCCATACTTAGTCATTTTTTCAATAAGGATTGTGTGAGATACTTTGTCAAATGCTTTGCTGAAGTCAAGATATATTATATCTACAGCATTTCCTTGATCCACCCAATCAGTGATTCCATCATAGAAGGAAATTAAGTTAGTCTGACATGACTTATTAGTTACAAACCCATGCTGACTCTGTTTAATCACTTCATTCTTATCCAGGTACTGACATACATGTTGTTTAATAATTTGTTCAAAGATCTTTCCTGGTATAGAAGTCAGACTCACCGGCCTATAGTTGGCTGGGTCCACCTTCTTCCCCTTTTTGAAGATAGTAACAACATTTGCTCTTCTCCAGTCTTCTGGCACTTCTCCTGTTCTCCAAGAATTTTCATAGATTATGGAGAGGGGTTCAAAAATTTCTTCTGCTATCTCCTTCAGTACTCTGGGGTGTAATTCATCTGGACCTGGAGACTTGAATTCATTTAGGTTAGCTAAGTGTTTCCTCACTATCTTTCTGTTTTTAGATATCCTGGATTCTTCTATTCCCTTAATAGGACAGTGAAGAACAGTTGATGTTACATTTCCTTTCTGAGAGAAAACAGATGCAAAATAGGAATTTAAAAGTTCAGCCTTCTCAACATCCTGTCTTACCATTTCATCATTTTCATCCTGTAAAAATCCTATAGCATCTTTGACTTTTCTTTTACTTTTGACATATCCCCAAAATCCTTTATTATTGCTTTTGACATCTCTTGCAAGCCTCAATTCATTTTCAGCTTTAGTTAATCTGATTTGTGCCCTGCAGGTTCTGCAGACAGCATTATATTCTTCTTTAGATATGCCTCCCTCTTTCCATTTTATAAACATTTTTTTCTTCCTTTTTAGCATGTGCTTAAGTTCTGTGTTCATCCATCCTGGTTTCCTTAAATGCTTCCTATTCTTCCCTCTTTTCGGAATTGTTAACAATTGTGCTTTGAGAATTTCATTTTTCAAGATTTCCCATCCTTCCTGGACATTTTTGTCTTTAAGAATATCCAGCCATTGGATCCCTCCAATTCTCTTTCTGAATCCCTTAAAATCTGCCTTTCTGAAATCTAACCTTGACGTCTGAGTCTTCACAGGTCTTCCACCTCTAGTTATCCAAAATTCTAAAATAGCATGGTCGCTACCTCCTAGGGCCCCAGCCACTTTTACCTCCTCAACCATTTCCTCCCTGTTTATAAGGATTAGATCCAAGGTAGCAGTTCCCCTTGTTTTCTCCCCTACCTTTTGGAAGATTAAGTTGTCAGCAAGAGAGGTTAAGAATTTCCTTGACCTATTAGTTTTGCCTGAGAGAGATTCCCAACAAATGTCTGGATAGTTGAAATCTCCCATGACAACTATGTCATATTTTTTGGAGAACTTGGCCATTTGATGCATAAAGAGTTCATCCATATCTTCAGCTTGCACAGGCGGCCTGTAGTAAATGCCTACAATGGTGTCCTTTCCATTGTTCTGTCCTTGTATTCTTACCCAAACAGTTTCCACAGAACTCCCAGTCTCTGAAGCTTGGATCTCTGTGCAGATATACGCGTTTCTAACATACAATGCGACACCTCCTCCTCGTTTATCAAGTCTGTTTCTTGCAAATAAGTTGTATCCTTCTAGTCTTGTATTCCAATCATGTGTATTGTCCCACCAAGTTTCAGTGATTCCAATGACATCATATTTCTTTTCCTGTGTTAGTAGTTCCAATTCTCCTTGTTTGTTGCCCATGCTTTGTGCATTAGTATAGAAACATTTTAGTTTGTGATTGGTTTCTCTTTCTCCAATATTTTTATTAATTAGATTCTTTTGTCTTTGTTCTTCCTTTCCACTTCTAATAGCAGAGTTCTCAATAGCATTTGTCAGGTGTATGGCTTTTTCTGGTCTTTTGCTTCCCTTCCCATGTTGTTCTAGTTTAAAGCTCTCCTTACAAGTGTAGCAAGGCGACTTCCAAATACATGTTTTCCAGTCTTCGTAAGGTGCACCCCATCTCTAGCAAGTAGTCCATCGTATAAGTAATTCACTCTGTGATCCAGAAATCCAAATCTTTGCTGACGGCACCATCGACGTTGAGGAGGAGTGATGCGAGGAGACGTTTATATGCGAGGAGTGATGCGAGGAAGTGACGTATGTATGCGAGGAGTCATATGAGGAGACGTCTATATGTGATGAGTGATGCGAGGAGGAGACGTCTGTATGTGGTGGAGTGATGCGAGGAGGTGACGTCTGTATGTGAGGAGTGATATGAGGAGACCTCTGTATGTGATGAGTGATGCAAGGAGGTAACGTCTGTATGTGAGGAGTGATATGAGGAGACGTCTGTATGTGAGGAGTGATATGAGGAGACGTCTGTATGTGGAGGAGTGATGCGAGGAGGAGACGTCTGTATGTGATGAGTGATGCGAGGAGGTGACGTCTGTATGTGAGGAGTGATATGAGGAGACCTCTGTATGTGATGAGTGATGCGAGGAGGAGACGTCTGTATGTGGAGGAGTGTTATGAGGAGGAGACGTCTGTATGTGATGAGTGATGCGAGGAGGTGACGTCTGTATGTGAGGAGTGATATGAGGAGACCTCTGTATGTGATGAGTGATGCGAGGAGACGTCCGTATGTGGAGGAGTGTTATGAGGAGGAGACGTCTGTATGTGATGAGTGATGCGAGGAGGTGACGTCTGTATGTGAGGGGTGATATGAGGAGACGTCTGTATGTGAGGAGTGATATGAGGAGACCTCTGTATGTGGAGGAGTGATGCGAGGAGGAGACGTCTGTATGTGATGAGTGATGCGAGGAGGTGACGTCTGTATGTGAGGAGTGATATGAGGAGACCTCTGTATGTGATGAGTGATGCGAAGAGACGTCTGTATGTGGAGGAGTGTTATGAGGAGGAGACGTCTGTATGTGATGAGTGATGCGAGGAGGTGACGTCTGTATGTGAGGAGTGATATGAGGAGACCTCTGTATGTGATGAGTGATGCGAGGAGACGTCCGTATGTGATGAGTGATGCGAGGAGACGTCCGTATGTGATGAGTGATGCGAGGAGACATCCGTATGTGGAGGAGTGATGCGAGGAGACATCTGTATGTGAGGAGTGATGCGAGGAGGTGACGTCTGTATGTGAGGAGTAATATGAGGAGACGTCTGTATGTGAGGAGTGATATGAGGAGACCTCTGTATGTGGAGGAGTGTTATGAGGAGACGTCTGTATGTGATGAGTGATGCGAGGAGGTAACGTCTGTATGTGAGGAGTGATATGAGGAGACCTCTGTATGTGATGAGTGATGCGAGGAGGAGACGTCTGTATGTGAGGCGTGATATGAGGAGACGTCTGTATGTGAGGAGTGATGTGAGAAGGAGACATCTTCATGTTAGGGTTAGATGTAAACTCAGCTGTCTACACTGAACACTACATGGTGTCCTGACTTGCACACAGTCAAGGAACCCAGTGCCGGAGGCAGAAAACAACCCCAAAACATCTTTGAACCTTCAACATATCTGACTGTAGGTGTTGTGTTCTTTTCAGGCCTCATTCCGTTTTTGGAAAACAATAGAAAGATGTGCTTTATCAAAAAGCTCCATCTTGGACTCATCTGTCCACAAGACGCTTTCCCTGAAGGATTTTGGTTACTCACGTACATTTTTGCAAATTGCAGTCTAACTTTTTATGTCTCTGTGTCTACAGTGGGGTCTTCCAGGGTTTCCCACCATAGCGTTTCATTTCATTAACAATAGGACGGATAGTTCCAGCTGACACTGATGCACTCAGCTTGCAGGACAGTTTGCATTTCTTTGGCACCCGATAGGGGCTTATCCACCATCCCGGCTCTACCGCATTGCAACTTTCATCAGATTTTCTCTGCCGTTCACGTCCAGGAAGATTAGCTACAGTCCCACAGGTTGTAAACCTCTTGAATATCATAGAATCCTAGAATGGTAGAGTTGGAAGGGACCTCCTGGGCCATCTGGTCCAACCTCTTACTCAAAGCAGGATTCGTTAAATCATCCCAGACAGATGTCTGTCCAGCCTCTGTGTGAAGCCTTCCATTGAAGGAGAACTCACCACTTCTCGTGGCAGCCTGTTCCACTCATTGGTCACTCTAACTCAGACTGTGCACAAAGAAAC
Source organism: Dendrobates tinctorius (assembly GCF_039654945.1). NCBI lineage: Eukaryota > Metazoa > Chordata > Amphibia > Anura > Dendrobatidae > Dendrobates > Dendrobates tinctorius. The sequence continues at coordinate 727,470 of NW_027362112.1, forward strand.
ATCTAGATCTCTAGCGATGGACTTGTAACCTTGAAATTGTTGATATTGTTCAGCAATTTTGATTCTCGAGTCCTCAGACAGTTCTCTTCTCCTCTTTCTGTTCTCCATGCTCAGTGTGGCAGACACAGACACACAATGAAAAGGGGTAATTTTCATACTGCCCACACCTTTTACTTACAACAGGCGAGTGTGAACGAGCACCACATGCTGGAAACAAAAGTTATTTACTCACAATTTTCAAATGGTGTCAACAATTTTGTACGACTCATTTTTAGTATTTTGTGTGAAATTATATCAAATTTGCTTTTATTTCCTTTGTGTGTTTTGGAACAACACAAAAAAATAAAGAAAACGTGTGTAGAATAAAACATAATGATTGCAATAATTTTCTCTGGGAAATAGTTTTTTCTGGAACAATTTAAGCATTGCCAACACTTTCGGCTATGACTGTATACAGAGCGTGTGACTAAAGAGAGGAGCTGTGGATATATAGTATATACAGAGCGTGTGACTACGGAGGGGAGCTGTGGATATACAGTATATACAGAGCGTGTGACTACAGAGAGGAGCTGTGGATATACAGAGCGTGTGAGTACAGAGAGGAGCTGTGGATATATAGTATATACAGAGCGTGTGACTACAGAGAAGCTGGGGATATATAGTATATACAGAGCGTGTGACTACAGAGGGGAGCTGTGGATATACAGTATATACAGAGCGTATGACTACAGAGAGGAGCTGTGGATATATAGTATATACAGAGCGTGTGACTACAGAGAGGAGCTGTGGATATATAGTATATACAGAGCGTGTGACTACAGAGGGGAGCTGTGGATATATAGTATATACAGAGCGTATGACTACAGAGAGGAGCTGTGGATATATAGTATATACAGAGCGTGTGACTACAGAGAGGAGCTGTGGATATATAGTATATACAGAGCGTGTGACTATAGAGATGAGCTGTGGATATATAGTATATACACAGCTTGTGACTACAGAGAGGAGCTGTGGATATATAGTATATACAGAGCGTGCGACTACAGAGAGGAGCTGTGGATATATAGTATATACAGAGCGTGCGACTACAGAGGGGAGCTGTGGATATATAGTATATACAGAGCGTGCGACTAGAGAGGAGCTGTGGATATATAGTATATACAGAGCGTGTGACTACAGAGGGGAGCTGTGGATATATAGTATATACAGAGCGTGTGACTACAGAGAGGAGCTGTGGATATATAGTATATACAGAGCGTGTGACTACAGAGGGGAGCTGTGGATATATAGTATATACATAGCGTGTGACTACAGAGGGGAGCTGTGGATATATAGTATATACAGAGCGTGTGACTACAGGGAGGAGCTGTGGATATATAGTATATACAGAGCGTGTGACTACAGAGGGGAGCTGTGGTTATATAGTATATACAGAGCGTGTGACTACAGAGGGGAGCTGTGGATATATAGTATATACAGAGCGTGTGACTACAGAGAGGAGCTGTGGATATATAGTATATACAGAGCGTGTGACTACAGAGAGGAGCTGTGGATATATAGTATATACAGAGCGTGTGACTACAGAGAGGAGCTGTGGATATATAGTATATACACAGCGTGTGACTACAGAGAGGAGCTGTGGATATATAGTATATACAGAGCGTGTGACTACAGAGAGGAGCTGTGGATATATAGTATATACAGAGCGTGTGACTACAGAGAGGAGCTGTGGATACATAGTATATACAGAGCGTGACTACAGAGAGGAGCTGTGGATATATAGTATATACACAGCGTGTGACTACAGAGAGGAGCTGTGGATATATAGTATATACAGAGCGTGACTACAGAGAGGAGCTGTGGATATATAGTATATACAGAGCTTGTGAGTACAGAGAGGAGCTGTGGATATATAGTATATACACAGCGTGTGACTACAGAGAGGAGCTGTGGATATATAGTATATACAGAGCGTGTGACTACAGAGAGGAGCTGTGGATATATAGTATATACAGAGCTTGTGAGTACAGAGAGGAGCTGTGGATATATAGTATATACAGAGCTTGTGAGTACAGAGAGGAGCTGTGGATATTTAGTATATACAGAGCTTGTGAGTACAGAGAGGAGCTGTGGATATATAGTACATACAGAGCGTGTGACTACAGAGAGGAGCTGTGGATATATAGTATATACAGAGCTTGTGAGTACAGAGAGGAGCTGTGGATATATAGTATATACACAGTGTGTGACTACAGAGAGGAGCTGTGGATATATAGTATATACAGAGCGTGACTACAGAGAGGAGCTGTGGATATATAGTATATACAGAGCGTGTGACTGCAGAGAGGAGCTGTGGATATATAGTATGTAGAGAGCGTGTGACTACAGAGAGGAGCTGAGGATATATAGTGTATACAGAGCGTGTGACTACAGAGGGGAGCTGTGGATATATAGTATATACAGAGCGTATGACTAGAGGGGAGCTGTGGATATATAGTATATACAGAGCGTGTGACTACAGAGAGGAGCTGTGGATATATAGTATATACAGAGCATGTGGCTAGAGAGGAGCTGTGGATATATAGTATATACAGAGCGTGTGACTGCAGAGAGGAGCTGTGGGTATATAGTATATACAGAGCGTGTGACTACAGAGAGGAGCTGTGGATATATAGTATATACAGAGCGTGTGACTACAGAGAGGAGCTGTGGATATATAGTATATATAGAGCGTGTGACTACAGAGAGGAGCTGTGGATATATTAGTATATACAGAGCGTGTGACTACAGAGGGGAGCTGTGGATATATAGTATATACAGAGCGTGAGACTACAGAGGGGAGCTGTGGATATATAGTATATACAGAGCGGAGCTGTGGATATATAGTTTATACAGAGCGTGTGACTACAGAGAGGAGCTGTGGATATATAGTATATACAGAACGTGACTACAGAGGGGAGCTGTGGATATATAGTATATATAGAGCGTGTGACTACAGAGGGGAGCTGTGGATATATAGTATATACAGAGCGTGTGACTACAGAGAGGAGCTGTGGATATATAGTATATACAGAGCGTGCGACTACAGAGAGGAGCTGTGGATATATAGTTTATACAGAGCGTGTGTCTACAGAGGGGAGCTGTGGATATATAGTTTATACAGAGCGTGTGACTACAGAGAGGAGCTGTGGGTATATAGTTTATACAGAGCGTGTGACTACAGAGAGGAGCTGTGGATATATAGTATATACAGAGCGTGTGACTACAGAGAGGAGCTGTGGATATATAGTATATACAGAGCGTGTGACTACAGAGGGGAGCTGTGGATATATAGTATATACAGAGCGTGTGACTACAGAGAGGAGCTGTGGGTATATAGTTTATACAGAGCGTGTGACTACAGAGAGGAGCTGTGGATATATAGTATATACAGAGCGTGTGACTACAGAGAGGAGCTGTGGATATATAGTATATACAGAGCGTGTGACTACAGAGAGGAGCTGTGGATATATAGTATATACAGAGCGTGTGACTACAGAGAGGAGCTGTGGATATATAGTTTATACAGAGCGTGTGACTACAGAGAGGAGTGTTGTGAGTTCATTTTCCCCTCCGTCACTGAGGCCTGGTGAACTCCCTATTCTAGTGAAGGAAGGTAGTGAGCCTGATTATTAGGCACCTGGGACTAATGAGGACGATTGGCTGAGTGGAGTCACTGACTGGATTTAAGGCAGCCTACGCCCTTTCTGCCCTGCGGGTGATTTCTCTGTGGACTCTTGGACACCAGTTTGATTCCTGCTCTCCTAAAGCTAAGTTTTCTGTTTTGCCTTTTTGCATCTAAGATTTGTTTTTTCTTGCTTTTTGGATTCTGCCAGTCCCTGCTGGAGTGTGCAGTGTTCCGTGAGCTCTGTCTTCTGAAAGTACCTGAGTGCTGATTTAGTTTTTGAAGCTTAGTTGCTTCAGGGCCATTTTTATATCAGCTTGTTGGCTTTTGTCTCTGATAGGGTTTTGGCAGATTGCAGACAGCAGCCTTCCTATCCGTTCCTATCTAGGTAGTTTTGGGCCCCGTCTTTGCTCAGTCTGTCTTTCTGTCTGTGTAAGTGTTTTCATCTTGCTTCACCGTCATTATATGTGGGGGGCTGCCTATTGCTTTGGGGTCTGCTCTGCGGCAGTTAGATTTCCCCTTTCCTTCTTTAGGCCTATGTATCTCTCCGGCTGTGATCGAGGGGTCTAGGTCATCGTAGGAACCCCCCACGGCTACTGCTAGTTGTGTTGATAGGTTCAGGGGTCTGCAATCCGATAGTTGCCAACTTCTCTGGTTTTCAGGACTAGCTAGCATTTCTGTTTTTGCCTCCTACGGTGACTCAATCATAACAGAATCACCCACCATACCGCTGATCCTGGGGTACTCAATAGCAGGAAAGAATTGTGTTTAAAAAAAAAAAAAAAAAAGTGTATATTCTTTCCTCTATATCTCTGAGGCCGTAGGGGGAATTTTTTTTTCTCTCAATGGAGATAAAGCAATTGTCTGATCGTGTGGAGCAGCTCGCTGCTGAAGTGCGGGGAATTTCCGCCTATCTTGCTCGTTCACATGCTGTTGAACCAAAGATCCCTACACCTGATGTATTTTTTGGGGATCGATCTAAATTTTTGAGTTTCAAAAATAATTGTAAATTATTTTTTGCTTTGAAGCCTAACTCGTCAGGGAGCCCCGCGCAGCAGGTTAAAATTGTCATCTCTTTGCTGCGCGGCAATCCCCAGGATTGGGCGTTTTCTTTGAATCCAGATGATCCTATTCTGACTAATGTGAACGCATTTTTTCAAGCCTTGGGGTTGTTGTATGACGAACCTAATGCTATTGATCAGGCTGAAAAGACCCTGTTAGCATTGAACCAGGGTCGAGAATCTGCAGAGTTGTAGTGTCAAAAGTTCCGAAAGTGGGCGGTCCTTACTACCTGGAATGATAATGCCTTGGCTGCTCTCTTTCGGAAGGGTTTGTCAGAAGCCGTAAAAGATACTATGGTGGTATTTCCTGTTCCCTCTGGTCTGGACGATTCTATGTCATTAGCCATTCAGGTTGATCGGCGTTTACGTGATCGCAGGATTGCACGAGAGGTGTTGCCACCGGTTGAACAGACGTCTGAACATATGCAATGTGATAGAGTTTTGTCTAAGGCGCAACGTCAGGAGTTCAGAAGGCGTAATAAGCTGTGTTTTTTCTGTGGAGATGCCTCACATGTTATTTCTGTTTGTCCTAAACGCGAGAAACGCTTTGCACACACGTTTTCTGTTGGTGGGGTTCAGCCTAAGTTTCTTTTGGCGATTACTCTGATCTGTTCCCTGTCCACATTTTCCGCCAAGGCTTTTGTGGATTCAGGAGCAGCGCTAAACCTAATGGACTTGGATTTTGCTAAACGTTGTGGATTTACGTTGACACCTCTGCAGACGCCTATCCCTTTGAGGGGGATTGATGCTACCCCTCTGGCTAAAAATAAACCTCAGTTTTGGACCCAGTTGGTCATGCGGGTCGCCCCAGACCACCAAGAAAATTGCAGATCTTTGGTGTTGCATGGTCTGCATGATGTCGTTGTTCTGGGGTTTCCCTGGTTGCAGATTCATAATCCAGTTTTGGATTGGAAGTCTGTGTCTGTGGTGAGTTGGGGTTGCCGGTGTGCCTTTAGTGAGGCTCCGGTTTTTTCCACCTCTCCTCAGTCGCATGAGGTTCCTGACTATTTGGCGGACTACTATGATGTATTTAGTGAGAATGAGTCTTCGTCCTTGCCTCCTCATAGGAGTTATGACTGTGCAATTGAACTGAGCCCTGGGTGTAAATTTCCTAAGGGTCGGCTCTTCAATTTATCTGTACCCGAGCACGAGGCTATGCGATCCTATATTAAGGAGGCGTTGGAGAAGGGTCATATTAGACCATCCTCTTCACCCTTAGGTGCCGGGGTTTTTTTTGTGGCCAAGAAGGATGGTTCTTTAAGGCCTTGTATTGATTATCGTGCCCTCAATAAAATTACTGTTAAATATCAGTATCCGTTACCCCTGATTTCGGATCTATTTTCTAGAGTCAGAGGTGCTTGCTGGTTTACCAAGCTTGACCTGAGGGGGGCGTATAATCTTATCCGCATTAAGCAGGGGGATGAATGGAAGACGGCGTTAAATACTCCGGAGGGACATTTTGAGTACCTGGTGATGCCTTTTGGGCTCACTAATGCCCCTTCTGTCTTCCAGTGCTTCATGAACGATATTTTCCGAGACTTTATCGATAAATTTTTGATTATCTATCTGGATGATATTTTGATCTTCTCCAAGGATTGAGATTCTCATGTGGAACATATTCGGACTGTGTTCCGGATCTTGAGAGAGAATTCTCTGTATGTCAAAGGATCTAAATGCCTTTTTGGGGTACAGAGAATTTCTTTTTTGGGATTTATTTTGTCTCCGTCAACTATTGAAATGGACCCGGCCAAGGTACAGGCCATTTACGATTGGGTTCAGCCCACTTCTTTGAAGGCCCTCCAGAAGTTTTTGGGTTTTGCTAATTTTTATCGGAAATTTATAGCAAAATTTTCTAGTATTGCCAAACCATTGACTGACCTGACCAGGAAGGGTGAGGATGTGTTGAATTGGTCTCCGGAGGCGGTTACTTCCTTTCAGGAGCTGAAGCGTAGATTTACCTCCGCCCCGGTTCTGCGGCAAACTGATGTCTCACTCCCGTTTCAGGTGGAGGTGGACGCTTCTGAGATTGGTGCAGGAGCGGTGTTGTCCCAAAAGGATCCGGTAACATCTAAAATGAATCCCTGTGCTTTCTTTTCCCATAAGTTCTCTTCATCTGAACGTAACTATGATGTGGGGAATCGGGAACTGTTGGCCATGAAAGTCTTAGTTACTCACCGGTTAACGGTATTTTTCGGAGTCCATGACAGCACCACCTGAGAGAGGGGATCCGCCCTTCTTAGGAACAGGAAAACCTACAGATACAAAAGGGCGGCACCTCTCCCACGCATCAGTTGGATTACAGAGTATAAAAAGAGGACCTCCAAGGTTAATGCATAATTATATGTACAACAATATCAACACTTAAATCTTTATCACCCGTGGATATGTACAAAGGGAAGACGTGCACACCCAAATTAACTAAGGGAAGGGAATCTATGGGTGCTGTCATGGATTCCGAAAAATACGGTTAACCGGTGAGTAACTAAGACTTTATTCGGTCGTCCATGACAGCACCACCTGAGAGAATTACAGAGAGTAATCACTACTTTAGGGGGGGACTACAGCCTGCAGAACCCTGGTACCGAAGGAGAGGTCTGCAGAGGCACCCAAGTCTAGTCTATAATGACTATAAAAAGTGCTCGGAGAGGACCAAGTGGCCGCCTTACAAATCTGGTCGATGGAGACTTCCGACCTCTCGGCCCACGAGGTTGCCACGGCTCTGGTGGAATGCGCCTTCAATTTCTCCGGAGCTACTCTACCTTTTGAGGCATAAGCTAACGAGATTGCTTCTCTAATCCACCTGGCTAGTGTACTTTTGGACACCCTAAGACCTTTCTAGGGCCTTGGTAGGAGACAAAGAGAGCATTGTCTTTCTTCCAGGGATCGGTAGCTGCTAGATACTCCAAGAGGCATCTCCTAACATCTAAAGTGTGTAGCTTCTCCTCTTTCTCATTAGTTGGTTTAGGGAGGAAGGATGGAAGGACTATTTCCTGCGACCTATGAAAGCTGGAGGCTACTTTTGGTAAATACGCTGGGTCAGGTCTAAGTATTACCCTATCCTCCTTTACCTGAAGAAAAGGTGGGCGCCTAGACAATGCCTGAATGTCGCTTACCCTACGGGCTGACGTTATGGCTATTAGGAAAGCTATTTTGAGGGACAGGCTCCTAATAGAGGCCGACGAGGTGGGTTCAAATGGCGCTTCTGTCATAGCTGTGAGGACTAGGTTCAAATCCCATGGCGTGAGTCTATTCTTTACTATTGGTCTGGATCTACTCGCTGCTTTGATAAATCTTTTGACCCAATAATTAGCCGCGATGTTGCAGCTAAAGAGGGCCCCTAAGGCGGATACCTGTACTTTAAGGGTACTGGTGGAGAGACCCAAGTCCAGCCCTTTTTGTAAAAATTCCAAGATCTGGCCTATGGGGACGGAATCACCAGTATTTACATTTGAGCTTTCGAGGAACCTTTTCCAAATTCTGACGTAAATCTTAGTTGTCACTACTTTCCTACTTTTTAGTAGAGTGTCAATTAGGTCTGGAGAGAAGCCTTTACTTTCTAGCAGTGACCGCTCAAATTCCACGCCGTGAGATGTAGGCCAGCCACCTGAGGGTGGAAGACCGGGCCCTGGGACAGAAGGTCCGGGATGTCCGGGAGAACCCAAGGATCGTCTACCGACATGATCCTGAGGTTCGAAAACCATGCTCTTCTGGGCCAGAACAGGGCGATGACTATGACCCTTGCCCTGTCTTTCCTGATCTTCCTCAACACTAGAGGAAGTAGAGATAGGGGAGGAAAGGCGTAGGCTAGCCTGAAGTCCCATTTTATCAGAAGCGCATCTACTGCCAGAGGAGTCTCCCTGGGGTTTAGGGAGCAAAACTGTGTCGTTTTCGAGTTCTCCTTGGTGGCGAATAGATCCACCTCTGGCTGACCCCATCTGTGCACAATCTGAACGAAAATGGAGGTGTTTAAGGCCCACTCTCCTTGTTTTAACAGATTGCGGCTTAGGAAATCTGCCGCGATGTTCTCTTTCCCTCTTATGTGAAGAGCCGTGAGAGATAAAAAATGACGCTCTGCTAGCTGGAACAACTGTCCTGCCACCTTCATCAGAGTTCTGGATCGAGTTCCGCCTTGGTGGTTGATATAGGCCACGGCCACTCGATTGTCTGATAGAACTCGTACGTGATGGCCCTGTAGATACATAAGGAGCTCTTTAGCTGCGAGTACTACCGCTGTTAATTCTTTCAAATTAGAAGACATTTGTATCTGATCTCGTTCCCATAGGCCCTGGACCAGAATTTCTTCCATATGTGCCCCCCAACCGGAAGGACTTGCATCCGTGGTGACCACGCGGGTAATGTTATACTCCCAAGGGACCCCTCTAGACAAGTTATTTCTTTCTAGCCACCACTCCAGGGACTCTATTGTGTTTCTAGATAAGGTCAGTCGACCTTCTAAGTTACCCCCAAGAATCCTCTGATACCATAAAACTTCGCCCTGTAGAGTTCTCGTACGAACTTGGGCCCACTGGACCGCGGGAATGCAGGACGAGAGGGAACCCAACAGGGACATGGCTTTCCTGAGGGACATGGAGGGGTTGTTGGAGGCGTTCAGGACCTGGCCATGCAGGTGCAGCAGCTTCTCTGGGGGCAGGCGGCATTCCTGCTTTTTTGAATCTAGGGTTAGGCCTAGAAATTGTTGAATTTTTAATGGCTGCAAACGGGATTTTTTGATATTAAGTAGCCATCCCAACCGCTCTAGAGCCGCCGTTGTTTTCTGTAACTGTTCTAAACATTGCTCGGCTGAACTGCCTATTATAAGGAGGTCATCTAAATAGGGGACGACTAGAATGTTTAGTTCGCGCAGATGGGCCATCACTTCTGCCATCACTTTGGTGAATACTCGAGGCGCAACCGCCACCCCGAAGGGTAGGGCCGCGTACTGGAAGTGCTGGATTGACCCATCCAACTGAACCGCCAGTCTAAGGAAAGATTGGTGTGCTAGACCTATGGGTATATGATAGTAAGCGTCTTTCAGATCTAGGACCACCATGAAGCAGTTTTGAAACAGCATCTTTATTGCGGTGTTGATTGTTTCCATTTTAAATGGACGTACAACCAGGAATTTATTGAGGGCTTTGAGATTAAATATAGCCCTAAATGAGTCGTCCGGTTTACGGACCAAGAACAGGGGGGAATAGAAGCCTTTCCCCCTCTCTTCCTCTGGAACTCTCGTCAGGACTTTTTTGTCCAGCAGCTCGAGGACCTCGGTCTCCAGGGCAGCTTGTTCTAGCGGGGAAGATTTGAGTGGAGTTACCTTGAACCGATCTTGGGGAACGCAGGCGAACTCTAGGTGCAGTCCTGTAGCTATCACCCCCAGTATCCAGCTGCTATTCGAGATTTTGGCCCAGGCCGGGTAGAAGGCAGATAATCTTCCTCCTACCGGAGCCACTAGTCATTGGGGCGGCTTCTTATTATCCCGTGATGGACCTTCTTGGCGCCCCCCTCCTCCATACATGAAGCCCGTACCTCTGGTTTTTTTGTTGTCCCATCTGTTCTGATCTCTGGCCTGTCTCCTGCGGGAATACCCTTTCCTAGAAAAGGGACGTCTCCAGGATGTATTCGGCAGACTCGGAAATTTCTTTTTCTCATCCCCGGCCTTCTCTAACAGTTCGTCTAGGACGGGGCCGAACAAGTATTCACCCTCACAGGGGATAGAACAGAGACGGGACCTGGCTTGGATATCTCCCGGCCAGCATTTTAACCAGAGGGCTCTTCGGGCCGAATTAGACAAGCTTGCAGACCTAGCCGCCATTCTTACTGAGTCCGCCGAGGCATCTGCCAGAAAGGCAGCAGCATTCTGGATAATTGGTAGAGACTTATGGATGGAGGCTCGCGAGGTTCCATCCTTTAGCTGAGAGTCCAATTGATCCAGCCAGACCATCATGGATCTGGCTGCGCACGTGGCTGCTATTGCTGGCCTTAGGGCGCCTGCTGACATCTCCCATGTGCCCTTTAAAAAGGAATCTGCCTTTTTATCTAGGGGGTCTTTAAGGGAGGCCATATCGTCGAAGGGTATAGATGACTTTTTTGAGGCTTTAGCTACCGCTGCATCCAGCTTGGGGGCCTTATCCCATCGACTTACTATTGGGTCCTCAAAGGGGTATCTACGTTTGAAAGCGGGCGGCATAGAACCCCTTTTTTCCGTTTTTTTCCACTCCCTGTCAATCAGGCTCTGGACTTTTTCGTTTAGTGGAAAAGTCCTTTGTTTTCTGGGGTCTAGACCCCCGAACATAATGTCCTGAGCAGACAGTTCTGTCTTTTTTTCTTCTACCCCCATGGTTGACCTTATGGTTTTAATTAATTTATCCATTTGGTCCAAGGGAAAGCAGAACCGGCCGGAATCCTCTTCGGAAGAAGAAGAGGAGGCCGAGGACTCTGAGGAGATATCTTCCTTCCTAGGGCCGACTGAAGACTCTGAGCCTGAAACACTAGCTCGTCTTCTTTTAGAAGAACCTTCTTTTGATAGGGCTTTTATTTCAGTCCTGATTAATTGCCTCAGGTCTGTAGCGAAGCTTGGAGCTTCTTCCGCTACCTGCATAAATAGGGAAGAGTGTAAGAGTCTGATACTCCACTCACGTTCTACCCCTCATCTCCGTCCCTACCGTCTGTCTCACGCAAGACTGACACAATCTCTTGGGGTGGCCATCTGGTAAGGGGCAACTACAGAGGGCACATTCCTTGTGCTTCTGCTTCCCTGTGGCCTTCTTCCCCTGAGAATCAAACACATAAGGGGACACTGCATCAGGGTACATTCTCGCAGATCTCTTACCCTTGCAGATGAGGACAGGTACCGGATCATGGGGGGCTGCGGGAGGATCCTTTGACCTAGAGGAACTGCTGTGGCTCCGTCCACTTGAACGTCCCTCCTTCCTCTTAGGTTGGTCACTGGGGCGCTTTGCCATGGGCTGCACCTCCTGTGGGTCCATGGGGGCTTCTGTTGTGTCTATCGCTGGGCCTCCAGAAGCACCTCCGCAGCGATGCCTTCTGCCTTAAGAAGGCTCCCCCTCCGGATTAGCAGGACTCTGTCCGGTGTTCGGGCCCCCCATTGGACCGCTCCCCGCGATCCTCCCCTCCCCTTCAGGTGCCCGGCCCCCTCAGGCGGCGGACGCGCATCGGCGCGCGTTCACCACAACAGGAAGTCGCCGGCATCCGACTTCCGGTTTCGGCGCTAGGCCCCGCCCCCTTCGCCGCGTCACTTCCCCGCGCGACAGAGGCCGCAGGGACGCGCGGCAAGGGGCTAGAACTGCGCCGCCGGCTCGGAACTGCCGCTCCCTTTGTGGGACACCGCCGGCGGCGCCCGCCCGAACGGACCGCACCCCCGGGGGAAGGAGACACAGGGGGACCCGTTTACCTCACCGGCCCGTGGAGAAGGCGACCGCCGGACCCTGTCTCCGCCTGCTCCTACCACTGCCGTGGAAATCCTACCCGGACCCACCGTGGCGCATCCAGGGCCCCCAGCGAGACCGAGGTAGGAGAACCCCCCGCTACCTGAGTCGGTCCGCTGGCCTGGGATTCGGTTATCCATGACGGACGATCTGTAGGGAGTTCTGTCCTTGTTAGGAACAGGAAACCAACTGATGCGTGGGAGAGGTGCCGCCCTTTTGTATCTGTAGGTTTTCCTGTTCCTAAGAAGGGCGGATCCCCTCTCTCAGGTGGTGCTGTCATGGACGACCGAATAAATGGGCATTTGAGGAGTGGAGACATTGGTTGGAGGGAGCCAAACATCAAGTTGTGGTCCTCACCGATCACAAAAATTTGATTTACCTAGAGTCGGCTAAACGCTTGAACCCTAGACAGGCTAGATGGGCCTTGTTTTTTACACGTTTTGATTTTGTGGTCTCTTTCCTTCCTGGAACTAAGAATGTCAAGGCTGACGCCCTCTCTAGGAGTTTCTTTGCTGATTCTCCTGTGGTGACCAAGCCTGCCACCATCTTAGGCGAAGGGTTAGTTCTTTCTGCCATCTCGCCCGATTTGAGACTTGCTCTGCAAGAGTTCCAGGAGGACAAACCTGAGCGTTGTCCCATTGGAAAGTTGTATGTTCCTGACCAGTGGAAGAAGAGAGTGATGTCTGAAGTTCATTGCTCTGCATTGGCTGGTCATCCAGGTATTTTTGGTACTAGAGATCTGGTGAGTCGCTCTTTTTGGTGGCCCACCTTGTCTCATGATGTCAGGAATTTTGTGCAGTCCTGTGGGACTTGCTCCCGGTCTAAATCTTGTTCTCGCTCTAGTGGGTTGTTGATGCCTTTGCCGGTCCCCAGGAGGCCATGGACCCATATTTCAATGGATTTCATTTCTGATATGCCGGTCTCTCAAAGAATGACTGTTATTTGGGTGATTTGTGATAGGTTCTCTAAGATGGTCCATCTTGTACCACTCCCTAAGTTGCCATCTTCCTCTGAGTTGGTGCCTCTGTTTTTGCAACAGGTGGTTCGCTTGCACGGGATTCCTGAGAACATTGTATCTGACAGATGAGTTCAATTTGTGTCTAAATTTTGGAGGACGTTCTGTTCCAAGTTGGGAATTCAGATTGTCCTTCTCCTCTGCTTTTCACCTTCAGACCAATGGGCAGACAGAGAGAACAAACCAGACCTTGGAGTCGTATTTGAGATGTTTTATTTCCGATGATCAGGATGATTGGGTTTCATTTTTGCCCTTGGCCGAATTTGCTTTAAATAATAGAGCTAGTTCTGCCACTTTGATGTCACCTTTTTTTTGTAACTTTGGGTTTCATCCTCGATTTTCTTCAGGGCAGGTGGAGCCTTCTGCCTGCCCAGGTGTTGACACTGTGGTGGAGAGAATGCACCAGATCTGGGACCAAGTGGTGGATAAGTTCTCTCTCTCTCAGGAAAAGGCCCAGCGGTTTTCCAATCGACATAGGACCATTGGTCCCCAGTTTAAGGTTGGTGATATGGTGTGGTTATCATCAAAAAATATTGCTATGAAGGTGGCTTCTCCTAAGTTTAAACCTAGATTTATTGGACCTTACAAGATTTTGGAGATTATTAATCCGGTCTCTTTTCGTTTGGCTCTTCCTGTCACATTTAAGATCCATAATGTGTTCCATAAGTCCTTGTTGAAGAGGTTTGTTGAGCCAGTTGTGCCTGAGGTGGCACCTCCGGACCCTGTATTGGTTGAAGGTAACTTGGAATATGAGGTTGAGAAAGTTCTGGATTCCCGTCTGGCTAGACGGAGACTCCAGTATTTGGTTAAGTGGAAGGGTTATGGTCAGGAGGATAATTCCCGGGTCTCTGCCTCTGATATTCATGCCAAACGATTGGTGCGTGCCTTTCATCGGGCCCATCCTGATCGCCCTGGTAGCGTTGTTGAGGGTTCGGTGACCCCTCCTCAAGGGGGGGGTACTGTTGTGAGTTCATTTTCCCCTCCGTCACTGAGGCCTGGTGAACTCCCTATTCTAATGAAGGAAGGTAGTGAGCCTGATTGTCAGGCACCTGGGACTAATGAGGACGATTGGCTGAGTGGAGTCACTGACTGGATTTAAGGCAGCCTACGCCCTTTCTGCCCTGCGGGTGATTTCTCTGTGGACTCTTGGACTCCAGTCTGATTCCTGCTCTCCTAAAGCTAAGTTTTCTGTTTTGCCTTTTTGCATCTAAGATTTGTTTTTGTTTTTCTTGCTTTTTGGATTCTTCCACTCCCTGCTGGAGTGTGCAGTGTTCCTAGAGCTCTGTCTTCTGAAAGTACCTGAGTGCTGATTTAGTTTTTGAAGCTTAGTTGCTTCAGGGCCATTTTTATATCAGCTTGTTGGCTTTTGTCTCTGATAGGGTTTTGGCAGATTGCAGACAGCAGCCTTCCTATCCGTTCCTATCTAGGTAGTTTTTGGGCCCCGTCTTTTCTCAGCCTGTCTTTCTGTCTGTGTAAGTGTTTTCACCTTGCTTCACCGTCATTATATGTGGGGGGCTGCCTATTGCTTTGGGGTCTGCTCTGGGGCAGTTAGATTTCCCCTTTCCTTCTTTAGGCCTATGTATCTCTCCGGCTGTGATCGAGGGGTCTAGGTCATCGTAGGAACCCCCCACGGCTACTGCTAGTTGTGTTGATAGGTTCAGGGGTCTGCAATCTGATAGTTGCCAACTTCTCTGGTTTTCAGGACTAGCTAGCATTTCTGTTTTTGCCTCCTACGGTGACTCAATCATAACAGAGGAGCTGTGGATATATAGTATATACAGAGCGTGTGACTACAGAGGGGAGCTGTGGATATATAGTATATACAGAGCGTGTGACTACAGAGAGGAGCTGTGGGTATATAGTTTATACAGAGCGTGTGACTACAGAGAGGAGCTGTGGATATATAGTATATACAGAGCGTGTGACTACAGAGAGGAGCTGTGGATATATAGTATATACAGAGCGTGTAACTACAGAGAGGAGCTGTGGATATATAGTATATACAGAGCGTGTGACTACAGAGAGGAGCTGTGGATATATAGTTTATACAGAGCGTGTGACTACAGAGAGGAGCTGTGGATATATAGTTTATACAGAGCGTGTGACTACAGAGAGGAGCTGTGGATATATAGTATATACAGAACGTGACTACTGAGGGGAGCTGTGGATATATAGTATATACAGAGCGTGTGACTACAGAGAGGAGCTGTGGATATATAGTATATACAGAGCGTGTGACTACAGAGGGGAGCTGTGGATATATAGTATATACAGAGCGTGTGACTACAGAGAGGAGCTGTGGGTATATAGTTTATACAGAGCGTGTGACTACAGAGAGGAGCTGTGGATATATAGTATATACAGAGCATGTGACTACAGAGAGGAGCTGTGGATATATAGTATATACAGAGCGTGTGACTACAGAGAGGAGCTGTGGATATATAGTATATACAGAGCGTGTGACTACAGAGAGGAGCTGTGGATATATAGTATATACAGAGCGTGTGACTACAGAGAGGAGCTGTGGATATATAGTTTATACAGAGCGTGTGACTACAGAGAGGAGCTGTGGATATATAGTATATACAGAGCGTGCGACTACAGAGAGGAGCTGTGGATATATAGTATATACAGAGCGTGCGACTACAAAGAGGAGCTGTGGATATATAGTATATACAGAGCGTGCGACTACAGAGAGGAGCTGTGGATATATAGTATATACAGAGCGTGTGACTACAGAGAGGAGCTGTGGATATATAGTATATACAGAGCGTGTGACTACAGAGAGGAGCTGTGGATATATAGTTTATACAGAGCGTGTGACTACAGAGGGGAGCTGTGGATATATAGTATATACACAGCGTGTGACTACAGAGAGGAGCTGTGGATATATAGTATATACAGAGCGTGTGACTACAGAGAGGAGCTGTGGATATATAGTATATACAGAGCGTGTGACTACAGAGAGGAGCTGTGGATATATAGTATATACAGAGCGTGCGACTACAGAGAGGAGCTGTGGATATATAGTATATACAGAGCGTGTGACTACAGAGAGGAGCTGTGGATATATAGTTTATACAGAGCGTGTGACTACAGAGGGGAGCTGTGGATATATAGTATATACAGAGCGTGTGACTACAGAGAGGAGCTGTGGATATACAGTATATACAGAGCGTGTGACTACAGAGGGGAGCTGTGGATATATAGTATATACACAGCGTGTGACTACAGAGAGGAGCTGTGGATATATAGTATATACAGAGCGTGTGACTACAGAGAGGAGCTGTGGATATATAGTATATACAGAGCGTGTGACTACAGAGAGGAGCTGTGGATATATAGTATATACAGAGCGTGTGACTACAGAGAGGAGCTGTGGATATATAGTATATACAGAGCGTGTGACTACAGAGAGGAGCTGTGGATATATAGTATATACAGAGCTTGTGAGTACAGAGGGGAGCTGTGGATATATAGTATATACAGAGCGTGTGACTACAGAGAGGAGCTGTGGATATAGTATATACAGAGCGTGTGACTACAGAGAGGAGCTGTGGATATATAGTATATACAGAGCGTGTGACTACAGAGAGGAGCTGTGGGTATATAGTATATACAGAGCTCTTCTCTGACGCTGTTGCGGTGGATGGATGACACACGTCACGCTCTTCTCTGACGCTGCTCCGGTGGATGGATGACACACGTCACGCTCTTCTCTGACGCTGTTGCGGTGGATGGATGACACACGTCACGCTCTTCTCTGACGCTGCTCCGGTGGATGGATGACACACATCACGCTCTTCTCTGACGCTGTTGAGGTGGATGGATGACACACGTCACGCTCTTCTCTGACGCTGCTCCGGTGGATGGATGACACACGTCACGCTCTTCTCTGACGCTGCTCCGGTGGATGGATGACACACGTCACGCTCTTCTCTGACGCTGCTCCGGTGGATGGATGACACACGTCACGCTCTTCTCTGACGCTGCTCCGGTGGATGGATGACACACGTCACGCTGTTCTCTGACGCTGCTCCGTTGGATGGATGACACACGTCACGCTCTTCTCTGACGCTGCTCCGGTGGATGGATGAAACACGTCACGCTCTTCTCTGACGCTGTTGCGGTGGATGGATGACACACGTCACGCTCTTCTCTGACGCTGCTCCGGTGGATGGATGACACACGTCACGCTCTTCTCTGACGCTGCTCCGGTGGATGGATGACACACGTCACGCTCTTCTCTGACGCTGCTCCGGTGGATGGATGACACACTTCACCCTCTCTCTGACGCTGCTCCGGTGGATGACACACGTCACGCTCTTCTCTGACGCTGCTCCGGTGGATGGATGACACACGTCACGCTCTTCTCTGACGCTGCTCCGGTGGATGGATGACACACGTCACTCTCTTCTCTGACGCTGCTCCGGTGGATGGATGACACACGTCACGCTCTTCTCTGACGCTGCTCCGGTGGATGGATGACACACGTCACGCTCTTCTCTGACGCTGTTGCGGTGGATGGATGACACACATCACGCTCTTCTCTGACACTGTTGCGGTGGATGGATGACACACGTCACGCTCTTCTCTGACGCTGCTCCGGTGGATGGATGACACACGTCACCCTCTCTCTGACGCTGCTCCGGTGGATGACACACGTCACGCTCTTCTCTGACGCTGCTCCGGTGGATGGATGACACACGTCACGCTCTTCTCTGACGCTGCTCCGGTGGATGGATGACACACGTCACTCTCTTCTCTGACGCTGCTCCGGTGGATGGATGACACACGTCACGCTCTTCTCTGACGCTGCTCCGGTGGATGGATGACACACGTCACGCTCTTCTCTGACGCTGTTGCGGTGGATGGATGACACACATCACGCTCTTCTCTGACGCTGCTCCGGTGGATGGATGACACACGTCACGCTCTTCTCTGACGCTGTTGCGGTGGATGGATGACACACATCACGCTCTTCTCTGACGCTGCTCCGGTGGATGGATGACACACGTCACGCTCTTCTCTGACGCTGCTCCGGTGGATGGATGACACACGTCACGCTCTTCTCTGACGCTGTTGCGGTGGATGGATGACACACATCACGCTCTTCTCTGACGCTGTTGCGGTGGATGGATGACACACATCACGCTCTTCTCTGACACTGTTGCGGTGGATGGATGACACACATCACGCTCTTCTCTGACACTGTTGCGGTGGATGGATGACACACATCACGCTCTTCTCTGACACTGTTGCGGTGGATGGATGACACACGTCACCCTCTCTCTGACGCTGCTCCGGTGGATGGATGACACACGTCACGCTCTTCTCTGACGCTGCTCCGGTGGATGGATGACACACGTCACGCTCTTCTCTGACGCTGTTGCGGTGGATGGATGACACACGTCACTCTCTTCTCTGACGCTGCTCCGGTGGATGGATGACACACGTCACGCTCTTCTCTGACGCTGCTCCGGTGGATGGATGACACACGTCACGCTCTTCTCTGACGCTGTTGCGGTGGATGGATGACACACGTCACGCTCTTCTCTGACGCTGCTCCGGTGGATGGATGACACACGTCACGCTCTTCTCTGACGCTGCTCCGGTGGATGGATGACACACGTCACGCTCTTCTCTGACACTGTTGCGGTGGATGGATGACACACGTCACTCTCTTCTCTGACGCTGCTCCGGTGGATGGATGACACACGTCACGCTCTTCTCTGACGCTGCTCCGGTGGATGGATGACACACGTCACGCTCTTCTCTGACGCTGTTGCGGTGGATGGATGACACACATCACGCTCTTCTCTGACACTGTTGCGGTGGATGGATGACCTCCTCCTCCTCTTGTTCATTTACTTTTCTTTTTATCCCGTTTCAAACTTGAACTTGATAGACGTTTGTCTTTTCAATGGCGAGTGAACCCATCCGTATCATCACACGACAGCATAGCCAAAGAATACGGTTACCCCCCGATATCAGCCTTTTCTAGAATCATCATGTTATACTCACAAGTGTCTGCTTCCATGTAGGCGCCCTTAGGGGAGTCGGGGATCCCAGCCCAGACCTTTATGGATTTGGGGTAACCTGTGTCTACAGAGCGAGTCTTCTCACTAAAACGCCAGTAACTGAGGAAACAAAATACGCCATAAGATTATGGGCACGAGGCAGGGGTGCGGGGGGTCAGTACGAGGCAGGGGTGCGGGGGGGGTCAGAACGAGGAAGGGGTGCGGGGTCAGTACGAGGCAGGGGCAGCACGAGGCAGGGATGCAGGGGGTCGACAGGAGGAAGGGGTGCGGCGTCACGATGACGTTCGGATTTCGGATGGACATGAGGAAGAGGAGCGGGGTCAGTACGAGGCAGGGTCAGCATAAGGAGGGGAGCGGGGTCAGGGTGACGAGAGGGTGCAGCATGAACAGGGGAGCAGGGTCAGGGTGACGAGAGGGTGCAGCATGAAGAGGGGAGCAGGGTCAGGGTGACGAGGGGGTGCAGCATGAGGAGGGGAGCAGGGTCAGGCTGACGAGAGGGTGCAGCATGAGGAGGGGAGCAGGGTCAGGGTGACGAGAGGGTGCAGCATGAAGAGGGGAGCAGGGTCAGGGTGACGAGGGGGTGCAGCATGAGGAGGGGAGCAGGGTCAGGGTGACGAGAGGGTGCAGCATGAGCAGGGGAGCAGGGTCAGGGTGGCGAGGGGGTGCAGCATGAGGAGGGGAGCAGGGTCAGGGTGGCGAGGGGGTGTAGCATGAGGAGGGGAGCAGGGTCAGGGTTGCGAGGGGGTGTAGCATGAGGAGGGGAGCAGGGTCAGGGTGACAAGAGGGTGCAGCATGAGGAGGGGAGCAGGGTCAGGGTGACGAGAGGGTGCAGCATGAAGAGGGGAGCAGGGTCAGGGTGACGAGAGGGTGCAGCATTAAGAGGGGAGAAGGGTCAGGGTGGCGAGGGGGTGTAGCATGAGGAGGGGAGCAGGGTCAGGGTGGCGAGGGGGTGCAGCATGAAGAGGGGAGCAGGGTCAGGGTGGCGAGGGGGTGCAGCATGAAGAGGGGAGCAGGGTCAGGGTGGCGAGGGGGTGTAGCATAAAGAGGGTAGCAGGGTCAGGGTGACGAGGGGGGTGCAGCATGAAGAGGGGAGCAGGGTCAGAGTGGCGAGGGGGTGCAGCATGAAGAGGGGAGCAGGGTCAGGGTGGCGAGGGGGTGCAGCATGAAGAGGGGAGCAGGGTCAGGGTGGCGAGGGGGTGCAGCATGAAGAGGGGAGCAGGGTCAGGGTGGCGAGGGGGTGCAGCATGAAGAGGGGAGCAGGGTCACGGTGCCGATGGGGTGCAGCATTAGGAGGGGAGCAGCATGAGGAGGGGAGCAGGGTCAGGGTGACGAGAGGGTGCAGCATGAAGAGGGGAGAAGGGTCATGGTGGCGAGGGGGTGTAGGATAAAGAGGGTAGCAGGGTCAGGGTGACGAGAGGGTGCAGCATGAAGAGGGGAGAAGGGTCAGGGTGGCGAGGGGGTGTAGCATGAGGAGGGGAGCAGGGTAAGGGTGGCGAGGGGGTGCAGCATGAAGAGGGGAGCAGGGTCAGGGTGGCGAGGGGGTGTAGGATAAAGAGGGTAGCAGGGTCAGGGTGGCGAGGGGGTGTAGCATGAGGAGGGGAGCAGGGTCACGGTGCCGATGGGGTGCAGCATTAGGAGGGGAGCAGCATGAGGAGGGGAGCAGGGTCACGGAGACGAGGGGGGAGCCCACAGATTCAGACTTACCTGTCACCCCGAAAGAAGTAGGTGTATCCGGTGGGCTCCCAGAATATGGCCGTGTCGATCCTATCGTAGGGGATGCCGTAGCCCAGGCTGCTCAGCGGCTGCGGATACCCGGGCTCTAGATTCGCCTCTCGGAACAACCAGAACTTATCCCCTGCCGATCAGACGACTACATTCAGATGACCACGCTCCCGCCACCTCCTCCACCTCCTCCCCGCAGACTCACCTTTAAAAAAAACAAACTTCCCATCGTCTCTCTCATATACAGCGCTGATATTGGCCGGGAGTCCTCTCCAGAAATGGCCGATCGGCATGGGATAGTGATCCAACACCCGCTTGTTGCGCAATCTCCAGAACCAGGCGCCCTGCGCAGGGACATGACAGAGGGTGAGGGGCCACCGCCAAACTGGTCTGTCCCCTGTGAGGTCATAGTGTCACGGGGATTGGAGGCACATCACAGGGGCGAGGCCTCATTATAGAGAGCTGGGGACCACGTGATACCGAGCAGGGGGCACCTTACAGCGAGGGGGCGGGCTAGGGGACCACGTGATAGCGAGAGCGAGCAGGGGGCACCTCACAGCGAGGGGGCGGGCTAGGGGGCCACGTGATAGCAAGCAGGGGGCACCTCACAGCGAGGGCGTGGGCTAGGGGGCCACGTGATAGCAAGCAGGGGGCACCTCACAGCGAGGGGGCGGGCTAGGGGGCCACGTGATACCGAGCAGGGGGCACCTCACAGCGAGGGGGCGGGCTAGGGGGCCACGTGATAGCGAGCAGGGGGCACCTCACAGCGAGGGGGCGGTCTAGGGGGCCACGTGATAGCGAGCAGGGGGCACCTCACAGTGAGGGGGCGGGCTAGGGGGCCACGTGATAGCAAGCAGGGGGCACCTCACAGCGAGGGGGCGGGCTAGGGGGCCACGTGATAGCAAGCAGGGGGCACCTCACAGCGAGGGCGCGGGCTAGGGGGCCACGTGATAGCAAGCAGGGGGTACCTCACAGCGAGGGGGCAGGCTAGGGGGCCCACGTGATAGCGAGCAGGGGCACCTCACAGCGAGGGGGTGGGCTAGGGGGCCACGTGATAGCGAGCAGGGGGCACCTCACAGCGAGGGGGCGGGCTAGGGGGCCACGTGATAGCGAGCAGGGGGCACCTCACAGCGAGGGGGCGGGCTAGGGGGCCACGTGATAGCGAGCAGGGGGCACCTCACAGCGAGGGGGCGGGCTAGGGGGCCACGTGATAGCAAGCAGGGGGCACCTCACAGTGAGGGGGCGGGCTAGGGAGCCACGTGATAGCAAGCAGGGGGCACCTCACAGCGAGGGGGCGGGCTAGGGGGCCACGTGATAGCAAGCAGGGGGCACCTCACAGCGAGGGCGCGGGCTAGGGGGCCACGTGATAGCAAGCAGGGGGCACCTCACAGCGAGGGGGCGGGCTAGGGGGCCACGTGATAGCGAGCAGGGGGCACCTCACAGCGAGGAGGCGGTCTAGGGGGCCACGTGATAGCGAGCAGGGGGCACCTCACAGTGAGGGGGCGGGCTAGGGGGCCACGTGATAGCGAGCAGGGGGCACCTCACAGCGAGGGGGCGGGCTAGGGGGCCACGTGATAGCAAGCAGGGGGCACCTCACAGCGAGGGCGCGGGCTAGGGGGCCACGTGATAGCAAGCAGGGGGCACCTCACAGCGAGGGGGCAGGCTAGGGGGCCCACGTGATAGCGAGCAGGGGCACCTCACAGCGAGGGGGTGGGCTAGGGGGCCACGTGATAGCGAGCAGGGGGCACCTCACAGCGAGGGGGCGGGCTAGGGGGCCACGTGATAGCGAGCAGGGGGCACCTCACAGCGAGGGGGCGGGCTAGGGGGCCACGTGATAGCGAGCAGGGGGCACCTCACAGCGAGGGGGCGGGCTAGGGGGCCACGTGATAGCGAGCAGGGGGCACCTCACAGCGAGGGGGCGGGCTAGGGGGCCACGTGATAGCAAGCAGGGGGCACCTCACAGTGAGGGGGCAGGCTAGGGAGCCACGTGATAGCAAGCAGGGGGCACCTCACAGCGAGGGGGCGGGCTAGGGGGCCACGTGATAGCAAGCAGGGGGCACCTCACAGCGAGGGCGCGGGCTAGGGGGCCACGTGATAGCAAGCAGGGGGCACCTCACAGCGAGGGGGCGGGCTAGGGGGCCACGTGATAGCAAGCAGGGGGCACCTCACAGCGAGGAGGCGGGCTAGGGGGCCACGTGATAGCAAGCAGGGGGCACCTCACAGCGAGGGGGCGGGCTAGGGGGCCACGTGATAGCGAGCAGGGGGCACCTCACAGCGAGGGGGCGGGCTAGGGGGCCACGTGATAGCGAGCAGGGGGCACCTCACAGTGAGGGGGCCACATCATAGTGTTGTCAGGACCAGACCAGTTTACCTTGAAGACAAACATCTCCCCTCTCAGGACGGCCACTGCATCAAAGTTTCCCTCACAGATATCGGGCCCGTACTGGTCCGGCCTTCTAGGAGGGGCATTTCCAGGCCGCTCTGGCTTCCCTCCCGATGGTATTTTTGGGGGTCTCCTGTCAGGGCGGCCAGGAGTGGGAATCGGCGGGGTGCTTGGGGTATCACCGCCTGGGCCTCCTGCGCAGACAAGAGTAAGAGACACTGCCTGTGAGCGGCCCGAGGGGAGTGACGGGTGAGCAGGAGCCTGCGGGATTATGGGAGAGGGCAATAGGGTGAGATGCAGGAACACCAATGGGGCGAGGAGGGTGCGACGGGAACAGGGATCCTCACCGTACAGCTGCTGGATTCCACGTCTGTCGTCCTCAGGCAGCTGGAAGTTCTCTGTGTCCATCCACTGGTAGAACGGCGCCATGATGGCAGTGGGGTTATTAGAGTGCTCCAGGCCCAGCGAGTGTCCGAGCTCATGGACGGCCACCAGGAAGAGGTGATTCCCTGTGAAGGACAGAGGTTACCCCAGCGAGCTCAGGAGCCGCTCGCCCATCCCGGTCCCTGCACCGGCCTCTCGCCCATCCCAGGGCACCAACACCAGACGCTCGCCCATCCCGGTCCCCGCACCGGCCTCTCGCCCATCCCAGGGCCCCAACACCAGCCGCTCACCCATCTCAGGGCCCCAACACTAGCCGTTCGCCCATACCGGTCCCCGCACCGGCCTCTCGCCCATCCCAGGGCCCCAACACCAGCCGCTCGCCCATCCCAGGGCCCCAACACCAGCCGCTCGCCCATCCCAGGGCCCCAACACCAGCCGCTCGCCCATCCCAGGGCCCCAACACCAGCCGCTCGCCCATCCCAGGGCCCCAACACCAGCCGCTCGCCCATCCCAGGGCCCCAACACCAGCCAATCGCCCATCCCAGGTCCCCAACACCAGCCGCTCGCCCATCCCAGGGCCCCAACACCAGCCTCTCGCCGATCCCAGGGCCCCAACACCAGCCGCTCGCCCATCCCAGGGCCCCAACACCAGCCGCTCGCCCATCCCAGGGCCCCAACACCAGCCGCTCGCCCATCCCAGGGCCCCAACACCAGCCGCTCGCCCATCCCAGGGCCCCAACACCAGCCGCTCGCCCATCCCAGGGCCTCAACACCAGCCGCTCGCCCATCCCAGGGTCCCAACACCAGCCGCTCGCCCATCCCAGGGCCTCAACACCAGCCGCTCGCCCATCCCAGGGTCCCAACACCAGCCGCTCGCCCATCCCAGGGCCCCGCATCGGCCTCTCGCCCATCCCAGGGCCCCAACACCAGCCACTCGCCCATCCCAGGGCCCCAACACCAGCCACTCGCCCATCCCAGGGCCCCAACACCAGCCACTCGCCCATCCCAGGGCCCCAACACCAGCCGCTCGCCCATCCCGGTCCCCGCACCGGCCTCTCGCCCATCCCAGGTCCCCAACACCAGCCGCTCGCCCATCCCGGGGCTCCCAAAATGGTGGCTCTCCAATGCCGGGGCCCCCACACCAGCCGCTCGCATATCCCAGGCATTGCTACTCCTAGACCCCTCGTGGCCACAGCCTCCAGCTACACGACCCCACAGAGACGCCCAGCCATAAAGCTGCTACTCGATGCCTCACATGAATCTGGTCCTTACCTGACAGGTCGCTGTTGTCCACGGTCCAAGGTTCTTCTAAGTCAAAATGTGCGTCACCACCCATGCCCGGACCAGGGAAGTAGGCGTGGGCCAGGAACCCACCAGGACCATCAAAGGGAGAGCTGTCACCATGGAAACCAGAGGCAAAGAGGATGAGGATGTCGGCACCAGCCTGGCGCTGAAGTAAGCTCTCATATGGGACTTCTGAGAAGGTGAGCGGCGTCACCCCCGACCACACAGCGAAGGCTCTCCGCACAGCGTCCTGCGAGTTATACACACCGAGCCGGGCCGAGTGGTTCTGTATACTGCGGGGAGGGGGATGTCACCATGGAAACACACAGGCCCCCCCTCCCCCACAGTTCTCACCCCCACATGCCCCGACGTCACTATTCTGCTGTTATATCTCATCCTCCAGAGCTGCAGTCACTATTCTGCTGTTACATCGTGTCTTATCCTCCAGTCACCTCCAGAGCTGCAGTCACTATTCTGCTATTACATCAGGTCTTATCCTCCAATCACCTCCAGAGCTGCAGTCACTATTCTGCTGTTACAACATGTCTTATCCTCCAGAGCTGCACTCACTATTCTGCTGTTACATTGTGTCTTATCTTAGTCATCTCCAGAGCTGCAGTCACTATTCTGCTGTTACATTGTGTCTTATCTTAGTCACCTCCAGAGCTGCAGTCACTATTCTACTGTCACATCGTGTCTTATCCTCCAGAGCTGCGGTCTCTATTCTCCTGTTACATCGTCTTATCCTCCACCCACCTCCAGAGCTGCACTCACTATTCTGTTGTTACATTGTGTATTATCCTCCAGAGCTGCAGTCACTATTCTGCTGTTACATCGTGTCTTATCTTAGTCACCTCCAGTCACTATTCTGCTGTTACATCATGTCTTATCCTCCAGAGCTGCAGTCACTATTCTGCTGTTACATCATGTCTTATCCTCCAGAGCTGCAGTCACTATTCTGCTGTTACATCATGTCTTATCCTCCAGAGCTGCAGTCACTATTCTGCTGTTACATCGGGTCTTATCCTCCAGAGCTGCAGTCACTATTCTGCTGGTGAACTGTGTGGAGGATGAGAGCTGCTGTGCTTGGCTCTGCAGTGATCCGCGGTGGTCACCTGTACGTCAGCTGGAGCTGGCTCCACTTGCGCCCGGTGTGGGCGTACCGCTTCCTGCGCATGCTGAACTTGGTTCTGCTCCCCAGCTGGTCGGGGACCCCGCAGCGCGGCTTCTGCATCCACCTGGCAACAAATGGCAGCCATGTCAGCAGGGTCAGGCAGTGCGAGCAGATTCCACAATACTATTACACAGATGAGACCTGATGGGGCCGCTGTACTTACTGTGAAAGCCATATCAAATATGGTGGTATAATCAGCCCAAGGTGAACAGGACCTGCCCCAGCAATGGCCTCCAGGTGAGGGATATTTCAGGGCCGTAGCTCCATCGCCAGGACGCGGGGGAGGAGGCCGTCACCGGCGCCAGGACACGGGGGAGAGGAGGCCGTCACCTGCCACCAAAGCTCTAAAGGCTGGTGGTAAGAACCCTCCAGTGAGTGCAGGTGAATTGGTCTCGGTTTGCAGTTAGGCGAGTACCATGATCAGGGCGTCCCTAGAGCTGAACTCCAGGGCGCCCCCAGAGCTCAAGCTCAACTCCAGGGCGTCCCCAGAGCTGAACTCCAGGGCGACCCCAGAGCTGAACTCCAGGGCGTCCCCAGAGCTGAACTCCAGGGCGTCCCCAGAGCTGAACTCCAGGGCGTCCCCAGAGCTGAACTCCAGGGCGTCCCCAGAGCTGAACTCCAGGGCGTCCCCAGAGCTGAACTCCAGGGCGTCCCCAGAGCTGAACTCCAGGGCGTCCCCAGAGCTCAAGCTCAACTCCAGGGCGTCGCCAGAGCTCAAGCTCAACTCCAGGGCGTCGCCAGAGCTGAACTCCAGGGCGTCGCCAGAGCTCAAGCTCAACTCCAGGGCGCCGCCAGAGCTGAACTCCAGGGCGTCCCCAGAGCTCAAGCTGAACTCCAGGGCGCCGCCAGAGCTCAACTCCAGGGCGCCGCCAGAGCTCAACTCCAGGGCGCCGCCAGAGCTCAACTCCAGGGCGCCGCCAGAGCTCAACTCCAGGGCGCCGCCAGAGCTCAACTCCAGGGCGCCGCCAGAGCTCAACTCCAGGGCGCCGCCAGAGCTCAACTCCAGGGCGCCGCCAGAGCTCAACTCCAGGGCGCCGCCAGAGCTCAACTCCAGGGCGCCGCCAGAGCTCAACTCCAGGGCGCCGCCAGAGCTCAACTCCAGGGCGCCGCCAGAGCTCAACTCCAGGGCGTCGCCAGAGCTCAAGCTCAACTCCAGGGCGTCGCCAGAGCTGAACTCCAGGGCGTCGCCAGAGCTCAAGCTCAACTCCAGGGCGTCGCCAGAGCTGAACTCCAGGGCGTCCCCAGAGCTCAAGCTGAACTCCAGGGCGTCCCCAGAGCTCAAGCTGAACTCCAGGGCGCCGCCAGAGCTGAACTCCAGGGCGCCGCCAGAGCTGAACTCCAGGGCGCCGCCAGAGCTGAACTCCAGGGCGCCGCCAGAGCTGAACTCCAGGGCGCCGCCAGAGCTGAACTCCAGGGCGCCGCCAGAGCTGAACTCCAGGGCGCCGCCAGAGCTGAACTCCAGGGCGCCGCCAGAGCTGAACTCCAGGGCGCCGCCAGAGCTGAACTCCAGGGCGACCCCAGTGCTGAACTCCAGGGCGACCCCAGTGCTGAACTCCAGGGCGACCCCAGTGCTGAACTCCAGGGCGACCCCAGAGCTGAACTCCAGGGCGACCCCAGAGCTGAACTCCAGGGCGACCCCAGAGCTGAACTCCAGGGCGACCCCAGAGCTGAACTCCAGGGCGACCCCAGAGCTGAACTCCAGGGCGACCCCAGTGCTGAACTCCAGGGCGACCCCAGTGCTGAACTCCAGGGCGACCCCAGTGCTGAACTCCAGGGCGACCCCAGAGCTTAACTCCAGGGCGACCCCAGAGCTGAACTCCAGGGCGACCCCAGAGCTGAACTCCAGGGCGACCCCAGAGCTGAACTCCAGGGCGACCCCAGAGCTGAACTCCAGGGCGACCCCAGAGCTGAACTCCAGGGCGACCCCAGTGCTGAACTCCAGGGCGACCCCAGTGCTGAACTCCAGGGCGACCCCAGTGCTGAACTCCAGGGCGACCCCAGAGCTGAACTCCAGGGCGACCCCAGAGCTGAACTCCAGGGCGACCCCAGAGCTGAACTCCAGGGCGACCCCAGAGCTGAACTCCAGGGCGACCCCAGAGCTGAACTCCAGGGCGACCCCAGAGCTGAACTCCAGGGCGACCCCAGAGCTGAACTCCAGGGCGACCCCAGAGCTGAACTCCAGGGCGACCCCAGAGCTGAACTCCAGGGCGACCCCAGAGCTGAACTCCAGGGCGACCCCAGAGCTGAACTCCAGGGCGACCCCAGAGCTGAACTCCAGGGCGACCCCAGAGCTCAAGCTCAACTCCAGGGCGTCGCCAGAGCTGAACTCCAGGGCGTCGTCAGAGCTCAAGCTGAACTCCAGGGCGTCGCCAGAGCTGAACTCCAGGGCGTCCCCTGAGCTCAAGCTGAACTCCAGGGCGTCGCCAGAGCTGAACTCCAGGGCGTCCCGAGCTCAAGCTGAACTCCAGGGCGTCGCCAGAGCTGAACTCCAGGGCGTCGTCAGAGCTGAACTCCAGGGCGTCGTCAGAGCTGAACTCCAGGGCGTCCCCTGAGCTCAAGCTGAACTCCAGGGCGTCGCCAGAGCTGAACTCCAGGGCGTCCCCTGAGCTCAAGCTGAACTCCAGGGCGTCGCCAGAGCTGAACTCCAGGGCGTCCCCTGAGCTCAAGCTGAACTCCAGGGCGTCGCCAGAGCTGAACTCCAGGGCGTCGCCAGAGCTGAACTCCAGGGCGTCGCCAGAGCTCAAGCTGAACTCCAGGGCGCCCCCAGAGCTCAAGCTGAACTCCAGGGCGCCCCCAGAGCTGAACTCCAGGGCGCCCCCAGAGCTGAACTCCAGGGCGCCCCCAGAGCTGAACTCCAGGGCGCCCCCAGAGCTGAACTCCAGGGCGCCCCCAGAGCTGAACTCCAGGGCGTCCCCAGAGCTGAACTCCAGGGCGTCCCCAGAGCACAAGAAAATGATAAAAACAACAACAGAACAAAACTGGAACTTTTCTATTGATCAATGGAGTCTGGAAGACGAGAACGCTTCTGGTTAAAAGAGCTCGCCCCGGTCTGCGGAGGGGGCTCGGCCCGGTCTGCGGCGGGGGCTCGGCACGGTCTGCGGAGGGGGCTCGGCCCGGTCTGCGGAGGGGGCTCGGCCCGGTCTGCGGTGGGGGCTCGGCCCGGTCTGCGGAGGGGGCTCGGCCCGGTCTGCGGAGGGGGCTCGGCCCGGTCTACGGTGGGGGCTCGGCCCGGTCTGCGGAGGGGGCTCGGCCCGGTCTGCGGAGGGGGCTCGGCCCGGTCTGCGGAGGGGGCTCGGCCCGGTCTGTGGCTGCGCTGTTCTCTCGAAGCAGGTAGATGGTGGAGGGAAGGCGGCGTCTGTACCTGGAGGCTCTGATTTGGCTTTATCACGCTGTGTCACATGACTAAGGATTAAAGTGTGAAGTGACATGACTTAGTATTGTTACAGTTCATGTCCTCGTCCTCCTGAAGTGGCAATTTGCATATTTAATTTCCCAGAGGAACACTGCACAGCCTATAAGTCTCCTCACACTGGCAAACAAGAATAATGGCGTCCCCTGAGCTCAAGCTGAACTCCAGGGCGTCGCCAGAGCTGAACTCCAGGGCGTCCCCTGAGCTCAAGCTGAACTCCAGGGCGTCGCCAGAGCTGAACTCCAGGGCGTCGCCAGAGCTGAACTCCACGGCGTCGCCAGAGCTCAAGCTGAACTCCAGGGCGCCCCCAGAGCTCAAGCTGAACTCCAGGGCGCCCCCAGAGCTGAACTCCAGGGCGTCCCCAGAGCTGAACTCCAGGGCGTCCCCAGAGCTGAACTCCAGGGCGCCCCCAGAGCTGAACTCCAGGGCGTCCCCAGAGCTGAACTCCAGGGCGTCCCCAGAGCACAAGAAAATGATAAAAACAACAACAGAACAAAACTGGAACTTTTCTATTGATCAATGGAGTCTGGAAGACGAGAACGCTTCTGGTTAAAAGAGCTCGTCCCGGTCTGCGGAGGGGGCTCGGCCCGGTCTGCGGCGGGGGCTCGGCACGGTCTGCGGAGGGGGCTCGGCCCGGTCTGCGGAGGGGGCTCGGCCCGGTCTGCGGAGGGGGCTCGGCCCGGTCTACGGTGGGGGCTCGGCCCGGTCTACGGAGGGGGCTCGGCCCGGTCTGCGGAGGGGGCTCGGCCCGGTCTACGGTGGGGGCTCGGCCCGGTCTACGGAGGGGGCTCGGCCCGGTCTGCGGAGGGGGCTCGGCCCGGTCTGTGGCTGCGCTGTTCTCTCGAAGCAGGTAGATGGTGGAGGGAAGGCGGCGTCTGTACCTGGAGGCTCTGATTTGGCTTTATCACGCTGTGTCACATGACTAAGGATTAAAGTGTGAAGTGACATGACTTAGTATTGTTACAGTTCATGTCCTCGTCCTCCTGAAGTGGCAATTTGCATATTTAATTTCCCAGAGGAACACTGCACAGCCTATAAGTCTCCTCACACTGGCAAACAAGAATAATGGTGATCTGGAGGCCATTGCCTGTGAGGACTGTCAAACTGCCAGAATATGGTGAATAGCCATACATCACCAGGGCAGTGAGGCACGATGGCAGAGGTGGGGTAGGGTCACAACGGCCGAGGAGACGGGGGGGGAGGCAGAGGGGAGCTTTTCTAGTAGTACACAGTACTGTGGGGGGCTCTCTGATAGTATACTTATGGCAGAGGGCTGTCTGGTAGTACACGGTGTCGGCGTGGGGGGCTCTCTGGTAGTACACAGTGTCGGCGTGGGGGGCTATCTGGTAGTACACGGTGTCGGTGTGGGAGGCTCTCCGGTAGTACACGGTGTCAGGGGCTCTCTGGTGGTACACGGTATCGGTGTGGGCGGCTCTCTGGTAGTACACGGTGTCGGTGTGGGCGGGTCTCTGGTAGTACACGGTGTCGGTGTGGGGGGCTCTCTGGTAGTATACGGTGTCGGTGTGGGGGGCTCTCTGGTAGTACACGGTGTCGGTGTGGGGGGCTCTCTGGTAGTATACGGTGACGGTGTGGGGGGCTCTCTGGTAGTACACGGTGTCGGTGTGGGGGGCTCTCTGGTAGTATACGGTGTCGGTGTGGGGGGCTCTCTGGTAGTATACGGTGTCGGTGTGGGGGGCTCTCTGGTAGTATACGGTGTCGGTGTGGGGGGCTCTCTGGTAGTACACGGTGTCGGTGTGGGCGGCTCTCTGGTAGTATACGGTGTGGGGGGCTTCCTACTCTCTGGTGCTGGCATCCAGCTCTCCGGTCACCGGGATCCCGTAGAAGCGCTGCATCTCGGCAATGGCGGCGGTCAGGCTGTGTGCAGAGCGCAGGGTGGACATCTGGCGGCTGGCCGGGGGCAGGTAGCCGTAGAGCCGCAGCCAGGCCTGGGGAGAGAGAGCACAGGTCACACAGCCGCCGCCCTCGTGGTCACACAGCCCCTCCCCCCGCGGTCACACAGCCGCCGCCCTCGTGGTCACACAGCCCCTCCCCCCCGCGGTCACACAGCCGCCGCCCTCGTGGTCACACAGCCCCTCCCCCCCCTGCGGTCACACAGCCCCTCCCTCCCCCGCGGTCACACAGCTCCTCCCTCCCCCCGCGGTCACACAGCTCCTCCCTCCCCCCGCGGTCACACAGCCCCTCCCTCCCCCCGCGGTCACACAGCCCCTCCCTCCCCCCGCGGTCACACAGCCCCTCCCTCCCCCGCGGTCACACAGCCCCTCCCCCCCCTGCGGTCACACAGCCCCTCCCCCCCCTGCGGTCACACAGCCCCTCCCTCCCCCGCGGTCACACAGCCCCTCCCTCCCCCGCGGTCACACAGCCCCTCCCTCCCCCGCGGTCACACAGCCCCTCCCTCCCCCGCGGTCACACTGCCCCTTCCTCCCCCGCGGTCACACTGCCCCTCCCTCCCCCGCGGTCACACTGCCCCTCCCTCCCCCGCGGTCACACAGCCCCTCCCCCCCCTGCGGTCACACAGCCCCTCCCTCCCCCGCGGTCACACAGCCCCTCCCTCCCCCGCGGTCACACAGCCCCTCCCTCCCCCGCGGTCACACAGCCCCTCCCTCCCCCGCGGTCACACTGCCCCTCCCTCCCCCGCGGTCACACAGCTCCTCCCTCCCCCGCGGTCACACAGCCCCTCCCTCCCCCGCGGTCACACAGCTCCTCCCTCCCCCGCGGTCACACAGCCCCTCCCTCCCCCGCGGTCACACAGCCCCTCCCTCCCCCGCGGTCACACAGCTCCTCCCTCCCCCGCGGTCACACAGCCCCTCCCTCCCCCGCGGTCACACAGCCCCTCCCTCCCCCGCGGTCACACAGC
Organism: Dendrobates tinctorius; assembly: GCF_039654945.1. Classification (NCBI taxonomy): domain Eukaryota; kingdom Metazoa; phylum Chordata; class Amphibia; order Anura; family Dendrobatidae; genus Dendrobates; species Dendrobates tinctorius. The sequence continues at coordinate 759,927 of NW_027362112.1, forward strand.
CGCCGCCCCCGGTATACGCACCTCAGCCCGGGCATCGTCCTCGCCGCCGGCCGCGTATCCCTGACAGGAGAGGAGGACGCTGCAGCCCAGCAGCAGCAGCATTCCCGGGGCCCGGCCGGCTCTGCGCCCGCTCGCTGTGGCCCCGCTGTCCGCCATGCCCCGGCCCCGCTCAGTGTCGGGCGGATGATGAGCCGCTCCCGCACTCAGGGCCTCGTCCCTCCATGGAAGTGCCGCGAGCTGCGCGTGCGCACACACCGGCCACGCCCCACCCTCTCCCTGCTGCAGGCGCCGCGCGGTCAAGCTGCTGCCACCTGGCGGTGATCGCGAGAACTGCAGGGAGCTGTCCGCAGCCTGATGCGCAGGAGACGCTGAGCCGGAGCCGGAGCCGCAGCTCCGCAGCTGTGAGGAGAAGCGGGAGAAGACGCGATGGAGGTGGACAGCAGAGACTGAGGGCTCAGCCTCACCGGCGAGAAATACTGATGAGAGCGATCCCATAGAAAATCAGATCCATCGCTCGGAGCAATATTCTTCAGTGGGGGGCGTGTAATGGGGCAGAGCAATGTCCGCCGGAACCGGACTGAGGAAAAATATCACTGCGCCGTGTGAACGGCGTCCGACGTGTCCGCAGCGGGGAAAAGCCAGAGATTCAGGGAGGGAGAATCATAGAGACGGTATAGGAGATACAGACACACGGTATAGGGGTCTATACAAACGAATCCGGCCGACACAGGCACAGCTACAAGCCCAGGGAGGAAAGACTGTGCCAACACTGTGACCAGGAGGATGAGACCCACTTCCTGCTACACTGCTCCAAGTACTCAGCAGTGAGGGACACTCACTTCAGGAGACTCTCACATCTCTTCCCGGATTTCACCACCATGAAGGAGGAAGAGAAAGCATACATCCTGCTGGGGGAAGAAGAGAGAGCAGTGGAGATAGCAGCGCAATATGTGAGCGAATGCCATAGACTGCGAGAAAGAGAACTCTGATATGCCATGGACTTCTATGGCACCCACCCTGGATATGCCCCAATCCCCCATCCACCTTCCCTATGCCATGGACTTCTATAGCCTCATCCTGGATCTGCCCCCATGCCGCCATCCACCTTCCCTATGCCATGGACTTCTATAGCCTCATCCTGGATCTGCCGCCATCCACCTTCCCTATGCCATGGACTTCTATAGCCCCATCCTGGATCTGCCCCATCCCCCCCATCCCCATGCCATTGACCTCTATGGCCCCCATCCTGGATCTGCCCCCATCCCTATGCCATGGACTTCTATAGCCCCATCCTGGTTCTACCCCATGCCCCCATCCCCCTTCCCTATGCCGTGGACTTCTATGGCCCCCATCCTGGATCTGCCCCATGCACCCCATCCCCCTTCCCTATGCCGTGGCCTTTTATAGCCCCATCCTGGATCTGCCCCATGCCCCCATCCCCCTTCCCTAGGCCGTGGACTTTTATAGCCCCCATTCTGGATCTGCCCCATGCCCCCCATCCACCTTCCCTAGGCCGTGGACTTTTATAGCCCCATCCTGGATCTGCCCCATCCCCCCTTCTACCCTCCCTGTGCCATGGACTTCTATAGCCCCCACCCTGGATCTGCCCCCATCCCCCCATCCACCTTCCCTATGCCATGGACTTCTATAGCCCCATCCTGGATCTGCCCCATCCACCTTTCCTACAGCCGCTTCCCAACATCCCTACAGTCCCTATCCCTATTCCCTTCTCTACACTTGCTTTGGCAAAACTAATGTGTATTTAGTCCTGCCAATAAAGCTTCTTTGAATCATTCATATATAGACACACGGTATAAGTGTATATAGACATATATAACTGTTAGGTGGATTCATAACTGGCTTAGTGATCGGACCCAAAGAGTGGTCGTAAATGGCTGCACATCCAGTAGGAAGAATGTCTCAAGTGGGGTACCACAGGGCTCTGTTCTGGGCCCTGTATTGTTCAACATCTTTATCAACGATTTAGATGAAGGAATTGAGGGTAAACTGATTAAATTTGCTGATGACACAAAGCTAGGAGGGATAGCTAATACTAGAGAAGAGAGAGAGAGGATTCAAAAAGATTTAAATAAACTGGAGCAGTGGGCAGCAACTAACAGAATGGTTTTTAACAGGGAGAAATGCAAAGTACTACATCTGGGCAATAAAAATGAAAAAACCATATACAGAATGGGAGGAATAGGGCTAAGCAACAGCACATGTGAAAAAGACTTGGGTATACTAATAGATCACAGACTGAATATGAGTCAACAGTGTGATGCAGCAGCAAAAAAGGCAAATGCAATTCTAGGATGTATTAACAGAAGCATACAGTCTAGATCACGTGAAGTCATTATTTCCCTCTACTCCTCTTTGGTCAGACCTCATCTGGAATATTGTGTCCAGTTTTGGGCGACACATTATATAAAAGGCATCAACAAAGTGGAGCAAGTTCAGAAAAGAGCGACCAGAATGGTGACTGGTCTGCAAACCCTGTCTTATGAGGAAAGGTTGCAGGATTTGGGAATGTTTAGTTTGCAAAAGAGAAGACTGAGAGGAGACTTAATAGCTGTCTACAAATATCTAAAGGGCTGTCACATTGTAGAAGGATCAACTTTATTCTCATTTGCACAAGGAAAGACTAGAAGCAATGGGATGAAACTGAATGGGAGGAGACAGATTAGATATTAGAAAAAACTTCTGGACAGTTAGAGTGATCAATGAGTGAAACAAGCTGCCACGAGAAGTGGTGAGTTCTCCTTCAATGGAAGTCTTCAAACAGAGGCTGGACAGACATCTGACTGGGATGACTTCGCGAATCCTGCTTTGAGCAGGGGGTTGGACCAGATGGCCCAGGAGGTCCCTTCCAACTCTACCATTCTATGATTCTATGAAAGCTCTTCTATGATTTACACACACGGTATATATAGATTCAAGATTCAAAGAAGCTTTATTGGCAGGACTAAATACACATTAGTTTTGCCAAAGCAAAGTGTAGAGAAGGGAATAGGGATAGGGACTGTAGGGATGTTGGGAAGGGGCTGTAGGAAAGGTGGATGGGGCAGATCCAGGATGAGGCTATAGAAGTCCATGGCATAGGGAAGGTGGATGGGGGTTGGGGCATATCCAGGGTGGGGGCCATAGAAGTCCATGGCATATCAGAGTTCTCTTTCTCGCAGTCTATGACATTCGCTCACATATTGCGCTGCTATCTCCACTGCTCTCTCTTCTTCCCCCAGCAGGATATATGTTTTCTCTTCCTCCTTCATGGTGGTGAAATCCGGGAAGAGATGTGAGAGTCTCCTGAAGTGAGTGTCCCTCACTGCTGAGTACTTGGAGCAGTGTAGCAGGAAGTGGGTCTCATCCTCCAGGGCCTCCTGGTCACAGTGTTGGCACAGTCTTTCCTCCCTGGGCTTGTAGCTCTGCCTGTGTCGGCCGGATTCGATGGCCAGACTGTGGGCACTGAGTCTATACCGGCTCAGGATCTTGCGGTCTTTGGGGTCCGGGAGTTTCTCCAGGTATGGAGCCAGTCTGTAGTCTCTCTGTAGACTCTGGTACATGGTCAGTTTCTGTGAGCTGATGATGTCGGAGCAGGCACATGGGTCGGCAGTAAGCCGGTGAGCGGAGCAGGCACATGGGTCGGCAGTAAGCCGGTGAGCGGGGCAGGCACACGGGGTCTGCAGGCGGCCGGTGAGCGGGGCAGGCACAGGGGTCTGCAGGCGGCCGGTGAGCGGGGCAGGCACAGGGGTCTGCAGGCGGCCGGTGAGCGGGGCAGGCACAGGGGTCTGCAGGCGGCCGGTGAGCGGGGCAGGCACAGGGGTCTGCAGGCGGCCGGTGAGCGGGGCAGGCGCACGGGTCGGCAGTAAGCCGGTGAGAGGGGCAGGCGCACGGGTCGGCAGTAAGCCGGTGAGCGGGGCAGGCGCACGGGTCGGCAGTAAGCCGGTGAGCGGGGCAGGCGCACGGGTCGGCAGTAAGCCGGTGAGCGGGGCAGGCGCACGGGTCGGCAGTAAGCCGGTGAGCGGGGCAGGCGCACGGGTCGGCAGTAAGCCGGTGAGCGGGGCAGGCGCACGGGTCGGCAGTAAGCCGGTGAGCGGGGCAGGCACACGGGTCGGCAGTAAGCCGGTGAGCGGGGCAGGCACACGGGTCGGCAGTAAGCCGGTGAGCGGGGCATGGATGGACATCTTTCTATAAAATATATAAATATTTATTGAAGTTTATAAAATTAATAAAAAGGAATTTATCAAAAACTTTATTGCATGTAAAAAAGAATAATTAAAATTATAAAAAGCATGTGTGTAAAATGTGAAAAAAAGTGTCTATTTGATAAACCCGCAGCAGAAGAAGTATTACCAGACATACTCCTTTATTCTGGATTTAGACACGCATTTTTAACTCGTCACCATAAAGGTGCTAATTTTTATGCAACACTTCTTCTGCTGCGGGTTTATCAAATAGACACTTTTTTTCCACATTTTACACACATGCTTTTTATAATTTTAATTATTCTTTTTACATGCAATAAAGTTTTTGATAAATTCCTTTTTATTAATTTTATAAACTTCAATAAATATTTATATATTTTATAGAAAGATGTCCATCCATCCCCCCCTTTTCTTCTTTGTGACACGTTATCGTCTCATTCAGAGTGGTGGTCTATGCACTGACTTTTGCTCTCTTTCGGACCTCGTTATTTCTGGTTCTTTTCCTTTTTTGTTCATAATTTTTTCCTTTTTTCTTTTTCCTTTATACAGTCATCTGAAAATACATTAAAATAATTAATTTGTTGAAAAGAATAAGTTTTTAATATCCCTTGATATCGTAACACTGATGACCGCTGATTTTTTTTTTTTCTCCCTCGCAACATGTGACTCTTGGCGCCAATTTTTGAATTGTGTATGTATAAAACCGGCGTTGTCTATACCTGTCTGTACATATCATCCCCTGAGGAAGAAGTTTTTAACTTTGAAACGCGTAGGGAAATAAATGTATTAACTACACAACTTGTGAGGAGTGATGGTCTGGTAGCGCACGTTTAATCCATAAAAATTCCTTCCTTGAATCTGGTGACAGGGGGCAGCACAGAGGACGACACAGTGACGAGGGGGCGGCCACAGAGGATCAGGGCTGTGGAGTCGGTAAGCCAAAACTGGGACTCCGACTCCTCAATTTCCCTGACACCGACTCCACATATATGGCTTATGTTTAAGTGAAAAATGTATTGTAGTACAATGTGAACATCAGACATTTAATCATTGTTATGATACAATAATCAAGACATTTAGATAGAACAGAATATATATTTATTGGAATACAACTTTAGAACACAAAAAACTGTAATAAATTTTAAGTATGTAATAATCAATTACAAGCACAGTGATCTAGATTTATAATTATATACACACACACACTATGTAAGTGGCAAAAAACAGTTTTCAACAAAAGCATACTAAATAACATTTGTGCAGCCTATGAATTTGTCCTAAGAAATAGTATCGCCTCCATCAGATCCTCCTTCATAGATGACCTCACATCTGACCTAATAATTTTAAGGCCAGAGAACAACCTCTCTACAGTAACTTGTGCTGGAGGTAAAGCCGTAACCACATGGGAACATCTCTAACAATTTCCGGGTATAAAGGAATTGCCTCCTGCACAGTCAGTTTTGATGAACGGTTGAATTTTTCTTTTTCTTTGAGAACAAGTGAAACATTTTGCTGAAATCTGGTCAATCTGCTGCTATAGGAGACGGAGTGAAGTCTTTCTCCTTGCGGCAACGCTTTGCCGGCTCCATGTCATCCAAATACTTGTCAAAGTCAAATGCCTCATCTGATGAGGATGAAGATATGGCAGCAGTAGCATGGTCAGGATGACTGCCAGGTGCAAGAGGACTCGGGTCCTAACTGCTCCCTCAGTCAGAGCTTCTTTTCCTTTAGTAAGCTGTTGATCATCCAGCAGTATACGATGACTCGGGTCCACATAAACAGCTGCCAGAAGAAGTTTATTTTCCAATAGCTGTGTCTCTCTCCGCTTCATTGAAGCAGCAATGCCATCTGCGATTAAACCTCCTCTTTGGAACAGGCAACATAGCAAGTTCTTCCACTCCCTTATGAAATCCTTAGCTTGTAATTTTTTAGTCACGGTAAATGGGTGATTAAGCAATTCCTTCTATTCAACCACCTGTGTCCATTGACCTTCATTTAGGGTTACCTGAGGGTTCATCATATCTATAAGAAACGGTTTTAGTTCAAGCAAGCGCTCAGTCATTAGATAGGTGCTGCCCCACCGAGTGGCTTGATCGACAATTGCCCCTTTCCCAGCACGTCTCTTCAAGATGGAATCAATTTTAGGGGTTCTGGCGGCAATAACCAATCAGATTTCCAGCATGTCCCTCTCGCAGACTCTCTTATTGCCAGCTGCAGCGTGTGCACAACACAGCGCATGTGATGAATAGGAAAGAGGCATGAAGCAGCTTCTATTTCTACAGTATAATGTTGCTGTTCTTCTGTAGTAATATCTGTTGGTTCCTCGGTTACATGAAGAGCACTGTGGCCTTCCATCTCATACTGAATCCTAAATGTTCCTCTGGCTGTTGTTTATTATTCTCATTCATCAGTGTAATTGTACTTATGTGTGAAGCATTGTCCGTTACAATAGCAAGAACCTGTTCTTTGAGTTCGTAATCTTGCAGAACTTTTTCCACTAAGGCCTGGAGAAACTGGCTGCTTTGATGAGCTTTAGTATCTTTTACTGTCAGCGTCTTGGTAACAATTTCTTTGTTGTCACAAACATATCGAACATTGATGGCAAAATAGTTCACTCTGTGACGTGTGCAGGCGTCCAGTGTAAGAGACACAAAGCGTCTCTTGAGAGTCCTTATAAGATCTTCCTTTTGGTTAAGGGCTTCTTCAAATCACTAATTTTCTAATACTTTCTCTTTCCAGAGAATCACCAAGTTTGCGGCCATTTCTCCATTAAGAGCTGTAAAAGCTGGTCGTGCAAATAGTGATAATGGTACACCGTCCTTCACAAGCTGGAGGAGCCGTCTGTTAGACACATCTGCTGTCATTGTTACAGTAACTTTGTCACTTACAAAATATCTTGTTAATGATGTCTGAGACGCTCTTTCCTCCTCCTTTGCCTGGCAGGAAGTGCTGGGCACAGGTTTCTTGGTGCTATTATCTTTCTCAGTCACAGCTTTGAAAACTTCTGGGTGGAAGCGCTGTAAATGTCTATTAGATTGGAAGCTCTTGTAGGAGCATTTTTATCACTGCCTGAGTATGCGCTGATTTTGGCATCACAGCATTTGTTTTCCTCTGGGTCACTTGTCATACATTGACAAAATATTTTTCATTTTGAGTCACAGTGAAATGCTCAAATACAGCTGACTTCATGGGGAGCTTCTTAGACATTTTGTAATCATATAAATTCACTCTCAAAATAATTTTGTCCTGTAAAATAAAATAACGTATATTATAATTCCAGCAAGAACAGGGAACCATGTACAGTGGGGAAAATAGGATTTTGATACACTGACAATTTTGCATGTTTTCCCACCTACAGAGAATGGAGAGGTCTACAATTGTACACTTCACCTGCAAGACACAAACTAAAAACAAATCCAGAAAATCACATGGTATGATTTAAATGTGCATTTTATTGAATGAAATACGTATTTGATACAATAGAAAAACAGAACTTAATATTTGGTACAGAAACCTTTGCAATTACAGAGGTCAGACATTTCCTGTAGATTCTGTTTCTCTCAGTTGAAGTGTACCTATAATTAAAAATGTCAGACCTCTCCATTCTTTGTAGGTGGGAATCGACAGTGTATCAAATAATACTTTCCCCACTGTATCATTTTAGATAGAAATAAAACAAACTTTGCATAAATCAACAGTACAGATAACAAATATAAAGTTTGTAAAATATATTATTAGATAGCTTTACTTTGAATTTCCAAGACTTTTCTTATTAGGGTACAGCTCACTAAATGCTTCACAGTCTATGAAGAGGGGAGGAGGGAGGGAGCAAGTTTGTTGTGTATCATACTCCAGGAACAAAGAAACTGATAACAGAGCTAATAACCTGATGTTTGGGCTTCTATAACTATATCCACTCCAGAGTCCAGTACAAACTTATTACCCTCACCCACAAAGCCCTCCATGGCTCAGCACCACCCTACATCTCCTCCCTTGTTTCAGTATATCACCCTACCCGCGCCCTCCGTTCTGCTGATGACCTGAGGTTAGCATCCTCAATAGTCAGAACCTCCCATTCCCGTCTCCAAGACTTGACACGTGCTGCGCCAATTCTTTGGAATGCACTTCCCAGGTCAATACAATTAGTCCCCAATCCCCACAATGTTAAGCGTGCCCTGAAAACAAACACATTTATTCAGACTGGCCTACCGCCTCAACACATTAACCTAATCTATCCCTGTGTGGCACAGCCAAAAGTTTTACCATAACCAGGTTCCCCGCATCATGTTCCCACATGCTTTATGCATCCATTAGCCCTCTGTGTCTGTACTGTTACACACTTAACACTATGGCTGGTCCATACAATCAGGGCAACTGTTACCACCCACCTTTCGTGTCTTTCCTCAGACTGTAAGCTTGCGAGCAGGGCCCTCATTCCTCTTGGTATCTGTTATGATCTATGTGATTATTGTTATGCTGTAATGTCTATTGTCTGTACAAATCCCCTCCGAAATGTAAAGTGCTGCGGAATATGTCGGCGCTATAAAAATAACATTATTATTACACAAGTCCTCATCAATCCTGTTGCTGTATTTTCCCAGTATATTGTATAAAAGCTAGCTTCCCAAAAGTATATGAGCTCAAAGAAAAAACAAACAAGCATCAAGCATACTGGACTATTGATTTATGCACAGTTTATTGAAAGGTTAAATATGCTTTAAGAAGTAATTACCTTAATCTTGTTCACTCTAGCAATTCTTCTGAGATGAGTGCAGGCCTTCCTTCTTTCTGAGCGTGTTTACTTTGTACCCTTGTCTGTAGAGGAGGAGCTTCACTGGTGCTGGAGTGCAGCACAGACTTCTCAGCTAAGACAAAGCTAAATCCTCAGGCTACAGTCACACCATGGGCGTAGCCAGGATCAAACCTGGGGGGGGGGGGGGGTCAGAACCTCATACTGCACACCTCAGCTGCTGCAGAACCTCATACTGCACTCCCCTACACTTGAAAATAAAGCCTGCACCTTAAGATGTGATGAAAGCAGGCTATTCTAATCAGTTGATGTGTTACTGAAGACGAGCAATGCCTGTCCTGGGCGTCCTTTTGGGCAGCTATGAGGTGTACCTGACTGGTGCTTAGAAAAAAAAAGGGAGGAGTGTTAGTCTGTGTGCTACCTGGCTTTCATTCTTTTTAGTACAGATAAGATATGGATAGATGGATAGAGGGATAAATGAAAGGATAGATGAACGGATAGATGGAGGGATAGATAGAGTGTGATAGCAGATGACAGCTACAGACAGCAAATAGTACATTGCACATATCGCATATAGTTCACACATTGTACAGAGAGCACATAAGTCACCTAGAATATTCGCATTAGTTACCTTCCTGTGACAGAGAGGAGCAGTAGTACTTTCACGTTCTCACTTTCTCCAGCTCGGGGCCCAGGAATCTGATCCTGTGCAGGGCAGGCACCCTTCCCCCTCCTCTCTGGTGAAGACAGGACAGAGGAGAGGAGATTGCCCCCTGCAGGACGGGCGTACTGCGGCATACAAAAGTAAGTTTTGATAGGTGCGTGCCCCTGCTTCGGGGGGGGGGGGGGGGGGGGGGGGGGGGGCAGCTGCCCCTCGCTGGCTACGGCCATGATTCACACACAGCTTTTTTGCGGATCCGTTTTTTGCAGTAAATGCAGTGACTCTGGGCATCCCAGCAAGGTCAGTGGGTTTCAAGATATGACATTCAGCCACATCGTTTTGTGAGGATCCGTTTTTGGGCTGAATGAGCAGGTCCGTTTGTGCGGCGTTTTTCCAATCTGCTTTTGCTATTGAAAACATCTATGAGCCAAAAACCTTTCAGGTGATGCGGTTTTTTAAAAAGCTGATCGGCTTTTGCAGCTGAAAAACGTATCCACAAAAAACGCAGGAAAAACGCTGTGTGTGAATGTAGCCTTAGATCAGGAATAGAACAGTCATTTATAGGACATTTCATAACTTTCCCAAACTCCTATGAAAAAATATTCAGCACATTCTGCAGTGAATTACTGCTCCCAATTTATAGTTTAGGAGTCGGTCCATTTTATACCGACTCCACAGCCCTGCAGAGGACGACGCAGTGACGGGGCGGCACAGAGGACGACACACGGGCTGCAGGTCATGAATTTAATGTGGAACTACAGGTCCGTACAGACAAGTGAGAACTGAAAGCTACAAAACACAACACCGACCAATACGTTACAAAACAGTCAAAATTCTACAAAACAGCCCGTATTGGTCCGGGGGCTCTGTACAAAGCGCGGCTCGGCGGCGCCCCCCCCCAAATACAAACCAGACCCCGAGTCACAGAAAATAGAGCCGCTTCTCTCTTTACAAGCGCCAGCGAGCAGACCCCACCACACACAGGGGCCCCCGCCGTCCGGGAGGGGGACGCCTCTGACCCCAGGACTCAGTTTTCTGTATTTACAGGAATCAAGAAAAATAAGAATCGTCTCCGTATTCACAATATCCTTTGGCCTAAAAAAAAAAAAAATTGAACAAAAGTTCCCATGAGACGCCGGCGCATTGGGCAATAAATCTCGGATTCTTCACATTTCATGACTTGTGAGCTCATCTGCGCTCAGACCACGGAGGAGAAGGATCTAGCTGGCACCGGTGCCCTCCATCACCTGCTGCGCCTGCTTCTGCCCCATGCAGCACTGCGCCACCGACTGGAACAACCTGCGGACGAGAGTTGCCGCCATCAGCCCGGACCAAGGACACTCAAGTAAGGGTAGAGTGGGCCCAGCGGCCGGGGCAGGACAGGACAGGACAGGGGAGGCCCAGCGGCCGGGGCAGGACAGGACAGGACAGGGGAGGCCCAGCGGCCGGGGCAGGACAGGACAGGACAGGGGAGGCCCAGCGGCCGGGGCAGGACAGGACAGGGGAGGGGAGGCACTTACTTCTCTATCTCTGGAGCACAGTGCACAAAGTCGTGGTTCCAGAACTTGAAGGCAGGATTCTTAATGAGCTCGATGAAGGTGATGAGGAGCCCCCAGGGGTGAGGTCTGTTCACGATCAGTCGCTCTAGCAGGACCCTGCAAGAAACAGGCAATAAGTGGCCACTCCCACTCCTGGGCGTGTGGGTCTTGCTCCTCCCACAGGCAGGTGCTCACCGGGTGATCTGTTCCTGTATGGCCTCTGTATTGGCCTCAGCAAACAGGTAGAGCATGGTGCAGCTGAAGTAGTGCGTGTGGCTGTTGGGATAGCGCAGCTGGTTGGCAATAGCGTTCAGGAAGAGGTAGCGACCTGCGGAGGAGAGAGCAGCGACTGTGTGAGCAGCGGGACCAGAGCGAGCGCAGCTCTGGAGAACCATCAGTGTGAGCAGCGGGACCAGAGCGAGCGCAGCTCCGGAGAACCAACGGTCAGTGTGAGCAGCGGGACCAGAGCGAGCGCAGCTCCGGAGAACCAACGGTCAGTGTGAGCAGCGGGACCAGAGCGAGCGCAGCTCCGGAGAAACAACCAGTCAGTGTGAGCAGCGGGACCAGAGTGAGCGCAGCTCCGGAGAACCCACCTTCAGTGTCCAAGTCCACAGCCAGATTCTGGAAGATGTCCATGTGGGCGGAGTGTGTGATGGTGCTCATGGAGGGCGTGCTGCCCTTGTTGTGTATGTGGGCGATGGCCTGAGTCCCCACATAAAGGACCAGCGCGTTGATCAGCTGGATGCTGTATCGGTTCCCAGGCTCGTTTGAGACCTGCAGAGGAAGAAGGAGTTAATGCCAGCCTCCATTTCAGATCCCATGGGGTCGAGGTGCACAGACCTGCAGATTGCTGCGGAGCTCGGACAGGAAGGTGACGGGTGACCGGGTCTTCAGGTAAGAGTCCAGGTCCTTCTTGAATTGTGGAGGCATCACTCCAGTGAAGTTGGTGAGGATTCGGGGGGCGATGTTGATCTCACTCAGCATGTCCACCTGCAGGAGGAAAGCGGGGGTCACCCAGTACTGATGGGGAGGACACGACGACGCCACTCGCAGGATGGATGGGGAGGACACGACGACGCCACTCGCAGGATGGATGGGGAGGACACGACGACGCCACTCGCAGGATGGATGGGGAGGACACGACGACGCCACTCGCAGGATGGATGGGGAGGACACGACGACGCCACTCGCAGGATGGATGGGGAGGACACGACGACGCCACTCGCAGGATGGATGGGGAGGACACGACGACGCCACTCGCAGGATGGATGGGGAGGACACACCCCGGCGGGGGGGGGTTTGAGGGTCACTGGAGCACAGGTACCTTCAGGTTGGGAGTGAAGGGGTCTGGAAGCCTCATGTTTCGCGGGAAGGCACTCAGGATGAGATTCCTCAGCTGGATGCAGTTGGGGGGGATGACGTCACAGAAGCCATAGTGATAGTCACAGAGGAACTCGGGGAAGTCATGCAGCAGCACCAGCAGCACCCGCAGAGTACCCTAGAGACAGCAAGAGTACACATCAGCCCTGGTCACTGGCCCCCGGGGCCACATGCACACCACCACTCACCTTGTAGAGGATTTGCATAGGTTTGGTGAGTTCTACATTTCGGAGGAATGGAGCCAGATACTTGAAGAGGTCTATCAGCAGCTGGGCATACATGGGCCACCCCTGCAGACAAAGGAAGACAGTGACGGCACAGGGCGACCCCCGGGCCCAGGTTCCAGCTAGAGACGGCGCTCACCTTCTGCTGCGGGGTGTGTGCCAGCATCCGTGCAATGAAGATTCGATGGGAAATAAGCTCCAGCCAGGCGTAGACGAAGCCCGCAGCCTTGGTTGGCCGGAGGATGTGGAAGGTATTGCTGGAGACGAGCAGGAACAGGTCAGGTCGGGGAGGGGGTGCAGACCCTGCAGCCGCTCCAGCAACAGACACTTACCAAAAAGCAGTCAGGGTCTGGAAGTTGATTGTCTCCAGCACGTGCTCCGGGGCATTCAGCTCCAGCAACAGCATAATGAAGATCCGATGATACGGCAACTGCTGGAACTCGCTCTGCCTCACCTCGTGGTCCTGGAGAAGGACCCCCACCACAATGCCCAGGACCTGCAGAACATCAGAAGTCATCGGGGTGGTCCACAGCGCAGTCCGGCACTCAGCAGCCACACACCCACCTTATTCAGAAGATTGATCTTGGTCACGGTGTTGGTGGCCTCTCCAGAATGCTTGACCAGCAGCGCGATCAGCCTCACGAAGGCGTCCAGGTTGTGGTAGCACTTAGCGCGGATCATGGTGGGATTGGCGGCAGGGTTGTGTTGCTGCTCGGCCTGCGCCCTGTAACTGATCTCCACACACATCTCGGTGCACAGCCGGAAGAAGCGCGTGATCAGGTCATCAGTCTTCAGGATCCCTTGCTGATGCATCTGAGGGGAGACCTCGCATCACCACAGACCCCGCTTATCCATTCCAAACACAGGCCGGTCCAAACACTCACCTGACCCACAAACGCAGAGAAGGCCTTGGTGCTGTCCCGCCCGGCAGCTGCCGAGTGGTAGAGATTCACCCACTCTCTCAGCAGGTACTCGGCCTTCTCCCTCAGCCCGGGAGGATCATCATACTCCGAAGCTTGAGAGATTCCAGAGTGCATCATGAAGTTGGGTCCTCCCTGCGCCCGCTCAATCATCGCCTCAAAGTTGGAGCGCAAAACGTCCATGAGCTGCGGAAGCCTGAGAGAAGGTAGGCAAAGGAACAATTACCACCGCAGAAGCCTGGTGTCACCCCTCCAGAGCAAGCGACCTCCCGCCGCAATCCTCACCCCTTCAGAGCGAGCGCCCCCCGCGCCTCAATCCTCACCCCTCCAGAGCGAGCGCCCCTCCGCCACAGTCCTCACCCCTCCAGAGCGAGCGCCCCTCCGCCACAGTCCTCACCCCTCCAGAGCGAGCGCCCCTCCGCCACAGTCCTCACCCCTCCAGAGCGAGCGCCCCTCCGCCACAGTCCTCACCCCTCCAGAGCGAGCGCCCCTCCGCCACAGTCCTCACCCCTCCAGAGCGAGCGCCCCTCCGCCACAGTCCTCACCCCTCCAGAGCGAGCGCCCCGCCGCAATCCTCACCCCTCCAGAGCGAGCGCCCCGCCGCAATCCTCACCCCTCCAGAGCGAGCGCCTCGCCGCAATCTTCACCCCTCCAGAGCGAGCGCCCTGCCAGTCCTCACTCCTCCAGAGCGAGCGCCCCGCCGCAATCCTCACCCCTCCAGAGCGAGCGCCCCGCCGCAATCCTCACCCCTCCAGAGCGAGCGCCCCGCCGCAATCCTCACCCCAGAGCGAGCGCCCCGCCGCAATCCTCACCCCTCCAGAGCGAGCGCCCCGCCGCAATCCTCACCCCGCCAGTCCTCACCCTTCCAGAGCAAGCACTCCCTCCCACCACCAACACTCACCCCTCCGGAGAGCCCCTCACCGCAGTCCTCACCCCTCCGGAGTGAGCGGCCCGCCGCAATCCTCACCCCTCCAGAGCGAGCGCACCTCCGCCACAGTCCTCACCTCTCCAGAGTGAGTGCCCCACGTGCAATCCTCAACCCTCCACAGCGAGCGCCCCCAACCTCAATCCTCAACCCCTCCAGAGTGAGCGACCCCTGCCAGTCCTCACCCTTCCAGAGCAAGCACTCCCTCCCACCACCAACACTCACCCCTCCGGAGAGCCCCTCACCGCAGTCCTCACCCCTCCGGAGAGAGCGGCCCCACCGCAGTCCTCACCCCTCCGGAGAGCCCACCACCGCAGTCCTCACCCCTCCGGAGAGCCCACCACCGCAGTCCTCACCCCTCCGGAGAGCCCACCACCGCAGTCCTCACCCCTCCGGAGAGCCCACCACCGCAGTCCTCACCCCTCCGGAGAGCCCACCACCGCAGTCCTCACCCCTCCGGAGAGCCCACCACCGCAGTCCTCACCCCTCCGGAGAGCCCACCACCGCAGTCCTCACCCCTCCGGAGAGCCCACCACCGCAGTCCTCACCCCTCCAGAGAGCCCCCCACCGCAGTCCTCACCCCTCCGGAGCGTTGCCTCTGGAGTGGGCATTGATGCGCATCAGAGTCTCTATGGTGTGGAAAAACTCTGCTTCAGTCACATGGCTCACGCTGCGCTCGTCCACCAGCAGGATCTTCACCAGCTGCATGGCAAAGGCCACGGCCATGTAGTTCAGCCCGTTCTCCATGGACTGCACAAAGAGCAGAAGGTTCACCAGGAGAACAAGATGACAAGAAGGGAGAGCCACACGGCGCTGCACATACCTGCGCCAGGTGGACGTCGTACTGCTGCATGTTCACCAGGTGATTGCGGATCAGCAGCTCCACGGCCTCCACGTTGTACTTGTACTCATCCCGGCACTCGATCAGACACCTGCCACACAGACAGTCGTGATCCAGACCCTCGGGTACCGGACCCCTCCCCTCCCAACATTCCCCCATTACCTAGTGATCTGCTTATTACACCAGGGGGAGCCATAGGCCCGGCCATCCTGCAGAGCTTTCAGGACAAGGAGGTGGCACTCCCGGTATCGGAGGAGGAGGTCGGCATCGGCTCCACTGGTGGCATCCAGGAGCCCCTCCACGGCCTGGGCACAAAGTAATGAGAGGGGGGATGGGGATACAGACTGGAGAGGACGACAGGTGTGTGTCTGCAAGCGTTGACAGATTGGGGGGGGGGTCTTACCTTCTGCAGCAAACCTAACGCAGCTATGGCATCTCTAGAATTTCGGGCAAGTGCCACGGCCTCCAGTAAGCTGCGCAGAGCCTGGGCCTGGGGGTTCATAGCCAGAGCGGGGGGCACGGCGTGCAGATGCTGCTCCAGTTCAGTTATGCACTTGTCATAAATCTGAGCGACGTCATCGGTGGCCCAAGCTTGTTGCTGCAAAGACTGACATTTAATGGTGACCCCAAAACTACCTGCAGACAGTGGGCCAACGTCACGGCCGCCATTACCTTCATGGGCTGAGCCAAGAAGCCTGTGGGCTGGGTGAGATCGTTAGTGGGCAGGAAGCCAGGAACGTTGCGTGCAAACTCCTCATACACAGCCAGCTGCTTGGGGTCCACACCTCCGACCTGTGGTGGGATTGGGGAGACAGCAGTGAGACCACACATTTATCAGCACGGCCCATGTGAGCGAGCCCATGGCAGTACTCCCGAGATTTACTGCCGCCTCTCGCCTGTGCTGTGGAACTTACCTTCAATCGGATCTGTTCCGGCATGCGCTCTGCCTGGTACGTCAGCACAACGGGATCACAATAACGGCGGCCCTCTTGCCGGGCGTGCTTCCTCAGCTCAAACTCCTGTGCAGCGAGACGAGGCCGTAAGTCACAAGCGGCACACGTCCCCCCCACCCACGAGGCGTCGCCACCCCGGCCCCACAGAGCAGACACGCGGCCCACACCAGACCAGAGGAGCAGCAGATAACATGAATACACCCTCCATAGATTGTCCTCCATTGCTGGACCTGGGCACCAGATGTTCTTCCTCCCAAGTCCGCCAGAACATTACACCCCATTCACACCATGCAGGGGGCGACCTACTGTGGCGAGTCTCTTGTCCATCTCCGGCCCGGCCTTCTCCACCGCGGTCTTCTGGATGAAACAGCAGGCCAGTTCACAGTTGTCCTGAGCAAGCTGCGCAGCCGCCTGCTCCATCATTTCCCGCTGCTGGGGGGAGGCCGCCTGCAGAAGATGGCACCGCTTATTAATGAGCCACAGACCACAGCGCAAGATCACACCACCTACTGACAGGTCATACCCGCATGGCGGTGGCAAAGCTATTCTTGAGGTTGGTGGCGATGCTCATCAGGAGCGGCTCCCGGCAGGTGATCATGGCCATGCCGGCAGTCAGGTTACGCATCATGTGATGAGCGGCCACCCTCATCCGCGACTCCTCAGAATCCAGAGCAAAATCCTTCCGCACAATCTGCTCGCACGTGGTCATTGCAATCTTGATGGACCTGTCAACCACAGGGTGCACCAGCTCCTGCACCGCGCGCTCTATCGCCTGGCGCACACACTGCTTGAGCTGAGGATGCGCCTGGAAGAGTGGGATCTGGGGGGCAAAAAGACGTCAATGGGGGACTGTAAAGACAGCAGAGGAGGGGACGGGCAGGCAGCAGCAGGCACCTACCGTGGGATTAAGAGTAATGTGAGGAGCAAGGCCGGCCAGAGAGTAGACATGGATGTCGTGGTAGCTGTACTGTGGCTGAGGGGGAGCCGTGGCCGTGCAGGTGGCACTGGGCGGGGGCGCTGTGGCCGTTGCTAAATGACAAGATAATGTTAGAAAGGCTTCACAGAGAAGACGAGGAGGAAAGCAGCCGCCAACCCTTACCAGTGAAGACGGCGTCAGACTCCTGCTTCTCCACCGAGGCCCAGAGCTTGCCCGCTGTGCGGATAGCGTACTCGTTGGCGTTGGTGATGGGTGGCAGCTCCTCTGGCAGTTTCACGTCTTTCTTGGGGGCAGAGAGTTGCTCGTCTAACGATTTCAGGCGATCCTTGTCCTTCAGGAGGCTGCCGGGCTTCAGGTCGTTGATGTCTATGGCCAGGTTCTTACACAGAACTTCAATCTCGAACTTGAGGTTCAGCTGAGAAGATAGCAGCATTAGAGAAGGTCGAGCCAAGCGGTCTTCTCATGGTTGTCTTTTCACGGTGGTCGCAGGCTACAACTCACCTTCAGGTCATGCTCCTGATGAAGCTCCGCCAGGACATTCATGATCGCCATAGTCCATGGATTCGGCGGCCGGAAAACCTGTAAGCAACCAAAACAGTGAGCAAGCCGAAAAACGCATAAAACAAAAGCAATGTGTGCACGTTGTACCCGGGCGGCACGCACCACACTCCTGATGCTAGACTCCAACACTTTAGCAACAAAAGGCACCACGTAGAGAAGCTCCTGCTGCCCCTTCACATAGGCCTCCAGCAACAAGGACTTCACATCCAGGTCCTGCGAGAAGAAGAGACTGAGACGTGGCCGAGGTGAGCAGAGGCCAGGAGCGCGCGGCCAACTACTCACGGTGTGCAGGATGGGCTTGTTCTTCGCCAGTGTGATCATTCCCAGCCAGTGGCCCAGGTTCTTCAGCAGCGAGCGGTCAGAGAAGTTAGCAGCAGCTTTGTCAGATGTCAGCAGCACCTGGTGGGGACACATGCAGTCAGCCACCAGGGGCACAGGGCCACAGCTGGGGCACAGAGCCACATCCTCACCTTGATGTTCCTGTAAGTTTCCACAAGTACCATCTTATTGAACTCCAGATTTTTCAGTGAGTCCAAGAAGTTGGAGTACAAGCTGTGGAAGTTCAGCTCGATGCTGACCCTCTTCATCACCAAATACTGAGAAACCCACGGCATGAACTCATCCTTCACCGTCTCCTTCAGCTCTTCCACCTGTCACATAGCATATTAGTGGGAACGCTTGTCCCAACACCAGAGCAATACCACAAATGGCCACCGGAGGCCGAGCAGATGGAACACCCCTTTAAGGCACCCGTGAAAAGACCCCCCCAGCTTGTGTCCAGAGAGCCATCCGTGTCCCCACCGCCCCTCTGAGCGCTCACCTTCTGCGTCATGTTGGACTGGGACAGGTTATTGAAGATGAAGGCGATCTTCTCTTGTACGTTCTCTGGCGGCTCCACAATCCTCTCCGTCTGGTCGGTGGCCACCAGCAGCGTATCTATGTTGGTGGTGTTGATGGACGGCTGGATGGAGAGCAGCAGATTAGAGACAGAAACATGCTTCACCACACATACGAGAAGCCCCCTGGATCCTTACCGGCACATCCTTCTTAAAGCTGACCCCAGTGGGTCTGGTTATGGTGATGGTTTTGGCTGACGTGGTAGCGGTAGAGGAGGTGACAGCGTTCGTGCTCACCGGACCAGGAAGAGGAGCTTTGGCTGGGACCTGGGCCTGAGCTTGTGCCTGGGCCTGGGAAAGTGCAATGCTTCCAGGAGTGGTGATCGAACCCTGCATCTTCACCGGAGGATCCCTGGACTGTTGGCCGTACTCTATGTACTGAGGAAGAGGAGGGTGACGTTAGGAGGGGAGGGACAGAGGGAGGCAGTCAGGCGCGGGCTGGGGGGAGGGCCAGAGGCAGGCAGGCGCTGGCCGGGGGAGGGGCAGAGGGAGGCAGGCAGGCGCTGGCCGGGGGGAGGGGCAGAGGGAGGCAGGCAGGCGCTGGCCGGGGGGAGGGGCAGGACACACGCACCTCCTGCAGGTGATGAGGGAACTGGATAAAGTGACTGATTGAAGCCAAGTGCTGACAATACTGCGGGTAGTCTTTTAATCTGCAAAAAAGCAAGAGAACAACATGATGTACATGAGGACACGGAGCCAGTAAGCAGCAATACAGCGAGGAAACGGCGTCAGCTCCCAGCCACGAAGCGACACAATGAAGACACGGCGCCAGCTCCCGGCAATACAGCGAAGACAAGGCGCCAGCTCCCGGCCACGCGGCGAGGTCACAGTAGCTGCCCTTCACTTTTCTCCTGCCATCACCAGTTCTCCAAGCTGCAAGTCACATTGATGCCGTGCGTCACACATATTGAATGGCTATTATATAATGGATTCCACTAATCTCTGCCGGGACGTCATGGCCGCCTCGAGCCTGGGATCACAGACTCCAGGAGGGGTTATGATTACTTTTGCACTGAATCGAGCAAACTACAGTCATGGCCAAAAGTTTAGAGAATGACACAAATATTAATTTTTACAAAGTCTACTGCTTCATTTTTTCTAATGGCAATTTGCATATACTCCAGAATGTTATAAAGAGTGATCAGCTTAACAGCAATTACTTGCAAAGTCAATATTTGCCTAGAAAATTAACTTTATCCCCCAAAACACATTTCAACATCATTGCAGCCCTGCCTTAAAAGGACCAGCTAACATCGTTTCAGTGATTGCTCCATTAACACAGGTGTGGGTGTTGATGAGGACAGGGCTGGAGATCAATCTGTCATGATTAAGTAAGAATGACACCACTGGACACTTTAAAAGGAGGCTGGTGCTTGGCATCATTGTTTCTCTTCTGTTAACCATGGTTATCTAAAAGAAAATTCACACTTCCGTTTTTGTGTCCGCCAAACGGAAACGGATGCAAACGGATCCGTTTTTTTACGGATCCGCGGTTACCGCTTATGGAAGTCTATGGGACAAAAAAAAATGGATCCTGCAAAAAATGGCGGATCCGTTTTTTAACGGAACCCAACGGATTTTGACGGATTTGAAAAAACGGAAGTGTGAAACAGGCCTAAAGAAACATGTGCAGTCATCATTGCACTGCACAAAAATGGCCTAACAGGGAAGAGTATCGCAGCTAGAAAGATTGCACCTCAGTCAACAATCTATCGCATCATCAAGAACTTCAAGGAGAGAGGTTCCCTTGTTGCCAAAAAGGCTCCAGGGCGCCCAAGAGAGACCAGCAAGCGCCAGGACCGTCTCTTAAAAGTGTTTCAGCTGCGGGATCGGGCTACCAGCAGTGCAGAACTTGCTCAGGAATGGCAGCAGGCAGGTGTGAGTGCATCTGCACGCACTGTGAGGCGGAGACTCTTGGAGCAAGGCCTGGTCTCAAGGAGGGCAGCAGAGAAGCCACTTGTCTCCAGAAAAAACATCATGGACAGACTGATATTCTGCAAGAGGTACAGGGAGTGGACTGCTGAGGACTGGGGTAAAGTCATTTTCTCTGATGAATCCCCTTTTCGATTGTTTGGGACATCTGGAAAACGGCTTATTCGGAGAAGACCAGGTGAGCGCTACCACCAGTCTTGTCTCATGCCAACTGTCAAGCATCCTGAAACCATTCATGTGTGGGGTGGCTTCTCAGCCAAGGGAATGGGCTCTCTCTCAGTCTTGCCTAAAAACACAGCCATGAATAAAGAATGGTACCAGAATGTCCTCCAAGAGCAACTTCTCCCAACCGTCCAAGAGCAGTTTGGCGATCAACAATGCCTTTTTCAACATGATGGAGCACCTTGCCATAAAGCAAAGGTGATAACTAAATGGCTCAGGGAACAAAACATAGAGATTTTGGGACCATGGCCTGGAAACTCTCCAGATCTTAATCCCATTGAGAACTTGTGGTCAATCATCAAGAGACGGGTGGACAAACAAAAACCTTCAAATTCATACAAAATAAAAGCATTGATTTTGCAAGAATGGACTGCTATCAGTCAGGATTTGATCCAGAAGTTGATTGAGAGCATGCCAGGGAGAATTGCTGAGGTCCTGAAGAAGAAGGGTCAACACTGCAAATATTGACTTGCTGCATTAACTCATTCTGTCAATATAACCTTTTGTTACTCATATGATTGCAATTATATTTCTGGATGTGATAAAAACATCTGACAAACACACATAAAAACCAGAGGCCAGCAGATCATGTGAAATTATAATATTTGTGTCATTCTCAAAACTTTTGGCCATGACTGTATAAAGGCCATACAATCCAGCTGTGACCGGCGGACCCAACCGAGCAGCCACAGCAGACTCGTGCCTAGCCACAGCAATCCTCAGACTATTAGAAATCTGCTGCACAGGTGTCAGACGGCACAACACTAGCCCACAAGATAGAGGCATCCTGCATTCTGAGACAAGAGGCGCTGCAGCAGTTATTCATGCCCCCAGGACCACTATGGATGTCACCAACTTGCCTGTTTTTGAACCTATCTAGGGCAGCGATGCCGAAGAAATACATTTTGGATCCGTAAGGTTTGCGGAGCGCTTCCAGGACATAACGCAGAGCCAGCCCCAGCGCCATGTACGTGACGAGTCCCTTCTCGATGATGCCACCAAACAGGCAGGCGGTGATGTGCAGCTCCTTGTCTGGGTACTGGGGGAAGAAGCGATATTCCTCAAAAAGGTTTCGGAGCATGCAATTGAAGACTTCCCGCTCCCGCTTGATGTTAGAATCCTTGAACCTCTGCAGCATTTCCAGGACCTGGAAAAACCGAACGTGACAAGATGAGTACGGAGCATCTCCGAGTGCAAGCCGCCGGCCAGACAGCGCCCGCAGACCTACCTCGTCCACAGACATGGTGGGGTGCGGCGGCTGGTTGTAAATCCGCTGGAAGTAGCTATTGGCCTCATCATCGATCTCTTTCGTAAAGTGCTGGTTCGCCTCTGGCCACACCTGAGAGAGATCCGCTGCAGAGGACAGATGGTGAGAGGTGAGCGGCCATTACCGAGTCATGGACGGACCACCATGGACGGACGAGAGGACAGAACTTACTCTGCTGGAACGTCGGCTGACTGATCCCAGAAGTGCTCAGCTTTCTCTGTCCGAACGGGTCGTTGCTCACAGCAGGAAGCCCCAAACCTCCAGTGCCCATCCCAGAGAGGCTGGCCGTGCCGAGCCCACCTGAAGAGACACCACCACCACCGTTACCAGCCAAGTCCCCCCGAAAGACGCTGCCTGAGGTATGGGGGGTGGACGGCACCGTACCTGGTAGCTGGGAGGACAGACCCCCGAGGCCACTGAACGCTGTGGATGGATTCGGTGTAGTCAGGGGTGGAAATGCCTTTGCTGGTGACTGTGGGGTGCTAAAGGCAGAGCCCAAGTTGGGGGGAAAAGCGGGCAAACTCTGTGTGTGAGGAGCAGCAGGACCACCAATGCTGAGCGACGCCATCGCAGCCAGGGGGTCAATCTAATGGAAAAGAACTGCAGTGAGCCAGAGCAGCAGTCACACCCCGCCGGGTCACACACACACCCCCTTGCTGGGTGAGAGTGGCAGGTTACCTGGACCGGAGAAATGGCGTCCAGGCTGCTGGTACTGGGGGGACGACCTTTGGGCATGACCCCGGGGGGCGGCTGACGAGCCTTGTTCACCACATTACTGCAGTTGGCGACCATAGTGAGAATGGTCTCGGACAGCTCCTGGGACACGCTCCTGTAAGAGGACAGGTTACAGCTGCTGCGCACAGTAACATCCCCAGCATACAGGCGTGGACGTACCCTGCACAGGCCTGGAGGCACGCCAGCATGGTGGCCAGCGTCTCTGGAGGAAGCTGGGAGCTTTTCGGCTGGTCCTTCTCTGGAGCTATGCCACCAAGAATGGAAGGACAACGTCGTTTGAGGAAGGTCATGCAGGCCTGGACGAAAGGCTCCTGAAAATGACAAGAGTACAGCCTGGCATCACAGCGCAAGAAACACCCACCCAGAGTGAGCGTACCCCAGAGCGAGCGTTACCCCGTGCTCCCGGATCTTGTCAGTCAGCCATTTGTCCAGTTTGAGGTATTCCCGTCGGGAGGCGAGTGCAGCAAGGTCAATAACAAAGGCAAATGGAGTCGCGTTCAACAGCATCGACAAGGCCTGGACAAGAGCACAAGCCACCAGTTACTGGCCACAGCTGGAGGCCCCCGCACCCAAGAACCAGTAAAAGGCTCTGGACTGGACCACTCACCTTTACTGACCACAGCTGGAGGCCCCCACACCCCACATCCAAGCCAAGTAACGGGCTCCGGACTGGACCACTCACCTTTACTGACCACAGCTGGAGGCCCCCACACCCCACATCCAAGCCCAGTAACGGGCTCCGGACTGGACCACTCCCCTTTACTGGTCACAGCCAGAGGCCCCCACACTAGTAAAAGGCTCCAGATCAGACCACTCACCTATACTGGTCACAGCCAGAGGCCTCCACACCCAAGACCAGTAACAGGCTTCAGACTGGACACGCACCACTCACCTTTAAGTCTTGGGCCACATCAAGTATACGAGAAAGCCGAGCCTGGTCATACTGCTCCCCGCGCATGTACCACTCCGCCATGGCGTGCATGATCAGCTGCCGGATGGAGGGAGACTGACCCTGTAAGGAATACATAAGATTAAACTGGACACCTGCAAGCTTTGGTCCGTGATAGCCGCACAGGAGAAGGGGCATCCGGGCCGGCAACATGCAGGCTGTCAGTCAAACCAGCACCATACAGGGTACCGCCGCGTACACCACACCAGCGTCATACAGTGTACCGCCCCGTACACACCAGCGTCACAGTGTACTGCCTGGAATACAATATCATGGGAGCTGAAGGGAAAGGGATACTTAGTCACAGTAAACAATGTTTCTGTTTGTCCCGGTCACCCCCCATAGTCCTTCACTTCATACTAACCCCCCTAATCACAACCCCTAACAATGAACTGGTCAGCTGTTCCTCAGTCCTCCCATCCATCTCAGCTCCTGCCCCCACCGGTCCTTTCTGGGAACCACGGGCCACCTCCTGCTCCCACTTCTGCCCTCTCAGGCTCCACCTCATGCTCCCACCTCCTGCCCTCTCAGGCTCCCACCTGTTATCAGCGTCTCTGATCCTTATCACTGCCAGTGATATTTCACCCAATCCTGATCCTCCTCACCACATCCCCACAGCCCGTTCTACCTCCCATCCACGCTCTATCACAACTCTCCGCAACCCTTTAATCCTCATACCCATTCACACAGCCAGCGCTTCCCCAGTCCCACTAACAGGAGCTGTACCGAGCTACAAACTTTACTAAATCCATGATCTTTTCATTACTCAAACTGTCCTTCCTTGCAATCACCGATACCTGGCTCACCCCCTCTGACAGCGCCTCTCCTGCTGCACTTTTCTACGGTAGACTACATCTTTCTCTTAACCCCCAGCCCAGCAGCAAGCATGGAGGAGGAGTTGGTTCCCGCCTGTAAGATAACTGCTCCTTAATCAAAATCCCGCTGCCACCGTTACCCTCCCTTCTTTCAAGGTGCACTATGGCGCATCTACTCCCCCTCCAACCGGCTGTCATTTACCACCCCCCCCCAGCCACCACCTTCTTCGACCACTTCACGACCTAGCTATTTCCTTTTCACGGACATCCCCCAGTATCATGGGTGACTTCGATATCCCCATTGATACTTCCTTCTCAGCTGTCACAAAGCAGCTCTCACTTCCTCGTTCGGCCTCGCTCAGTGGTCCTCCACAGCCACCCACAAACATGGCCACACACTGGACCTCACCTTCACCTGCCTCTGATCCCCATTTAACCTCTCTTTCAGACCACAACCTACTTACATTCTCTTCCATTTCCTTTCCAGGTCCACAATACCCACTCCACAAACTTGCACACCCTCTCAGAAATTTCAAACACCTCTGTCACGTACATTCTTCTCCGCATGTGACTTTGGGTTGCGCCTGCAAGGGTTAATCTCTCTCTCACTCTGTCCTATGCTGCAGTGGGAGCATAAATCACACCCCAACACAGACCACACACCCCGCTCATACACGCTGCCTCCACTCACCGAACACACGGGCGATGAGTCAGGAGCGCACACTCTAAGGCTATGGATTCTTTATAGCAACAAGGTTCAGACTTAAAGTTTTAGGCTTTAATAGAAAAGGTGCATTGCTTACAATAAAAAGGATATAAAAATATGGGAATAAAAAGTGACATACAAACATGCAAACAGTGATAAAATAAAAGGGAGAAAACTTATAGAAATATTTAAACTTTGCAGTCTGGCATTCTGCTCCCAGAGTGGGGGATGAATATGGAATGGAACACACCAGCTTGGCTGCCCCTCAGTCTGTGCACATCTTTCTTTGTGTAAAAGCCTAATTTATAGATTTAACCTGGAGATCCGATCTCTAGACCAGCCTCTCAGGTTAATATTCTAATTCCTGGTTTGTGACTGGACTATGGCTACTTAGCCAATGAATACATTACTTTTCTCTGAACGCTGTTTGTATAACTTTTCTTTCTCATAGTAAATAGTGTCAGGCTGCAATTTGGCATCTCCCCATCAAAGACACTAGGAGGTGTGAAATGTTTCCAATTCTGTGTTCTCAGGAAGGCCCCCTGGGGGTCGGGGACCAGGAACATGTCTACTCAGGATAACATAGGTTTTGACCCTTGTGAGACCTGCAGCCATTACTGCTAGTCATACATACACATCACTACAACCTCAACCTACACTAATATCTGTAAGAGGGAGAAGTATGTTCCTTACACAATGCAGATGCTGCGGCCACTTTATACAGTTGTGCTCAAAAGTTCACATACCCCATTTCTTAATACTGTGTATTGCCCCCTCTAACATCAATGACAGCTTGAAGTCTTTTGTGGTAGTTGTGGATGAGGTTCTTTATTTTCTCAGGCCGTAAAGCTGCCCACTCTTTTTGGTAAAAAGCCTCCAGTTCCTGTAAATTCCTGGGCTGTCTAGCATGAACTGCAGCTTGAGATCTCCCCAGAGTGGCTCAATGATATTGAGGTCAGGAGACTGAGATTGCCACTCCAGAACCTTCACTTTGTTCTGCTGTAGCCAGTGACAGTTGTCATGTTGGAACGTCCAAGTACGTCGCATGCGCAGCTTCCTGGCGGATTGAAAATTTGCCTCCAATATTTGCTGATAACGTGCTGCATTCATCTTTCCTACAACTCTGACCAAGTTTCCTGTGCCTCTGTAGCTCACACATCCCCAAACCATCAACGATCCACTTCCGTGCTTTACAGTAGGAATGGTTTTCCTTTCATCATAGGCCTTGTTGCCCTCTCCAAAAATAACGTTTATGGTTGTGGCCAAAAAGTAATTTTGGTCTCATCACTCCAAATTACCTTGTTACAGATGTTTTGAGGCTTGTCTGCCGTTCGAACACCACAAAAACACATTGTCTGAACAAGTTTCCTGGCAGTTGTGAACAATATTTTTGTTGGTCTACCTGACCGTGATTTTATTTTCCATTTATTAATTACAGTTTGAACACTGCTCTCTGGTATTATCAATTCAATGGATATCTTTTTGTATCCCTTTCCTGTTATTATACAGTTCAGCGACCTTTTCCCATAGATCCAGACAATTCTTTTTCTTTCCCCATGACTCATAATCCAGAAATGTCAGTGGCTGGATGAAATGTGCAAAAGTCTGTCTGGATCCTAGAAACTCACTTAGCTTTTATGCGCACACACCGATGACAAGCAAACAGGTCACAGGTGAGGATGTTACCTTTAGTAGCTATTCATACCCATTTGTGTCAACTTCTGTGCATGTTATCAGGCCAAAATCACCAGGGTATGTGAACTTTTGATCAGGGTCATTTAGATGTTTTGGGTTGCCATTAGGATTTAAAAAGAGAAAACACAGTAGTCTGACAATAAATGGCTTCACCCAACCACTGACCATGAGTGAGAAAAGGTTTTGCTATTATTCATATTCTCTGAAAAAAAGGCCAAGAACGCAAAAATTCTGCTGGGTTGTGTAAACTTTTGAGTACAACTATATAACAACAGCTGTAGCTCTTGAATCGGTTGCCCCTCTCACACATTCCAAAGTTACCCCACACACACTCAACAGGCAACCCTGGCACACCAGCCTGACCAAAGAACTGAGACGGGCTTCCAGGGTTGCTGAACGGAGATGGAAGAGATCCCACTCACTCCAACAAGCACTCCATCACATTCAAACAGTCCCTCACTACTTTCAAGTCCACACTCACTGCAGCAAAACCATACTTTTCAGCTCTTATATCTTCCCTGTCTCATAACATTAAACAGCTATTCAACATTTTAAATTCTCTCCTCCAACCCTCAGCTCCTCCTCCCTCTCCTCTCAGCTGAAGAATGTCTCATTCCTCAAAGATTAACAACATCAGAGGAAACTTTCGCCTCAAGTCCCCACCACCCCTCTTCCTAACTTCTCAGCCCTCTTCCTTCAAAACCAACTTCTCCACTATTATAGAAAGTCATCTTTCCTCTTTACACTCCAAATCGCCCCTCACCACCGGTGAACTTGACAAGATATCTCATCAAAAACCTCACCACAGACTTCATCACAACCCTAACCCATCTCATCACCACAGACTTCATCACAACCCTAACCCATCTCATCAACCCATCAATGACAACTGGTGCTTTACCCTCATGCTTCAAACATTCCTCAATCACACCTGTAGTGAAAATATGTATTTGTAGGCGATGTATGACCGGCAGTAAATTAGAATCGGTTCTTAGGCTGCAGCTCTTCAAAGGTCATAACCTATGCTACCCTGAGCAAAGGCAGCTTTTCTGGTCGCAGGGGCTCAGAACCCAGGGTGCCTTCCTAAGAAGGCACAGAATTAGAACCATTTCACACCTCTGATGCCTTTGAAGGGAGACACCAAATGGGGCAAAATGCAGCCTGACACTTGGTATTTACTATGGAAAAAGAAAGGTTCAGACAAAGAGCATTTAGAAAAAATAATGCATTCATTGGGAAAGTAGCCATAGTCCAATCACAAACCAGGAAATAGAATATTAACATGAGAGGCTGGTCTAGAAATCTGATCTCCAGGCTAAACCTATAAATTAGGCCTGTACACATAGAAGATGTTCACAGATTGAGGACAGCCAAACTGGTGTGTTCCATTTTCATATTTACTCCCTCAGGAAACAGAATATCAGACTGCAAGGTTTAGATATTTCTGTAAGCTTCTCCTTTTTATTTTATAACTGTTTTGCATATTTGTATGTCACTTTATTTCCATATTTTTATATCCTTTTATTGTAAGCCCTGTACCTTTTCTATTAAATCTTAAAAACTTTAATAAGTCTGAACCTTGTTGCTCTAAAGAATCCACAGCCTTAGAGTGTGCGCTCCTGGTGATTGGCGGACAGTAGTAGTAGTATTTCCGGGACTCATCGCCCGTGTGTTCGGGGAGTGGTGGCAGCGTGTAGGAGCGGGGTGTGTGGTCTGGAGCGGGGTGTGTGGTCTGTGTCGGGGTGTGATTTATGCTCCCACTGCAGCATAGGACAGAGGTTGAATGCTGGACTGAGTGAGATGAGACAGATTAACCCTTGCAGTCGCAACCCCAAGTCACGTGCTGAGAAGCGGGTATGTGACAACACCCATCCTCAAAAAGCCCTCCCTTGACCCATACTCTGTGGGTTGTCCCATATAATTTTTACTCCATTCTTCAAAACTACTGGAATGACACGTCCATTTTGAACTGTCCTCCCACTTCTCCTTCTACAACCTCTTCGACTGCTGACAATCTGGCTTCCAACTGCATCGCTTCACTGAAACTGTTGTAACTAAAGCCACCATTGACCTACTAACCGCCAAATCCAAGCGACACTACTCTGTCCTCCTGGACCTGTACTCTGCCTTTGACACAGTGGACCATTTCCTCTTACTACAAACCCTCTCATCTCTTGGCATCACCGACTTGGCCCTATTTTTTGATCTGGTCATACCTACCAGACCTGACATTCACTTCGCCAAGATACAGTTCTAGGGCCCCCGCTCTTCTCCATCTACACCTTCGGCCTGGGAAAGCTCATAGAATCCCACGGCTTTCAGCAGCTCCTCTGTACTGATGACACATCTACAGTACCTCTCCGGCCCAGATATCTCCTCTGTACGGAGGACACAGATCTACCTCTCCAGTCCCGGTATCTCCTCTGTACTGATGACACAGATCTACCTCTCCGGCCCCGATATCTCCTCTGTACTGAGGACACAGATCTACCTCTCCAGTCCCGGTATCTCCTCTGTACTCAGGACACAGATCTACCTCTCCAGTCCCGGTATCTCCTCTGCACTGAGGACACCGGGACTAGAGAGCTAGATCTGTATCTCCTCTGTACTGATGACAAAGATCTACCTCTCCAGTCCCGGTATCTCCGCTGTACTGATGACACAGATCTACCTCTCCAGTCCCGGTATCTCCTATGTACTGAGGACACAGATCTACCTCTCCAGTCCCGGTATCTCCTCTGTACTGAGGACACAGATCTACCTCTCCAGTCCCGGTATCTCCTCTGTACTGATGACACAGATCTACCTCTCCAGTCCCGGTATCTCCTATGTACTGAGGACACAGATCTACCTCTCCAGTCCCGGTATCTCCTCTGTACTGAGGACACAGATCTACCTCTCCAGTCCCGGTATCTCCTATGTACTGAGGACACAGATCTACCTCTCCAGTCCCGGTATCTCCTCTGTACTGATGACACAGATCTACCTCTCCAGTCCCGGTATCTCCTATGTACTGAGGACACAGATCTACCTCTCCAGTCCCGGTATCTCCTATGTACTGAGGACACAGATCTACCTCTCCAGTCCCGGTATCTCCTATGTACTGAGGACACAGATCTACCTCTCCAGTCCCGGTATCTCCTCTGTACTGATGACACAGATCTACCTCTCCAGTCCCGGTATCTCCTCTGTACTGATGACACAGATCTACCTCTCCAGTCCCGGTATCTCCTCTGCACTGAGGACACCGGGACTAGAGAGCTAGATCTGTATCTCCTCTGTACTGATGACACAGATCTACCTCTCCAGTCCCGGTATCTCCTCTGTACTGATGACACAGATCTACCTCTCCAGTCCCGGTATCTCCTCTGTACTGAGGACACAGATCTACCTCTCCAGTCCTGGTATCTCCTCTGTACTGATGACACAGATCTACCTCTCCAGTCCCGGTATCTCCTATGTACTGAGGACACAGATCTACCTCTCCGGCCCCGATATCTCCTCTGTACTGTTGACACAGATCTACCTCTCCAGTCCCGGTATCTCCTCTGTACTGAGGACACAGATCTACCTCTCCAGTCCCGGTATCTCCTCTGTACTGATGACACAGATCTACCTCTCCAGTCCCGGTATCTATGTACTGAGGACACAGATCTACCTCTCCGGTCCGGATATCACCACCTTCTTACTAACCAGAATCCCACAATGTCTGTCCACTATTTCATACTTCTCCGCTAGATTTCTAGAACTTAACATGGACAAAACCGAATTCATCATGTTTCCATCATCTCTCTTAACTCACCCCACAGACCTGTCCATCAAAGTCAATGGCTGCGCACTCCCCAGTCCCACAAGCTCACTGCCTCGGGGTAATCCTGCACTCTGATCTCCCCTATAAACCACACATTAAAGCCCTGTCCACCGCCTGCAGACTCCAATTAAAAAATAATTTGCAGATTGCTCAACCAACCATCATCTCCCACCTTGACTACTGCAACATCCTGCTCTGTGGCCTCCCCTCTAACCTATCCTAAACTCTGACTAATCCCCGTGTCCCCCCGGTATTCCCCGGCCTCTCCCCTTTGTCTGTCCCTCCACTGACTTATTATTGCCCAGAGACTCCAGGTCACAACCCTAACCATGACATACAAAGCCATCCACAACCTGAGTCCTCCATACATGTGTGACCTCGTCTCCCGGTACTTACCTGCACGAAACCTCCGATCCTCACAAGATCTCCTTCTGTACTCCCCTCTTATCTCCTCTTCCCACAATCGCATACAAGATTTCTCCCACGCATCCCCCCTACTCTAGAACTGTGTACCCCAACATATCAGACTCTCGCCTGCCATGGAACCCTTCAAAAAGAACCTGAAGACAGACCTCTTCCGACAAGCCTACAACCTGCAGTAACCACCGATCCACGGCACCACGACCAGCTCTACCCTCGCCCACTGTATCCTCACCCAACACTTGTAGATTGTGAGCCCTCGTGGGCAGGGGGTCCTCTGCTCCAGTATCATCCATGATTATTGTACTTATGTATACTCCCAATCACATGTAACACACCATGAAACACATGGCGCTACAGTAATAAATATACACTGAGCGTCCCCCCACACACATCCAAAGGCCGCTGTGAACGGAGAGAAGCATGACGGCCGCTAAGCACGTTTATGGTAGATCTGCTGAAAGGGTCCCACTCCCATAGCCTGCCCCATATGGGGAACATTGCATGTTATAATCACATTTCCTACGCACAGTTTCTGCCTGCTCTTACACCCCCCCTCTCCCGGACACCGTGGCCCATGTGGGGGTCCGCGGCTGCGCTCACCTGACCGTGCCACGCATAGTGCAGAATGATGGCAGAGTTGGGGTGGTTGCCCAGGAATATGGGCATGAGGGTGGAGATGAGCTCGTGGCGCAGGGTGTTCCAGGACGGGTTGATCTGGAGAAGGGCCAGCACCAGCATGTCCGGACAGTGCTTGATGGGATAGCTGAAGAGCTGCTTCACTTGCTCGTACAGTCCCACCTCCGCCAGCCGAAGCAGCGACTCGATCAGCTCCAGACTTTTCCTAAGCGAGGAATAAGAACATCAGCTGTCTCCAGCACAACTACCATCCCCAACAGTCCCACTGCTGCACCATCTTACCAGGTTGCAATCTCACGATTGTCATCCTCAGGGGGGGCCTTCAGGATGTCCGTGGCCACCGCATGGCATGGGTAATCCGCAAAGCAGAAGATATCTGGGTTCATCAGGGAGTACTGGATGAAGGAGAGCTGAGAGAGAGCAGGGTTAGTAGTCTGGTAATGGAGAAGCCCCCGCCATCACAAACCCCCAGTACCTGGCCCTCCGCATGCTTCCAGGCCCTGTAGATCAGATCGGCAGGGAACACGTCTAGGCCTAGGCCCCGCTGGATACCGTACACCACCGTCTGGAGGCTTTTGCTGTCGCAAATCAGGAACACGGGATTATCCAGCTCATAGATAACGTCCTTGAAGTTCAAACTTGGATTCTGCAGAAGGAAAAAAAAAAAAAAAAAAAAAGTTGTGTGGAAGAACGGAATAGAGGGTGGTCCATCCTCTGCCGGCAAGGCACCTACCAGCTCCTTCACCACATCGATGAAGACCTCCACGTTCCAGGTGTGGACCTGCACACTGTCGCTTTTGTCTTTCCCATCACTCCAGATCCCACTGCCAGGAGAGGTGATGGACTGCAAAACAACGACACGTCATCCATGGCTCACACAGCACCGCCGCTCGTACCGGGAGCGTGCACTCACCTGGAGAGAGATCCCGTCCGTCAACCCCGAGTGTGTCCGAGCCATCATTCCCAGCACCCGGGCCACCTGCGCAGCAGTCACCTCCCGGACACCAAACTGAACGATGATATTGCGGCATTCCTCCACACTGAAAGACAGCGCCGTGCCATCACCAGACGACCCTACCCCACACTGCCCATCCTACAAGGGCACAGCCACCTCCTCCACACTAACCTGGCACAGAAGCTGTAGCCCACTTCCTGCATGAAGTCTGCCAGGGAACTGTCCATCATGGTCTTCGTGATTCCCCCAGAGTCAGAAAGAATCCGGTCCATCAGGATGTCCCGTTTTTCAGGGTAAAGGAGTGGTGCAAGCACCACCGGACAGCGCTCCTGGGGGAAATCTGCCCGAAAGACAGAACGAATAAGGGGACGAGTGACACTAACAGACAAGCGGCAATGGGGAGCGGGAAGCCCGCAGCCCATGCCCTGCGGAGACTGGAATGAGGGGGAGGGTCCTGCAACCCATCGCCTGCAGAGACTGTACCGAAGGGGGACACCTGCAGACCATCCCTGCTCACAACATACCTCTGCGGAGGGTCCTGAGGAAAGCTACAATCTGCTCCTGTCCGACCCCGAAGGCTCCCTTCTGGCCGAAAAGGAGATTGGAGAGGAGGAGGTGCAGGACCTCTATGGCGATGTCTTGGAATCCACCTTCTTGGCTTCCCCCTACGTCTACGTCCACGTAAGAGCGCAGGAGATCGGGGAGCTTCTGCTTCACAAACTGCACAGCTAGGAAAAACAAGCCATGACCTTGTGAGCTGCCGCTATCCACAGGACTAAAGAAACCAGACTCTGTAGAGTCGGTGAGGATCACAGAGGAGCCACCAAACAGCAGAAACTGCCATAAGCCACGCTCCTCATGTGAAACGCTGACAGGAGGTGACCGACCCTCCCCGCTGCATGAACAATACTTACCAAAACCCCGCAGGTCCGAGCTGGAGGAGTTCAGGAGAGCCAAGCCAAAGACGACCTGGAAGAGAAAGGAAGGAGGAAGCCCCAAGAACAGGCTGGCCCTGGTACACAGACCCACACACCCCAGCCCACAGACACAGGCACTTCACCAGTGATGACAAAACTTACTTCTTGGACTTTGCTAAGCTTCAGAACTTTACTCAGCTGGGTGAAGAGATGAGGAGACGGCTTCAGGCTCTACAACACAAGGAGGTCCCATGAGGCCCAGCATTACCCCCCCAACAGAGGGGTCCGTGACCCTCATCACCAACCCATACACTTACCTTCTGATAGTGCAAGGGATTGTCGATGGCGTACGCGAGCGTGGAGATGAAATTGGGTTTGGAGATCAGGGACGTGCACTCCTGAATCAAAAACTGTGTCTACAGGAAAGAGACATGTGAGAGACAGCCCCACAAGATGTCCCCGCACCCGTCACACTACTAGTCACCCACCTGATGGAAATCTTTTCCGCTGCTTTTACCATCGCCACTGAAATCCACATGAGAGAATAGACAGCGTAACAGGTGCCTGTCTGCCTCCGGGCCGTGCCGATTCACGATCTGGTGGAGGGAAAAGCCATGGCTGAGTGCAGTGCCGTGTCCTACAGGTCGAGCTGCGGGACACAGGGGCGACTGTGCCATTAGTGCTCCCGCGAGATCTCCAGCCACTCCTGCAAGAACGCTGCAAACCTATCGCATCCCACAGACCCCAGCCGGCCCGTGATGCCACCCATACACGAGTCGGTACACTCTCCCTCGGCGGTGCCCACCACTCACGTGTTGTATTTCCAGCTGGCTGGCACGGTAATTCTTCTTTGTTAGGTTGTCCACCAGGTAGCTGATTTGAGACAAGGCCAGCGAGAGCGAGTCAAGATTCATTGCTGGTCGGGGCGGAAGCAGGCGGCCGAGCCCGGCGCAAAATCACCATTATTCCCCTCTGGTCTCCGCAGACAGGTAAATCTCTTTAAATGGGCCGATTCCTGAGCTGTCTGAACAGGATCCTCAGCCCGTCCAACCGGTCAGAAACATGGCACCTGCAAAACAAGACACATATGATACACCCCAGCGGACAACAGCCACCACCACACTGTACACGAAGCCCAAGATGAGGACACGGCACGGTGCAGCCACCAGGGGGCGTCCTCCTGGACTCCGCACAGCTGCTCTGCACGTGCCGCGGTCACACCTGCTGCCGATGCCACACTGACAGCAGCTGGAGGGCTCACATTACCTTCTGCTGCCGATCCAGACGTACCTACCCATGACGACACCCCCAACTGCACACAGACCCGCGCAGAGCTCCACGGTGCCCGACCGACAGGACAAAAACGCTGGAAAACCAGAGATCACCCTCCGTGCAGCAAAGGCACCACACGCAGCGCAACATTTCCAGACACGTGGGTCACAAGCCCAAACTGCCGGACGCAGCAAGCGGAGACTACGACTCCTGTCAGGCATCACCGGTGACCAACTGAGCCGTGTACAACCTAAACAAACCACGGGACCGCCGGACACAGCGAGCGGAGACTATGACCCCATCAGGCATCACCAGTGACCACCTGAGCCGCGTACGACCTAAACAAACCATGGGACCACCGGACACAGCAAGCGGAGACTACAACTCCTGTCAGGCATCACCAGCGACCACCTGAGCCGAGTACAACCTAAACAAACCATGGGACCACCGGACACAGCGAGCGGAGACTACGACTCCTGTCAGGCATCACCAGTGACCACCTGAGCCGCGTACGACCTAAACAAACCATGGGACCACCGGACACAGCGAGCGGAGACTACGACTCCTGTCAGGCATCACCAGCGACCACCTGAGCCGAGTACGACCTAAACAAACCATGGGACCACCGGACACAGCGAGCGGAGACTACGACTCCTGTCAGGCATCACCTGAGCCGAGTACGACCTAAACAAACCATGGGACCACCGGACAAAGCGAGCGGAGACTACGACTCCTGTCAGGCATCACCAGTGACCACCTGAGCCGAGTACGACCTAAACAAACCACAGGACCACCTCACGCAGATGGCATTCACTGTGGAGCATGAGGGGTGTAGAACGCTGTGATATCACGTGCAGAGGGCGAAGCCAGAGCACAGAAAAGGATGACTACATAACACGGAACCCCATTCATCAACATCACACACATCACCTGTGCTCACTCACCGACGGCGTGAAAGGAAAACCAGAAACATCACACTATGGGGGCCGCACACGGATGCATCATTACTACACACTGATCACTAGAATACGCAGAGGAAACCGCTGGAGACACCACCCAATATGAGGAACAGACACCCAAGTACCCCTGACCAAGAGAGCGCAGAGGCAGGACCACCATCTTCTTTTCCATGGGCCCCTCTCCTTCCCCGGGCCGCTCGCGCACTCTACCCCCCCTCCCAATTCCCAGAGCCCCCGTGTTCTCAGAGCCCCTCTCTCTCCTCCCCTCCCGAGGCCCCCGTGTTCTCATAGCCCCTCTCTCCCCTCCTCTCCCGGGGTCCCCATGTTCTCAGAGCCCCTCTCCCGGGGCCCCCGTGTTCTCAGAGCCCCTCTCTCTCCTCCTCTCCCGGGGCCCCCGTGTTCTCAGAGCCCCTCTCTCTCCTCCTCTCCCGGGGACCCCGTGTTCTCAGAGCCCCTCTCTCTCCTCCTCTCCCGGGGCCCTCGTGATCTCAGAGCCCCTCTCTCTCCTCCCGGGGTCCCTGTGTTCTAAGAGCCCCCCTGTGTTCTCAGAGCCCCTCTTTTTCCTCCTCTCCCAGGGCCCCTTTGTTCTAAGAGCCCTCTCTCTCCCTGTGTTCTCAGAGCCCCTCTCTACTTCCGGGGCCCCTGTGTTCGAAGAGCCCCTGTCTCTCCTCCTCTCCCGGGGCCCCCTTGCTCTCAGAGCCCCTCTCTTTCCTCCTCTCCCGGGGTCCCCGTGTTCTCAGAGCCCCTCTCTCTCCTCCTCTCCCAGGGTCCCCGTGTTCTCAGAGGCCCTCTCTCTCCTCCTCTCCCGGGGCCCCCGTGTTCTCAGAGCCCCTCTCTCTCCTCCCGGGGCCCCCCGTGTTCTCAGAGCCCCTCTCTCTCCTCCCGGGGCCCCCCCGTGTTCTCAGAGCCCCTCTCTCTCCTCCCGGGGCCCCCCCGTGTTCTCAGAGCCCCTCTCTCTCCTCCCGGGGCCCCCCGTGTTCTCAGAGCCCCTCTCTCTCCTCCCGGGGCCCCCGTGTTCTCAGAGCCCCTCTCTCTCCTCCTCTCCTGGGGCCCCCGTGTTCTCAGAGCCCCCCACTCTCCTCCTCTCCCAGGGCCCCCGTGTTCTCAGAGCCCCTCTCTCTCCTCCTCTCCCAGGGCCCCCGTGTTCTCAGAGCCCCTCTCTCTCCTCCTCTCCCGGGGCCCCCGTGTTCTCAGAGCCCCTCTCTCTCCTCCTCTCCCGGGGCCCCTGTGTTCTCAGAGTCCCTCTCTCCCGGGGCCCCCGTGTTCTCAGAGCCCCTCTCTCTCCTCCTCTCCCGGGGCCCCTGTGTTCTCAGAGTCCCTCTCTCTCCTCCTCTCCCGGGGCCCCCGTGTTCTCAGAGTCCCTCTCTCTCCTCCTCTCCCGGGGCCCCCCGTGTTCTCAGAGCCCCTCTCTCCTCCTCTCCCGGGGCCCCCGTGTTCTCAGAGCCCCTCTCTCTCTCCTCCTCTCCCGGGGCCCCCGTGTTCTCAGAGCCCCTCTCTCTCCTCCTCTCCCGGGGCCCCCGTGTACTCAGAGCCCCTCTCTCTCCTCCCGGGGTCCCAGTGTTCTCAGAGCCCCTCTCTCTCCTCCTCTCCCGGGGCCCTCGTGTTCTCAGAGCCTCTCTCTCCTCCTCTCCCGGGTCCCCGTGTTCTCAGAGCCCCTCTCTCTCCTCCTCTCCCGGGGCCCCCGTGTTCTCAGAGCCCCTCTCTCTCCTCCCGGGGTCCCCGTGTTCTCAGAGCCCCTCTCTCTCTCCTCCTCTCCCGGGTCCCCGTGTTCTCAGAGCCCCTCTCCTCCCGGGGCCCCCGTGTTCTGAGAGCCCCTCTCTCTCCTCCTCTCCCGGGGTCCCCGTGTTCTCAGAGCCCCTCTCTCTCTCCTCCTCTCCCGGGGTCCCCGTGTTCTCAGAGCCCCTCTCTCTCTCCTCCTCTCCCGGGGCCCCCGTGTTCTCAGAGCCCCTCTCTCTCCTCCTCTCCCGGGGCCCCCGTGTTCTCAGAGCCCCTCTCTCTCCTCCTCTCCCGGGGCCCCCGTGTTCTCAGAGCTCCTCTCTCTCCTCCTCTCCCGGGGTCCCCGTGTTCTCAGAGCCCCTCTCTCTCTCCTCCTCTCCTGGGGCCCCCGTGTTCTCAGAGCCTCTCTCTCTCCTCCTTTCCCGGGGCCCCCGTGTTCTCAGAGCCCCTCTCTCTCCTCCTCTCCCGGGGCCCCTCTCTCTCCTGGGGCCCCTCTCTCTCTCTCCTCCCGGGGCCCCTCGCTCTCCTCCCGGGGTCCCTGTGTTCTCAGAGCTCCTCTCTCTCCCGGGGCCCCTCTCTCTCCTCCCCTCCCGGGGCCCCTCTCTCTCCTCCCCTCCCGGGGCCCCTCTCTCTCCTCCTCTCCCGGGGCCCCTCTCTCTCCTCCTCTCCCGGGGCCCCCGTGTTCTCAGAGCCCTTCTCTCTCCCGGGGCCCCTCTCTCTCCTCCCCTCCCGGGGTCCCCGTGTTCTCAAGAGCCCCTCTCTCTCCTCCTCTCCCGGAGCCCCCGTGTTCTCAGAGCCCCTCTCTCTCCTCCTCTCCCGGGGCCCCCGTGTTCTCAGAGCCCCTCTCTCTCCTCTTCTCCCGGGGCCCCCCGTGTTCTCAGATCCCCTCTCTCCTCCTCTCCCGGGACCCCCGTGTTCTCAGAGCCCCCCTCTCTCCTCCTCTCCCGGGGCCCCCGTGTTCTCAGAGCCCCTCTCTCTCCTCCCCTCCCGGGGTCCCCGTGTTCTCAAGAGCCCCTCTCTCTCCTCCCCTCCCGGGGTCCCCGTGTTCTCAAGAGCCCCTCTCTCTCCTCCTCTCCCGGGCCCCCTGTGTTCTCAGAGTCCCTCTCTCTCCTCCTCTCCCGGGGCCCCTGTGTTCTCAGAGTCCCTCTCTCCCGGGGCCCCCGTGTTCTCAGAGCCCCTCTCTCTCCTCCTCTCCCGGGGCCCCGTGTTCTCAGAGCCCCTCTCTCTCCTCCTCTCCCGGGGCCCCTGTGTTCTCAGAGTCCCTCTCTCCCGGGGCCCCCGTGTTCTCAGAGCCCCTCTCTCTCCTCCTCTCCCGGGGCCCCCCGTGTTCTCAGAGCCCCTCTCTCTCCTCCTCTCCCGGGGCCCCCGTGTTCTCAGAGTCCCTCTCTCCCGGGGCCCCCGTGTTCTCAGAGCCCCTCTCTCTCCTCCTCTCCCGGGGCCCCCGTGTTTTCAGAGCCCCTCTCTCTCCTCCTCTCCCGGGGCCCCCGTGTTCTCAGAGCCCCTCTCTCCTCCTCTCCCGGGGTCCCCGTGTTCTCAGAGCCCCTCTCTCTCCTCCTCTCCCGGGGCACTCGTGTTCTCAGAGCCTCTCTCCTCCTCTCCCGGGCCCCCGTGTTCTCAGAGCCCCTCTCTCTCCTCCTCTCCCGGGGTCCCCGTGTTCTCAGAGCCCCTCTCTCTCCTCCTCTCCCGGGTCCCCGTGTTCTCAGAGCCCCTCTCTCTCCTCCTCTCCCGGGGCCCCCGTGTTCTCAGAGTCCCTCTCTCCCGGGGCCCCCGAGTTCTCAGAGCCCCTCTCTCTCGTCCTCTCCCGGGGCCCCTGTGTTCTCAGAGTCCCTCTCTCTCCTCCTCTCCCGGGGCCCCAGTGTTCTCAGAGTCCCTCTCTCTCCTCCTCTCCTGGGGCCCCCGTGTTCTCAGAGCCCCTCTCTCTCCTCCTCTCCCGGGGCCCCTGTGTTCTCAGAGTCCCTCTCTCCCGGGGCCCCCGTGTTCTCAGAGTCCCTCTCTCCCGGGGCCCCCGTGTTCTCAGAGCCCCTCTCTCCCGGGGCCCCCGTGTTCTCAGAGCCCCTCTCTCTCCTCCTCTCCCGGGGCCCCCGTGTTCTCAGAGCCCCTCTCTCTCCTCCTCTCCCGGGGCCCCCCGTGTTCTCAGAGCCCCTCTCTCTCCTCCTCTACCGGGGCCCCCGTGTTCTCAGAGCCCCTCTCTCTCCTCCTCTCCCGGGGCCCCCGTGTTCTCAGAGCCCCTCTCTCTCCTCCTC
The DNA here is from genome assembly GCF_039654945.1 of Dendrobates tinctorius. NCBI lineage: Eukaryota > Metazoa > Chordata > Amphibia > Anura > Dendrobatidae > Dendrobates > Dendrobates tinctorius. The sequence goes on from NW_027362112.1 coordinate 799,968, forward strand.
TCCCGGGGCCCCCGTGTTCTCAGAGCCCCTCTCTCTCCTCCTCTCCCGGGGCCCCTGTGTTCTCAGAGTCCCTCTCTCCCGGGGCCCCCGTGTTCTCAGAGCCCCTCTCTCTCCTCCTCTCCCGGGGCCCCTGTGTTCTCAGAGTCCCTCTCTCTCCTCCTCTCCCGGGGCCCCCGTGTTCTCAGAGCCCCTCTCTCTCCTCCTCTCCCGGGGCCCCCGTGTTCTCAGAGCCCCTCTTTCTCCTCCTCTCCCGGGGCCCCCGTGTTCTCAGAGCCCCTCTCTCTCCTCCTCTCCCGGGGCCCCCGTGTTCTCAGAGCCCCTCTCTCTCCTCCTCTCCCTGGGCCCCTGTGTTCTCAGAGTCCCTCTCTCCCGGGGCCCCCCGTGTTCTCAGAGCCCCTCTCTCTCCTCCTCTCCCAGGGCCCCTGTGTTCTCAGAGTCCCTCTCTCTCCTCCTCTCCCGGGGCCCCGTGTTCTCAGAGTCCCTCTCTCTCCTCCTCTCCCGGGGCCCCCGTGTTCTCAGAGTCCCTCTCTCCCGGGGCCCCCGTGTTCTCAGAGCCCCTCTCTCTCCTCCTCTCCCGGGGCCCCCGTGTTCTCAGAGCCCCTCTCTCTCCTCCTCTCCCGGGGCCCCCGTGTTCTCAGAGCCCCTCTCTCTCCTCCTCTCCCGGGGCCCCCGTGTTCTCAGAGCCCCTCTCTCTCCTCCTCTCCCGGGGCCCCTGTGTTCTCAGAGTCCCTCTCTCCCGGGGCCCCCGTGTTCTCAGAGCCCCTCTCTCTCCTCCTCTCCCGGGGCCCCGTGTTCTCAGAGCCCCTCTCTCTCCTCCTCTCCCGGGGCCCCCGTGTTCTCAGAGCCCCTCTCTCTCCTCCTCTCCCGGGGCCCCCGTGTTCTCAGAGCCCCTCTCTCTCCTCCTCTCCCGGGGCCCCCGTGTTCTCAGAGCCCCTCTCTCTCCTCCTCTCCCGGGGCCCCCGTGTTCTCAGAGTCCCTCTCTCCCGGGGCCCCCGTGTTCTCAGAGCCCCTCTCTCTCCTCCTCTCCCGGGGCCCCGTGTTCTCAAAGCCCCTCTCTCTCCTCCTCTCCCGGGGTCCCCGTGTTCTCAGAGCCCCTCTCTCTCCTCCCGGGGCCCTCGTGTTCTCAGAGCCCCTCTCTCTCCTCCCGGGGCCCCTCTCTCTCCTCCCCTCCCGGGGCCCCTCTCTCTCCTCCCCTCCCGGGGCCCCTCTCTCTCAGAGCCCCTCTCTCTCCCGGGGCCCCTCTCTCCTCCTCTCCCGGGGTCCCCGTGTCTCAGAGCCCCTCTCTCCTCCCGGGGCTCTCTCCCTCTCTCTCTCCTCCCGGGGCTCTCTCCCTCTCTCTCTCCTCCCGGGGCTCTCTCCCTCTCTCTCTCCTCCCGGGGCTCTCTCCCTCTCTCTCTCCTCCCGGGGCTCTCTCCCTCTCTCTCTCCTCCCGGGGCTCTCTCCCTCTCTCTCTCCTCCCGGGGCTCTCTCCCTCTCTCTCTCCTCCCGGGGCTCTCTCCCTCTCTCTCTCCTCCCGGGGCTCTCTCCCTCCCTCTCTCCTCCCGGGGCTCTCTCCCTCTCTCTCTCCTCCCGGGGCTCTCTCCCTCCCTCTCTCCTCCCGGGGCTCTCTCCCTCTCTCTCTCCTCCCGGGGCTCTCTCCCTCTCTCTCTCCTCCCGGGGCTCTCTCCCTCCCTCTCTCCTCCCGGGGCTCTCTCCCTCTCTCTCTCCTCCCGGGGCTCTCTCCCTCTCTCTCTCCTCCCGGGGCTCTCTCCCCCTCTCTCTCCTCCCGGGGCTCTCTCCCTCTCTCTCTCCTCCCGGGGCTCTCTCCCTCTCTCTCTCCTCCCGGGGCTCTCTCCCTCCCTCTCTCCTCCCGGGGCTCTCTCCCTCTCTCTCTCCTCCCGGGGCTCTCTCCCTCCCTCTCTCCTCCCGGGGCTCTCTCCCTCTCTCTCTCCTCCCGGGGCTCTCTCCCTCTCTCTCTCCTCCCGGGGCTCTCTCCCTCCCTCTCTCCTCCCGGGGCTCTCTCCCTCTCTCTCTCCTCCCGGGGCTCTCTCCCTCTCTCTCTCCTCCCGGGGCTCTCTCCCCCTCTCTCTCCTCCCGGGGCTCTCTCCCTCTCTCTCTCCTCCCGGGGCTCTCTCCCTCTCTCTCTCCTCCCGGGGCTCTCTCCCCCTCTCTCTCCTCCCGGGGCTCTCTCCCTCTCTCTCCTCCCGGGGCTCTCTCCCTCTCTCTCTCCTCCCGGGGCTCTCTCCCTCTCTCTCTCCTCCCGGGGCTCTCTCCCTCTCTCTCTCCTCCCGGGGCTCTCTCCCTCTCTCTCTCCTCCCGGGGCTCTCTCCCTCTCTCTCTCCTCCCGGGGCTCTCTCCCTCTCTCTCTCCTCCCGGGGCTCTCTCCCTCCCTCTCTCCTCCCGGGGCTCTCTCCCTCTCTCTCTCCTCCCGGGGCTCTCTCCCTCCCTCTCTCCTCCCGGGGCTCTCTCCCTCTCTCTCTCCTCCCGGGGCTCTCTCCCTCTCTCTCTCCTCCCGGGGCTCTCTCCCTCCCTCTCTCCTCCCGGGGCTCTCTCCCTCTCTCTCTCCTCCCGGGGCTCTCTCCCTCCCTCTCTCCTCCCGGGGCTCTCTCCCCCTCTCTCTCCTCCCGGGGCTCTCTCCCTCTCTCTCTCCTCCCGGGGCTCTCTCCCTCTCTCTCTCCTCCCGGGGCTCTCTCCCTCCCTCTCTCCTCCCGGGGCTCTCTCCCTCTCTCTCTCCTCCCGGGGCTCTCTCCCTCCCTCTCTCCTCCCGGGGCTCTCTCCCTCTCTCTCTCCTCCCGGGGCTCTCTCCCTCTCTCTCTCCTCCCGGGGCTCTCTCCCTCCCTCTCTCCTCCCGGGGCTCTCTCCCTCTCTCTCTCCTCCCGGGGCTCTCTCCCTCTCTCTCTCCTCCCGGGGCTCTCTCCCCCTCTCTCTCCTCCCGGGGCTCTCTCCCTCTCTCTCTCCTCCCGGGGCTCTCTCCCTCTCTCTCTCCTCCCGGGGCTCTCTCCCTCCCTCTCTCCTCCCGGGGCTCTCTCCCTCTCTCTCTCCTCCCGGGGCTCTCTCCCTCTCTCTCTCCTCCCGGGGCTCTCTCCCCCTCTCTCTCCTCCCGGGGCTCTCTCCCTCTCTCTCTCCTCCCGGGGCTCTCTCCCTCTCTCTCTCCTCCCGGGGCTCTCTCCCTCTCTCTCCTCCCGGGGCTCTCTCCCTCTCTCTCTCTCCTCCCGGGGCCCCTCTCTCTCCTCCCGGGGCCTCTCTCTCTCTCCGTCCCGGGGCTGAGGAGCAGGCTCCCCGGCGGTCTCGGGCCCACCCTCCGCACTGAGCCGCCCTCCCATTACTCACAAGCAGCCTCCTCCGCACACATCCGGGCCTCCGCTTCCTCTTGCCGCTTTCCGGTTACAGCCGTTTGTTTTCCACAAAATGGCGCCGCTCTGTGCTCGCAGCCGCCGCCTCCTCCTCGCTCCTATCTCACCAAAACCCCGCCCCCCGACCTGGAAACGGTGACTCTTCCGCCAATCAGAGGACGCCTAGAGACACCGCCACGACCGACGTCACACGTACGGCAACGGGCGCGTACTCGAGCCAGACGGAGGGCAAGGGCCAATAAGGAGCGAGGAACTCGGCTCCGCCCCCAGAGCACGACGCTTGCGCTGTCCAATCAGAGACGAGATGCTATCGAGCGCTCCCGAATCTTCCACCGGACTGTACCAGATGCTATTATCCGGAGGGGTGGCGGGCGGATGGCCGCAGCTGACGGCGCAGTGTGGAGCCGGGGGCTGTGGGCGGATTCTCCTGCGGTGGACAGGACCCCTCTGCCGCGGGCTCCTCTGCGCAGCATGCCGATTCTGGGTGCGGATCCGCAGCGCTTGTCTCCTGCTCCATTAGGCGGTGTTCACACGCTGCCTTTTTTTAGCGGTTTTGCCAATGAAACGGCTAAAAATAAGCTTCCCATTCATCTCTATGCATTTTTCACTTTTTGTGCATATCGATGTGGTTTTTTTACCGCAAAAAACCACATCACGGTAAAAAACGCAGTATGCTCATTAATTTTGCGGATTTTTTCCGCTTTTCTGGCTATTTCTATGTATTTTGAAAACGCGCTGAAAAAAACGCATCGAAAACGCGAAGACAAAAAAGGTGCGGTTTCTGGGAAGGGAGTCAGGTTTCTGAGCAGAAACTTTCTGCTCCGTGTGCACTCAGCCTTATAGGAATCCGCCCCGTGTGCACAGCCCCTGAGGCCAGGAGCGCTCCCGCCGCGGGCACGATGCAGGCACATTCTCCGGGAGATCTGTGAGGCCGGGCACGCTGCGGATTCTCCGGGAGATCTGTGAGGCCGCGCACGCTGCGCATTCTCCGGGAGATCTGTGAGGCCGGGCACGCTGCGGATTCTCCGGGAGATCTGTGAGGCCGCGCACGCTGCGCATTCTCCGGGAGATCTGTGAGGCCTCGCTCGCTGCAGATTCTCCGGGAGATCTGTGAGGCCGGGCACGCTGCGGATTCTGCGCTGCGCATTCTCCGGGAGATCTGAGAGGCCGCGCACACTGCGCATTCTCCGGGAGATCTGTGAGGCCGCGCACGCTGCGCATTCTCCGGGAGATCTGTGAGGCCGCGCACGCTGCGGATTCTCCGGGAGATCTGTGAGGCCGCGCACGCTGCGCATTCTCCGGGAGATCTGTGAGGCCTCGCTCGCTGCAGATTCTCCGGGAGATCTGTGAGGCCGGGCACGCTGCGGATTCTGCGCTGCGCATTCTCCGGGAGATCTGAGAGGCCGCGCACACTGCGCATTCTCCGGGAGATCTGTGAGGCCGCGCACGCTGCGCATTCTCCGGGAGATCTGTGAGGCCGCGCACGCTGCGCATTCTCCGGGAGATCTGTGAGGCCGCGCACGCTGCGCATTCTCCGGGAGATCTGTGAGGCCGCGCACGCTGCGGATTCTCCGGGAGATCTGTGAGGCCGCGCACGCTGCGCATTCTCCGGGAGATCTGTGAGGCCTCGCTCGCTGCAGATTCTCCGGGAGATCTGTGAGGCCGGGCACGCTGCGGATTCTGCGCTGCGCATTCTCCGGGAGATCTGAGAGGCCGCGCACACTGCGCATTCTCCGGGAGATCTGTGAGGCCGCGCACGCTGCGCATTCTCCGGGAGATCTGTGAGGCCGCGCACGCTGCGCATTCTCCGGGAGATCTGTGAGGCCGCGCACGCTGCGCATTCTCCGGGAGATCTGTGAGGCCGCGCACGCTGCGCATTCTCCGGGAGATCTGTGAGGCCTCGCTCGCTGCAGATTCTCCGGGAGATCTGTGAGGCCGCGCACGCTGCGCATTCTCCGGGAGATCTGTGAGGCCGGGCACGCTGCGCATTCTCCGGGAGATCTGTGAGGCCGGGCATGCTGCGGATTCTCCGGGAGATCTGTGAGGCCGCGCACGCTGCGCATTCTCCGGGAGATCTGTGAGGCCGCGCACGCTGCGGATTCTCCGGGAGATCTGTGAGGCCGGGCACGCTGCGGATTCTCCGGGAGATCTGTGAGGCCGGGCACGCTGCGGATTCTCCGGGAGATCTGTGAGGCCGGGCACGCTGCGGATTCTCCGGGAGATCTGTGAGGCCGCGCACGCTGCGCATTCTCCGGGAGATCTGTGAGGCCGGGCACGCTGCGCATTCTCCGGGAGATCTGTGAGGCTGCGCACGCTGCGCATTCTCCGGGAGATCTGAGAGGCTGCGCATTCTCCGGGAGATCTGTGAGGCCGCGCATGCTGCGCATTCTCCGGGAGATCTGTGAGGCCTCGCTCGCTGCGGATTCTCCGGGAGATCTGTGAGGCCGCGCACGCTGCTGATTCTCCGGGAGATCTGTGAGGCCGGGCACGCAGCGGATTCTCCGGGAGATCTGTGAGGCCGCGCACGCTGCACATTCTCCGGGAGATCTGTGAGGCCGCGCACGCTGCGCATTCTCCGGGAGATCTGTGAGGCCGGGCACGCTGCGGATTCTCCGGGAGATCTGTGAGGCCGCGCACGCTGCGCATTCTCCGGGAGATCTGTGAGGCCGCGCACGCTGCGCATTCTCCGGGAGATCTGAGGCCGGGCACGCTGCGCATTCTCCGGGAGATCTGTGAGGCCGCGCACGCTGCGGATTCTCCGGGAGATCTGTGAGGCCGCGCACGCTGCGCATTCTCCGGGAGATCTGTGAGGCCGCGCACGCTGCGGATTCTCCGGGAGATCTGTGAGGCCGCGCACGCTGCGCATTCTCCGGGAGATCTGTGAGGCCGGGCACGCTGCGGATTCTCCGGGAGATCTGTGAGGCCGCGCACGCTGCGGATTCTCCGGGAGATCTGTGAGGCCGCGCACGCTGCGGATTCTGCTGCGGAATGCTCCACACTGATTCTGCTAAATCTGCCGGTAACGTGACCTGCGCTTTGGTGCCGTTTTCACCTGCAGATTTCTGTAATGGAGCAGATCTGCTGTAAATCTGCACACGGTCTGCAGCGTGTGCACAGCGGTTCTGGTTTTGCATAACGTCAGGCTTTGTGCACACAGAGTTTTCTTGGTCTGCAGATTTTGTAGAGAAAACTGCAGGAGAAAAGTCCTCATAATGGATGAGGTGTAAAACTGCAGCGTCTCTGTGCCAAACAACTGACATGCTGCGGACTGTAAACCGCGCGGAAAAAACCGCAGCATGTGCACAGACCCTGACCCTGTCCCCTCCTGGTCCGTAGAACACAAAGCCCTGGGCCGTGCACCCAGTGAGTCGGTAGGACGGTGTTCACACCACCACAAGCGAGAAGACCACTGCCCTGTAAAACACTGTGGCGGTGAACGGCCAGTGCGAGGTGATAACAAAGCCGGGGACGAGAGCCGCCTCCACCGTCACAGTCTGCCCTCTCCCAGCCGTCCTGGCCGCCGTATGCAAAATGCCGCATCAATAGTAAAGGAATGTTACAAATAATAAAACATCGGGATGTTCTCCTCAGTCGGCCCCGGAGCGCTCCCGCCCAATGCATCGCTGGGACCGGGAGCCGCCGGCAGCGTGGTGAGGGCCGGGAGCCGCTGGCAGCGTGGTGGGGGCCGCCGGCAGCGTGGTGAGGGCCGGGACCCGCCGGCAGCGTGGCGAGGACCAGGAGCCGCCGGCAGCGTGGTGGGGGCCGCCGGCAGCGTGGTGAGGGCCGGGAGCCGCCGGCAGCGTGGTGAGGGCCGGGGGCCGACGCAGCGGAGAACATCCCGATGTTTTATTGTCCTTCTCTTTTTTACAGGATCATGGTACCCAGGACATAGTCTCCTCCACACCGGGGGCACCATCCGCACATGAAGCGCTCACCTCACGCACGGTGGGCGTAGCCACATGTGAGCCTTTCAATGCATTCCTATGGTGGCGGAATCACCGCGATTCCACAGAATTAATGGACCTGCTGCGGATTTTACCGCTATACCCAGCATGGGCACAGCAACTGCAGAATCCCATAGGATTGCATGGGAATGCGTGTCCACAGCCACAAAAACGCAACGTGGGCACACAGCCTTACCCGGAGATGCGGCCACAATGTGGAGCTTCACACCTGCTCACTGTGAGGGTACATTCCCACGGTAAGTAAACGCTGCGGGTTGGATGCCGCATACAGGCACAGCATCCAGATGTTACATCATAGTGGATCTCCACTATTGTGTCCAGAGACGTCTCCGGCTGCCCTGCGTATACTCTGCGGGGACGTCTCCGGCTGCCCTGCGTATACTCTGCGGGGACGTCTCCGGCTGCCCTGCGTATACTCTGCGGGGACTTCTCCGGCTGCCCTGCGTGTACTCAGCGGGGACGTCTCCGACTGCCCTGCGTGTACGTCTCCGACTGCCCTGCGTGTACTCTGCGGGGACGTCTCCGGCTGCCCTGCGTGTACTCTGCGGGGACATCTCCGTCTGCCCTGCGTATGCTCTGCGGGGACGTCTCCGGCTGCCCTGCGTATGCTCCGCAGGGACGTCTCCGGCTGCCCTGCGTATGCTCTGCAGGGACGTCTCCTGCTGCCCTGTGTATGCTCTACAGGGACGTCTCCGGCTGCCCTGCGTATGCTCCGCAGGGACGTCTCCTGCCCTGCGTATGCTCCGCAGGGACGTCTCCGAGTGCCCTGCGTATGCTCTGCAGGGACGTCTCCTGCTGCCCTGCGTATACTCTGCGGGGACGTCTCCGGCTGCCCTGCGTATGCTCTGCGGGGACGTCTCCGGCTGCCCTGCGTATACTCTGCGGGGACGTCTCCGGCTGCCCTGCGTATACTCTGCGGGGACATCTCCGTCTGCCCTGCGTATGCTCTGCGGGGACGTCTCCGGCTGCCCTGCGTATGCTCCGCAGGGACGTCTCCGGCTGCCCTGCGTATGCTCTGCAGGGACGTCTCCTGCTGCCCTGTGTATGCTCTACAGGGACGTCTCCGGCTGCCCTGCGTATGCTCCGCAGGGACGTCTCCTGCCCTGCGTATGCTCCGCAGGGACGTCTCCGAGTGCCCTGCGTATGCTCTGCAGGGACGTCTCCTGCTGCCCTGCGTATGCTCTGCAGGGACGTCTCCTGCTGCCCTGTGTATGCTCCGCAGGGACGTCTCCTGCTGCCCTGTGTATGCTCCGCAGGGACGTCTCCGGGTGCCCTGCGTATGCTCCGCAGGGACGTCTCCGGCTGCCCTGCGTATGCTCTGCAGGGACGTCTCCTGCTGCCCTGTGTATGCTCTGCAGGGACGTCTTCGGCTACCCTGTGTATGCTCTGCAGGGACGTCTCCAGACCGCAGCATGTCTATCATGCGGAGACCCTCCATCTATGGATAGGATGCAGTGATTCACTGACCACATGCACTATCACTGCACATACAAGGGGAGGCGCTTTGGGCAGAGCGGGGTTTCCACAGCGTTCAAAGCACCGGCAATCCGGACCGTGGAAACCTTCATGCTTCACTGCAGGCTGTAGCCCCGCACATGGGACCGTCGGTTGTTCTGAAAGGGAATGGCACTTCCATTTGGTTTCAATGAAGACACATGAGCTTAAGAATTGTCCGATAGTCGCTGTGTCAACCTGGCCCCCCATATACAGCATCATCCCCTATACACAGCGACCGCCCCCTATATACAGTGTCATCCCCTATACGCAGCAACCAACCACCTATATACAGCATCATTCTCTATACACAAAGACTAATCACCTATATACAGCATCATCCCCTTGTAGGGTCAAGCAGGTCCTCAGGATGCAGCGACGAGACACGAGACAGGGTATGACTTGTATAATAAACTTTTATAAATTGAAGCCACTAGGGCTATGCTGAACAGGCAAAAAGGGAACACAAATCTGTCCTCGCAGGGACTCAAACCAATAACAATAATTTTCTAGTAACTGAGAGCAACCCGGCTAGTCCGGGTGTCGAAGGCCGGAATATGGCCAAACTATGGTACTTATTGTTATAGTACAACTTATACTTCCTTGCGTCGCTCGGGATCGCAGAGGCGGCCGTTTTGAGATCGTTGATACGGCTGCCTTGACGCCTCGATATTCTGAGAAGATTTGGGCTCAACAGGCCCTTAAGAAACGGTGCCGGTGGGGCGTAACAGGCCCTGAAGAAACGATGCCGGTGGGGCGTAACAGGCCCTGAAGAAACGGTGTCGGTGGGGCGCAACAGGCCCTGAAGAAACGGTGCCGGTGGGGCGCAACAGGCCCTGAAGAAACGATGCCGGTGGGGCGTAACAGGCCCTGAAGAAACGGTGTCGGTGGGGCGCAACAGGCCCTGAAGAAACGGTGCCGGTGGGGCGCAACAGGCCCTGAAGAAACGGTGCCGGTGGGGCGCAACAGGCCCTGAAGAAACGGTGTCGGTGGGGCGCAACAGGCCCTGAAGAAACGGTGCCGGTGGGGCGCAACAGGCCCTGAAGAAACGGTGCCGGTGGGGCGCAACAGGCCCTGAAGAAACGGTGCCGGTGGGGCGCAACAGGCCCTGAAGAAACGGTGCCGGTGGGGCGCAACAGGCCCTGAAGAAACGGTGCCGGTGGGGCGCAACAGGCCCTGAAGAAACGGTGCCGGTGGGGCGCAACAGGCCCTGAAGAAACTGTGCCGGTGGGGCGCAACAGGCCCTGAAGAAACGGTGCCGGTGGGGCGCAACAGGCCCTGAAGAAACGGTGCCGGTGGGGCGCAACAGGCCCTGAAGAAACGGTGTCGGTGGGGCGCAACAGGCCCTGAAGAAACTGTGCCGGTGGGGCGCAACAGGCCCTGAAGAAACTGTGCCGGTGGGGCGCAACAGGCCCTGAAGAAACTGTGCCGGTGGGGCGCAACAGGCCCTGAAGAAACGGTGCCGGTGGGGCGCAACAGGCCCTGAAGAAACGGTGCCGGTGGGGCGTAACAGGCCCTGAAGAAACGGTGCCGGTGGGGCGCAACAGGCCCTGAAGAAACGGTGCCGGTGGGGCAGAACAGGCCCTGAAGAAACTGTGCCGGTGGGGCGCAACAGGCCCTGAAGAAACTGTGCCGGTGGGGCGCAACAGGCCCTGAAGAAACTGTGCCGGTGGGGCGCAACAGGCCCTGAAGAAACTGTGCCGGTGGGGCATAACAGGCCCTGAAGAAACGGTGCCGGTGGGGCGCAACAAGCCCTGAAGAAACGGTGCCGGTGGGGCGCAACAAGCCCTGAAGAAACGGTGCCGGTGGGGCGCAACAAGCCCTGAAGAAACGGTGCCGGTGGGGTGTAACAGGCCCTGAAGAACCGATGTCGGTGGGGTGCGGTCGTGACGCAGTTTCCTCAAAAATGACCAGTGGCTGTCCTCCGCTAAGGGTCCCTCCGTAACCGGGACGTGGGCCTCTAACATCACCTATGGCGAGGTGGCGTCCCCTGAGGCCGGTGATGACGGGGTCACCGCGGTGGGGGAGGGCCGGGGGGCAGTGTCCAGGCCTCTGTGGCCGTTTTATCTATAGTCACAGCCGCGACCTGCGGTAAAGGATCAGTCTCACAAGGGCGGGGGACGGCGGGCGTGGCTCTCTGAGACCGTGGGTGGGGAGCGGCCTCAGGTAAAAGTCTCTCACGTCTCACTTGTCGGTGAGTGCGCAGTATCCTCCTCAATGGCCCCTGACGGTGTCCCCTCCAGTCACCCGGCTTCCTGCCTCCTGTCACACTCTCTCCCAACTGTCACTTGAACGCGCCCCCTCCTCCCTTGTTCACCCCGCCCCCTGTTGCCCTGACAACTCCAGTCATGTCTCTCCCTTTACTGTTATCCCAGTATTGTTCTCTCAGGAACCCTGATGGCGGTCCCCTGGGTACCGGCCCAGTCACTGTCTGGGAGTCCTCCCCACACCCTATACACCGACCAACCCCCTATATACAGCGTCATCCCCTATACACATCAACCAATCACCTATATACAGCATCATCCCCTAGACACAGTGACCGACCCCCTATATAGTGTCATCCCCAATATACAGTGACCAGTCACCTATATACAGAGTCATCCCCTATACACAGCAACCAATCACCTATATACAGCATAATCCCCTAGACACAGTGACCGACCCCCTATATAGTGTCATCCCCAATATACAGTGACCAGTCACCTATACACAGCATAATCCCCTAGACACAGTGACCGACCCCTATATAGTGTCATCCCCAATATACAGTGACCAGTCACCTATATACAGTGTCATCCCCTATACACAGCAACCAATCACCTATATACAGCATAATCCCCTAGACACAGTGACCGACCCCCTATATAGTGTCATCCCCAATATACAGCGACCAACCCCCTATATACAGCGTCATCCCCTATACACAGCAACCAATCACCTATATACAGCATCATCCCCTAGACAGTGACCGACCCCCTATATAGTGTCATCCCCAATATACAGTGACCAGTCACCTATATACAGCGTCATCCCCTATACACAGCAACCAATCACCTATATACAGCATAATCCCCTAGACACAGTGACCGACCCCCTATATAGTGTCATCCCCAATATACAGCGTCCAACCCCCTATACACAGCAACCAATCACCTATATACAGCATAATCCCCTAGACACAGTGACCGACCCCCTATATAGTGTCATCCCCAATATACAGCGACCAACCCCCTAAATACAGCGTCATCCCCTATACACAGAAACCAATCACCTATATACAGCATCATCCCCTAGACACAGTGACCGACCCCCTATATAGTGTCATCCCCAATATACAGCGACCAACCCCCTAAATACAGCGTCATCCCCTATACACAGCAACCAATCACCTATATACAGCATCATCCCCTAGACACAGTGACCAACCCCTATATAGTGTCATCCCCTATGCACAGCAACCAATCACCTAAATACAGCATCATCCCCTAGACACAGTGACCGACCCCCTATATAGTGTCATCCCCAATATACAGCGTCATCCCCTATACACAGCAACCAATCACCTATATACAGCATCATCCCCTAGACACAGTGACCGACCCCCTATATAGTGTCATACCCAATATAGTGACCAATCCCCTATACACATCAAACAATCACCTATATACAGCATCATCCCCTAGACACAGTGACCGACCCCCTATATACTGTCATCCCCAATATACAGCGACCAACCCCCTATATACAGCGTCATCCCCTATACACAGCAACCAATCACCTATATTCAGCATAATCCCCTAGACAGTGACCAACCCCCTATATAGTGTCATCCCCAATATACAGCGACCAACCCCCTATATACAGCGTCATCCCTTATACACAGCAACCAATCACCTATATACAGCATCATCCCCTAGACACAGTGACCAACCCCCTATATAGTGTCATCCCCAATATACAGCGACCAACCCCCTATTTACAGCGTCATCCTCTATACACAGCAACCAATCACCTATATACAGCATCATCCTCTAGACACAGTGACCGACCCACTATATAGTGTCATCCCCAATATACAGCGACCAACCCCCTATTTACAGCGTCATCCTCTATACACAGCAACCAATCACCTATATACAGCATCATCCCCTAGACACAGTGACCGACCCACTATATAGTGTCATCCCCAATATACAGCGTCATCCTCTATACACAGCAACCAATCACCTATATACAGCATCATCCCCTAGACAGTGACCAACCCCCCTAGTGTCATCCCCAATATACAGCGACCAACCCCCTATATACAGCGTCAGCTCCTATACACATCAACCAATCACCTATATACAGCATCATCCCCTAGACACAGTGACCAACCCCTTATATAGTGTCATCCCCAATATACAGCAACCAACCCCCTATATACAGCGTCATCCTCTATACACAGCAACCAATCACCTATATACAGCATCATCCCCTAGACACAGCGACTGCCTCCTATAGTGTCATCCCCAATGTACAGTGACCAATCACCAATATACAGCGTCATCCCCTATACACAGCAACCAATCACCTACATACAGCATCATCCCCTAGACACAGTGACCGACCCCCTATATAGTGTCATCCCCAATATACAGCGACCAACCCCCTATATACAGCGTCATCCCCTATACACAGCAACCAATCACCTATATACAGCATCATCCCCTAGACACAGTGACCGACGCCCTATATAGTGTCATCCCCAATATACAGTGACCAATCCCCTATATACAGCGTCATCCCCTATACACAGCACCCAACCCCTATATACTGCGTCATCCCCTAGACACAGCGACTGACTCCTAGGGTCATCCCCTATACACAGCACCCAACCCCTATATAATGCGTCATCCCCTATACACATCGACCAAGCCCCTATAAACAGTGAACAACCCCCCCGTTATCACAGATGTCACTGAGCACTGTGTCTACCAGGACTGACACTGATCATACTTCGGTATTTGCTTCTATTAGCACAAGCTGCACTCAGTGCTCCTTTTATTTGGTGTGGTGCTGTGTGGCGGCCGTTGCTGCTGGGGTTTTGTGCTGGTGCGGTCTGAAGTCATGGGCGCTGTGGGGCACCAGGCCGTCTGCCCTGCCGGTGCATTGCCGCGGTGGTTGGCACACGGCTCCGCTCCGTTAGGGCGGTAGGACCCACTATGTGGTTTGCTGTGACGTGGCTTCATACACTCAGATCAGAATGTTACACTAAGAACCGCATGTTCAATTATCTAAGTTTTTGCCTGGTGGCATTAGGTCAACGTATGATTTAGGGAGGTGCGGTTCCTGCTCTTTCTTTTCCGTGACATGCTACTGTGAGGCAGCGGCAGCACCGTACACAGTGATGAGGCAGTGACCCACAAGGTTCAAACATAAAAGTCTCTTTAATGTGTTATCTCCACACAGAAAAAGGTTCCAATGCAGACAAAGGTCAATAACTTCAGTGCATATAATCAGTGTTCACCCCGGTTCAGAGCACTATATAGCACCCGTCCTCCTTTAGATTGCAGTCACTACACACGCCAGTCCTCCACTGACCAGCTCCCGTGGGTGTATCACAGTCTCTACTCACAGCAGTACCCAGTCCTCGATATCCTCTGGGGCACAGCCGGGCACCATATCCACCTGGTTGCAGCCGTTAAACACGTTTGTCCCTTATTCGGGCACAGGCTATCTGCCGCCGATTCCAGTCACCGTGGACGGCAGCACCACTCTGTATGCTGTGGGTGCCAGGCCTATTGGCTCCGCTCTGTCCTGTGCTCTGCACAGCACCAACCACTCGGGGCCTGACACTCCTCAGACTTACTCTGCACACACTAACCCTTTCCTGCAGGGCTTTTATCACAGAAACCAAACCTGAGTCCGGAATGGAACAGACTGCAACACTATCATACTGCAATCTGGTTCAAACACATCCAGAGCAGGTTTTCCCTACCTCTGCCTTGGACACTAACATGCCCAAGACTAACAATTTTATTTTCAGTTTGCATTGCAGTCACAGCTACGCCCGTGACTTCCATGCACACCTATGGCCTTCATACACCCCCATGCATATCCTGGGGAGAACACAAAGCGCCCCCTAGCTGTAACAGGGGTCACTGCCTCACATATCCCCTTCCCCTGTTCAAACCTGTGGGGTTGAACACTTGACACCCCACATGGGTGCGAGAGGGCATCCACATGCCCCTGTGAAATCCCCACCCGGCACTGCATTAAGAAACCAACGTAGGGTCCAGAAACATTGATCAGCGCATGCATCCCTCCCCTTTGCGTTTCTCCTCATACTTCATTGCAGGACCACCCACTTCCCCGTTGCCCATTGCAGATGCTATGCTCACTTTCATGTTTCTCCATAGATTTGGGCCTATGGTATCCTTTCCTCCGTACCCTTACCCGTGCCTCGGTGACGTCACGCTAAACCGCCGCGGTCCGCCCTGGCAATTCCGAGCATCCATCTTTATTAAGTAGCACCCGAACCTGAGCCTCGCAACACTGCTGTCTAGAGAGCGCTCTATTTTACCCTGACCCCCGGCTACATCATTGGCTGATGCCAGAGGGCTCCTCATGTGCTCCTCACGAACACACTCCTGGTTCTTCCCGACATTCTTTTTAAACCTGCGGTCTTTACACCAGCTTCTCTGCATGGGACCCTGGAACTGAGCTGTCCCGAACTTACCAGGTGACATTTCCAGCTCTGGGTTCAGTGGTGTCTCCACGACCTCTACTGCCACCTCTAGGGGAAGCCTATTGGGGTTACACTCTGTCCCTAAGGTGGCGACCCCTGTGGCAGATATCTGTGACTTGGCATCTTCAGGTTCTGCGGCAGAAACATTTTTATCCTTCCCTGCCAATACCTCTAGGGGGAGCTTATCGGGATTACATGCTGTTGGCGACCCCTATGGCAGGTATCTCAACATCTTCGGGTTCTATACCCGGCACAACCTTTACCGTGAGAGGGTTGACCCTGGTCTCCCATAGGGACCAGAACAGGGGCAAATCTCTCCCCAACACAGTCCCATATAGAAGGGTCTTTACCACTCCCACCACATGTTTAACCCCTTTACCCCCAAGGGTGGTTTGCACGTTCATGACTGGGCCAATTTTTACAATTCTGACCACTGTCCCTTTATGAGGACATAACTCTGGAGCTTCCATGGATCCCGGTGATTCTGACATTGTTTTCTCGTGACATATTGTCCTTCATGTTAGTGGTAAAATTTCATTCATATAACTTGCGTTTATTTGTGAGAAAAACGGAAATTTGTTGAAAATTTAAAAAATGTCTCAATTTTCCAACTTTGAATTTTTATGCCCTTAAATCACAGAGATACGGCACACACAAAACTTGATAAGTAACATTTCCCACATGTTTACTTTACATCAGCACAATTTTGGAACAAAAATTTTTTTTGTTAGGAAATTACAAGGGTTAAAAGTTGACCAGCGATTTCTCATTTTTACACCATTTTATTTTTAGGACCACCTCACATTTGAAGCCACTTTGAGGGGTCTATATGATAGAAAATACCCAAAAGTGACACCATTCTAAAAACTGCACCCCTTAAGGTGCTCAAAACCACATTAAAGAAGTTTATTAACCCTTCAGCTGCGTCACAGAAATTTTTTGAATGTTTAAAAAAAAATGAACATTTAACTTTTTTCACACAAAAAAAATACTTCAGGTTCAATTTTTTATTTTACCAAAGGTAACAGGAGAAATTGGACTGCAAAACTTATTGTGCAATTTGTCCTGAGTACGCTGATACCTGATATGTGGGGGGGAACCACTGTTTCGGCGCATGGCAGAGCTCAGAAGGGAAGGAGCGCCGTTTGACTTTTCCACTGCAAAATTGGCTGGAATTCAGATCGGACGCCATGTCACGTTTGGAGAGCCCCTGATGTGCCTAAACAGTGGAAACCCCCACAAGTGACCCCATTTTGGAAACTAGACCCCCCCAAGGAACTTATCTAGATATGTGGTGAGAACTTTGAACCCACAAGGGCTTCACAGAAGTTTTTAACATAAAGTTGTAAAATAAAAAAAATTATATTTTTTCCACAAAAATGATCTTTTAGTCCCCAATTTTTTTTATTTTCCCAAGGGTAACAGGAGAAATTGGACCCCAAAAATTTTTGTGCAATTTGTCCTGAGTACGCTGATATCTCATATGTGGGACAAAACTACTGTATGGCCACACGTTGGGGCTCGGAAGGGAAGGAGTGACGTTTTGGAATGTAGACTTTGGTGGAAAGCTCTGCGGGTGTTGTGTTGCCTTTGGAGAGCCCCTGATGTGCCTAAACAGTGGAAAGCCCCCCACAAATGACCCGATTTTGGAAACTAGACCCCCCACAGAACTTATCTAGATGTGTGGTGAGCACTTTGAACCCCCAAGTGCTTCACAGAAGTTTATAACGTAGAGCCATAAAAATAAAAAAAACTTTTTTTTTTCCACAAAACTGATATTTTTGCCCCCAATTTTTTATTTTCCTAAGGGTAACAGGAGAAATTGGACCCCAAAAGTTGTTTTGCAATTTGTCCTGAGTACGCTGATACCCCATATGTGGTGGTAAAACACTTTGGGCGCATGGCAGAGCTTGGAAGGGAAGGAGCACCATTTGACTTTTTCATTGCAGAATTGGCTGGAATTGAGATCAGATTCCATGTTGCATTTGGAGAGCCCCTGATGTGCCCAAAGTGGAAACCCCCCAATAATAACTCCAACCCGAACCCCAACACACCCCTAACCCTAATCTCAGCCCTAATGGGAAAATGGAAATAAATACATTTTATTTTATTATTTTTCCCTAAGGGGGTGATAACGGGGGGTTTGATTTACTATTTATGGCGGTTTTTATGTTTGGCGGCTGTCACACGCTAAAAGACGCTTTTTATTGTAAAAATAGTTTTTGCATCACCACATATTGAGAGCTATAATTTTTCCGTATTTTGACCCACCGAGTCATGTGAGGTCTTATTCTTTGCGGGACGAGTTGACGCTTTTATTGGTACCATTTTCGGGCACGTGACATTTTTTGATCGTTTTTTATTCCGCTTTTTGGGATGCAGAATGAACAAAAACCAGCGTTTCATGAATTTCTTTTGGGGGGTGCGTTTACACCGTTCCGCGTGCGGTAAAATTGATAAAGCCCTTTTATTCTTCGGGTCAGTACGGTTACAGCGATACCTCATTTATGCAGTTTTTTTATGTTTTGGCGGTTTTATGCAATAAAAACAATCTTATATAAAATATTTTTGCATCGCTTTATTCTGCGAGCTATAACTTTTATTTTTTCGCTGATGACGCTGTGTGGCAGCTCGTTTTTTGCGGGACAAGATGACGTTTTCAGCGGTACCATGGATATTTATACCCGTCTTTTTGATTGCACATTATTGCACTTTTTGTTCGCTGGTATGATGATAAAGCATTGTTTTTTGCCTCATTTTTTTTTTTTTTTTTTTTGAAGGGGTTCAATAATGGGGTTAACTAGTGGGACAGTTTTATAGGATGGGTCATTACGGACGTGGCGATACTAAATGTGAATACTTTTTATTGTTTTGGGGTTTATTTCCAAAAAATGAATTAGGGAATTTTTTTTAAATTTATTTAGGGATTTTTTTATTGTCCCAGGGAGGGACATAACTGTCTAGTGTCAGATCGTCAGAGGCCCTGCCCGCTTTACCGAGGTCGTGCCCCAGCCGCGTCATCAGGGTGCACCGGATGCCACAACACCCGCCTCAGCAACAGAACGCCGCCGGACACCATCCAGGTCCGCCAGCCGCCAGAGGAATCACCGCCGCGAGCCGTAGGACCACCTTCAATCCTGCTCTCCTGGACCCACTGTGGCTGTTCCAGCACACGGGCCAGGCTGAGGCAGGGAACCCCCGCTGCCTGAGTCGACCTGTCGGGCCTGGGCATATCTTCAGTCTTCTACCTTTTTCCACAGGTATGTCTGAAGAGGTTCACCAATTACACCGATACCTCATTTATATAGTTTATTCGGTCTCCTATGACAGCACTACAAGAGAGGAGATCCACCCTTCAGGGACAGGAAACCAACTGATGCGGGAGAGAGGTGCCGCCCTTTTATGTCTGAAGGTTTCCTGTCCCTGAAGGGTGGATCCCCTCTCTCGTAGTGCTGTCATAGGAGACCGAATAAACTATATAAATGAGGTATCGCTGTAATTGTACTGACCAGAAGAATAAAGCTACCTTACCAGTTTTACCACACGCGGAGCGGTATGGAAAAAAAATACAAAAAACAATTCCTGAATTGCTGATTTTTGTTAATTTTGTCTCCCAAAAATCAGAATAAAAAGCGATCAAAAAATTATCATGTGCCTGAAAATAGTACCAATAGAAATGTCAGCTCGTCCCGCAAAAAACAAGACCTCACATGGCTCAGTGGGGCAAAATAGGGAAAAATTATAGCTCAAAAATGTGGTGATGGAAAATCTATTTTTTGCAATAAAAAGCGTCTTTTAGTGTGTGACAGCCGCCAAACATAAAACCCGCCATAAATCTGGTATCGCTGTAATTGCACCGACCTGAAGAATAAAGGCTTTAAAAAAAATAAAACCAATTCTTCACATTCTGTTGATTTTGTTCATTCTGTCTCACAAAGATCGCAGTAAGGCTCGGCGTACATTTATCCTGCACTCTGCGCTGAGCGCTTACACCGGGGTTTCCAAAAAAAAATCTCTGAAATACTTGATTCAGACAGAACCCCCAGCGGAAGATTCCCTATAATGTGGCAGATGGAGGCACTGTGATCCAGGGGTGTCCGTCTTTTTAGGATTGCATAAAAGTGCCATTGACCACAATTTTGTGCACTTTTGAAAACTCTGCTGCCTTATTATAATGAATAGATCCCTTGGGGGTGTCATCTGTCACGTCACCCAGATTTAGATGGAAACTCTGATATACAGCTCTGGAAAAAGTTAAGCGACCACAGCCCAGTTTTGTCTGATTTTTCTCTTTATATTTTTGAGTAAAATGTAAATTGTTCTTTTATTCTATAAACTACTGACGACATGTCTCCGAATCTCCAAGCACTAAATTTCGTTATTTTCAGAAAATGAGAAATGGTCAAAATAACAAAAAAATGCGGAGTGCTTGTAGACCTCAATGCTAAGAAACAAGTCCATAACCATTTAGAAACAACAATCCTAATGTTTTACCTCTGGAAGAGTTCAGAGATCAGTATTCTGTGGAATCCCCATGATTGTTAACCCCGGCTTTCCTGCGTCTTGGCTGCTTTCCTCCAGTCTCTCACACGGCTTCTGGGTGACCTTATGCCGCTCCTGGGACACACACGTCAGCAGTTCTTCTTTGTCTGATGGCTTGTGACTCTCCATCTTCCTCCTGATTACATTCCAGAGGTTTTCAATGGGGTTTAGGTCTGGAGATTGGATTTGGCCATGACCGGGATTCGATGTGGTGGTCTCTTAATTTTTGCCAGAGCTGTAAGTGCTCAGCGTAGAGTGACGGATAACCGTGATCCCAAACATTATTTAAAATGTTCCCAATAAAAGCTTCAACTTGGTCCACTAAAAAAGCAAGTCCCCACTCAGATCTGTCATCTATTAATGGAAAAATAGGGGACTTCCACATTACTGGTAGCAGAAAGGCTCTGGAAAAGCTAAATGGCTCCTCGCCCGCCAAAAGAAATTCAGCAAATTCTCTCCCAAATCCAAATGCCCCCTCCCTTCTGAGCCCCACAGTGTACCTAAACCACATATAGCGTCCAGTTTGGCATTTCTGTAGTGATGAGAGCCGCCTAATTTATAGGTGCGTGTCTCCAGAAGAATGAGCTTGGCATAACGTACTGGTCACTACAAGGTACTGGTCACTGCGGCGTACTGGTCACTACAACGTACTGGTCACTGCGGCGTACTGGTCACTGCAACGTACTGGTCACTGCGGCGTACTGGTCACTGCGGCGTACTGTCACTACAACGTATTGGTCACTGCGGCGTACTGGTCACTGCGGCGTCCTGGTCACTACAACGTACTGGTCACTGCGGCGTACTGGTCACTGCGACGTACTGGTCACTGCGGCGTACTGGTCACTACAACGTACTGGTCACTGCGGCGTACTGTCACTACAACGTATTGGTCACTGCGGCGTACTGGTCACTGCGGCGTACTGGTAACTAGAACGTACTGGTCACTGCGGCGTACTGGTCACTGCGACGTACTGGTCACTACAACATACTGGTCACTGCGGCGTACTGGTCACTGCGGCGTACTGTCACTACAACGTATTGGTCACTGCGGCGTACTGGTCACTGCGGCGTCCTGGTCACTACAACGTACTGGTCACTGCGGTGTACTGGTCACTGCGGCGTACTGGTCACTGCGGCGTACTGGTCACTACAACGTACTGGTCACTACAACGTACTGGTCACTGCAACGTACTGGTCACTGCAACGTACTGGTCACTGCAACGTACTGGTCACTGCAACGTACTGGTCACTGCGGCGGCAGTTTGCAATTTTCAGTCCACAACATTCACTGCTTCTTGTTTCTGGAAAACACTCATGGAGTCAGAATTGTCACTCCATCTGTAGATAAATTCCCATATGGGTATAATTTCCAAAATGAGGTCACTTTAGGGGGGATTCTGCTCTTCTAGCACTTGGGGGCTCTGTATATGGAATCCGCAAACTGTTCTAGGAAAATCTGCGCTCCAGGGGGCAAATAGCGCTCCGTCCCTCCAGAGTCTCTCCGTTTGGCTCAGTAGCACCGTACAGCCACATATGGGGTATTGCCACGCTCAGACATTGGGGGACACGGTCTGGGCCATTTTTCCCAGTGTGAAAATGTAAAATCTGGGGCTAAAACAATATGTTGGTGGTAATGTATTTTTTTCTTCACTGCCCAATGGTGTAATATTCTGTGACCCACCTGTGATATCAATATGATCACTGCACCCCTAGATGAATTCACTGAGCGGGGTAGTTTGTGACATGGGGTCACTTATGGTAGGTTCTGCTGGTATTCGTCTCTGCTGTTACGTTCCCTCTCTGGCACCTGACTCCCCGGCTTGTACCCCGACCTCGTATTTCGTCTCACGTTTTGGACCCTGTGCTCATGTTCTGGCTTTCTGACTCTCGGCTTTGGTATTTTGACTACGTGTATTGCTGCTCCTTCTGGTACGTCTGCTCCTGCTAGTTTCTGACTCTGTTCGTCTGACTATCCTCTCTCGTCACCTGTGCTGTTGCTCAGGGTTGCTGCTCTTAGGGTATAACCTCTCTTCCCTCACCAGCTCCCCCTAGTGGAGGTTTCACTACACGGGCGCTCTGCCAGTGTGACATGGCACCGGCAAACAATTGCAGCAAAATCTGGACTCCAATATGGCGCCTCTTCCCTTCTGAGCTGTGCACTCTGCCTCAGAGGTAGGTTTCGACCACATATGGGGTATCGGTGCACTCAGGAGAAATTACACAACACACTTTGGGGTCGATTTTCCCCTTTTAACCTTGTGAAAATAAAAAGGGGCTAAAATAACATTTTTGTTTTATTTTTATGGCTCAACGTTATTAACTTCTGTGAAGCACCTGGGGGTTCAAGATGCTCCTCACGCTTCTAGATAATTTCCTTGGGGAATCTACTTTCCAAAATGGGGTCACTTGTGGGGGGTTTCTACTGTTTAGGCACATCAGGGGCTCTCCAAACACAACATGGTGTCCGCTAATGATTCCAGCAAAATTTGAATTCAAAAAGTCCCAAGGCGCTCCTTCCCTTCCAAGCTCTGCCATGCGCCCAAATAGTAGATTTCCCCACATATGGGGTATACTCACGAGAAATTGTACAACAAAATGCATGATCCATTTTCTCCTGATACCATTATAAAAGTAAAAAAAAAAAAAAGTCTAAAGGAAAATTTTTGTGAAAAAAAAGTACCGTATATACTCAAGTATAAGCCGAGATTTTCATCCCATTTTCTTTAGGCTGAAAGTCCCCCTCTTGGCTTATACTCGAGTCATATACCAGGGGGTCGGCGGGGGCGCGCGGCTGTCAGATCATACTCACCCCCTCCTGACGTGGTCTCTGCAGTCCCTGCTTTTCCAATGGTCTCCGACACCGCAGCTCTTCCTGTGTTCAGCGGTCACATGGTACTGCTCATTAAAGTAATGATATGCGCATATTCATTACTTTAATGAGCGTTTCCCAGTGACCGCTGAACACAGGAAGAGCTGCGGTGTCGGAGACCATTGGAAAAGCAGGGACTGCAGAGACCACGTCAGGAGGGGGTGAGTATGACAAGGAGGACGAGGGAGCCATGCGATATTCACCTGTCCCCAATCCACCTGTCCTCTGGCAGTGACGATCGGGTCAGAGGGCGCGATGACGTGGTTAGTGCACGCTGCACCCTCTGCATGAACAGTCACTGACGGAGGACCCGGAAGACAGAGCGGCGCGCGATGATGAATATCGCAGGTGCAGGGGCCCTGAGCCAGCGGCGACACCGGCATCTGGCCCCCAGCGATGGGAGGTATGTCACTTTTTTTTATCGCAGCAGCAGCATATTCTATGGAGCATCTTATGGGGCCATCAACTTTATGGAGCTGCATATGGGGCATATTATCCTGTGGAGCATCTTGTGGGCCATTATTAACATTTGTGCAGCATTATATGGGGCGTATTTTGTATGGAGCATATTATGGGGCCATCATGAACTGTATGGAGCATTATATGGGGCTCCTGATTCAATTTGGATATTCAAATACATTTATCCTACTGATGTCTCAATTAATTTTACTTTTATTGGTATCTATTATTATTTTTTAAATTTACCAGTAGCTGCTGCATTTTCCACCCTAGGCTTATATGCGAGTCAATAAGTTTTCCCAGTTTTTTGTGGCAAAATTAGGGGGGGGGGGGGTTGGCTTATACTCGAGTATATACGGTAAATGTTTATTTTTTTCCTTCCACATTCCAAAAATTCCTGTGAAGCAGCTGAAGGGTTAATAAACTTCTTGAATATGGTTTTGAGCACCTTGAGGGGTGGTTTTTAGAATGGTGTCACTTTTGGGTATTTTCTATCATATAGACCCCACAAAGTGACTTCCAATGTGAGGTGGTCCCTAAAAAATGGTTTTGCAAATTTTGTTGTAAAAATTAGAAATCGCTGGTCAACTTTTAACCCTTATAACTT
This sequence comes from Dendrobates tinctorius, assembly GCF_039654945.1. NCBI lineage: Eukaryota > Metazoa > Chordata > Amphibia > Anura > Dendrobatidae > Dendrobates > Dendrobates tinctorius. The sequence continues at coordinate 823,969 of NW_027362112.1, forward strand.
CCTAACAACAAAAAAAAAAATGTTGGTTCCAAAATTGTGCTGATGTAAAGTAAACGTGTGGGAAATGTTACTTATCAAGTTTTTTGTGTGCCGTATCTCTGATTTAAGGGCATAAAAATTCAAAGTTAGAAAATTGAGAAATGTTCAAAATTTTCGCCAAATTTCCATTTTTTTCACAAATAAACGCAAGTTATATGAATGAAATGTTACCACTAACATGAAGTACAATATGTCACGAGAAAACAATGTCAGAATCACCGGGATCCATGGAAGCTCCAGAGTTATTACCTCATAAAGGGGCAGTGGTCAGAAGTGTAAAAACTGGCTCGGTCACTAAGGTGAAAACAGGGAGGGGGTGAAGGGGTTAATTAAAACTCCATCCTTCAGTTAGCTGATCAGGTGATTCCACCCTCTCACAAGTCGATCATGTGATTATGGCCATCAGCGTGGGTAGACATGTAAGATCCCGCTCACGTCTTATCTCTAGGCCCCATCTACCGTCCCTGGGAATTCAGCGCGGCCGACGCCGATCCTTCATGTTTCTGAGGCTCCAGTAACGCGATATTGGGCTCGTGCATTGAGCTTCTCATGTACCCCTGGGGAAGCCGATCACCACCGGCGAAAAGCTGTGGAGCTTTCCTGCAGGGATCTCTCTGCACCGTGACGGTCCCTGCGCTGGGCGCTCTCCATTACTGCGGGGGCCGCGCACCATCAGCCACCGGTCAGGTTTTTTTTTTGCTATTTTAAAGGTTTTTTAATGAGATTTTTCCTTGTCCAGTTTTCTTTGGTTTCACAATGACAGTTTATTTCTGGACGAGGCGCGAGGCTTTGGGGAATCTCCTTTTTTCCGTGCAGCTGCAGGGTCCGGGGCGCAGACCTGTGGAGGTAGCGAGTCTCATATGAGGCGATGACTTCAGAGCAGCAGCGGTCCTGGGCAACAGGCACTGCCACCGATCACTGCGCTGCCAGGCTCAGTGGGAGCTCACCGCGGCACTCTGCCGTCTCTGGAGAATGTTATTAATGGCGGCTCAGACAAGATGGCCGCCCCCAGAATCATTCAAGAAAGAGACAACAACCAGGAGAAAAATGCAAAACAATTCTCTGCTCCTCAATAGAAAACACTGGCGACATTCCCTCTAACATGAAGCAACACAATATGGAGGCTGGGATGGTTGTGTGGAGAGGTCTGGGCTCCTGCGCTGCCACAGAGCACGAAGGGCAGCAGAGCCCCCGTGCCTCCCCACCGACCTCACCTCCCCACCGCCCTCACCTCCCCACCAATGTCCGGCTCCTCACTGCCGATCCCCCACCTCCCCACCAACGTCCGGCTCCTCACTGCCGATCCCCCGGCTCCCCACCAAAGTCCGGCTCCTCACTGCCGATCCCCCGCCTCCCCACCAATGTCCGGCTCCTCACTGCCGATCCCCCGCCTCCCCACCAACGTCCGGCTCCTCACTGCCGATCCCCCACCGGCTCCCCACCAATGTCCGGCTCCTCAATTTTAGGGTTCTGGAGACAAAAAAAAAAAAAAGGCCTGCGCCAGCCCCAGTACCCCCGCCTCCAGATTCATCCTCGCAGAATCCCCTGGTGATGAGGGAGGTGTTCACCGAGGGCCCCTGGGGGAGACATATTGGCAGCTGGAAATTCAGAAGAGCAAGAAGCAACGCAGGACGGCGGGGTCAGGTAGAGGACGGCGGGGTCAGGTAGAGGACGGCGGGGTCAGGTAGAGGACGGCGGGGTCAGGTAGAGGACGGCGGGGTCAGGTAGAGGACGGCGGGGTCAGGTAGAGGACGGCGGGGTCAGGTAGAGGACGGCGGGGCAGGTAGAGGACGGCACGCAGAGGACGGCAAGGCAGAGGCCGGCGGGGCGCAGTCAGTCAACTCAGAAGCTTCTGCCCTCCACGCAGACGCCGCTCTACAGTTTTGTACCTGCAAAAGTTGGGGAGAGTCAGCTCTGGGGGTCCGGGGCACGCAGCAGTGTCAATGTCCAGAATGTGAGGAGGAGCAGCAGTAATGGTGGGAGCTGCGATGCTCTGCAGGACACGGCACAGGAGACACCAGAAAGCAATAACGGATACAACGGATTCAAGTAACGTCAGTGTTAAAAAGTGCAGATCATCCCATCAGGTCCACGAAGATCGCCTTAGTGGTGGTCTGTCCCAAGATGAACGCTCCCAGGGTCACCATGGTCACTCCATACAGCAGCAGAGCCCACCAGCTAGAGGCAAGAAGCAGCCGTAAGAGACGCACACAGGCTCCGCTCAGCCGCCCCCAGCGCACACAGGCTCCGCTCAGCCGCCCCCCAGCGCACACAGGCTCCGCTCAGCCGCCCCCCAGCGCACACAGGCTCCGCTCAGCCGCTCCCCAGCGCACACAGGCTCCGCTCAGCCGCCCCCCCCAGCGCACACAGGCTCCGCTCAGCCGCCCCCGAGCGTACACAGGTTCCGCTCAGCCGCCCCCAGCACGCACAGGCTCGGCGCAGTTCTCCCCATACACACACAAGCTGCGCAGCGGCACAATCTGCTCAGTCACCAGTCTCACCTTCTGCTCTTCTGCTCCTGGATTTCCGACACTTTCAGGTTAATAAGACAAAGACCTGCAGGGAAGACAGATCAGTGGCGCCCTCCTCGCCCTGTCACTTTTCCCTCCCTCGGGAACAGGGCCCTCCTCACCGTGTACCTCCGTCCCCTCCTCAGGGGTGGGGACCTCCTCACCGTGAACCTCCCTCCCCTCTTCAGGGGCGGATGTTGAGAACTCATTTTCCGGTCTGTCTCTGGTTTCTGGTGAGGGAGCTGGTTGTGCTGACAGAGGAATCGTGAGTTCTCTTTCTGGGCTCCCTCTGGTGGTGGCAGGAGGTAGTGAAGCTGATCTAATTAAGAGACCTGTGTTATGATTGAGTCACCGTAGGAGGCAAAAACAGAAATGCTAACTAAGTCCAGAAAACCAGAGAAGTTGGCAGCTATCGGATTGCAGACCCCTGAACCTATCAACACAACTAGCAGTAGCCGTGGGGGGTTCCTACCATGCCCTAGACCCCTCGATCACAGCCGGAAAATTAAATAGGCCTAAAAAAAGAAAGGGGAAATCTAAACTGCCCCAGAGCAGACCCCAAAGAAATAGGAAGCCCCCAACATATGACGGTGAAGCAAGATGAAAATACTAACACAGACAGAAAGATAGACTGAGCAAAGAGGGGCCCAAGCTAACTAGATAGAAAAGGACAGGAAGGCTGCTGTCTGCAATCCGTGAAAAACCCTATGAAAATAAGAGCCAACAGACTGACAGTGAAAAAGGCCCTGAAGACGCTAGGCTTCAAAAAAGCTATGTCAGTACTCAGGAATATACTGAAGACAGAGCTACAGGCAAAAGGAGATTCAGCTCACCCCAGCAGGGAATGGCAGAATACTGAAAAGCAAGGAAAACAAAAAACAAAACAAAAAAGCTAACAGGCAAAACAGAAAACTTAGCTTTAGAGGAGCAGGAATCAAACTGGTGTCCTAGAAGTCCACAGAAAAATCACCCGCAGGGCAGAAGGGCGTCGGCAGCCTTATATCCAGTACGTGACTCCACTCAGCCAGTCATCCTCATTAGACTCAGGTGCCTGATAATCAGGCTCATTACCATCCTTTACCAGAATAGGGAGTTCACCAGACCCCAGTGACGAAGGGGAAAATGAACTCACAACAGTACCTCCCCCTTGAGGAGGGGTCACCGAACCCTCAACCACGCCACCAGGGCGATCAGGGTGAGCCCGATGAAATGCACGCACCAATCTTTTGGCATGAATATTAGAGGCAGAGACCCAGGAATTATCCTCCTGACCATAACCCTTCCACTTAACCAAATACTGGAGTCTCCGTCTAGCCAGACAGGAATCCAGTATTTTCTCTACCTCATATTCCATGTTACCTTCAACCAATACAGGGTCTGGAGGTGCCACCCCAGGAACAACTGGTTCAACAAACCTCTTCAACAAGGACTTATGGAACACATTATGGATTTTAAATGTGACAGGAAGAGCCAAACGAAAAGAGACCGGATTAATAATCTCCAAAATCTTGTAAGGTCCAATAAATCTAGGCTTAAACTTAGGAGAAGCCACCTTCACAGCAATATTTTTTGATGACAACCAAACCATATCACCAATCCTAAACTGGGGACCAATGGTCCTATGTCGATTGGAAAACCGCTGGGCCTTTTCCTGGGAGAGAGATAACTTATCCACCACTTGGTCCCAGATCTGGTGCATTCTCTCCACCACAGTGTCAACACCTGGGCAGGCAGAAGGCTCCACCTGACCTGAAGAAAATCGAGGATGAAACCCAAAGTTACAAAAAAAAGGTGACATCAAAGTGGCAGAACTAGCTCTATTATTTAAAGCAAATTCGGCCAAGGGCAAAAATGAAACCCAATCATCCTGATCAGCGGAAATAAAACATCTCAAATACGACTCCAAGGTCTGGTTTGTTCTCTCTGTCTGCCCATTGGTCTGAGGGTGAAAATCAGAGAAGAAGGACAACTGAATTCCCAGCTTGGAACAGAAAGTCCTCCAAAATCTAGACACAAACTGAACTCCTCTGTCAGATACAATGTTCTCAGGAATCCCGTGTAAGCGAACCACCTGTTGCAAAAACAGGGGCACCAACTCAGAGGAAGATGGCAACTTAGGGAGTGGTACAAGATGAACCATCTTAGAGAATCTATCACAAATCACCCAAACAACAGTCATTCTTTGAGAGACAGGCATATCAGAGATGAAATCCATTGAAATATGGGTCCATGGCCTCCTGGGGACCGGCAAAGGCATCAACAACCCACTAGAGCGAGAACAAGATTTAGACCGGGAACAAGTCCCACAGGACTGCACAAAATTCCTGACATCATGAGACAAGGTGGGCCACCAAAAAGAGCGACTCACCAGATCTCTAGTACCAAAAATACCTGGATGACCAGCCAATGCAGAGCAATGAACTTCAGACACCACTCTTCTTCCACTGGTCAGGAACATACAACTTTCCACTGGGACAACGCTCAGGTTTGTCCTCCTGGAACTCTTGCAGAGCAAGTCTCAAATCGGGCGAGATGGCAGAAAGAACTACCCCTTCGCCTAAGATGGTAGCAGGCTTGGTCTCCACAGGAGAATCAGCAAAGAAACTCCTAGAGAGGGTGTCTGCCTTGACATTCTTAGTTCCAGGAAGAAAAGAGACCACAAAATCAAAACGTGTAAAAAACAAGGCCCACCTAGCCTGTCTAGGGTTCAAGCGTTTAGCCGACTCTAGGTAAATCAAATTCTTGTGGTCAGTGAGGACCACGACTTGATGTTTAGCTCCCTCCAACCAATGTCTCCACTCCTCAAATGCCCACTTCATGGCTAACAGTTCCCGATTCCCCACATCATAGTTACGTTCAGATGGAGAGAACTTTCGGGAAAAGAAAGCACAGGGATTCATTTTAGATGTTACAGGATCCTTTTGGGACAAAACAGCTCCTGCACCAATCTCAGAAGCGTCCACCTCTACCTGAAACGGGAGTGAGACATCAGGTTGCTGCAAAACCAGGGCGGAGGTAAATCTTCGCTTCAGCTCCTGAAAGGAAGCAACAGCCTCAGGAGACCAATTCAACACATCAGCACCCTTCTTAGTCAAATCAGTCAATGGCTTGGCAATACTAGAAAATTTTGCTATAAATTTCCTATAAAAATTAGCAAAACCCAAAAACTTCTGGAGGGCCTTCAAAGAAGTGGGCTGAACCCAATCATAAATGGCCTGTACCTTGGCCGGGTCCATTTCAATAGTTGACGGAGACAAGATAAATCCCAAAAATGAAATCCTCTATACTCCAAAAAGGCATTTCGATCCTTTGACATACAGGGAATTCTCCCTCAAGATCTGGAACACAGTCCGAATATGTTCCACATGAGAATCCCAATCCTTGGAGAAGATCAAAATATCATCCAGATAGATAATCAAAAATTTATCGACAAAGTCTCGGAAACTATCGTTCATGAAGCACTGGAAGACAGAAGGGGCATTAGTGAGCCCAAAAGGCATCACCAGGTACTCAAAATGTCCCTCCGGAGTATTAAACGCCGTCTTCCATTCATCCCCCTGCTTAATGCGGATAAGATTATACGCCCCCCTGAGGTCAAGCTTGGTAAACCAGCAAGCACCTCTAACTCTAGAGAATAGATCCGAAATCAGGGGTAACGGATACTGATATTTAATAGTAATTTTATTGAGGGCACGATAATTAATACAAGGCCTTAAAGAACCATCCTTTTTGGCCACAAAAAAAAAACCGGCACCTAAGGGTGAAGAGGATGGTCTAATATGACCCTTCTCCAACGCCTCCTTAATATAGGATCGCATAGCCTCGTGCTCGGGTACAGATAAATTGAAAAGCCGACCCTTGGGAAATTTACACCCCGGGCTCAGTTCAATTGCACAGTCATAACTCCTATGAGGAGGCAAAGACGCAGACTCATTCTCACTAAATACATCATAAAAGTCCGCCAAATAGTCAGGAACATCATGCGACTGAGGAGAGGTGGAAAAAACCGGAGCCTCACTAAAGGCACACCGACAACCCCAACTCACCACAGACACAGATTTCCAATCCAAAACTGGATTACGAATTTGCAACCAGGGAAACCCCAGAACAACAGCATCATGCAGACCATGCAATACCAAAAATCTGCAATTTTCTTGATGGTCTGGGGCGACCCGCATGACCACCTGGGTCCAAAACTGAGGTTTATTTTTAGCCAAAGGAGTAGCATCAATCCCCCTCAAAGGGATAGGCGTCTGCAGAGGTGTCATCGGAAATCCACAACGTTTAGCAAAATCCAAGTCCATTAGGTTTAGCACTGCTCCCGAATCCACAAAAGCCTTGGCAGAAAATGTGGACAGGGAGCAGATCAGAGTAATTGCCAGAAGAAACTTAGGTTGAACACCAGCAACAGAAAACGTGTGTGCAAAGCGTTTCTCTCGTTTAGGACAAACAGAAATAATATGCGAGGCATCGCCACAGAAAAAACACAGCTTATTACGCCTTCTGAACTCCTGACGTTGCGCCTTAGACAAAACTCTATCACATTGCATAGGTTCAGACGTCTGTTCAACCGGTGGCAACACCTCTCGTGCAATCCTGCGTTCACGTAAACGCCGATCAACCTGAATGGCTAATGACATAGAATCGTCCAGACCAGAGGGAACAGGAAATCCCACCATAGTATCTTTTACGGCTTCTGACAAACCCTTCCGAAAGAGAGCAGCCAAGGCATTATCATTCCAGGTAGTAAGGACCGCCCACTTTCGGAACTTTTGACAGTACAACTCTGCAGAATCTCGACCCTGGTTCAATGCCAGCAGGGTCTTTTCAGCCTGATCAATAGCATTAGGTTCGTCATACAACAACCCCAAAGCTTGAAAGAATGCGTTCACATTAGTCAGAATAGGATCATCTGGTTTCAAAGAAAACGCCCAATCCTGGGGATCGCCACGCAGCAAAGAGATGACAATTTTAACTTGCTGCGTGGAGCTCCCTGACGAGTTAGGCTTCAAGGCAAAAAATAATTTACAATTATTTTTGAAACTCAAAAATTTAGATCGATCCCCAAAAAATACATCAGGTGTAGGGATCTTTGGTTCAACAGCATGCGAACGAGCAAGGTAGGCGGAAATTCCCCGCACTTCCGCAGTGAGCTGCTCCACACGATCAGACAATTGCTTTATCTCCATTGAGAGAAAAATTCCCCCTATGGCCTCAGAGATATAGAGGAAAGAATATACACACACCTTTTTTTTTTTTTAAAACACAATTATTTCCTGCTATTGAGTACCCTAGGATCTGCGGTATGGCTGGTGATTCTGTTATGATTGAGTCACCGTAGGAGGCAAAAACAGAAATGCTAGCTAAGTCCAGAAAACCAGAGAAGTTGGCAGCTATCGGATTGCAGACCCCTGAACCTATCAACACAACTAGCAGTAGCCGTGGGGGGTTCCTACCATGCCCTAGACCCCTCGATCACAGCCGGAGAATTAAATAGGCCTAAAGAAAGAAAAGGGGAAATCTAAACTGCCCCAGAGCAGACCCCAAAGCAATAGGCAGCCCCCAACATATAATGACGGTGAAGCAAGATGAAAATACTAACACAGACAGAAAGATAGACTGAGCAAAGAGGGGCCCAAGCTAACTAGATAGAAAAGGACAGGAAGGCTGCTGTCTGCAATCCGTGAAAAACCCTATGAAAATAAGAGCCAACAGACTGACAGTGAAAAAGGCCCTGAAGACGCTAGGCTTCAAAAAAGCTATGTCAGTACTCAGGAATATACTGAAGACAGAGGTACAGGCAAAAGGAGATTCAGCTCACCCCAGCGGGGAATGGCAGAATACTGAAAAGCAAGGAAAACAAAAAATAAAACAAAAAAGCTAACAGGCAAAACAGAAAACTTAGCTTTAGAGGAGCAGGAATCAGACTGCGGTCCTAGAAGTCCACAGAGAAATCACCCGCAGGGCAGAAGGGCGTCGGCAGCCTTATATCCAGTCCGTGACTCCACTCAGCCAGTTATCCTCATTAGACTCAGGTGCCTGATAATCAGGCTCATTACCATCCTTTACCAGAATATCGAGTTCACCAGACCCCAGTGACGAAGGGGAAAATGAACTCACAACAGACCTGCCACCTGATAATGAGGAAGAGGATTGGACATCTGGAGTCTCAGACTGGATTTAAGACAGCCGACTCCCTATTCCCATGCTGGTGATTTTTTCCTGCCTCCTGAGATCTTGGTTTCCAGCTCAGTTCCTGTCTTCTCAAGCTAAGTGTTCTCTGCTAATGTTCACATTTGATTTGGTTTGGTCTATTCAGTTTTTTGTGTGGTCAGCCAGCCCCGGCTGGGGCTGTGCTGAATTTCCACTCTTATGTCACTGTATCTGCCAATTTGCTTTTTGTCCCTTATTAGAATGGCCTCTTTTTGCTCTGTTCTCAGAATATGCCAGAGTGCTGATATAGTGGGCGAAGTCAAGTGACTTCAGGGGTTTTTTTGCTATCAGAAGTGTTGGACATTTTTGCAGGGTTTCTTGGCATGATTGCAGACAGTATCTTTCCTTTCCTGTCCTTTCTAGTTAGTGTGGGCCCCATCGTTTGCTCAGCCTATTTTCATACCTGTGTTTGTGTTTTCATCTTGTCTCACCGACAATATATGTTTGGGGGCTATCTATTCCTTTGGGGTCTGCTCTGGGGCAGTTTAGATTTCCCCTTTCTTGCTTTAGGCTTATTTAGTCCTCTGGCTGTGACGAGGCGTCTAGAATCATTGTAGGAACGCTCCACGGCTGCTGTTAGTTAGGATCAGGGGTCTGCAATCTGCGTAGTTACCAACCTCTCTGGTTTTCTGTGACTTGGCTTGGTTTTGTTTTCCTCCTCGGTGACCCATTCATAACAGAATCACCAGCCATACCGCAGATTCTAGGGTACTCAAAAGCAGGAAAGAATTGTTAAAAAAAAAATAAAGTGTCAGAAATTTTATTTTTTTTTTATATGTATTTTTTCCTCTTTCTCTGGGGCCGTAGGAGGATTTTTTCTCTAATGGAGATGAAGCAATTGTCTGATCGTGTGGAGCAGCTCGCTGCTGAAGTGCGGGGAATTTCCGCCTATCTCGCTCAGTCACAGGCTGCTGAACCGAAGATTCCAATGAGAAACAAAGAAATGGGGGCACCACCGAAAGGATAATTAAGGGGATCCAACCTAGACCTAAATAGTACATATGTTTGACAAAAAGGAGAGAAAGAAATAGGCCATGAGCAGGCGATCACCCTGAATAGGACATAGCATATATAATACAAATTTTATTAAACACAGCAAACAGCAGAAATTCTTAAAAACATTAAAAATGGTCACAAATGTGACACATACACAAATAATACAATGCTCATAATAGAGCAGCCCACCTGCTACCAACTATCACCCTCACCGAGAATGATGAAGCCACCTAGAGTGGCGACACGCGTCGGGTCTCCGGCTCTCCCTGCCCCACTTCACTTCTCATGGGTTTTGTATTGTGCTGATTTATATGGGTGGTTATGGAGATTTTCTCTGTCCATTTAGACCCTCTCTAGCCCCTAATGGTCTGGCTGATCTGGTCCTTGATGCTCCTCTACGCATATATGAGGTCTATTTAGTGGGCATTTCTGTACACCTCCTAGTGATCAGCATCTACTTGGGTTTACATTATCCCTTGTACTGTTTTTTGTAATTATTGGGTTAGAATCGCATCATTTGTTCATTGTATTTGTATATTATTGGTGTTTCTGACTCCTATGCTCTATATTCCCTAGGTGTGGGCTTATTGATTCTCCTATTGAGAATCCTGTGTACATGGACCTGGGGATATAGGCGTCATTCTCGGTGAGGGTGATAGTTGGTAGCAGGTGGGCTGCTCTATTATCAGCATTGTGTTATTTGTGTATGTGTCACATCTGTGACCATTTTTAATGTTTTTAAGAATTTCTGCTGTTTGCTGTGTTTAATAAAATTTGTATTATATATGCTATGTGCTATTCAGGGTGATCCCCTGCTCATGGCCTATTTCTCTCCTTTTTGTCAAACATATGAACCCAAGATCCCTACTCCTGATGTGTTTTCTGGGGATCAGTCTAAGTTTCTGAATTTTATGAATAATTGTAAATTATTTTTTGCCTTGAAGCCTAACTCATCGGGAAGCTCTGCGCAGCAGGTTAAAATTGTCATCTCCTTGCTGCGCGGCGATCCCCAGGATTGGGCGTTTTCTCTGATACCTGAAAATCCTATTCTGACTAATGTGGATGCATTTTTTCAAGCCTTGGGGTTGTTGTATGATGAATCTAATGCTATTAATCAAGCTGAGAAAGTCCTGTTGGCATTAAACCAGGGTCAGGATTCTGCAGAGTTATACTGTCAAAAATTCCGAAAGTGGGCGGTCCTTACTACATGGAATGATAGTGCATTGGCAGCTCTCTTTCGGAAAGGTTTGTCAGAGACCGTAAAAGATACTATGGTGGGACTTCCTGTTCCCTCTGGTCTGGATGATTCTATGTCATTAGCCATTCATGTTGATCGTCGTTTACGTGAATGTAAAACTAAACGGGAGGCGCTGCCACCTTTTGAACAAACGTCTGAACCTATGCAATGTGATGGGGTTTTGTCTAGGGCGCAACGTCAGGAGTTTAGAAGGCGTAATAAGCTGTGTTTTTTCTGTGGAGACGCCTCTTATACTATTTCTGTCTGCCCTAAATGAGAGAAACGTTTTGCACACACATTTGCTGTGGGCAGTGTACAACCTAAGTTCCTTTTGGCAATTACTCTGATCTGCTCCTTGTCCACGTTTTCCACTAAGGCTTTTGTGGATTCAGGAGCAGCTCTGAATCTGATGGATTTGGACTTTGCTAAACGTTGTGGTTTTTCCATGACGCCTCTGCGGACGCCTATTCCTTTGAGGGGTATTGATGCCACTCCTTTGGCGGAGAATAAACCTCAGTTTTGGACCCAGGTGATAATGCGAGTCGCCCCAGACCACCAAGAAAATTGTAAATTTTTGGTGCTGCATAATACTATTGTTCTGGGATTTCCCTGGTTGCAAACTCATAATCCAGTTTTGGATTGGAAATCTGGGTCTGTGGTGAGTTGGGGTTGTCAGTGTGTTCTTAGGGACGCTCCTGTTTTCTTCACCTCTCCTCAGTCTCATGATATTCCTGATTATCTGGCCGATTTTTCTGATGTATTTAGTGAGAGTAAGTCTGCGTCTTTGCCTCCTCATAGGAGTTATGACTGTGCAATTGAGTTGAGGCCTGGGTGTAAATTTCCCAAGGGTCGGCTTTTCAACCTATCTGTACCCGAACATGATGCTATGCGATCCTATATTAAGGAGTCGTTGGAGAAGGGTCATATTAGACCATCCTCGTCACCTTTAGGTGCTGGGTTTTTTTTTGTGGCGAAGAAAGATGGTTCATTAAGGCCTTGTATTGATTATCGTTCCCTTAACAAGATGACGACTAAATATCAGTACCCGTTACCTCTGATGTCTGATTTATTCTCCAGAGTTAAGAGTGCCTGCTGGTTTACCAAGCTTGACCTCAGGGGGGCGTATAATCTTATTCGCATCAAGCACGGGGATGAATGGAAGACGGCGTTTAATACTCCGGAGGAACATTTTGAGTACCTGGTGATGCCTTTTGGGCTCACTAATGCCCCTTCTGTCTTCCAGTCCTTTATGAATGATATTTTCCGGGACTTTGTGGATAAGTTTTTGATCATCTATCTGGATGATATTCTGATCTTTTCTAGTGATTGGGATTCTCATGTGGAACATGTCCGGACTGTGTTCCGGATTTTGAGGGAGAATTCCCTGTATGTTATAGGGGTTGTCCGGGCTTTCCACATAATCTCAGTGCATATCTGGCCTGCAGAATGCTGACAATAAGTAATTTACCTTCTGTGGCCAGTTTGCAGGGTTTGCTAGATATGATCTCTTGCTTCTAAGAAAAACGTCCTGGGGGGGGGGGGGGGGGGGGGGGTGTTCTGGCATTGAAATGAGAACTGGTCGTTTCCTCCTACTCTACTAGAAACCTGCCCTCTATAGCAACAACCCCGCCCTCCATAGCAACAGGCCCTCCCTGACCACATGAATAAGCCCTCCTCACACAGTAACAAATCCTCCCCCTCTAGCAGCCTCAGTGCAGAGAGCAGCTGCTCTTCCCCCAGACACACACTGAACAGTGATCTATGGAAAGTGAAACTATTGAGAAGGAAACGACCAGTTCTCATTTCAATGCCAGAACACACCCCCCTGGACGTTTTTCATAGAAGCAAGAGATCATATCTAATAAACCCTACAAACTGGCCACAGAAGGTAAATTACTTATTGTCAGCATTCTGCAGCCTAGATATGCACTGAGATTATGTGAAAAGCCGGGACAACCCCTTTAAGGGATCTAAGCGCCTCTTTGGTGTACAGAGGATTTCATTTTTGGGATTTATCTTGTCTCCATCGACTATTGAAATGGATCCGGCCAAGGTACAGGCCATTTATGATTGGGTTCAGCCTACTACTTTGAAGGCTCTCCAGAAGTTTTTGGGTTTTGCTAATGTATCGTAAATTTATAGGTAATTTTTCTGGTATTGTCAAACCACTGACGGATCTGACCAAAAAGGGCGCTGATGTGCTGAATTGGTCTCCAGAGGCTGTCTCGGCATTTCAGGAGCTTAAGCGGAGATTTACTTCAGCTCCAGTTTTACGGAAACCTGATGTCTCACTTCCATTTCAGGTGGAGGTAGATGCTTCAGAGATTGGTGCAGGAGCTGTTTTGTCCCAAAAAGATCTGGTGACTTCTAAGATGAATCCCTGTGCCTTCTTTTCTTGAAAGTTCTCCCCATCTGAACATAACTATGACGTGAGGAATCGGGAATTGTTGGCCATGTAGTGGGAATTGGAGGAGTGGAGACATTGGTTGGAGGGAGCTAGACATCAAGTTGTGGTCCCCACCAACCACAAGAATTTGATTTATCTTGAATCAGCCAAACGCTTGAATCCTAGACAGGCTAGATGGGCCTTGTTTTTCACGCATTTTAATATTGTGGTCTCTTTTCTTCCGGGCACTAAGAATGTTAAGGCAGACGCCCTTTCTAGGAGTTTCTTTGCCGATTCTCTTAGTGTGACCGAGCCTACTACCATCCTAGGTGAGGGGGTAGTTCTTTCTGCCATCTCGCCCGATTTGAGGCGCACCCTGGAGGAATTTCAGGAGGACAAACCTGAGCATTGTCCTACGGGAAGATTGTATGTTCCTGACCAGTGGAGAAAGAGTGATGTCTGAAGTCCATTGCTCCGCATTGGCTGGTCATCCGAATATTTTTGGTACCAGAGATTTGGCAAGTCGGTCGTTTTGGTGGCCTGCCTTATCTTGTGACGTCAGGAATTTTGTACAGTCCTGTGGGACTTGTTCTCGGTCTAAACCCTGTTCTCGTTCTAGTGGGTTGTTGATGCCCCTGCCGGTGCCCAAGAGGCCATGGACCCTTATCTCAATGGATTTTATTTCTGATCTTCCTGTCTCTCAGAGAATGACTGTTATCAGGTTGATTTGTGATAGATTTTCGAAGATGGTCCATCTTGTACCACTCCCAAAGTTGCCATCTTCCTCATAGTTGGTGCCCTTGTTTTTACAACAGGTGGTTCGGTTGCATGGGATTCCTGAGAACAGTGTGTCGGACAGAGGAGTCCAGTTTGTTTCCAGATTCTGGAAGGCTTTATGTTCCAATCTGGGAATTCAGTTATCCTTCTCCTCTGCGTTTCACCCACAGACCAATGGGCAGACTAAGAGAACAAACCAGACTTTGGAGTCTTATTTGAGATGTTTTATATCTGCTGATCAGGATGATTGGGTCTCATTTTTGCCCTTGGCCGAATTTGCGCTAAACAATAGAGCTAGTTCTGCCACTTTGATGTCGCCCTTTTTCTGTAACTTTGGGTTTCATCCTCGATTTTCTTCAGGGCAAGTGGAATCTTCGGCCTGCCCAGGTGTGGACACTGTGGTAGAGAGAATGCAGCAGATTTCGGACCAAGTGGTGGATAAGTTGTCCCTCTCTCAGGAAAAGGCCCAGCGGTTTTCCAACCGGCATAGGACCATTGGTCCCCGGTTTAAAGTGGGTGATATGTTTTGGTTGTCGTCAAAGAATATTCCTATGAAGGTAGCTTCTCCAAAGTTCAAGCCAAGATTTATTGGTCCTTATAAGATTTTGGAAATTCTTAATCCTGTTTCTTTTCGATTGGCTCTTCCAGTTATGTTTAAGATCTATAACGTATTTCACAAATCTCTGTTAAAGAGGTTTGTTGAGCCAGTAGTTCCTGTGGCGGCACCTCCTGACCCTGTATTGGTTGAAGGCAATGTGGAATATGAGGTAGAGAAAATATTGGATTCTCGTTTGGCTACACGGAGACTCCAGTATTTGGTCAAATGGAAGGGTTATGGCCAGGAGGATAATTCTTGGGTCTCTGCCTCTGACATTCATGCCAATAGATTGGTTCGTGCTTTTCACCGGGCCCATCCTGATCGGCCTGGTGGCATGGATGAGGGTTCGGTGACCCCTCCTCAAGGGGGGGGGGGTACTGTTGTGAACTCATTTTCTGGTCTGCCTCTGGTTTCTGGTGAGGGAGCTGGTTGTGCTGACAGAGGAGTCGTGAGTTCTCTTTCCGAACTCCCTCTGGTGGTGGCAGGAGGTAGTGAAGCTGATCTAATTAACAGAGACCTGCCACCCGATAATGAGATAGAGGATTGGACATCTGGAGTCTCAGACTGGATTTAAGACAGCCGACTCCCTATTCCCATGATGGTGATTTTTTCCTGCCTCCTGAGGTCTTAGTTTCCAGTTCAGTTCCTGTCTTCTCAAGCTAAGTGTTCTCTGCTAATGTTCACATTTGACTTGGTTTGGTCTATTCAGTTTTTTGTGTGGTCAGCCAGCCCCGGCTGGGGCTGTGCTGAATTTCGACTCTTATGTCACTGTATGTGCCAGTTTGCTTTTTGTCCCTTATTAGATTGGCCTCTTTTTGCTCTGTTCTCAGAATATACCAGAGTGCTGATATAGTGGGAGAAGTCTAGTGACTTCAGGGTATTTTTTGCTATCAGAAGTGTTGGACATTTTTGCAGGGTTTTTTGGCATGATTGCAGACAGTATCTTTCCTTTCCTGTCCTGTCTAGTTAGTTTGGGCCCATCGTTTGCTCAGCCTATTTTCCTGCCTGTGTTTGTGCCTTCATCTTGTCTCACCGTCAATACATGTGTGGGGGCTGTCTATTCCTTTGGGGACTGCTCTGGGACAGTTATAGATTTCCCCTTTTCTTGCTTTAGGCTTATTTAGCCCTCCGGCTGTGACGAGGCATCTAGAATCATCGTAGGTACGCTCCACGGCTACTGCTAGTTGTGTGGTTAGGATTAGGGGTCTGCAATCCGCGTAGTTACCAACCTCTCTGGTTTTCTGTGACTTGGCTTGGTCTTGTTTTCCTCCTCGGTGACCCATTCATAACAGGGGAGGGGACCTCCTTACCGTGTACCTCCCTCCCCTCCTTAGGGGCGGGGACCTCCTCACCGCATCACTCCCCCTTCTGCTCAGGGGCGTGCCCTTCCTCCTTGTTTCAATACCCCCCCTCGTCGTTATTAGGGGACAGCTCTTACCGGGGAAGATGAAGATGAAACAGGCTGCAAGACCCCCGATCAGAGAGATCACCCTGCCAATGTCAGGGATGAAGAGCGCCAGGAGCAGCGTCAGCACAAACCAGCTCAGGGTCTGGAAGATTCTCCGCCGTCGCTCTCGGGCCGGATCCTCGCCTGCCTCCTGGGCTGTAAACCTCAGCCACAAGCCCTCCAGCACAGCCCTAGGAGACAAAAGGCAGCGGTCACTGACACTGGGAGCACAGACCCCGCTCTACAGGGTCAGAGTCACCGGGTGACGGGCACCTCACTGATATAGGGGCTAGCTCCAGAAGCATCTCAGGGGCCAGTGCCACGGGGGCCATCTCAGGGGCCAGTGCCACGGGGGCCATCTCAGGGGGACCAGCTCCATAGGGGGCCATCTCAGGGGGACCAGCTCCATAGGGGGCCATCTCAGGGGGACCAGCTCCATAGGGGGCCATCTCAGGGGGACCAGCTCCATAGGGGGCCATCTCAGGGGGACCAGCTCCATAGGGGGCCATCTCAGGGGGACCAGCTCCATAGGGGGCCATCTCAGGGGGACCAGCTCCATAGGGGGCCATCTCAGGGGGACCAGCTCCATAGGGGGCCATCTCAGGGGGACCAGCTCCATAGGGGGCCATCTCAGGGGGACCAGCTCCATAGGGGGCCATCTCAGGGGGACCAGCTCCATAGGGGGCCATCTCAGGGGGACCAGCTCCATAGGGGGCCATCTCAGGGGGACCAGCTCCATAGGGGGCCATCTCAGGGGGACCAGCTCCATAGGGGGCCATCTCAGGGGGACCAGCTCCATAGGGGGCCATCTCAGGGGGACCAGCTCCATAGGGGGCCATCTCAGGGGGACCAGCTCCATAGGGGGCCATCTCAGGGGGACCAGCTCCATAGGGGGCCATCTCAGGGGGACCAGCTCCATAGGGGGCCATCTCAGGGGGACCAGCTCCATAGGGGGCCATCTCAGGGGGACCAGCTCCATAGGGGGCCATCTCAGGGGGACCAGCTCCATAGGGGGCCATCTCAGGGGGACCAGCTCCATAGGGGGCCATCTCAGGGGGACCAGCTCCATAGGGGGCCATCTCAGGGGGACCAGCTCCATAGGGGGCCATCTCAGGGGGACCAGCTCCATAGGGGGCCATCTCAGGGGGACCAGCTCCATAGGGGGCCATCTCAGGGGGACCAGCTCTATAGGGGGCCATCTCAGGGGGACCAGCTCTATAGGGGGCCATCTCAGGGGGACCAGCTCCATAGGGGCCATCTCAGGGGCCAGCTCCATGGGCCCGCCTTTCACTACAGATGACCTGAGCTCCAGATGAGTTACAGGGGTGTCACAGCTGCCCCCGCACCAGAGCCTCACCGTCCGCAGTAGTGTAGGATGGGGTACGACGTCAGCACACACAGGATGATGAACGCCCGAGCCACGGCCACAGGAATGTCATCAGACGGGAAGGACAGGAGGACGTCCTGATCCACCGCCGAGCCGAACAGCAAGTAGCCGCACACCCCTGAGGAGAGAAGAGCATGAGGCACGGTGCCAGCCTGCCCACCAGTGACCCCTAGTAAGGAAACCCACCTGTGCCAGTATAGACACACAGAGCGATCAGCATGGCCACGCTCACGATGAGCGCCCAGCGCCGGAGGTCCTGCCGCTGCATGCTGCCGTACACCGGGACACTGCTGACGTGGCACTGCCGGAGACAAAGCCATGGTGAGGAGGCGAAACAAGAGCAGCAGCGGGCACAGCGCCAGCACGTACCTGGTATCCAAAGCATATTGTGGGGATGGCGTTAAATACAGAGACCCAGGAGGAGGCGCTGCAGAGAGAAGAGG
Source organism: Dendrobates tinctorius (assembly GCF_039654945.1). Lineage (NCBI taxonomy): Eukaryota > Metazoa > Chordata > Amphibia > Anura > Dendrobatidae > Dendrobates > Dendrobates tinctorius. The sequence continues at coordinate 842,002 of NW_027362112.1, forward strand.
AGGGCGTCACAACACGGCCCCCCAACACAGCCCCCGACGCCCGCTGCTCACGAGGAGCCGCTAGTGACCATCCGGCCTCCATCCCTGTCATTCACCTACGGGTGGCGCTGTCAGAGGGAAGCTCACTGGTGGGCTGCACACAACGGTAGATCACGATGAAGGTCACATAACAGGTTCCCAGGACGCTGAGAGAGCTGCAAAGAGACGACAGGCGGTCATACGATGCGGGACCCCATCATCAGAGCCCCCCGCAATCACTGACTGAGGAACGCCGCCATCAGAGCCCCCCGCAATCACTGAGGGACCCCGCCATCAGAGCCCCCCGCAATCACTGACTGAGGGACCCCACCATCAGAGCCCCCCGCAATCACTGACTGAGGAACCCCGCCATCAGATCCCCCCCACAATCACTGACTTAGGGACCCCGCCATCAGAGCCCCCCGCAATCACTGACTGAGGAACGCCGCCTTCAGAGCCCCCCGCAATCACTGAGGGACCCCGCCACCAGAGCCCCCCGCAATCATTGACTGAGGGACCCCACCATCAGAGCCCCCTGCAATCACTGACTGAGGAACGCCGCCATCGGATCCCCCCCCGCAATCACTGACTGAGGAACCCCGCCATCAGAGCCCCCCGCAATCACTGACTGAGGGACCCCGCCATCACAGCCCCCCACAATCACTGACTGAGGAACGCCGCCATCGGATCCCCCCGCAATCACTGACTGAGGAACCCCGCCATCAGAGCCCCCCGCAATCATTAAGGGACCCCGCCATCACAGCCCCCCACAATCACTGACTGAGGAACCCCGCCATCAGAGCTCCCCACTATCACTGAGGAACCCCGCCATCAGAGCCCCCCGCAATCACTGACTGAGGAACCCCGCCATAAGAGCCCCCCACAGTCACTGAGGAACCCCACCATCAGAGCCCCCCGCAATCACTGACTGAGGAACCCCGCCATCAGAGCCCCCCACAGTCACTGAGGAACCCCACCATCAGAGCCCCCCGCAATCACTGACTGAGGAACCCCGCCATCAGAGTCCCCCGCAATAACTGACTGAGGAACCCCACCATCAGAGTCCCCCGCAATCACTGACTGAGGAACCCCGCCATCACAGCCCCCCCACAATCACTGACTGAGGAACCCCGCCATCAGAGCCCCCCGCAATCACTGACTGAGGAACCCCGCCATCAGAGCCCCCCACAGTCACTGAGGAACCCCGACATCAGAGCCCCCTGCAATCACTGAGGAACCCCGCCAGAGCCCCCTGCAATCATTGACTGAGGAACCCCGCCACCAGAGCCCCCCACAATCACAGACTGAGGAACCCCGCCATCAGAGCCCCCCGCAATCACTGAGGGACCCCGCCATCACAAACCCCTGCAATTACTGAGGGACCCCGCCATCAGAGCCCCCTGCAACCGCCTCCAGCGCTGCAGTCACTATTCTGCTCTTACATCGGGTCTTATCCTCCAGTCACCTCCAGAGCTGCAGTCACTATTCTGCCATTACGTCGTGTCTTATCCTCCAGAGCTGCAGTCACTATTCTGCCATTACGTCGTGTCTTATCCTCCAGTCACCTCCAGAGCTGCAGTCACTATTCTGCCATTACGTCGTGTCTTATCCTCCAGTCACCTCCAGAGCTGCAGTCACTATTCTGCCGTTACGTCGTGTCTTATCCTTCGGTCACTACGGGGTCCATCCACAGACACAGCTCCGGGTAGCCCCCCGTCTCACCTGGCGTATTTCTGGACGCTGATCTCACGTGGCAGTGACAGTGGCATAACCAGCAGGACTCCGGTGACGGTGATGGTGAATTTGCGGTCGGCGTACCACGGGAGGTCACTGTCCGCCAGGCTGTGCATCATGGCGCCAAGAACTTCACGAAGAAGAGACACAGGGTGAAAGGTCAGGAACGAAAACATCATGGGGCCACAATCCGCAACGTCCCCTCTCCGGCACTCACGCTTCTCCAGCTGGTCCCCGATGATGATGAAGAAGGCGATGCACGTCCCAAAGGTGTAAACAGCGATGAGGATCTCACAGAGAACCCCACTGACACGGCCACAGACCCCCCGAACCACCTCCTGGTATGTCCGCTCACTGCAGGCATCAGCACAGTGTGCCAGGATCACCAGACCACTGATGATGAAGAGCAGCAGGACCTGTGGAGACGACAAGAGGGAACAGCCCCCGACCATCAGAGACGAGGGAACGGCCCCCGACCATCAGAGACGAGGGAACGGCCCCCGACCATCAGAGACGAGGGAACGGCCCCCGACCATCAGAGACGAGGGAACGGCCCCCGACCATCAGAGACGAGGGAACGGCCCCCGACCATCAGAGACGAGGGAACGGCCCCCGACCATCAGAGACGAGGGAACGGCCCCCGACCATCAGAGACGAGGGAACGGCCCCCGACCATCAGAGACGAGGGAACGGCCCCCGACCATCAGAGACGACAAGAGGGAACGGCCCCCGACCATCAGAGACGACAAGAGGGAACGGCCCCCGACTATCAGAGACGAGGGAACGGCCCCCGACCATCAGAGACGACAAGAGGGAACGGCCCCCGACCATCAGAGACGAGGGAACGGCCCCCGACCATCAGAGACGAGGGAACGGCCCCCGACCATCAGAGACGAGGGAACGGCCCCCGACCATCAGAGACGACAAGAGGGAACGGCCCCCGACCATCAGAGACGACAAGAGGGAACGGCCCCCGACTATCAGAGACGACAAGAGGGAACGGCCCCCGACTATCAGAGACGACAAGAGGGAACGGCCCCCGACTATCAGAGACGACAAGAGGGAACGGCCCCCGACTATCAGAGACGACAAGAGGGAACGGCCCCCGACTATCAGAGACGACAAGAGGGAACGGCCCCCGACTATCAGAGACGACAAGAGGGAACGGCCCCCGACTATCAGAGACGACAAGAGGGAACGGCCCCCGACCATCAGAGACGAGGGAACGGCCCCCGACCATCAGAGACAACAAGAGGGAACGACCCCCGACCATCAGAGACGAGGGAACGGCCCCTGACTATCAGAGACGACAAGAGGGAACGGCCCCCTGAACATCAGAGACGACAAGAGGGAACGGCCCCCGACCATCAGAGACGACAAGAGGGAACAGCCCCCGACCATCAGAGAGGACAAGAGGAAGCGCTCCCCCAACCAGAAAGGACAAGAGGAACGTTACCCCCCAACCATGAGAGAAGACAAGAGAAACGTCCCCTCCCCCCCCAACCAAAGAGGACATGTGGGAACGGCCCACCTAACCATCAGAGAGAAGAGGGAGCGCCCCCCCAACCAGAGAGGACAAGTGGGAAAAGCCCCTCCAACCAGAGAGAAGAGGGAATGCCCCCCCAAACAGAGAGGACAAGTGGGAAACCCCCCCCAACCAGAGAGGACAAGTGGGAAAAGCCCCCCCAACCATCACAGAGGAGAAGAGAGAATGCCCCCCCCAAACAGAGGATAAGAGGATCGGTACCCAGACCATAAGAGAGGACAAGAGGGCACGGCCTCCTCCATCTATCAAAGAGGACAAGAGGGCACGGTCCCCCTAACCATCAGAGAGGAGAAAGACGGAACGGCCCCCCAATCATCAGAGACAAGAAGAGGGAATATCCCCCGACCATCAGAAAGGACATGAGGGAACAGCCCCACCCCAACCATCAGAGGCCATGAGAGCTGATGACTCCCAAATCATCAAGAACCATGAGAGTAGACAGCCCCCAGACCATCAGAAACGACAAGAAGCGACGGCCCCCCAACCAGAGACAAGAGGCGACGGCTCCCCAACCAGAGACAACAAGAGGCGACGGCCCCCCAACCAGAGACAACAAAAGGCGACGGCCCCCCAACCAGAGACAACAAAAGGCGACGGCCCCCCAGAGACAACGGCTCCCCAACCAGAGACATCAAGAGGTGACGGCTCCCAAACCAGAGACATCAAGAGGCGACGGCCCCCCCAGAGACAAGAGGTGACGGCTCCCCAACCAGAGACATCAAGAGGCGACGGCTCCCCAACCAGAGACATCAAGAGGCGACGGCTCCCCCAACCAGAGACATCAAGAGGCGACGGCTCCCCCAACCAGAGACAACAAGAGGCGACGGCCCCCTCCAACCAGAGACAACAAGAGGCGACGGCCCCCTCCAACCAGAGACAACAAGAGGCGACGGCCCCCTCCAACCAGAGACAACAAGAGGCGACGGCCCCCTCCAACCAGAGACAACAAGAGGCGACGGCCCCCTCCAACCAGAGACAACAAGAGGCGACGGCCCCCTCCAACCAGAGACAACAAGAGGCGACGGCTCCCCAACCAGAGACAAGAAGCGACGGCCCCCCAACCAGAGACAACAAGAAGCGACGGCCCCCCAACCAGAGACAACAAGAGGCGACGGCTCCCCAACCAGAGACAAGAAGCGACGGCCCCCCAACCAGAGACAAGAAGAAGCGACGGCCCCCCTACCAGAGACATCAAGAGGCGACGGCCAGCCAACCAGAGACATCAAGAGGCGACGGCCCGCCAACCAGAGACATCAAGAGGCGACGGCCCACCAACCAGAGACAACAAGAGGCGACGGCCCCCCAACCAGAGACAACAAGAGGCGACGGCTCCCCAACCAGAGACAAGAAGCGACGGCCCCCCAACCAGAGACAAGAAGAAGCGACGGCCCCCCTACCAGAGACATCAAGAGGCGACGGCCAGCCAACCAGAGACATCAAGAGGCGACGGCCCACCAACCAGAGACATCAAGAGGCGACGGCCCACCAACCAGAGACATCAAGAGGCGACGGCCCACCAACCAGAGACATCAAGAGGCGACGGCCCACCAACCAGAGACATCAAGAGGCGACGGCCCACCAACCAGAGACAACAAGAGGCGACGGCCCACCAACCAGAGACAACAAGAGGCGACGGCCCACCAACCAGAGACAACAAGAGGCGACGGCCCCCCCAACCAGAGACAACAAGAGGCGACGGCCCCCCCAACCAGAGACAACAAGAGGCGACGGCCCCCCAACCAGAAACAACAAGAGGCGACGGCCCCCCAACCAGAAACAACAAGAGGCGACGGCCCCCCAACCAGAAACAACAAGAGGCGACGGCCCCCCAACCAGAAACAACAAGAGGCGACGGCCCACCAACCATAGACATCAAGAGGCGACGGCCCCCCAACCAGAGACATCAAGAGGCGACGGCCCCCCAACCAGAGACATCAAGAGGCGACGGCCCCCCAACCAGAGACATCAAGAGGCGACGGCCCCCCAACCAGAGACATCAAGAGGCGACGGCCCCCCAACCAGAGACATCAAGAGGCGACGGCCCCCCAACCAGAGACAACAAGAGGCGACGACCCCCCAAACCAGAGACAAGAGGCGACGGCCCACCAACCATAGACATCAAGAGGCGACGGCCCCCCAACCAGAGACATCAAGAGGCGACGGCCCCCCAACCAGAGACATCAAGAGGCGACGGCCCCCCAACCAGAGACAAGAGGCGACGACCCCCCAAACCAGAGACAACAAGAGGCGACGGCCCCCCAAACCAGAGACAACAAGAGGCGACGACCCCCCAACCAGAGACAAGAGGCGACGGCCCCCCAACCAGAGACAACAAGAGGCGACGGCCCCCCAACCAGAGACAACAAGAGGCGACGGCCCATCAGACCATCACATACGATAGCCGATGGCACACCGACCTTGGGAGACGACAAGACGTGACGGTCCCCACGACCAACAGAGACAAGAGGCGACGGCCCGCTGACCATTACACACCACGAGAGCCGACGCAACTACCGACCAGAGGTGACAAGAGGCGACGGCCCGCCGACCATTACAAACCAAAGAGCTGACAGCTCCAAGACCATCAGACGCCATGAGAGCAGACGGCCCCACAACCATCAGAGACCACCAGAGGCACCGCCTCCACCCCCCCCATCACTCACCAGCTGCAGCACGATCCCGGCTGTGACTCCTCCGGCTGCGCTGAACGCTGCGGGGAAGTTGAGGAGTCCGGCCCCAAGAGCAGCGTTCACCACGATGAAGACGGCTCCAATGGCAGACGTACCTCCCGCCAGACTCCTGCTCTCAGGGACCACAGGACTCTGCAGGAGGCGGGCGCGCTCCCCAGCATCCCACGAATAGTCCGAATTGATGGCCACGTTCCCCAGCGACATCGTGCTCAGGATGCGGTCACCACCCGCCCTGTAACAGAGAGAAGCGTCACCGCACCACGGATCATCGATCCTCCGGCAGAAAGGGGATTCCGCTGCACCCCCCCCCAATCCAAGGGGCCCACGGCAGTCCAGGATAAGGTCACATGCGGGACCGATGATGTGGGATGGGATAGATCGGGGTCCGGTCACAGTCTGCCCCTGTGACGGGGTCCGGTCACCGTCTGCCCCTGTGACGGGGTCCGGTCACCGTCTGCCCCTGTGACGGGGTCCGGTCACCGTCTGCCCCTGTGACGGGGTCCGGTCACCGTCTGCCCCTGTGACGGGGTCCGGTCACCGTCTGCCCCTGTGACGGGGTCCGGTCACCGTCTGCCCCTGTGACGGGGGAGGGGATATGTCGGGGTCCGGTCACCGTCTGCCCCTGTGACGGGGGAGGGGATATGTCGGGGTCCGGTCACCGTCTGCCCCTGTGACGGGGGAGGGGATATGTCGGGGTCCGGTCACCGTCTGCCCCTGTGACGGGGGAGGGGATATGTCGGGGTCCGGTCACCGTCTGCCCCTGTGACGGGGGAGGGGATATGTCGGGGTCCGGTCACCGTCTGCCCCTGTGACGGGGGAGGGGATATGTCGGGGTCCGGTCACCGTCTGCCCCTGTGACGGGGGAGGGGATATGTCGGGGTCCGGTCACCGTCTCCCCCTGTGACGGGGGAGGGGATATGTCGGGGTCCGGTCACCGTCTCCCCTGTGACGGGGGAGGGGATATGTCGGGGTCCGGTCACCGTCTCCCCTGTGACGGGGGAGGGGATATGTCGGGGTCCGGTCACCGTCTCCCCTGTGACGGGGGAGGGGGTATGTCGGGGTCCGGTCACCGTCTCCCCTGTGACGGGGGAGGGGGTATGTCGGGGTCCGGTCACCGTCTCCCCTGTGACGGGGGAGGGGATATGTCGGGGTCCGGTCACCGTCTCCCCTGTGACGGGGGAGGGGGTATGTCGGGGTCCGGTCACCGTCTCCCCTGTGACGGGGGAGGGGGTATGTCGGGGTCCGGTCACCGTCTCCCCTGTGACGGGGGAGGGGATATGTCGGGGTCCGGTCACCGTCTCCCCTGTGACGGGGGAGGGGATATGTCGGGGTCCGGTCACCGTCTCTCCTGTGACGGGGGAGGGGATATGTCGGGGTCCGGTCACCGTCTCTCCTGTGACGGGGGAGGGGATATGTCGGGGTCCGGTCACCGTCTCTCCTGTGACGGGGGAGGGGATATGTCGGGGTCCGGTCACCGTCTCTCCTGTGACGGGGGAGGGGATATGTCGGGGTCCGGTCACCGTCTCTCCTGTGACGGGGGAGGGGATATGTCGGGGTCCGGTCACCGTCTCTCCTGTGACGGGGGAGGGGATATGTCGGGGTCCGGTCACCGTCTCTCCTGTGACGGGGGAGGGGATATGTCGGGGTCCGGTCACCGTCTCTCCTGTGACGGGGGAGGGGATATGTCGGGGTCCGGTCACCGTCTCTCCTGTGACGGGGGAGGGGATATGTCGGGGTCCGGTCACCGTCTCCCCTGTGACGGGGGAGGGGGTATGTCGGGGTCCGGTCACCGTCTCCCCTGTGACGGGGGAGGGGATATGTCGGGGTCCGGTCACCGTCTCCCCTGTGACGGGGGAGGGGGTATGTCGGGGTCCGGTCACCGTCTCCCCTGTGACGGGGGAGGGGATATGTCGGGGTCCGGTCACCGTCTCCCCTGTGACGGGGGAGGGGGTATGTCGGGGTCCGGTCACCGTCTCTCCTGTGACGGGGGAGGGGATATGTCGGGGTCCGGTCACCGTCTCCCCTGTGACGGGGGAGGGGGTATGTCGGGGTCCGGTCACCGTCTCTCCTGTGACGGGGGAGGGGGTATGTCGGGGTCCGGTCACCGTCTCCCCTGTGACGGGGGAGGGGATATGTCGGGGTCCGGTCACCGTCTCCCCTGTGACGGGGGAGGGGGTATGTCGGGGTCCGGTCACCGTCTCCCCTGTGACGGGGGAGGGGGTATGTCGGGGTCCGGTCACCGTCTCTCCTGTGACGGGGGAGGGGGTATGTCGGGGTCCGGTCACCGTCTCCCCTGTGACGGGGGAGGGGATATGTCGGGGTCCGGTCACCGTCTCCCCTGTGACGGGGGAGGGGGTATGTCGGGGTCCGGTCACCGTCTCCCCTGTGACGGGGGAGGGGGTATGTCGGGGTCCGGTCACCGTCTCCCCTGTGACGGGGGAGGGGGTATGTCGGGGTCCGGTCACCGTCTCTCCTGTGACGGGGGAGGGGGTATGTCGGGGTCCGGTCACCGTCTCCCCTGTGACGGGGGAGGGGATATGTCGGGGTCCGGTCACCGTCTCCCCTGTGACGGGGGAGGGGGTATGTCGGGGTCCGGTCACCGTCTCCCCTGTGACGGGGGAGGGGATATGTCGGGGTCCGGTCACCGTCTCCCCTGTGACGGGGGAGGGGGTATGTCGGGGTCCGGTCACCGTCTCTCCTGTGACGGGGGAGGGGATATGTCGGGGTCCGGTCACCGTCTCTCCTGTGACGGGGGAGGGGATATGTCGGGGTCCGGTCACCGTCTCCCCTGTGACGGGGGAGGGGATATGTCGGGGTCCGGTCACCGTCTCCCCTGTGACGGGGGAGGGGATATGTCGGGGTCCGGTCACCGTCTCCCCTGTGACGGGGGAGGGGATATGTCGGGGTCCGGTCACCGTCTCCCCTGTGACGGGGGAGGGGATATGTCGGGGTCCGGTCACCGTCTCTCCTGTGACGGGGGAGGGGATATGTCGGGGTCCGGTCACCGTCTCCCCTGTGACGGGGGAGGGGATATGTCGGGGTCCGGTCACCGTCTCCCCTGTGACGGGGGAGGGGATATGTCGGGGTCCGGTCACCGTCTCCCCTGTGACGGGGGAGGGGATATGTCGGGGTCCGGTCACCGTCTCCCCTGTGACGGGGGAGGGGATATGTCGGGGTCCGGTCACCGTCTCCCCTGTGACGGGGGAGGGGATATGTCGGGGTCCGGTCACCGTCTCCCCTGTGACGGGGGAGGGGATATGTCGGGGTCCGGTCACCGTCTCTCCTGTGACGGGGGAGGGGATATGTCGGGGTCCGGTCACCGTCTCTCCTGTGACGGGGGAGGGGATATGTCGGGGTCCGGTCACCGTCTCCCCTGTGACGGGGGAGGGGATATGTCGGGGTCCGGTCACCGTCTCTCCTGTGACGGGGGAGGGGATATGTCGGGGTCCGGTCACCGTCTCCCCTGTGACGGGGGAGGGGATATGTCGGGGTCCGGTCACCGTCTCCCCTGTGACGGGGGAGGGGATATGTCGGGGTCCGGTCACCGTCTCCCCTGTGACGGGGGAGGGGGTATGTCGGGGTCCGGTCACCGTCTCTCCTGTGACGGGGGAGGGGGTATGTCGGGGTCCGGTCACCGTCTCCCCTGTGACGGGGGAGGGGATATGTCGGGGTCCGGTCACCGTCTCCCCTGTGACGGGGGAGGGGGTATGTCGGGGTCCGGTCACCGTCTCCCCTGTGACGGGGGAGGGGATATGTCGGGGTCCGGTCACCGTCTCCCCTGTGACGGGGGAGGGGGTATGTCGGGGTCCGGTCACCGTCTCTCCTGTGACGGGGGAGGGGATATGTCGGGGTCCGGTCACCGTCTCTCCTGTGACGGGGGAGGGGATATGTCGGGGTCCGGTCACCGTCTCCCCTGTGACGGGGGAGGGGATATGTCGGGGTCCGGTCACCGTCTCCCCTGTGACGGGGGAGGGGATATGTCGGGGTCCGGTCACCGTCTCCCCTGTGACGGGGGAGGGGATATGTCGGGGTCCGGTCACCGTCTCTCCTGTGACGGGGGAGGGGATATGTCGGGGTCCGGTCACCGTCTCTCCTGTGACGGGGGAGGGGATATGTCGGGGTCCGGTCACCGTCTCCCCTGTGACGGGGGAGGGGATATGTCGGGGTCCGGTCACCGTCTCCCCTGTGACGGGGGAGGGGATATGTCGGGGTCCGGTCACCGTCTCCCCTGTGACGGGGGAGGGGATATGTCGGGGTCCGGTCACCGTCTCTCCTGTGACGGGGGAGGGGATATGTCGGGGTCCGGTCACCGTCTCTCCTGTGACGGGGGAGGGGATATGTCGGGGTCCGGTCACCGTCTGCCCCTGTGACGGGGGAGGGGATATGTCGGGGTCCGGTCACCGTCTGCCCCTGTGACGGGGGAGGGGATATGTCGGGGTCCGGTCACCGTCTCCCCTGTGACGGGGGAGGGGATATGTCGGGGTCCGGTCACCGTCTGCCCCTGTGACGGGGGAGGGGATATGTCGGGGTCCGGTCACCGTCTCCCCTGTGACGGGGGAGGGGATATGTCGGGGTCCGGTCACCGTCTCCCCTGTGACGGGGGAGGGGATATGTCGGGGTCCGGTCACCGTCTCCCCTGTGACGGGGGAGGGGATATGTCGGGGTCCGGTCACCGTCTCTCCTGTGACGGGGGAGGGGATATGTCGGGGTCCGGTCACCGTCTCTCCTGTGACGGGGGAGGGGATATGTCGGGGTCAACTCCCGGTTCCCGCCGCCATTATTCCCGGGCTCTCACCTTGTTGCCGGCTTCTCGGGTTGTGGATTGTTCAGCACGTGACTGCTCCAATCACATGACCGGCACGCACAGCCTTCTGGGAGCTGTAGTCTGAGGCAGCACTTCCGGTCACGCGCTGAAAGACTGGAAAATGCTCTGCCCTCAAAGTGAGGAGACCGCAGGGAATGCTGGGAAAGCTGCTGATTGTTTTAACCCCTTAAGTCTGTGTGCACACGCTGCGGATTTAGGTGCGGATTTTGTTATTTTGTTTTATCTGTGGATTGTCCTGCGGTTTTTCATTTCTTCTATGGAGGAGATAGGAAACTGCAGCAGAATCCACAGGAAGAAGTGACATGTGAATTCTTTCTGCGGATTGAAAACCGTGGAAAATTCCGCAGCGTCTGCACACAGCGTAACGCCCCCTGGTGGTCTGCACACAGCGTAACGCCCCCTGGTGGTCTGCACACAGCGTTACGCCCCCTGGTGGTCTGCACACAGCGTTACGCCCCCTGGTGGTCTGCACACAGCGTAACGCCCCCTGGTGGGCTGCACACAGCGTAACGCCCCCTGGTGGTCTGCACACAGCGTAACGCCCCCTGGTGGGCTGCACACAGCGTAACGCCCCCTGGTGGTCTGCACACAGCGTAACGCCCCCTGGTGGTCTGCACACAGCGTAACGCCCCCTGGTGGTCTGCACACAGCGTAACGCCCCCTGGTGGGCTGCACACAGCGTTACGCCCCCTGGTGGTCTGCACACAGCGTAACGCCCCCTGGTGGACTGCACACAGCGTAACGCCCCCTGGTGGACTGCACACAGCGTAACGCCCCCTGGTGGACTGCACACAGCGTAACGCCCCCTGGTGGTCTGCACACAGCGTAACGCCCCCTGGTGGTCTGCACACAGCGTTACGCCCCCTGGTGGTCTGCACACAGCGTAACGCCCCCTGGTGGTCTGCACACAGCGTAACGCCCCCTGGTGGTCTGCACACAGCGTAACGCCCCCTGGTGGTCTGCACACAGCGTTACGCCCCCTGGTGGTCTGCACACAGCGTTACGCCCCCTGGTGGTCTGCACACAGCGTTACGCCCCCTGGTGGTCTGCACACAGCGTTACGCCCCCTGGTGGTCTGCACACAGCGTAACGCCCCCTGGTGGTCTGCACACAGCGTAACGCCCCCTGGTGGTCTGCACACAGCGTAACGCCCCCTGGTGGTCTGCACACAGCGTAACGCCCCCTGGTGGTCTGCACACAGCGTAACGCCCCCTGGTGGTCTGCACACAGCGTAACGCCCCCTGGTGGACTGCACACAGCGTAACGCCCCCTGGTGGTCTGCACACAGCGTAACGCCCCCTGGTGGTCTGCACACAGCGTAACGCCCCCTGGTGGTCTGCACACAGCGTAACGCCCCCTGGTGGTCTGCACACAGCGTAACGCCCCCTGGTGGTCTGCACACAGCGTAACGCCCCCTGGTGGTCTGCACACAGCGTAACGCCCCCTGGTGGTCTGCACACAGCGTAACGCCCCCTGGTGGTCTGCACACAGCGTAACGCCCCCTGGTGGTCTGCACACAGCGTAACGCCCCCTGGTGGTCTGCACACAGCGTAACGCCCCCTGGTGGTCTGCACACAGCGTAACGCCCCCTGGTGGTCTGCACACAGCGTAACGCCCCCTGGTGGTCTGCACACAGCGTAACGCCCCCTGGTGGACTGCACACAGCGTAACGCCCCCTGGTGGTCTGCACACAGCGTAACGCCCCCTGGTGGTCTGCACACAGCGTAACGCCCCCTGGTGGACTGCACACAGCGTAACGCCCCCTGGTGGTCTGCACACAGCGTAACGCCCCCTGGTGGTCTGCACACAGCGTTACGCCCCCTGGTGGTCTGCACACAGCGTAACGCCCCCTGGTGGTCTGCACACAGCGTAACGCCCCCTGGTGGACTGCACACAGCGTAACGCCCCCTGGTGGTCTGCACACAGCGTTACGCCCCCTGGTGGTCTGCACACAGCGTAACGCCCCCTGGTGGTCTGCACACAGCGTAACGCCCCCTGGTGGACTGCACACAGCGTAACGCCCCCTGGTGGTCTGCACACAGCGTAACGCCCCCTGGTGGTCTGCACACAGCGTAACGCCCCCTGGTGGTCTGCACACAGCGTAACGCCCCCTGGTGGTCTGCACACAGCGTTACGCCCCCTGGTGGTCTGCACACAGCGTTACGCCCCCTGGTGGTCTGCACACAGCGTTACGCCCCCTGGTGGTCTGCACACAGCGTTACGCCCCCTGGTGGTCTGCACACAGCGTTACGCCCCCTGGTGGTCTGCACACAGCGTTACGCCCCCTGGTGGTCTGCACACAGCGTAACGCCCCCTGGTGGTCTGCACACAGCGTAACGCCCCCTGGTGGTCTGCACACAGCGTAACGCCCCCTGGTGGTCTGCACACAGCGTAACGCCCCCTGGTGGACTGCACACAGCGTAACGCCCCCTGGTGGTCTGCACACAGCGTAACGCCCCCTGGTGGTCTGCACACAGCGTAACGCCCCCTGGTGGTCTGCACACAGCGTAACGCCCCCTGGTGGTCTGCACACAGCGTAACGCCCCCTGGTGGTCTGCACACAGCGTAACGCCCCCTGGTGGTCTGCACACAGCGTAACGCCCCCTGGTGGGCTGCACACAGCGTAACGCCCCCTGGTGGGCTGCACACAGCGTAACGCCCCCTGGTGGGCTGCACACAGCGTAACGCCCCCTGGTGGGCTGCACACAGCGTAACGCCCCCTGGTGGGCTGCACACAGCGTTACGCCCCCTGGTGGTCTGCACACAGCGTAACGCCCCCTGGTGGACTGCACACAGCGTAACGCCCCCTGGTGGACTGCACACAGCGTAACGCCCCCTGGTGGTCTGCACACAGCGTAACGCCCCCTGGTGGTCTGCACACAGCGTAACGCCCCCTGGTGGTCTGCACACAGCGTAACGCCCCCTGGTGGGCTGCACACAGCGTAACGCCCCCTGGTGGGCTGCACACAGCGTAACGCCCCCTGGTGGGCTGCACACAGCGTAACGCCCCCTGGTGGGCTGCACACAGCGTAACGCCCCCTGGTGGTCTGCACACAGCGTAACGCCCCCTGGTGGACTGCACACAGCGTAACGCCCCCTGGTGGACTGCACACAGCGTAACGCCCCCTGGTGGTCTGCACACAGCGTAACGCCCCCTGGTGGTCTGCACACAGCGTAACGCCCCCTGGTGGTCTGCACACAGCGTAACGCCCCCTGGTGGTCTGCACACAGCGTAACGCCCCCTGGTGGTCTGCACACGGCGTAACGCCCCCTGGTGGACTGCACACAGCGTTACGCCCCCTGGTGGTCTGCACACAGCGTTACGCCCCCTGGTGGTCTGCACACAGCGTAACGCCCCCTGGTGGTCTGCACACAGCGTAACGCCCCCTGGTGGTCTGCACACAGCGTAACGCCCCCTGGTGGTCTGCACACAGCGTAACGCCCCCTGGTGGTCTGCACACAGCGTAACGCCCCCTGGTGGACTGCACACAGCGTAACGCCCCCTGGTGGTCTGCACACAGCGTAACGCCCCCTGGTGGTCTGCACACAGCGTAACGCCCCCTGGTGGTCTGCACACAGCGTAACGCCCCCTGGTGGTCTGCACACAGCGTAACGCCCCCTGGTGGTCTGCACACAGCGTAACGCCCCCTGGTGGTCTGCACACAGCGTAACGCCCCCTGGTGGTCTGCACACAGCGTAACGCCCCCTGGTGGTCTGCACACAGCGTAACGCCCCCTGGTGGTCTGCACACAGCGTAACGCCCCCTGGTGGACTGCACACAGCGTAACGCCCCCTGGTGGTCTGCACACAGCGTAACGCCCCCTGGTGGTCTGCACACAGCGTAACGCCCCCTGGTGGTCTGCACACAGCGTAACGCCCCCTGGTGGTCTGCACACAGCGTAACGCCCCCTGGTGGTCTGCACACAGCGTAACGCCCCCTGGTGGTCTGCACACAGCGTAACGCCCCCTGGTGGTCTGCACACAGCGTAACGCCCCCTGGTGGTCTGCACACAGCGTAACGCCCCCTGGTGGTCTGCACACAGCGTAACGCCCCCTGGTGGTCTGCACACAGCGTAACGCCCCCTGGTGGGCTGCACACAGCGTAACGCCCCCTGGTGGGCTGCACACAGCGTAACGCCCCCTGGTGGGCTGCACACAGCGTAACGCCCCCTGGTGGGCTGCACACAGCGTAACGCCCCCTGGTGGTCTGCACATTAATGACCGGGCCGCTCTTACAATTCTATAAATATATGTGTATACCAATGGCGCTCAAGCGTACACCCACAGAACACAAAGCAGCAAGTAATAAGACAACACACCACTCAAGTTGTCTCCATAAAATAATAATAATAAATAAACCTGATAGAAACTTGCGCTAATTAAATGTGTCTTGGTTAAATAAAGATATCTTCTGAAGAAATCTATTACCTTTACTGAAGCTAAAAACTGGCGAGGCAGGGAAAGGGTCTTCAGAATGCAGGGTGGATTTCCAGGTCCTTTCCCAATAATACTCCCCGACACAGGTATATAAAAGCTTACTGGAGCTAAAGGGTGCTACCTCCTAGCATGCCGCCGTCCCGGCCGGTGGTGTATATCGGCAGGCTGTAGGAGTACCAGCTCTTACACTTCTGACCACTGTCCCTTTATGAGGTGATAACTCTGGAGCTTCCATGGATCCCGGTGATTCTGACATTGTTTTCTCGTGACATATTGTCCTTCATGTTAGTGGTAACATTTCATTCATATAACTTGCGTTTATTTGTGAAAAAAACGGAAATTTGGCGAAAATTTTGAACATTTCACAATTTTCCAACTTTGAATTTTTATGTCCTTAAATCACAGAGATACGGCACAAAAAACCTGATAAGTCACATTTCCCACATGTTTACTTTACATCAGCACAATTTGGGACCCAACATTTTTTCTGTTAGGAAGTTATAAGGGTGAAAAGCAGACCGGCGCTTTCTCATTTTTACACCATTGCATTTTTAAGCGTTTTTGCTGTGATTTTCGGCGCGAAAACGTTTAAACTTGTACATTACGCCCCCCATGCATTCCTATGGCATTCCGCACATGCTGCGCTAATGCTGCGCTTTTCTCCGCGGCGGAATTGCATCATGGAATAAATCTCAGCATGCTCATTCTTCTGTGCGGAATCACAAAGAATTGCCACGACTCCGCACCCATAGGAATGCATGAGAACCGCTTCCCGCATGTGGCTATGCCCACCGTGTGCGAAGTTAAGCGTCTCATGTGCGGTTGGTACCCACGGTGTGGAGGAGAGGAGACTGTCCTCCAGGCCCTGGGCACCATACCCCTGTAACAAAAAGAATAAAAAATCGGGGTATATTTACCTTCCGACGTCCCGCGCTGCATTCCCGGCCTCAGCGTTCCCAGTAATGCCTTGCGGCAAGGTCCTGTGATGACGCAGTCTCGCGAGATCGCTATAGTAACGCGAGACTCCGTCATCACAGGTCTCGCAAGGCATCGCTGGGAACGGGAGCGTTGCTGAGGCTGCGCGGGACGTCGGAAGGTAAATATACCCCGATATTTTATTTGTTTTATCATTTTTAACATTCTATCTTTTACTCCTGATGCCGCATAGGCGGCCTCAATAGTGAAAACCTGCTCACACTTGTCAAACACTATGACGAGTGTGACCAACCTGTCAATCACTTTCCAAGCGATGCTTCAAATCTCTTGGAAAGTGCTTGAATATCGCACGCGAAAATCGCGGTAAAATCGCGATCATAATCACGGTAAAAAAACGCGCGATTTCTGGGAAGGAGTCCGGTTTTCACTGTGAGTTTTAAAACACTACGTGGGCACATAGCCTTAGGGACCACCTCACATTTGAAGCCACTTTGAGGGGTCTATATGATAGAAAATACCCAAAAGTGACATCATTCTAAAAACTGCACCCCTCAAGGTGCTCAAAACCACATTCAAGAAGATTATTAACCCTTCAGGTGCTTCACAGGAATTTTTTGAATGAACGTTGTAACTTTTTTTCACAAAAAAATTACTTCAGGTTCAATTTTTTTTTTATTTTACCAAAGGTAACAGGAGAAATTGGACTGCAAAAGTTATTGTGCAATTTGTCCTGAGTACACTGATACCCCACATGTGGGGGTAAACCACTATTTGGGCGCATGGCAGAGCTCGGAAGGGAAGCAGCGCCATTTGACGTTTTTGGCTGGAATTGAGATCGGACACAATGTCGTTTGGAAAGCCCCTGATGTACCAAAACAGTGGAAACCCCCCACAAATGACACCATTTTGGAAACTAGACCCCCCAAGGAACTTATCTAGATGTGTGGTGAGAACAAGGGCTTCACAGAAGTTTATAACGCCCGGGCGTGAAAATAAAAATCGTATTTTTTCCACAAACATGATCAATTAGTCCCCAATTTTTTTTTTATTTTCCCAAGGGTAACAGGAGAAATTGGACCCCAAAAGTTGTTGTGCAATTTGTCCTGAGTACGCTGATACCCCATATGTGGGAGAAAACTACTGTATGGGCGCATGGCAGAGCTTGGAAGGGAAGGAGCACCATTTGACTTTTTCAACGCAGAATTGGTTGGAATTGAGATCAGATTCCATGTTACGTTTGGAGAGCACCTGATGTGCCCAAACAGTGGAAACCCCCAATTCTAACTCCAACCCTAACCCCAACACACCCCTAACCCTAATCTCAGCCCTAACCCTAATGGGAAAATGGAAATAAATACATTTTTTTATTATTTTTCCCTAACTAAGGGGGTGATAACGGGGGGTTTGATTTACTATTTATGGCGGTTTTTATGTTTGGCGGCTGTCGCACGCTGAAAGACGCTTTTTATTGTAAAAATAGTTTTTGCATCACCACATATTGAGAGCTATAATTTTTCCGTATTTTGACCCACAGAGTCATGTGAGGTCTTATTTTTTGCGGGACGAGTTGACGTTTTTATTGGTACCATTTTCGGGCATGTGACATTTTTTGATCGCTTTTTATTCCGATTTTTGGGACGCAGAATGAACAAACACCAGCGTTTCATGAATTTCTTTTGGGGGGTGCGTTTACACCGTTCCCCGTGCGGTAAAATTGATAAAGCGGTTTTATTCTTCGGGTCAGTACGGTTACAGCGATACCTCATTTAGGTCGTTTTTTATGTTTTGTCGGTTTTATGCAATGAAAACTATTTTATATATAAAATTATTATTTTTGCATCGCATCTGCGAGCTATAACTTTTTTATTTTTTCGCTGATGATGCTGTGTGGCAGCTCGTTTTTTGCGGGACACGATGACGTTTTCAGCGGTACCATGGATATTTATATGCGTCTTTTTGATCGCACGTTATTGTACTTTTTGTTTGGCGGTATGATAATAAATCATTATTTTTGGCTTCTTTTTTTATTTTATTTTTTAAGGGGTTCACTAAAGGGGTTAACTAATAGGACAGTTTTATAGGGCGGGTCGTTACGGACGCGGCGATACCCAATATGTGTAGTTATAGTTTTTTTTTTATTTCCAAAAAATAAATTTATTGGGGGAATTTTTTTTTTTTTTCTAATTTATTTGGCGATTTTTTTAAAATTATTTTAACACTTTTTTTTTTAACTTTATTACATAGTCCCAGGTGGGACATCACTGTCCTGTGACAGATCAGCGATCTGACACAGGCACTACTGCAGACTTCCTCATGCCTGCGCTTTGCAGGCACTTAGGAAGCCGGCTCCCTGCAGGCACCTGTCGCCATCTTGGATTCGGGGGCCTGCAGGGAAGGAGCCCCCCACAGCAGAGCTGCACATTGCGCTGCCGTGGGGGGCTCAGGGAAGCACGGAGGGAGCCCCCACTGCCGATGCTTCCCTTTAACCCCCGGTACACCTCGATCGTGTTTGATCACGGTGTGCAAGGGGTTAACGTGTCGGGGGCGGTCCGTGACCGCCCCTGACACATTGTGCCGGGTGTCAGCTGTGATAATCAGCTGACACCCAGCTGCGATCAGCGGCGCTCACTACGTGGGCGCCGCTGATCGCTATGACCGTACTATCCCGTCCCTGGGAATTAAGTCCCAGGGCACATGGACGGGATAGTACGTCTCATGGCAGAAAGGGGTTAACCTCTTCACTTCTGGTCAAGTTTCCTATTTTTCCTCATCCTCGAGAGTCAGAACTCCACCAGATGTGTGAGTGAGAACGCGCGGACCCCCAGACGTGGGTGCGAGAGAACGCAGACCGCCCCCCCAGACGTGGGTGCGAGAGAGCGCGGACCTCCCCAGACGTGGGTGCGAGAGAGCGCGGACCTCCCCAGACGTGGGTGCGAGAGAGCGCGGACCTCCCCAGACGTGGGTGCGAGAGAGCGCGGACCTCCCCAGACGTGGGTGCGAGAGAGCGCGGACCTCCCCAGACGTGGGTGCGAGAGAGCGCGGACCTCCCCAGACGTGGGTGCGAGAGAGCGCGGACCTCCCCAGACGTGGGTGCGAGAGAGCGCGGACCTCCCCAGACGTGGGTGCGAGAGAGCGCGGACCTCCCCAGACGTGGGTGCGAGAGAGCGCGGACCTCCCCAGACGTGGGTGCGAGAGAGCGCGGACCTCCCCAGACGTGGGTGCGAGAGAGCGCGGACCTCCCCAGACGTGGGTGCGAGAGAGCGCGGACCTCCCCAGACGTGGGTGCGAGAGAGCGCGGACCTCCCCAGACGTGGGTGCGAGAGAGCGCGGACCTCCCCAGACGTGGGTGCGAGAGAGCGCGGACCTCCCCAGACGTGGGTGCGAGAGAGCGCGGACCTCCCCAGACGTGGGTGCGAGAGAGCGCGGACCTCCCCAGACGTGGGTGCGAGAGAGCGCGGACCTCCCCAGACGTGGGTGCGAGAGAGCGCGGACCTCCCCAGACGTGGGTGCGAGAGAGCGCGGACCTCCCCAGACGTGGGTGCGAGAGAGCGCGGACCTCCCCAGACGTGGGTGCGAGAGAGCGCGGACCTCCCCAGACGTGGGTGCGAGAGAGCGCGGACCTCCCCAGACGTGGGTGCGAGAGAGCGCGGACCTCCCCAGACGTGGGTGCGAGAGAGCGCGGACCTCCCCAGACGTGGGTGCGAGAGAGCGCGGACCTCCCCAGACGTGGGTGCGAGAGAGCGCGGACCTCCCCAGACGTGGGTGCGAGAGAGCGCGGACCTCCCCAGACGTGGGTGCGAGAGAGCGCGGACCTCCCCAGACGTGGGTGCGAGAGAGCGCGGACCTCCCCAGACGTGGGTGCGAGAGAGCGCGGACCTCCCCAGACGTGGGTGCGAGAGAGCGCGGACCTCCCCAGACGTGGGTGCGAGAGAGCGCGGACCTCCCCAGACGTGGGTGCGAGAGAGCGCGGACCCCCAGGCAAAGTCTGACCAGCTTAGAGATGCCCTTAATCTGGGTGACTGGGACAATGTCCTCAGAAATAAGAACACAGATAATAAATGGGAAATGTGTAAGAACATCCTAAAGAGGCGCTGTAAGCGGTTTATACCTTGTGGGAATAAAAGGACAAGAAATAGGAAAAACCCAATGTGGCCAAACACAGAAGTAAGAGGGCGATTACCAGTAACAAGAAAGCATTCACACTACTAAAGCAGGACGGCCCCGCTGAGGATCTAACAACTACAGGGAGAGAAATACTTTATCTAAAAAACTAATTACAGCTGCCAAAAAGGAAATCGAGAAGCACAAAGGAGAGTAACACTAATCCCAAGCTGCTCTTCACCTATATCAATAGTAACAGAATCATAAGTGACAGTGTAGGCCCCTTATAAAACTGAGGAAGGAATGGTTGTAGATGACGAGGAAAAAGCGAATATATTACACACCTTCTTCTCCACGGTAATCACGATGGAAAATGAAATGCCGAGAGACAAAGAAAACCCGATATTAAGGGTCACCAATCTAACCCAAGAAGAGGGGCGAAACCGGCTACATAAGATTACAATAGATAACTCTCCGGGTCCGGATGGCTTACACCCACGAGTACTAAGGGAACTAAGTAATGGAATAGACAAACCATTATCTCTTATATTTAGAGACTCTATAGCGACGGGGTCTGTTACACAGGACTGGAGCATAGCAAATGTGGTACCAATATCCAAAAAGGCTCTAAAAGTGACCTGGAAATTATAGGCCAGTAAGTCTAACCTCTATTGTTGGTAGAGTATGTGAAGGGTTTCTGAGGGATGTTATTCTGGATGATCTCACTGAGAATAACTGTGTAACTCCATATCAGCATGGGTTTATGAGGAATCGCTCCTGTCACACCAATCTAATCAGCTTTTATGAAGAGGTAAGCTATAGACTGGACCAAGATGAGTCATTGGATGTGGTAGATCTTGATTTTTCCAAAGCGTTTGATCCCGTGCCACACAATAGGTTGGTACACAGAATGAGAATGCCGGGTCTGGGGGAAAATGTGTGTAAATGGGTAAGTAATTGGCTGAGTGATAGAAAGCAGAGGGGGGGTTATAAATGGAATATTCTCTAACTGGGTCGCTGTGACCAGTGGGGACCCCAGGGGTCGGTGCTGGGACCTCTTCTCTACAACATATTTATTAACGATCTGGTAGAAGGTTTACACAGTAAAATATCAATATTTGCAGATGATACAAAACTATGTAAAGCCGTCAGTACAAGAGAAGATAGTATTCTGCTACAGATGGATCTGGATAAGTTGGGAACTTGGGCCGAAAGGTGACAGATGGGGCTTAATAATGATAAATGTAAGGTTATACACATAGGAAGAAGGAATTGGTATCACCATTACACACTGAATGGTAAACCACTGGGTAAATCTGACCTGGAGAAGGACTTGGGGATCCTAGTTAATGATAAACTTATGTGATAAAACGCTCCGGGATCGCCTTTGCTGGGGTCAAAGGTCACGTGCGTTCAGCATGAAACTCAGGCGCAGAGCTGGGATTCGGGTGTAACTGACCCTGGGTCAGGTTTATTAAAGGTGAAAGCAATGCAAAAGGGAAATAAAACATAAAACAAATCCTTGCCTGTCCGGCACTAACTAAACAAGGTACAACCTAACTACCACCTGGCGGGCTTCTCCCGTCCAGCCAAACCACAGTTGCAGTGGGCACTGCTTCCACTCACGTGTGTCTCTCACACAGACAGGCTCTCTGTGTTCCCAGGCTGAGACACTCACACAACCACCGGGCATCCTTTTATATCCGCCTCCCATTATCCATTAGTAAGCAGGTGTGATACTGACCAGACTAGGCCACATAGGAAAGGAATCTGGGCGAGATATACCTGCCCTCATCCACTATTCCCACATGATTCTCACATATCCCCCCCCTCTGCTCAGACCACTCCGGTCGAGCAATGACACCCGCCAAACAGTGCACTCGGGACAGGGCATCTGCATTTCCCATCTGTACCCCTGGGCGGTGCTCCACCGTAAAAGTGTAGGCCTGCAGGGCAAGGAACCACCGGGTCACCCGGCTATTCCGTTCCTTGTTCAAGTGCATCCACTTGAGAGGGGCATGGTCAGTGATCAGCCTGAACTTTCGGCCCACCAGGTAATATTTGAGGGCCTCTAGAGCCCACTTAATGGCGAGGCACTCTTTTTCTATGATTGCATACCTTTGCTCGTGTTTATTCAGCTTCCTGCTGAGATAGAGGACTGGGTATTCCACTCCGTCCCTCACTTGTGAGAGTACGGCCCCGATACTGGTATCAGAGGCATCCGTTTGTACCACAAACTCGCTGCGGAAGTCCGGAGTCACCAGTACGGGCTGAGAGCAAAGTGCCCGTTTTAGGCTATGGAAGACTTCTTCAGCCGCTAAACTCCATTTAATCATGACGGAGTCTTTCCCTTTTGTAAGATCCGTCAGGGGGGTAGCGATGGCTGCAAAATTGGGTATGAACCGGCGATAATAGCCGGCGATCCCCAGGAAGGCTTGCACCTGCTTCTTGTTGACAGGTTGCGGCCAGTCCTGAACCGCCTGAATCTTATCAACCTGGGGTTTAACAACACCCCTCCCAATTACATACCCCAAATACCGGGCTTCTTCTAGCCCGATGTGACATTTCTTGGGGTTCGCGGTTAGACCTGCCTCCCACAGGTCGTCAATCACAGCTTGTACTTTCTGGAGATGAGTCTCCCAGTCCAAGCTGTAAATGACAATGTCATCCAAATAGGACGAAGCGTACCGCCTATGTGGCCTCAAGACTCGATCCATCAGGCTCTGGAAGGTCGCCGGTGCCCCATGCAGTCCAAACGGCATATACACATACTGAAATAAACCTTCTGGGGTAGCAAATGCCGTCTTCTCTCTGGCAGCCTCCGCCAGAGGGATCTGCCAATACCCCTTTGTTAGGTCTAGGGTCGTAATATACCGGGCTTTTCCTAACCGATCTATTAACTCGTCGACCCGGGGCATAGGATAGGCATCAAATTTTGAGACCGCATTCAGTTTCCTGAAGTCATTGCAGAACCGGATGGTGCCGTCCGGTTTAGGAATTAGCACAATCGGGCTGGACCACGCACTGTGCGATTCCTCAATGACTCCTAACTCTAACATTGCCTTCACTTCTCGGGAAACGGCTTCACGGCGCGCTTCCGGGATTCGGTAGGGCTTTACGTGAACTGTGACACCAGGTTCCGTTACAATGTCATGTTTCATTAGCGTAGTCTGCCCGGGTTTTTCTGAGAAAAACTTTTGGTTGTGAAGTAGAAACTGCCTGACCTCAGTCTTTTGCCGCTCCGAGAGAGTCTCTGCAACCCGTACCTCCGGTACGGTATGTGAGCAGACGGGACGGGCCAGCTCCGCTGACAAGGCAGACCGATCCTTCCAGGGTTTTATCAGATTTACATGATAAATCTGTTCAGGTTTACGTTTACCTGCCTGGTATACTTCGTAGTTTACTTCACCAACTCTTTCCTTAATCTCAAAGGGGCCCTGCCACTTTGCCAGGAACTTACTGTCTACCGTGGGGACCAGGATCAACACCCTATCTCCGGGTGCAAACGTACGGATCTTGGCGCCCCTATCATAGATTCTTTTTTGGGCTCCTTGAGCCTGTATCATGTGTTCTTTGACGATAGGCATCACAGCCGCAATACGGTCCTGCATTTGTGTGACGTGATCTATCACTGTTTTAAATGGAGTGACCTGACCCTCCCAGGATTCTTTTGCAACGTCTAACAGTCCGCGAGGACGTCGGGCGTACAATAACTCGAAAGGCGAGAACCCCGTGGAAGACTGGGGTACTTCCCTTATGGCAAAAAGCAAATACGGAAGTAAATAGTCCCAGTTCTTCCCATCCTTGTCTATCACCTTTCTCAGCATCTGCTTCAGAGTTTTATTGAACCGTTCGACCAACCCGTCTGTTTGAGGGTGATACACGAATGTGCGTAACGGTTCGATTTGTAACAATCGGCAGAGCTCCTTCATTATCCTGGACATAAAGGGGTCCCCTGGTCGGTGAGTATCTGTTTTGGTATACCGACCCGACTAAACACATGCACCAGTTCCTTGGCAATCGTCTTGGTGGCCGTGTTACGCAAAGGGATGGCCTCCGGGTAACGAGTGGCATAATCCAAGATGACCAGGATATGTTGGTGTCCACGTGCAGACCGTGGAAGGGGCCCAACTAAATCCATCCCAATCCTCTCAAACGGGACTTCAATAATAGGTAGGGGTACCAAAGGGCTACAGAACCGGGGCTTAGGTGCAGAGGCTTGGCAGTCAGGACAAGACTCACAATATACACGAATATCGTGATGCATGCCTGGCCAAACAAAACAGTGTAATATCCTTTCGGTGGTTTTCTGGACTCCCAGGTGACCTCCCATCACATGTCCGTGGGCCAGGTCCAGCACCTGCCGCCGGTAGGGTTTTGGCATGACTAATAGTTGCACCGTATCTTCCCCCTTTTTCTCTATCTGATAGAGTAAATCATTCTCCAGAACCATGTAAGGATATGCCAGCCTAGAGCCAGGTTCTACGGGTACCCCATTTATCACTTTTACATTTGTCCTAGCCTGAGAAAGGGTAGGATCCTTTATTTGCTCGCTTTGGAAGTCATCTTTCTGAACTTCTAAATCCGGCAAACGGGGAGGTGGACGGCTGTCGGCCTCCTCCTCTTCCCCGGTCTCCTCCGTATCACCCGCCATGACTGAAAACGGGAACTGCAGGTCATTTCCCGCAGACTCTTCCCCAGAGTCTTCCGGGGAGACCTCTTCCAGGGGTTCGGGACCCACACGCGCCCTGGGAGAAGAACCATGTACACTATTACCCTGGGGTATCAACTGATTCTCCCACAATTGCCAGAAGTGGGGAAAAATCCCGGCCCAGGATAACATCATGTAATAACGCCGGGACGAGTCCCACTTTATGTTGCAGACCCATAGGAAGTAGTAATGCATATGACCGTGGTGAGGTACGAACAGGTGTCTCCATGCACACACGTTACAGAAAATCTGTCTGATGGTCCAGTCGGGGCTGACACCAGACTGGCCTTCACCAGAGTCACCACACTTCCCGAGTCTAACAATGCCACCACATTTTTGCCATCAACAGTTAAATCACACAAGTGTTTTTCCACATCCTTTTGACCAGCATTCACACTCACCACCCGTGCAACCATAGACATGCGGTTTTTAGAGTCTGTGACGTCGCACTGCATGGGTTCAATAGTGACCGGACAGTTCGCAGCAATATGTCCCATCTCTTGGCAGCGGAAACACCTAACGGGCCCCTTGCTTAGACCATAGTTCGTTACTCTCGGCCTCGCAGTGCGGGCAGTCCCGTTTTCCTCCCCCACTGTCTTAGGGATTTTTCCATCTCCCCTACTCCCTGGAACAGTCTTACCGGTTCCACGTGGAGATGATGAAGAATGAGGTGGGGTAGCGTCGTCTCGGAGTCCTTCCGCCACGGAGTAACGTTCAACCAGATCCACCAGTTGATCTGCCGTCGTAGGATTTCCATGGCTTACCCACTTCCTCAGGGCTGGCGGTAGAGCTCTCAGGTACTTGTCCATGACGACTCTCTGGATTATCTCTGGCGCTGTCAACACCTCGGGTTGCAGCCACTACTTCGTCACGTGGATCAGGTCGAACATCTGTGACCGCGGTGGTTTATCCGGCTGATAAGTCCATTGATGCACTCTCTGTGCACAGACAGCGGTCGTCACTCCCAGCCGGGCCAAGATCTCGGCTTTCAGTTTGTCAAAGTTAGCGCGGCTTCAGGTTCCAAGTCATAATACGCCTTTTGGGCCTCACCGGAAAGAAACGGGGCAATCAGGCCAGCCCATCGTGCCTTCGGCCATTTTTCTCGCACCGCCGTCTGTTCAAACGTGGTCAGGTATGCCTCGACGTCATCTTCTGCCAGTACAGACGCACGTGAATCACTCTCGACTCGGCTTCCAGGTTAACCTCATGTAGGCTTGCCAGGCGCTGCGCCACCTGCTGGAGAAGCGAACGATCGGTAGCTGTCATGTCCACCAACTCCTTCAGCTGGGCCATCATCACCCGATTAGCTTCTTGCTGGACGGCGGTGGACTGTACCAGCGCTTTCACCATGTCCTCCATGCTCATGCTTGCAACGTGATGCCCGCGTTCTCCACCACAATGTGATAAAACACTCCGGGATCGCCTTTGCTGGGGTCAAAGGTCACGTGCATTCAGCATGAAACTCAGGTGCAGAGCTGGGATACGGGTGTAACTGACCCTGGGTCAGGTTTATTAAAGGTGAAAGCAATGCAAAAAGGAAATAAAACATAAAACAAATCCTTGCCTGTCCGGCACTAACTAAACAAGGTACAACCTAACTACCAACTGGCGGGCTTCTCCCGTCCAGCCAAACCACAGTTACCATGGGCACTGCTTCCACTCACATGTGTCTCTCACACAGACAGGCTCTCTGTGTTCCCAGGCTGAGACACTCACACAACCACCTGGCATCCTTTTATATCCACCTCCCATTATCCATTAGTCACCAGGTGAGATACTGACCAGACTAGGCCATATAGGAGAGGAATCTGGGCGAGATATACCTGCCCTCATCCACTATTCCCACATGATTCTCACACTTACCTGGAGCAGCCAGTGCCAGGCAGCGGCTGCCAAGGCAAACAGGATCAT
Source organism: Dendrobates tinctorius (assembly GCF_039654945.1). Taxonomy (NCBI): domain Eukaryota; kingdom Metazoa; phylum Chordata; class Amphibia; order Anura; family Dendrobatidae; genus Dendrobates; species Dendrobates tinctorius. The sequence goes on from NW_027362112.1 coordinate 868,911, forward strand.
GGGGTGCATTAAAAGAGTTCTGGATACACATGATGAGAGCATTATACTGCCTCTGCACAAATCCCTGGTTAGACCACACATGGAGGACTGTGTACAGGAAGGATATAATGGAACTAGAGCGAGTACAAAGGAGGGCAACAAAATTAATAAAGGGGATGGGGGAACTACAATACCCAGAGATATTAGCAAAATTAAGATTATTTAGTCTAGAAAAAAGACGACTGAGGGGCGATCTAATAACCATGTATAAGTATATAAGGGGACAATACAAATATCTCTCCGAGGATCTGTGTATACCAAGGAAGGTGACGGCCACAAGGGGGCATTCTCTGCTTCTGGAGGAGAGAAGGTTTCTCCACCAACATAGAAGAGGATTCTTTACTGTTAGGGCAGTGAGAATCTGGAATTCCCTGCCTGAGGAGGTGGTGATGGTGAACTCAGCCGAGGGGATCAGGAGAGGCCTGGATGTCTTCCTGGAGCGTAACAATATTGTATCTTACAGCTATTAGGTTCTTTAGAAGGACGGAGATCTGGGGATTTATTCTGATGGAATATAGGCTGAACTGGATGGACACAGGGCTTTTTTCAGCCTTGCTAACTATGTTACGTCGGTGCAAGAGCGCAGACCCCCAGAAGTCAGTGCCAGAATCCAGACCCCCAGCCGTCGGTGCCAGAACCCAGACCCCCAGACATTGGTTGCCAGAATCCAGACCCCCAGATGTGGGAGAGCGCCGACAACTAGAGACTCGTTTTTATTTTAGTGGTGTAAAAAAAAAATTGCAAAATCTGTTAAATTAATCTCCATTCTCCGGGCTCTGGTGAAGGATTATTTTTTGCTGATGCTTTTACTGACCTTTTTTCTGGCAGATTTGAGATTTTCTCACCTCGTTTCTTTTCGTTACAATTGTACGGTGGATAGAACCTGGGATTCTGGAGTTTTGATGTTTTTCCAGCTCCGCCACGCACCTACAGGGACAATTTCCTTAATCTTCTGCAGATCGGACTTTGCTGATATCGGCATCAGGTAATTGTTAAGTCTACCCCGCCAAATACTGGCGCTGGGCGGACCACTGCAGCGCCCCCCCAAGTACAGGCGCTGGGCGGACCACTGCAGCGCCCCCCCCAAGTACAGGCGCTGGGCGGACCACTGCAGCGCCCCCCCAAGTACAGGCGCTGGGCGGACCACTGCAGCGCCCCCCCAAGTACAGGCGCTGGGCGGACCACTGCAGCACCCCCCCCCCAAGTACAGGCGCTGGGCGGACCACTGCAGCGCCCCCCCAAGTACAGGCGCTGGGCGGACCACTGCAGCGCCCCCCCAAGTACAGGCGCTGGGCGGACCACTGCAGCGCCCCCCCCAAGTACAGGCGCTGGGCGGACCACTGCAGCGCCCCCCCCCCCCAAGTACAGGCGCTGGGCGGACCAGTGCAGCGCCCCCCCAAGTACAGGCGCTGGGCGGACCAGTGCAGCGCCCCCCCAAGTACAGGCGCTGGGCGGACCAGTGCAGCGCCCCCCCAAGTACAGGCGCTGGGCGGACCAGTGCAGCGCCCCCCCAAGTACAGGCGCTGGGCGGACCAGTGCAGCGCCCCCCCAAGTACAGGCGCTGGGCGGACCAGTGCAGCGCCCCCCCAAGTACAGGCGCTGGGCGGACCACTGCAGCACCCCCCCAAGTACAGGCGCTGGGCGGACCACTGCAGCACCCCCCCAAGTACAGGCGCTGGGCGGACCACTGCAGCGCCCCCCCAAGTACAGGCGCTGGGCGGACCACTGCAGCGCCCCCCCAAGTACAGGCGCTGGGCGGACCAGTGCAGCGCCCCCCCCCCCCCCAAGTACAGGCGCTGGGCGGACCAGTGCAGCGCCCCCCCCCCCCCCAAGTACAGGCGCTGGGCGGACCAGTGCAGCGCCCCCCCAAGTACAGGCGCTGGGCGGACCAGTGCAGCGCCCCCCCAAGTACAGGCGCTGGGCGGACCAGTGCAGCGCCCCCCCAAGTACAGGCGCTGGGCGGACCAGTGCAGCGCCCCCCCAAGTACAGGCGCTGGGCGGACCAGTGCAGCGCCCCCCCCAAGTACAGGCGCTGGGCGGACCAGTGCAGGGCCCCCCCCAAGTACAGGCGCTGGGCGGACCAGTGCAGGGCCCCCCCCAAGTACAGGCGCTGGGCGGACCAGTGCAGGGCCCCCCCCAAGTACAGGCGCTGGGCGGACCAGTGCAGGGCCCCCCCCAAGTACAGGCGCTGGGCGGACCAGTGCAGGGCCCCCCCCAAGTACAGGCGCTGGGCGGACCAGTGCAGGGCCCCCCCCAAGTACAGGCGCTGGGCGGACCAGTGCAGGGCCCCCCCCAAGTACAGGCGCTGGGCGGACCAGTGCAGGGCCCCCCCCAAGTACAGGCGCTGGGCGGACCAGTGCAGCGCCCCCCCAAGTACAGGCGCTGGGCGGACCACTGCAGCGCCCCCCAAGTACAGGCGCTGGGCGGACCACTGCAGCGCCCCCCCCCAAGTACAGGCGCTGGGCGGACCACTGCAGCGCCCCCCCAAGTACAGGCGCTGGGCGGACCACTGCAGCGCCCCCCCAAGTACAGGCGCTGGGCGGACCACTGCAGCGCCCCCCCCCCCAAGTACAGGCGCTGGGCGGACCACTTGTCTTCTGCTATCTGGGGGAGACATGAGCACTTGACGGGGAGAGGCGAGACCACCCGAACACTCGGCCTAGGTGGAGACACTGCAGTCAGCGCTGAATTTCCCAGGAGTCTGTCCAATCCGATATCCCGATGGATGAGGAGGATACAGAGGACAATCACTCCCATCATTGCCGGATATGTTCACAATCCTGAAAATAGCAGTACACGAGGGCCCACAGTCCGCCCCCAGACGAGGATCGCAAAAGACTGAGAATAAACTGCCAATAAGGATTTTATTGTTGCACATTCAAAGGCTCAGCCCCGAGACCCTGGAGGACATGATGGAGAACAGAGGGGGGAGAAGCCCTCACAAACTGGCCGACAATGACAGGGTCCATAGTCGTCCGTCTTTCAGATCGCTGCTCATGGAGGGTGAAGACTAAACAGCGGTCACTAACAAAGTGCTATAGGAAATATAGTGAGGTGGGACAGAGTCCTGAGCACACCCGCAGTGTGACCGAGACCACCGCCGGGCAGAGTCCTGAGCACACCCGCAGTGTGACCGAGACCACCGCCGGGCAGAGTCCTGAGCACACCCGCAGTGTGACCGAGACCACCGCCGGGCAGAGTCCTGAGCACACCCGCAGTGTGACCGAGACCACCGCCGGGCAGAGTCCTGAGCACACCCGCAGTGTGACCGAGACCACCGCCGGGCAGAGTCCTGAGCACACCCGCAGTGTGACCGAGACCACCGCCGGGCAGAGTCCTGAGCACACCCGCAGTGTGACCGAGACCACCGCCGGGCAGAGTCCTGAGCACACCCGCAGTGTGACCGAGACCACCGCCGGGCAGAGTCCTGAGCACACCCGCAGTGTGACCGAGACCACCGCCGGGCAGAGTCCTGAGCACACCCGCAGGGTGACCGAGACCACCGCCGGGCAGAGTCCTGAGCACACCCGCAGGGTGACCGAGACCACCGCCGGGCAGAGTCCTGAGTACACCCGCAGTGTGACCAGGATCACCAGTATCCTCACTTGGTGACTTGGTGTATGGCATGAGCAAGATACCCAACGTTCCCTGAAGTGACGCCGGCAACAGAGATGCGGCCATCTTTGGTCATGTAGATGGAGAACTCCTTAGTCAGACGCTCGACCTGCGGAAGAGAATGTGAATGAATAGAAGAATCTTCACCTGAAGAGACCCCGGACCCCTGTAGTGTTTAGTGTGCTGGTCCAGTGAGTGAGTGAAAACGTTCAATATTTAGGTGTGGAAAGCCTGCCTGGGCCAAATACATGGTAACAAACCATCAGCTGCGAGACGTATCGGTGTAGGAAGAAGCCAGAGACTCTGACAGATGTGTCGCATACCGAAAATCCTGCAGAACTTCAGTGAAAATTCCCCTATAGGCAACTCCCCAACCCTGGTGGTCCACGCCTTCTCCTCTCCCAAACCAGGCAGACCACGACGCCCCACCCTCCCCTCCAACCGGGCAGACCACGACGCCCCACCTTCCCCTCCAACCGGGCAGACCACGACGCCCCACCCTCCCCTCCAACCGGGCAGACCACGACGCCCCACCCTCCCCTCCAACCGGGCAGACCACGACGCCCCACCCTCCCCTCCAACCGGGCAGACCACGACGCCCCACCCTCCCCTCCAACCGGGCAGACCACGACGCCCCACCCTCCCCTCCAACCGGGGAGACCACGACGCCCCACCCTCCCCTCCAACCGGGCAGACCACGACGCCCCACCCTCCCCTCCAACCGGGCAGACCACGACGCCCCACCCTCCCCTCCAACCGGGCAGACCACGACGCCCCACCCTCCCCTCCAACCGGGCAGACCACGACGCCCCACCCTCTCTAACTGGGTGGACCACGACGCCCCACCCTCCCCTCCAACTGGGCAGACCACGACGCCCCACTCCCCTAACCCTAGCAGTTCACACGCCTCCCTGACCAATTGTAGCAGTGACAGCAGCACATAATGCCACGCTTCCATCCTCACCTGCTCAGGGCGGAGGCCGGTGAAACAGAACATGCCGATCTGGTCACTGATGTGCTGCCAGCTGTGGATGGAGCCCTCCTTCTTCAGGTTGGACACCAGCTGCTCTCTCATACTAATGATCCGGTTTGCCATTCCCTTCACCTCCTGCAACCTATAGAGAGACTGTGTTATCACCCGCCTGGAGAGCGGGGTATCCTAAGCCCCATGGGGTCCCAATTACCACTCGCTGCGGAGGTCAGGCTGGGTCAGGATGGCCGCCGCTATTCTGGCTCCATTCAGTGGCGGGTTCGAGTACATGGGGCGAATGAGGATCTTCAGCTGAGACTCCACTCTCTTGGCTTCATCAGCATCACTGCAAACCACAGTGAAAGCCCCGACACGTTCACCTGGAGCAGAAGACGCAGCTTTGTGGTCACAAGCCCAGCACCACCGGCCACAAACGCCCACCGAGCCACTTCAGCGCTCCTCACCGTACAGTCCCATGTTCTTTGCATAAGACTGAGACAGCACAACATTGAGACCTTCCTGGATAAAATGGCGCACTGCCCACGCGTCTCTGTCCGTGTCTCCGCTGGCAAAGCCTTGGTAAGCCATGTCAAAGAAAGGGAAGAGGCGGCGGCTCTGAAATAAGACATGGCTTGTAAGTGTAGGAGGACGGCGCCTGCAAGCCGCGCAGAGGACAATGCCAGCAGCATGTGAGACACAGCGGGCCGCACAGAGGACGACGCCGTCAGCTCGTGAGAGAACAGCGAGCCACACAGAGAATGACGCCAGCAGCACGTGAGACAACAGCGAGATGTACAGAGGACGACGCCGTCAGCTCGTGAGAGAACAGCGAGTCACACAGAGAATGACGCCAGCAGCACGTGAGAGTACAGAGCTGCGCAGAGGACAACGCTGGCAGCACATGAGACACAGCGGGCCGCACAGAGGACGACGCCGGCAGCACGTGAGACAACAGCGAGCCACACAGAGGACGACGCCGGCAGCACGTGAGACAACAGCGAGCCAAGCAGAGGACGACGCAGGCAGCACGTGAGACAACAGCGAGCCAAGCAGAGGACGACGCCGGCAGCACGTGAGACAACAGCGAGCCACACAGAGGACGACGCCGGCAGCACGTGAGACAACAGCGAGCCAAGCAGAGGACGACGCCGGCAGCACGTGAGACAACAGCGAGCCAAGCAGAGGACGACGCAGGCAGCACGTGAGACAACAGCGAGGACGACGCAGGCAGCACGTGAGACAACAGCGAGCCACGCAGAGGACGAAGCAGGCAGCACATGAGACAACAGCGAGCCACGCAGAGGACGACGCAGGCAGCACATGAGACAACAGCAAGCCACGCAGAGGACGACGCAGGCAGCAAGTGAGACAACAGTGAGCCACGCAGAGGACGACACCGGCAGCAAGTGAGACAACAGTGAGCCACGCAGAGGACGACACCGGCAGCACGTGAGACAACGAGCCACGCAGAGGACGACACCGGCAGCACTTGAGACAACAACGAGCCACGCAGAGGACGAAGCAGGCAGCACATGAGACAACAGCGAGCTGCGCAGAGGATGACGCCAGCAGCACGTGAGACAACAGCGAGCCGCGCAGAGAACGGTGCCAAGCCGTAGCAGCGCTCAAGCATGGTTCACGCCAGAAATAAAGCCATACCTTGACCACCGCTGCTAGCTCCTTCCACTGCTCTTTCCGGGGGTCCACACCGGTGGGGTTGTGGGCGCAGGCATGGAATAGGATGATGCTCTGTTCTGGGATTTTCTAGAAGGTTAAACATTAGGATCAGACGAGACTTTAATAAAGATGCCGGGGCTCCATAGAGCAGGGGGGACAGGACCATTGGGGTCTGCACTCACTGATATATCATCCAGAGCGCCGGAGAAATCAAATCCACAGGTTTTGGGGTCGTAGTAACGGTATCCTTTCAGTTCCATCCCGGCGTCACGGAATATTGGGGTGTGATTCCCCCATGACGGTTTGGGGAGATAAACGTCTCGACTGAACTTGTAGAATCTTTGCTGTAAGAAAAGAAAAATTGTGAAACACGACGAAGGGTTTGTGTTTTATGGCCAGCGTGAACACGCTCCTATTCTCTGTTTATGGCCAGTGTGAACACGCTCCTATTCTCTGTGTATGGCCAGCGTGAACACGCTCCTATTCTCTGTGTATGGCCAGCGTGAACACGCTCCTATTCTCTGTGTATGGCCAGCGTGAACACGCTCCTATTCTCTGTGTATGGCCAGTGTGAACACGCTCCTATTCTCTGTGTATGGCCAGCGTGAACACGCTCCTATTCTCTGTGTATGGCCAGTGTGAACACGCTCCTATTCTCTGTGTATGGCCAGTGTGAACACGCTCCTATTCTCTGTTTATGGCCAGTGTGAACACGCTCCTATTCTCTGTTTATGGCCAGTGTGAACACGCTCCTATTCTCTGTTTATGGCCAGTGTGAACACGCTCCTATTCTCTGTGTATGACCAGCGTGAACACGCTCCTATTCTCTGTGTATGGCCAGCGTGAACACGCTCCTATTCTCTGTTTATGGCCAGCGTGAACACGCTCCTATTCTCTGTTTATGGCCAGCGTGAACACGCTCCTATTCTCTGTTTATGGCCAGCGTGAACACGCTCCTATTCTCTGTTTATGGCCAGTGTGAACACGCTCCTATTCTCTGTGTATGGCCAGTGTGAACACGCTCCTATTCTCTGTTTATGGCCAGTGTGAACACGCTCCTATTCTCTGTTTATGGCCAGTGTGAACACGCTCCTATTCTCTGTGTATGGCCAGCGTGAACACGCTCCTATTCTCTGTTTATGGCCAGCGTGAACACGCTCCTATTCTCTGTGTATGGCCAGTGTGAACACGCTCCTATTCTCTGTTTATGGCAAGTGTGAACATGCTCCTATTCTCTGTGTATGGCCAGCGTGAACACGCTCCTATTCTCTGTGTATGGCCAGTGTGAACACGCTCCTATTCTCTGTTTATGGCCAGTGTGAACACGCTCCTATTCTCTGTTTATGGCCAGTGTGAACACGCTCCTATTCTCTGTGTATGGCCAGTGTGAACACGCTCCTATTCTCTGTTTATGGCCAGCGTGAACACGCTCCTATTCTCTGTGTATGGCCAGTGTGAACACGCTCCTATTCTCTGTTTATGGCCAGTGTGAACACGCTCCTATTCTCTGTGTATGGCCAGCGTGAACACGCTCCTATTCTCTGTGTATGGCCAGTGTGAACACGCTCCTATTCTCTGTTTATGGCCAGTGTGAACATGCTCCTATTCTCTGTTTATGGCCAGTGTGAACATGCTCCTATTCTCTGTGTATGGCCAGTGTGAACACGCTCCTATTCTCTGTTTATGGCCAGTGTGAACACGCTCCTATTCTCTGTTTATGGCCAGTGTGAACACGCTCCTATTCTCTGTTTATGGCCAGTGTGAACTTGCCTCTCTCGCGCATGCTCACCCGCTTGTACTGCAGCGATTTTTCCTGGTTTAGTTCCAGGTCGCGGCCGACCACCCTGTGAGCCGGACATTACACTTATATATCTCCCGGTCCTGCTTGGCCCTTATTCACACTGACGTCACTATGACGCAGGGTAAGGGGTTAATATTAGAGGTTAGGACCATCCAGAGTTTTACGCTTTTTCACACACGGCCTCTCCCAAGTCCTCGCGTCACTTAATGTGACCAACGCTTTTACTTACAGCAGGTATTTGGTTAGTCTTTGGTCAGGCGGCCATGTATCAGCGAGGGCCATAGCCTCGGAGGATGACCGAGGGGTGCAGCGGGATAGCCGACGCAGACATGGCCGCCACCGACCTCTCCGCACAGTCACCCCTGGGACCATCTATGAGACCGCAGCCGATGTAGATCTCCGCTGTCACAGCAGCAGCTGTCGTAACAGTGTGTCAGTCCAGGTGAAGACCCTCTCGTGTCTGGAGTAACCCCCGGAAGCGTGTACCTCAGAGAACGGCCATTTCTATCTGGGGTACTTTAACGGCAGATTTGTGGGAACATCCATGAATATATTCATTCCATACAGCAGGGGCTGACGGACCCCCCAATCCGGCCGATGCACTGACCAATAATGAAGCCTGCAGTGCCCACACACAACAGACGGGGGCAGCACAGGCACCTGAGAACTACTACTCCAGCCATGCACACTCCGCTCACGGCCTCGGGGAACTCACCAGGAAGTTTGCTCCGACTCGCAGGGATCCGGTCCCGGAGATGGTCTGTACGGTGATGTACTGCAAGGAGACAGGAGAGTGTCAGCTCCCAACGACAAGCCCTGGCCCCGCCGGACCCCCACACTCACCCGTCCACTCTGGATGACCTCAGAGCTCTCTCCCAACGCCAGCTGAGCCGATGCACGAGCAAATTCTGCCAGCCCCCCGATGCCGAGGTATTCCTTATCAAGGTGCTTGGCTGCCATCTGCGCCTCCGCCTAAAAAAGGAAGAGGCACAAGGAAGAGACGGAGACGGGGGGCCACGGTGGAGAAGCCCCCAGGAGCTGCTGCTCACACACCAAAAGGCAGCGGGAGCTCCTACAGCTCTCAGGCCACGTCACTATGGCCGACGCTGACCCTACACAAACCTACTACAATGATGCCCCCAGTCATGGTGGCACCAATCTAGAGACCTCGCCAGCGTCTCATGAAGATCCTCGCAGGGTATCGGGGCTTTCAGCATCATATCTAACATCAAGTAAATAGTGACACAGAAAGAAGATGCAAAGGATCAAAGAAGAGAGGAGAACAGCCCCCAACTGGAGGGTTCCGGCCTCCTGGTGGGGCGCAGACATCCCCTCCCCATGTACGGATCCATAGCCGGGGTCAGCCCAGGACGGCACCTGCACGGTGGACTCTGCTACACCACGTGGGCGGCACCTGTGCTTTGGACTCTGCTTCATCACATGGGAGGCACCTGTACGGTGGACTCTGCTACATCACGAGGGCGTCCCAGGGTCAGCCCAAGGCGGCATCTGTACGGTGGACTCTGCTACATCACGAGGGCGGCCCAGGGTCAGCCCAAGGCGGCATCTGTACGGTGGACTCTGCTACATCACGAGGGCGGCCCAGGGTCAGCCCAAGGCAGCATCTGTACAGTGGACTCTGCTACATCACGAGGGCGGCCACTCTCGCACTCTCTGCCAAACACTGTCAAATAGTGACCAGTGAGCTAGCACCAGAGTCCAGTGACCCCAACAGTAAGCTGGCACCGTGCAGCCCACCCCTAGGACCAGACATCAGGCATCTTCATAAAAATAGACGGACTGCAGCTATCAGACCAATCCCAAAGAGCTGGATGTATGCAACAGCCGAGCGCTGCTGGCAACCGGCACATGGCGACCAAGTCAAAGACGATGATCCATCACCATAGACAGATGACACACACAAGCTAATCCTGACACCGGGGCGCGGAGCGGAGCGGGGACGGAAAGGGCGCGGAGCGGGGACGGAAAGGGCGCGGAGCGGGGACGGAAAGGGCGCGGAGCGGGGACGGAAAGGGCGCGGAGCGGGGACGGAAAGGGCGCGGAGCGGGGACGGAAAGGGCGCGGAGCGGGGACGGAAAGGGCGCGGCGCGGAGAGGGGACGGAAAGGGCGCGGAGCGGAGAGGGGACGGAAAGGGCGCGGAGCGGAGAGGGGACGGAAAGGGCGCGGCGCGGAGAGGGGACGGAAAGGGCGCGGAGCGGAGAGGGGACGGAAAGGGCGCGGAGCGGAGCGGGGACGGAAAGGGCGCGGAGCGGGGACGGAAAGGGCGCGGAGCGGGGACGGAAAGGGCGCGGAGCGGAGAGGGGACGGAAAGGGCGCGGAGCGGAGAGGGGACGGAAAGGGCGCGGAGCGGAGAGGGGACGGAAAGGGCGCGGAGCGGAGAGGGGACGGAAAGGGCGCGGAACGGAGAGGGGACGGAAAGGGCCCGGAACGGAGAGGGGACGGAAAGGGCGCGGAACGGAGAGGGGACGGAAAGGGCGCGGAACGGAGAGGGGACGGAAAGGGCGCGGAACGGAGAGGGGACGGAAAGGGCGCGGAACGGAGAGGGGACGGAAAGGGCGCAGACCGGAGCAAGGAAGGGGAGCAGATTGGAGCCAGCCTCATGGTGCAGGGCGGCGGCTCACCTTGCGCACACTGCTTAGCACATAGGGTTTCCCATTATCATCACGATAAGCCCCGACGCCCAGGTTCATCTTCTTGGTGTTTGTATCTCTCTTGAAAGCTTCTGTGACACCAAGGATGGGGTCAGGGGGGCCCATCTCCACATGGGACCACCAGGAGCTAAAAGACAAGCACAGCATTACAAGTCCATCCTTCCCAAGCAGCACACACAGAGAGCGAGACTTCAGTCCTCTATGAGACCGCCAGCCCTTTCCCAACACCAAACTGTCCCCTGAACGCAGCCGCCAGTCTCCGCCCCGAGGAAGACGCCACTCCGTACTCCAGGACTTCTCTTGTGCTGAACTAGTTCTCTGGATGGCGCTACCCAGAACCAGAGGAATTATCAGCATGCCATGAAGACATCCATGAGGGCTGACCCATGAGGTGTCATAATTTGGCTCCTGTACTGTCACCACCATTACCCGTCATTCAGCAGGATCCCCCCCACATGTGCAGGCAGACATTGGTGACGCCTCCGGTCTAAGTGCACCCCACTATTATAAGAGGTGGCTGCAGTGTGGTAAGAAACAACATGTCCCCCATACCCGCAGGTTGTCAGCTCCTGGGCACAGTGCCGAACAACGTACTGCCCATAAATAATCATTATTACAGAAGCACATCCTCCTGAAACACTCTGTGCTGCTGTGGTACCACTGAGGTGAGGTGTGTAGGTGTGCCGAATATTGGGAGCGCGAACGTGTGCACCGTGGCACGATGATGGCGCCCAGGCTGCATATAATTCCCATTCCTGGCAGGAAATGTGCAAACGACACCCGTATCCATGACCGTCTCCAGCTGGTTCACTCATTGTGCCGCCACGCGCTCCACACCGCAGTGACCAGACGACAGACGGGGAGCTGTTATGAATGGGTCACCGACGAGGAAAACTAAACAAGCTAAGTCACAGAAAACCAGAGAGGTTGGTAACTATGCAGATTGCAGATCCCTGATCTTACCACACAACTAGCAGCAGCCGTGGAGCGTTCCTACGATGAACCTAGACGCCTCGTCACGGCCGGAGGACTAAATAAGCCTAAAGCAAGAAAAGAAGAAAACTAACTGCCCCAGAGCAGACCCCAAAGGAATAGACAGCCCCCCACATGTATTGACGGTGAACCAAGATGAAAATACAAACACAGGCAGGAAAATAGTCTGAACAAACGATGGGGCCAAACTAACTAGAAAGGAGAGGAAAGGAAAGACACTGTCTGCAATCTGCAAAAAACCCTGCAAAATAATGTCCAACACTTCTGATAACAAAATTAACCCTGAAGTCACTAGACTTCTCCCACTATATCAGCACTCTGAAATATTCTGAGCAAAAAAAAAGGCCAATCTAATAAGGGACAAAAAGCAAATTGGCAAATACTGATAAATAAGAGTGGAAATTCAGCTCTGCCCCAGCCGGGCTGGCTGACCACACAAAAAACTGAATAGACCAACAAAATCAAGTGTGAACATTAGCAGAGAAAATTAGCTTGAGCTGACTGGAACAGAGCTGAAAACCAAGAGGTGACAAGCCAGAAGGAATCACCAGCAACTGAATAGGGCGTTGGCTGTCTTAAATCCAGTCTGAGATTCCAGAGATCCAATCGTTATCCTCATCATCAGGTGGCAGATCTCTACTAATTAAATCAACCTCACTACCTCCTGTTACCACCAGAGGGAGCCCGCAAGGAGAACTCACAACTGGTAGACCAGAAAATCAGTTCACAACAGGGAGCGGTGTCCAGCCAGTAATGGGGGACACACGTGGTTCACTCATTGTGCCGCCACGCGCTCCACACCGCAGTGACCAGACGACAGCCGGGGAGCGATGTCCGGCCAGTAATGGGGGACACACGTGGTTCCCTCATTGTGCCGCCACGCGCTCTACACCGCAGTGACAAAACAACAGGCAGGGAGCGGTGTCCGGCCAGTAATGGGGACACACGTGGTTCACTCATTGTGCCGCAATGCGCTCCACACCGCAGTAACCAGACGACAGCCAGGGAGCGGTGTCCGGCCAGTAATGGGGGACACGTGATTCACTCATTGTGCCGCCACGTGCTCCACACAGCAGTAACCAGACGACAGCCGGGAAGCGGTGTCCGGCCAGTAATGGGGACACACGTGGTTCACTCATTGCGCCGCCACGTGCTCCACACAGCAGTAACCAGACGACAGCCGGGAAGCGGTGTCCGGCCAGTAATGGGGACACACGTGGTTCACTCATTGTGCCGCCACGTGCTCCACACAGCAGTAACCAGACGACAGCCGGGAAGCGATGTCCGGCCAGTAATGGGGGACACACGTGGTTCACTCATTGTGCCGCAATGCGCTCCACACCGCAGTGACCAGACGACAGCTGGGGAGCGGTGTCCGGCCAGTAATGGGGGACACGTGGTTCACTCATTGTGCCGCCACGCGCTCCACACCGCAGTGACCAGACGACAGCTGGGGAGCGGTGTCCGGCCAGTAATGGGGGACACGTGGTTCACTCATTGTGCCGCAATGCGCTCCACAGCGCAGTGACCAGACGACAGCCGGGAAGCGGTGTCCGGCCAGTAATGGGGGACACGTGGTTCACTCATTGTGCCGCCACGCGCTCCACACAGCAGTAACCAGACGACAGCCGGGGAGCGGTGTCCGGCCAGTAATGGGGACACACGTGGTTCACTCATTGTGCCGCCACGTGCTCCACACAGCAGTAACCAGACGACAGCCGGGAAGCGATGTCCGGCCAGTAATGGGGGACACACGTGGTTCACTCATTGTGCCGCCACGCGCTCCACACCGCAGTGACCAGACGACAGCCGGGAAGCGGTGTCCGGCCAGTAATGGGGGACACGTGGTTCACTCATTGTGCCGCAATGCGCTCCACACTGCAGTGACCAGACGACAGCTGGGGAGCGGTGTCCGGCCAGTAATGGGGGACACGTGGTTCACTCATTGTGCCGCAATGCGCTCCACAGCGCAGTGACCAGACGACAGCCGGGAAGCGGTGTCCGGCCAGTAATGGGGGACACGTGGTTCACTCATTGTGCCGCCACGCGCTCCACACAGCAGTAACCAGACGACAGCCGGGGAGCGGTGTCCGGCCAGTAATGGGGGACACGTGATTCACTCATTGTGCCGCAATGCGCTCCACACCACAGTGACCAGACAGCTGGGGAGCGGTGTCCGGCCAGTAATGGGGGACACGTGGTTCACTCATTGTGCCGCAATGCGCTCCACACCACAGTGACCAGACGACAGCTGGGGAGCGGTGTCCGGCCAGTAATGGGGACACACGTGGTTCACTCATTGTGCCGCCACGCGCTCCACACAGCAGTAACCAGACGACAGCCGGGAAGCGGTGTCCGGCCAGTAATGGGGGGACACGTGGTTCACTCATTGTGCCGCCACGCGCTCCACACCGCAGTGACCAGACGACAGCCGGGAAGCGGTGTCCGGCCAGTAATGGGGGACACACGTGGTTCACTCATTGTGCCGCAATGCGCTCCACACCGCAGTGACCAGACGACAGACGGGGAGCGGTGTCCGGCCAGTAATGGGGGACACACGTGGTTCACTCATTGTGCCGCCACGCGCTCTACACCGCAGTGACCAGACGACAGCCGGGGAGCGGTGTCCGGCCAGTAATGGGGGACACGTGATTCACTCATTGTGCCGCCACGTGCTCCACACCACAGTGACCAGACGACAGCCGGGGAGCGGTGTCCGGCCAGTAATGGGGACACACGTGGTTCACTCATTGTGCCGCCACTCGCTCCACACCGCAGTGACCAGACGACAGCTGGGGAGCGGTGTCCGGCCAGTAATGGGGGACACGTGGTTCACTCATTGTGCTGCCACGCGCTCCACACCGCAGTGACCAGACGACAGCCGGGGAGCGGTGTCCGGCCAGTAATGGGGGACACACGTGGTTCACTCATTGTGCCGCAATGCGCTCCACACCGCAGTGACCAGACGACAGACGGGGAGCGGTGTCCGGCCAGTAATGGGGGACACACGTGGTTCACTCATTGTGCCGCCACGCGCTCTACACCGCAGTGACCAGACGACAGCTGGGGAGCGGTGTCCGGCCAGTAATGGGGACACACGTGGTTCACTCATTGTGCTGCCACGCGCTCTACACCGCAGTGACCAGACGACAGTCGGGGAGCGGTGTCCGGCCAGTAATGGGGGACACACGTGGTTCACTCATTGTGCCGCAATGCGCTCCACACCGCAGTGACCAGACGACAGCTGGGGAGCGGTGTCCGGCCAGTAATGGGGACACACGTGGTTCACTCATTGTGCTGCCACGCGCTCCACACCGCAGTGACCAGACGACAGCTGGGGAGCGGTGTCCGGCCAGTAATGGGGGACACGTGGTTCACTCATTGTGCTGCCACGCGCTCCACACCACAGTGACCAGACGACAGCTGGGGAGCGGTGTCCGGCCAGTAATGGGGACACACGTGGTTCACTCATTGTGCCGCCACTCGCTCCACACCGCAGTGACCAGACGACAGACGGGGAGCGGTGTCCGGCCAGTAATGGGGGACACGTGGTTCACTCATTGTGCCGCCACGCGCTCTACACCCCAGTGACCAGACGACAGCTGGGGAGCGGTGTCCGGCCAGTAATGGGGACACACGTGGTTCACTCATTGTGCTGCCACGCGCTCCACACCGCAGTGACCAGACGACAGCCGGGGAGCGGTGTCCGGCCAGTAATGGGGACACACGTGGTTCACTCATTGTGCCGCCACTCGCTCCACACCGCAGTGACCAGACGACAGCTGGGGAGCGGTGTCCGGCCAGTAATGGGGGACACGTGGTTCACTCATTGTGCTGCCACGCGCTCCACACCGCAGTGACCAGACGACAGACGGGGAGCGGTGTCCGGCCAGTAATGGGGGACACACGTAGTTCACTCATTGTGCCGCCACGTGCTCCACACCGCAGTGACCAGACGACAGCCGGGGAGCGGTGTCCGGCCAGTAATGGGGGACACGTGGTTCACTCATTGTGCCGCCACGCGCTCCACACCGCAGTGACCAGACGACAGCCGGGGAGCGGTGTCCGGCCAGTAATGGGGGACACACGTGGTTCACTCATTGTGCCGCCACGCGCTCCACACCGCAGTGACCAGACGACAGCCGGGGAGCGGTGTCCGGCCAGTAATGGGGGACACACGTGGTTCACTCATTGTGCCGCCACGCGCTCTACACCGCAGTGACCAGACGACAGCCGGGGAGCGGTGTCCGGCCAGTAATGGGGGACACACTTGGTTCACTCATTGTGCCGCCACGCGCTCTACACCGCAGTGACCAGACGACAGACGGGGAGCGGTGTCCGGCCAGTAATGGGGGACACGTGGTTCACTCATTGTGCCGCCACGCGCTCCACACCACAGTGACCAGACGACAGCTGGGGAGCGGTGTCCGGCCAGTAATGGGGGACACGTGGTTCACTCATTGTGCCGCCACGCGCTCCACACCACAGTGACCAGACGACAGCTGGGGAGCGGTGTCCGGCCAGTAATGGGGGACACACGTGGTTCACTCATTGTGCCGCCACGCGCTCTACACCGCAGTGACCAGACGACAGCCGGGAAGCGGTGTCCGGCCAGTAATGGGGGACACACTTGGTTCACTCATTGTGCCGCCACGCGCTCTACACCGCAGTGACCAGACGACAGCTGGGGAGCGGTGTCCGGCCAGTAATGGGGGACACACGTGGTTCACTCATTGTGCCGCCACGCGCTCTACACCGCAGTGACCAGACGACAGCTGGGGAGCGGTGTCCGGCCAGTAATGGGGACACACGTGGTTCACTCATTGTGCCGCCACGCGCTCTACACCGCAGTGACCAGACGACAGCCGGGGAGCGGTGTCCGGCCAGTAATGGGGGACACGTGATTCACTCATTGTGCCGCCACGTGCTCCACACCACAGTGACCAGACGACAGCCGGGGAGCGGTGTCCGGCCAGTAATGGGGGACACGTGATTCACTCATTGTGCCGCCACGCGCTCTACACCACAGTGACCAGACGACAGCCGGGGAGCGGTGTCCGGCCAGTAATGGGGACACGTGGTTCACTCATTGTGCCGCCACTCGCTCCACACCGCAGTGACCAGACGACAGCTGGGGAGCGGTGTCCGGCCAGTAATGGGGGACACGTGGTTCACTCATTGTGCCGCCACTCGCTCTACACCGCAGTGACCAGACGACAGCTGGGGAGCGGTGTCCGGCCAGTAATGGGGGACACACTTGGTTCACTCATTGTGCCGCCACGCGCTCCACACCGCAGTGACATCCGCTGTAGAATCCGAAGACTGACGCCCAGGCCGGCCGATGACGGCAAATCTCAACCAGACGCCAGGTGCACATCCCTCAGGTGCTGCAGACCAGCAGGACGTCCCCATTTTTGGAGATGGGAAGGGTTAATAAACCTGTGGGGTCCCAGGAGACCAATCTTATCCTGCACCACTACACTCCGGGATCGGTGCATTTTTTGGGATGATGGGCGTTATGGTCATTTCCCATTATTATTGATCCCGAGCATATTTCGCGGTTATGACATCATCAGTGGGGGCGGGGCTTATCTTCTGCGCCATTTCCCGTCTATCACGTTACAACAACCCGGCCGAAGCGCGTGAACGAGACGCCTTTTCCGCCGTGATTTCTGGGGATCCTGCCTGAGACGCGGCGGATTCTCACCTCTATGGTAAGTGGACATGTCGGACCAGCAGGTAAATGGCGCCCACCGTCCCCGGGCAACGTGTGGCCCCACGTAGAAGAACGAGGGAAATGCTGGGAGCCGCTGACAGCTGGGACGCAGCTTCCCCCGAGCGACAGCTGAAGCCACGGATAATGTCAGGGGCACAGAAGGTGATCTATAAACAGACGCTGGCAACCGGCCCCGTCACCGGCCACCGCAGACGCCTCGCCACCGGGCCTCCATGTATCAGACACTAAAGCACCCGCAGGTCCAACAGCCACAACACCAATGTAACAGGGACCCCCGCCCGGCCGAGACTCCCCCAGAGCAACAACCTCCCTGTACTGACAGATACACCACACCGACCAGCAGCCACCACTAGGGGGAGCTCCCTGCATACATGTATCTCTGTATACAGGGAGCTCCCCCTAATGGTGACTGCAGACAGGATCTTATCATGTATCTCTATACAGGGAGCTCCCCCTAGTGGTGGCTGCAGACAGGATCTTATCATGTATCTCTATACAGGGAGCTCCCCCTAGTGGTGGCTGCAGACAGGATCATATCATGTATCTCTGTATACAGGGAGCTTCCCCTAGTGGTGGCTGCAAACAGGATCTTATCATGTATCTCTATACAGGGAGCTCCCCCTAGTGGAGGCTGCAGACAGGATCTTATCATGTATCTCTGTATACAGGGAGCTCCCCCTAGTAGAGGCTGCAGACAGGATCTTATCATGTATCTCTGCATACAGGGAGCTCCCCCTAGTGGTGGCTGCAGACAGGATCTTATCATGTATCTCTGTATACAGGGAGCTTCCCCTAGTGGAGACTGCAGACAGGATCCTATCATGTATCTCTGTATACAGGGAGCTCCCCCTAGCGGTGGCTGCAGACAGGATCTTATCATGTATCTCTGTATACAGGGAGCTCCCCCTAGTGGAGGCTGCAGACAGGATCCTATCATGTATCTCTGCATACAGGGAGCTCCCCCTAGTGGTGACTGCAGACAGGATCTTATCATGTATCTCTGTATACAGGGAGCTCCCCCTAGTGGTGACTGCAGACAGGATCTTATGTATCTGTATACAGGGAGCTCCCCCTAGTGGTGGCTGCAGACAGGGTCTTATCATGTATCTCTGTATACAGGGAGCTCCCCCTAGTGGTGACTGCAGACAGGATCTTATCATGCATCTCTGTATACAGGGAGCTCCCCCTAGTGGTGACTGCAGACAGGATCTTATGTATCTGTATACAGGGAGCTCCCCCTAGTGGTGACTGCAGACAGGATCTTATCATGCATCTCTGTATACAGGGAGCTCCCCCTAGTGGTGACTGCAGACAGGATCTTATCATGCATCTCTGTATACAGGGTGCTCCTCCTAGTGGTGTCTGCAGACAGGATCTTAGCATGTATCTCTGTATACAGGGTGCTCCCCCTAGTGGTGTCTGCAGACAGGATCTTATCATGTATCTCTGTATACAGGGAGCTCCCCCTAGTGGTGACTGCAGACAGGATCTTATCATGTATCTCTGTATACAGGGAGCTCCCCCTAGTGGTGTCTGCAGACAGGATCTTATCATGTATCTCTGTATACAGAGAGCTCCCCCTAGTGGAGGCTGCAGACAGGATCTTATCATGTATCTCTGTATACAGGGAGCTCCCCCTAGTGGAGGCTGCAGACAGGATCTTATCATGTATCTCTGTATACAGGGAGCTCCCCCTAGTGGTGACTGCAGACAGGATCTTATCATGTATCTCTGTATACAGGGAGCTCCCCCTAGTGGTGTCTGCAGACAGGATCTTATCATGTATCTCTGTATACAGGGAGCTCCCCCTAGTGGAGGCTGCAGACAGGATCTTATCATGTATCTCTGTATACAGGGAGCTCCCCCTAGTGGTGACTGCAGACAGGATCTTATCATGTATCTCTGTATACAGGGAGCTCCCCCTAGTGGTGTCTGCAGACAGGATCTTATCATGTATCTCTGTATACAGGGAGCTCCCCCTAGTGGTGGCTGCAGACAGGGTCTTATCATGTATCTCTGTATACAGGGAGCTCCCCCTAGTGGTGACTGCAGACAGGATCTTATCATGCATCTCTGTATACAGGGAGCTCCCCCTAGTGGTGACTGCAGACAGGATCTTATGTATCTGTATACAAGGAGCTCCCCCTAGTGGTGTCTGCAGACAGGATCTTATCATGTATCTCTGTATACAGGGAGCTCCCCCTAGTGGAGGCTGCAGACAGGATCTTATCATGTATCTCTGTATACAGGGAGCTCCCCCTAGTGGTGTCTGCAGACAGGATCTTATCATGTATCTCTGTATACAGGGAGCTCCCCCTAGTGGAGGCTGCAGACAGGATCTTATCATGTATCTCTGTATACAGGGATCTCCCCCTAGTGGTGGCTGCAGACAGGATCTTATCATGTATCTCTGTATACAGGGAGCTCCCCCTAGTGGTGGCTGCAGACATGCCCAGCAGATGGCGCTGTCAGCTGCAGATCTGCAGATATCTGTGATTGAACCCTGAAACTTCCCCGCGACCTTCACGCGTCCTCGTCACCGGGGACTGACAGGAGAATGGGGCAGCAGGTCCGGGACGTCCCAGAGACCAGGGGCCCGAGCTGAGGCCCTCATCCGGCACTGCAGGGGTTACACAGCACCTGGAACATGAGAGCGTACGGGAAGCAGCAGAGTGCAGCTCCCAGGACAAGACCCGCAAACACCAGGACCCCATAATGTGACCACAGGCCTCACACAGCACCGGACCCTCAGCTCTGCGGCAGCTCCCGCGGCAGAACAGCGGCCTCACCTGGCTCTGGCCTGCAGGATCCCCACACAGGGCTGGAAGCGAAAAGCCCCGGACACAACGGCGGACGTGAGGAGAGACATGACACCGGGAGACGCGAGAAGGACGACTGACAGCGCGGAGAGGAGCGAGGAGAAGGCACCGAGCGGACACTGCGCCACCTGCCGGAGAGAGGGAGGCAGCGAGAAAGAAACAACACCGCCATCTGCTGGATAGGAGGGAGAAGGACGAGGGACACAACGGCGGGGACACAGCGCCACCTGCCGGAGAGGAGAGAGAAGGACGAGTGACACAACGGCGGGGACACAGCGCCACCTGCCGGGGAGGAGAGAGAAGGACGAGTGACACAACGGAGGGGACACAGCGACACCTGCCGGAGAGGAGAGAGAAGGACGAGTGACACAACGAAGGGGACACAGCGACACCTGCCGGAGAGGAGAGAGAAGGACGAGTGACACAACGGAGGGGACACAGCGACACCTGCCGGAGAGGAGAGAGAAGGACGAGTGACACAACAGCGGGGACACAGCGCCACCTGCCGGGGAGGAGAGAGAAGGACGAGTGACACAACGGAGGGGACACAGCGACACCTGCCGGAGAGGAGAGAGAAGGACGAGTGACACAAAGGCGGGGACACAGCGACACCTGTCGGAGAGGAGAGAGAAGGACGAGTGACACAAAGGCGGGGACACAGCGCCACCTGCCGGAGAGGAGAGAGAAGGACGAGTGACACAACAGCGGGGACACAGCGCCACCTGCCGGAGAGGAGAGAGAAGGACGAGTGACACAAAGGCGGGGACACAGCGACACCTGCCGGAGAGGAGAGAGAAGGACGAGGGAAACAACAGCTGGGACACATCGCCACCTGCCGGAGAGGAGAGAGAAGAACGAGTGACACAACGGCGGGTACACAGCGCCACCTGCCGGGGAGGAGAGAGAAAGACGAGTGACACAAAGGCGGGGACACAGCGACACCTGCCGGAGAGGAGAGAGAAGGACGAGGGAAACAACAGCTGGGACACAGCGACACCTGCCGGAGAGGAGAGAGAAGGACGAGTGACTCAACGGCGGGGACACAGCGCCACCTGCCGGAGAGGAGAGAGAAGGACGAGTGACACAACAGCGGGGACACAGCGCCACCTGCCGGGGAGGAGAGAGAAGGACGAGTGACACAACGGAGGGGACACAGCGACACCTGCCGGAGAGGAGAGAGAAGGACGAGTGACACAACGGCGGGGACACAGCGCCACCTGCCGGAGAGGAGAGAGAAGGACGAGTGACACAACGGCGGGGACACAGCGCCACCTGCCGGAGAGGAGAGAGAAGGACGAGTGACACAACGGCGGGGACACAGCGCCACCTGCCGGAGAGGAGAGAGAAGGACGAGTGACACAACAGCGGGGACACAGCGCCACCTGCCGGGGAGGAGAGAGAAGGACGAGGGACACAAAGGCGGGGACACAGCGCCACCTGCCGGAGAGGAGAGAGAAGGACGAGTGACACAAAGGCGGGGACACAGCGCCACCTGCCGGAGAGGAGAGAGAAGGACGAGTGACACAACAGCGGGGACACAGCGCCACCTGCCGGGGAGGAGAGAGAAGGACGAGTGACACAACGGAGGGGACACAGTGACACCTGCCGGAGAGGAGAGAGAAGGACGAGTGACACAACGGCAGGGACACTGCGCCACCTGCCGGAGAGGAGAGAGAAGGACGAGTGACACAACAGCTGGGACACAGCGCCACCTGCCGGAGAGGAGCGAGAAGGACGAGTGACACAACAGCTGGGACACAGCGACACCTGCCGGAGAGGAGAGAGAAGGACGAGTGACACAACAGCTGGGACACAGCGCCACCTGCCGGAGAGGAGAGAGAAGGACGAGTGACACAAAGGCGGGGACACAGCGCCACCTGCCGGAGAGGAGAGAGAAGGACGAGTGACACAACAGCGGGGACACAGCGCCACCTGCCGGGGAGGAGAGAGAAGGACGAGTGACACAACAGCGGGGACACAGCGACACCTGCCGGAGAGGAGAGAGAAGAACGAGTGACACAAAGGCGGGGACACAGCGCCACCTGCCGGAGAGGAGAGAGAAGGACGAGTGACACAACAGCGGGGACACAGCGACACCTGCCGGAGAGGAGAGAGAAGAACGAGTGACACAAAGGCGGGGACACAGCGCCACCTGCCGGAGAGGAGAGAGAAGGACGAGTGACACAACAGCGGGGACACAGCGCCACCTGCCGGAGAGGAGAGAGAAGAACGAGTGACACAAAGGCGGGGACACAGCGCCACCTGCCGGAGAGGAGAGAGAAGGACGAGTGACACAACGGCGGGGACACAGCGCCACCTGCCGGAGAGGAGAGAGAAGGACGAGTGACACAACGGCGGGGACACAGCGCCACCTGCCGGAGAGGAGAGAGAAGGACGAGTGACACAACGGCGGGGACACAGCGCCACCTGCCGGAGAGAAGGGAGAAGGACGAGTGACACAACAG
The DNA here is from genome assembly GCF_039654945.1 of Dendrobates tinctorius. Taxonomy (NCBI): domain Eukaryota; kingdom Metazoa; phylum Chordata; class Amphibia; order Anura; family Dendrobatidae; genus Dendrobates; species Dendrobates tinctorius. The sequence goes on from NW_027362112.1 coordinate 891,700, forward strand.
CTGGGACACAGCGCCACCTGCCGGAGAGGAGAGAGAAGGACGAGTGACACAACAGCTGGGACACAGCGCCACCTGCCGGAGAGGAGGGGGAAGGACGAGTGCCACAACAGAGGGGAGACAGCACCACCTGCCGGAGAGGAGAGAGAAGGACGAGTGACACAACGGCGGGGACACAGCGCCACCTGCCGGAGAGGAGCGAGAAGGACGAGTGACACAACAGCGGGGACACAGCGCCACCTGCCGGAGAGGAGAGAGAAGGACGAGTGACACAACAGCGGGGAGACAGCACCACCTGCCGGAGAGGAGAGAGAAGGACGAGTGACACAACAGCTGGGACACAGCGCCACCTGCCGGAGAGGAGAGAGAAGGACGAGTGACACAACGGCGGGGACACAGCGCCACCTGCCGGAGAGGAGAGAGAAGGACGAGTGACACAACAGCGGGGACACAGCGCCACCTGCCGGAGAGAGAAGGACGAGTGACACAACAGCTGGGACACAGCGCCACCTGCCGGAGAGGAGGGGGAAGGACGAGTGCCACAACAGCGGGGAGACAGCACCACCTGCCGGAGAGGAGAGAGAAGGACGAGTGACACAACAGCTGGGACACAGCGCCACCTGCCAGGGAGGAGAGAGAAGGACGAGTGACACAACGGCGGGGACACAGCGCCACCTGCCAGGGAGGAGAGAGAAGGACGAGTGACACAACGGCGGGGACACAGCGCCACCTGCCAGGGAGGAGAGAGAAGGACGAGGGACACAACAGCGGGGACACAGCGCCACCTGCCGGAGAGAAGGGAGAAGGACGAGTAACACAACAGCGGAGACACAGCGCCACCTGCCGGAGAGTAGAGAGAAGGACGAGTGACACAACGGCGGGGACACAGCGACACCTGCCGGAGAGGAGAGAGAAGGACGAGGGACACAACAGCTGGGACACAGCGCCACCTGCCGGGGAGGAGGGGGAAGGACGAGAGACACAACGGCTGGGACACAGCGCCACCTGCCGGAGAGGAGAGAGAAGGACGAGTGAAACAACAGCGGGGACACAGCGCCACCTGCAGGAGAGGAGAGAGAAGGACGAGTGACACAACAGCGGGGACACAGCGCCACCTGCCGGAGAGGAGAGAGAAGGACGAGTGACACAACAGCGGGGACACAGCGCCACCTGCCGGAGAGGAGAGAGAAGGACGAGTGACACAACGGCGGAGACACAGCGCCACCTGCCGGACAGGAGAGAGAAGGACGAGTGACACAACGGCGGGAACACTGCGCCACCTGCCGGAGAGGAGGGAGAAGGACGAGAGACACAACGGCTGGGACACAGCGCCACCTACCGGAGAGGAGGGGGAAGGACGAGAGACACAACGGCTGGGACACAGCGCCACCTGCCGGAGAGGAGAGAGAAGGACGAGTGACACAACGGCGGAGACACAGCGCCACCTGCCGGAGAGGAGAGAGAAGGACGAGTGACACAATGGCAAGGACACAGCGCCACCTGCCGTGGAGGAGGGAGAAGGACGAGGGACACAACAGCGGGGACACAGCGCCATCTGCCGGAGAGGAGGGGGAAGGACGAGTGACACAACGGCGGGGACACAGCGCCACCTGCCGAGGAGGAGAGAGAAGGACGAGTGACACAACGACGGGGACACAGCGCCACCTGCCGGGGAGGAGAGAGAAGGACGAGTGACACAACAGCTGGGACACAGCGCCACCTGCCGGAGAGGAGGGGGAAGGACGAGGGACACAACGGCGGGGACACAGCACCACCTGCCGGAGAGGAGAGAGAAGGACGATTGACACAACGTCGGGGACACAGCGCCACCTGCCGGAGAGGAGAGAGAAGGACGAGTGACTCAACGGCGGGGACACAGTGCCACCTGCCGGAGAGGAGAGAGAAGGACGAGTGACACAACGGCAGGGACACTGCGCCACCTGCCGGAGAGGAGAGAGAAGGACGAGTGACACAACGGCAGGGACACTGCGCCACCTGCCGGAGAGGAGAGAGAAGGACGAGGGACACAACAGCTGGGACACAGCACCACCTGCCGGAGAGGAGACAGAAGGACGAGTGACACAACGGCGGGTACACAGCGCCACCTGCCGGAGAGGAGAGAGAAGGACGAGTGACACAAAGGCGGGGAAACAGCGCCACCTGCCGGAGAGGAGGGAGAAGGACGAGGGACACAACAGCGTGGACACAACGCCACCTGCCGGAGAGAAGGGAGAAGGACGAGTGACACAACGACGGGGACACAGCGCCACCTGCCGGAGAGAAGGGAGCAGGACGAGTGACACAACAGCGTGGACACAACGCCACCTGCCGGAGAGAAGGGAGAAGGACGAGTCACACAACGACAGGGACATAGCGCCACCTGCCGGAGAGGAGGGTGAAGGACGAGTGACACAACAGCAGGGACACAGCGCCACCTGCCGGAGAGGAGAGAGAAGGACTAGTGACACAACGGCGGGGACACAGCACCACCTGCTGGAGAGGGGGAAGGACGAGTGACACAACAGCGGGGACAAAGCGCCACCTGCCGGAGGGGGGGGAAGGACGAGGGACACAACGGCGGGGACACAGCGCCACCTGCCGGAGAGGAGAGAGAAGGACGAGTGACACAACGGCGGGGACACAGCGCCACCTGCCGGAGAGGAGAGAGAAGGACGAGTGACACAACGGCGGGGACACAGCGCCACCTGCCGGAGAGGAGAGAGAAGGACGAGTGACACAACGGCGGAGACACAGCGCCACCTGCCGGACAGGAGAGAGAAGGACGAGTGACACAACGGCGGGAACACTGCGCCACCTGCCGGAGAGGAGGGAGAAGGACGAGAGACACAACGGCTGGGACACAGCGCCACCTACCGGAGAGGAGGGGGAAGGACGAGAGACACAACGGCTGGGACACAGCGCCACCTGCCGGAGAGGAGAGAGAAGGACGAGTGACACAACGGCGGAGACACAGCGCCACCTGCCGGAGAGGAGAGAGAAGGACGAGTGACACAATGGCAAGGACACAGCGCCACCTGCCGTGGAGGAGGGAGAAGGACGAGGGACACAACAGCGGGACACAGCGCCACCTGCCGGAGAGGAGAGAGAAGGACGAATGACACAACAGCTGTGACACAGCGCCATCTGCCGGAGAGGAGGGGGAAGGACGAGTGACACAACGGCGGGGACACAGCGCCACCTGCCGAGGAGGAGAGAGAAGGACGAGTGACACAACGACGGGGACACAGCGCCACCTGCCGGGGAGGAGAGAGAAGGACGAATGACACAACGGCGGGGACAAAGCGACACCTGCCGGCGAGTGACACAACAGCTGGGACACAGCACCACCTGCCGGAGAGGAGACAGAAGGACGAGTGACACAACGGCGGGTACACAGCGCCACCTGCCGGAGAGGAGAGAGAAGGACGAGTGACACAAAGGCGGGGAAACAGCGCCACCTGCCGGAGAGGAGGGAGAAGGACGAGGGACACAACAGCGGGGACACCGCGATACCTGCCGGAGAGGAGGGGGAAGGACGAGTGACACAACAGCGTGGACACAGCGCCACCTGCCGGAGAGGAGAGAGAAGGACGAGTGACACAACGGCGGGGACACAGCGCCACCTGCCGGAGAGGAGGGAGAAGGACGAGGGACACAACAGCGGGGACACCGCGACACCTGCCGGAGAGGAGGGGGAAGGACGAGTGACACAACAGCGTGGACACAACGCCACCTGCCGGAGAGAAGGGAGAAGGACGAGTGACACAACGGCGGGGACACAGCGCCACCTGCCGGAGAGAAGGGAGAAGGACGAGTCACACAACGACAGGGACATAGCGCCACCTGCCGGAGAGGAGGGGGAAGGACGAGTGACACAACAGCAGGGACACAGCGCCACCTGCCGGAGAGGAGAGAGAAGGACTAGTGACACAACGGCGGGGACACAGCACCACCTGCCGGAGAGGAGAGAGAAGGACGAGTGACACAACAGCGGGGACAAAGCGCCACCTGCCGGAGAGGGGGGGAAGGACGAGGGACACAACGGCGGGGACACAGCGCCACCTGCCGGAGAGGAGAGAGAAGGACGAGTGACACAACGGCGGGGACACAGCGCCACCTGCCGGAGAGGAGAGAGAAGGACGAGTGACACAACAGCGGGGACACAGCACCACCTGCTGGAGAGGAGGGGGAAGGACGAGTGACACAACGGCGGGGACACAGCGCCACCTGCCGGAGAGAAGGGAGAAGGACGAGTGACAACGGCGGGGACACAGCGCCACCTGCCGGAGAGGAGAGAGAAGGATGAGTGACACAATGGCGGGGACACAGCGCCACCTGCCGGAGAGGAGGGGGAAGGACGAGTGACACAACGGCGGGGACACAGCGCTACTTGCCGGAGAGGAGAGAGAAGGACGAGTGACACAATAGCGGGGACACAGCGCCACCTGCCGGAGAGGAGAGAGAAGGACGAGTGACACAAAGGCGGGGACACAGCGCCACCTGCCGGAGAGGAGAGAGAAGGACGAGGGAAACAACAGCTGGGACACATCGCCACCTGCCGGAGAGGAGAGAGAAGAACGAGTGACACAACGGCGGGTACACAGCGCCACCTGCCGGGGAGGAGAGAGAAGGACGAGTGACACAAAGGCGGGGACACAGCGACACCTGCCGGAGAGGAGAGAGAAGGACGAGTGACACAACGGCGGGGACACAGCGCCACCTGCCGGGGAGGAGAGAGAAGGACGAGTGACACAAAGGCGGGGACACAGCGACACCTGCCGGAGAGGAGAGAGAAGGACGAGGGAAACAACAGCTGGGACACATCGCCACCTGCCGGAGAGGAGAGAGAAGAACAAGTGACACAACGGCGGGGACACATCGCCACCTGCCGGAGAGGAGAGAGAAGGACGAGTGACACAAAGGCGGGGACACAGCGACACCTGCCGGAGAGGAGAGAGAAGGACGAGTGACACAACAGCGGGGACACAGCGCCACCTGCCGGGGAGGAGAGAGAAGGACGAGTGACACAAAGGCGGGGACACTGCGACACCTGCCGGAGAGGAGAGAGAAGAACGAGTGACACAAAGGCGGGGACACAGCGACACCTGCCGGAGAGGAGAGAGAAGAACGAGTGACACAACGGCGGGGACACAGCGACACCTGCCGGAGAGGAGAGAGAAGGACGAGTGACACAAAGGCGGGGACACATCGCCACCTGCCGGAGAGGAGAGAGAAGGACGAGTGACACAACAGCGGGGACACAGCGCCACCTGCCGGGGAGGAGAGAGAAGGACGAGTGACACAACGGAGGGGACACAGCGACACCTGCCGGAGAGGAGAGAGAAGGACGAGTGACACAACGGCGGGGACACAGCGCCACCTGCCGGAGAGGAGCGAGAAGGACGAGTGACACAACAGCTGGGACACAGCGCCACCTGCCGGGGAGGAGAGAGAAGGACGAGTGACACAACAGCTGGGACACAGCGCCACCTGCCGGAGAGGAGAGAGAAGGACGAGTGACACAACGGCGGGGACACAGCGCCACCTGCCGGAGAGGAGCGAGAAGGACGAGTGACACAACGGCGGGGACACAGCGCCACCTGCCGGAGAGGAGAGAGAAGGACGAGTGACACAACGGCGGGGACACAGCGCCACCTGCCGGAGAGCAGCGAGAAGGACGAGTGACACAACAGCGGGGACACAGCGCCACCTGCCGGAGAGAGAAGGACGAGTGACACAATGGCAAGGACACAGCGCCACCTGCCGGGGAGGAGGGAGAAGGACGAGGGACACAACAGCTGGGACACAGCGCCACCTGCCTGAGAGGAGAGAGAAGGACGAGTGACACAACAGCTGGGACACAGCGCCACCTGCCGGAGAGGAGGGGGAAGGACGAGTGCCACAACAGAGGGGAGACAGCACCACCTGCCGGAGAGGAGAGAGAAGGATGAGTGACACAACAGCTGGGACACAGCGCCACCTGCCGGAGAGGAGAGAGAAGGACGAGTGACACAACGGCGGGGACACAGCGCCACCTGCCGGAGAGGAGCGAGAAGGACGAGTGACACAACGGCGGGGACACAGCGCCACCTGCCGGAGAGGAGCGAGAAGGACGAGTGACACAACAGCGGGGACACAGCGCCACCTGCCGGAGAGAGAAGGACGAGTGACACAATGGCAAGGACACAGCGCCACCTGCCGGGGAGGAGGGAGAAGGACGAGGGACACAACAGCGGGGACACAGCGCCACCTGCCGGAGAGAGAAGGACGAGTGACACAATGGCAAGGACACAGCGCCACCTGCCGGGGAGGAGGGAGAAGGACGAGGGACACAACAGCGAGGACACAGCGCCACCTGCCGGAGAGGAGCGAGAAGGACGAGTGACACAACAGCGGGGACACAGCGCCACCGGCCGGAGAGAGAAGGACGAGTGACACAACAGCTGGGACACAGCGCCACCTGCCGGAGAGGAGGGGGAAGGACGAGTGCCACAACAGCGGGGAGACAGCACCACCTGCCGGAGAGGAGAGAGAAGGACGAGTGACACAACAGCTGGGACACAGCGCCACCTGCCGGAGAGGAGAGAGAAGGACGAGGGACACAACGGCGGGGACACAGCGACACCTGCCGGAGAGGAGGGGGAAGGACGAGGGACACAACGGCGGGGACACAGCGCCACCTGCCGGAGAGGAGAGAGAAGGACGAGGGACACAACGGCGGGGACACAGCGACACCTGCCGGAGAGGAGGGGGAAGGACGAGGGACACAACGGCGGGGACACAGCGCCACCTGCCGGAGAGGAGAGAGAAGGACGAGTGACACAACAGCTGGGACACAGCGCCACCTGCCGGAGAGGAGAGAGAAGGACGAGTGACACAACAGCGGGGACACAGCGACACCTGCCGGAGAGGAGAGAGAAGGACGAGTGACACAACAGCTGGGACACAGCGCCACCTGCCGGAGAGGAGCGAGAAGGACGAGTGACACAACAGCGGGGACACAGCGCCACCTGCCGGAGAGAGAAGGACGAGTGACACAATGGCAAGGACACAGCGCCACCTGCCGGGGAGGAGGGAGAAGGACGAGGGACACAACAGCGAGGACACAGCGCCACCTGCCAGAGAGGAGAGAGAAGGACGAGTGACACAACAGCTGGGACACAGCGCCACCTGCCGGAGAGGAGGGGGAAGGACGAGTGCCACAACAGCGGGGAGACAGCACCACCTGCCGGAGAGGAGAGAGAAGGACGAGTGACACAACGGCGGGGACACAGCGCCACCTGCCGGAGAGGAGAGAGAACAACGAGTGACACAACGGCGGGGACACAGCGACACCTGCCGGAGAGGAGAGAGAAGGACGAGGGAAATAACAGCTGGGACACAGCGCCACCTGCCGGAGAGGAGGGGGAAGGACGAGGGACACAACGGCGGGAACACTGCGCCACCTGCCGGAGAGGAGGGAGAAGGACGAGAGACACAACGGCTGGGACACAGCGCCACCTGCCGGAGAGGAGGGGGAAGGACGAGAGACACAACGGCTGGGACACAGCGCCACCTGCCGGAGAGGAGAGAAAAGGACGAGTGACACAACGGCGGGGACACAGCGCCACCTGCCGGAGAGGAGAGAGAAGGACGAGTGACACAACGGCGGGGACACAGCGCCACCTGCCGGAGAGGAGGGGGAAGGACGAGTGACACAACAGCGGGGACACAGCGCCACCTGCCGGAGAGGAGAGAGAAGGATGAGTGACACAACGGCGGGGACACAGCGCCACCTACCGGAGAGGAGGGGGAAGGACGAGAGACACAACGGCTGGGACACAGCGCCACCTGCCGGAGAGGAGAGAAAAGGACGAGTGACACAACGGCGGGGACACAGCGCCACCTGCCAGGGAGGCGAGAGAAGGACAAGTGACACAACGGCGGGGACACAGCGCCACCTGCCGGAGAGGAGAGAGAAGGACGAGTGAAACAACAGCGGGGACACAGCGCCACCTGCAGGAGAGGAGAGAGAAGGACGAGTGACACAACAGCGGGGACACTGCGCCACCTGCCGGAGAGGAGAGAGAAGGACGAGTGACACAACAGCGGGGACACAGCGCCACCTGCCGGAGATTAGAGAGAAGGACGAGTGACACAACGGCGGAGACACAGCGCCACCTGCCGGACAGGAGAGAGAAGGACGAGTGACACAACGGCGGGAACACTGCGCCACCTGCCGGAGAGGAGGGAGAAGGACGAGAGACACAACGGCTGGGACACAGCGCCACCTACCGGAGAGGAGGGGGAAGGACGAGAGACACAACGGCTGGGACACAGCACCACCTGCCGGAGAGGAGAGAGAAGGACGAGTGACACAACGGCGGAGACACAGCGCCACCTGCCGGAGAGGAGAGAGATGGACGAGTGACACAATGGCAAGGACACAGCGCCACCTGCCGTGGAGGAGGGAGAAGGACGAGGGACACAACAGCGGGGACACAGCGCCACCTGCCGGAGAGGAGAGAGAAGGACGAATGACACAACAGCTGTGACACAGCGCCATCTGCCGGAGAGGAGGGGGAAGGACGAGTGCCACAACGGCGGGGACACAGCGCCACCTGCCGAGGAGAGAGAAGGACGAGTGACACAACAGCTGGGACACAGCGCCACCTGCCGGAGAGGAGAGAGAAGGACGAGTGACACAACGACGGGGACACAGCGCCACCTGCCGGGGAGGAGAGAGAAGGACGAATGACACAACGGCGGGGACAAAGCGACACCTGCCGGCGAGTGACACAACAGCGGGGAGACCGCACCACCTGCCGGAGAGGAGAGAGAAGGACGAGTGACACAACAGCTGGGACACAGCGCCACCTGCCGGAGAGGAGAGAGAAGGACGAGGGACACAACGGCGGGGACACAGCGCCACCTGCCGGAGAGGAGGGGGAAGGACGAGGGACACAACGGCGGGGACACAGCACCACCTGCCGGAGAGGAGAGAGAAGGACGATTGACACAACGTCGGGGACACAGCGCCACCTGCCGGAGAGGAGAGAGAAGGACGAGTGACTCAACGGCGGGGACACAGCGCCACCTGCCGGAGAGGAGAGAGAAGGACGAGTGACACAATGGAACGGACACAGCGCCACCTGCCGGAGAGAAGGGAGATGGACGAGTGACACACCAGCGGGGACACAGCACCACCTGCCGGAGAGGAGAGAGAAGGACGAGTGACACAACGGCAGGGACACTGCGCCACCTGCCAGAGAGGAGAGAGAAGGACGAGGGACACAACAGCTGGGACACAGCACCACCTGCCGGAGAGGAGACAGAAGGACGAGTGACACAACGGCGGGGACACAGCGCCACCTGCCGGAGAGGAGAGAGAAGGACGAGTGACACAAAGGCGGGGACACAGCGCCACCTGCCGGAGAGGAGGGAGAAGGACCAGTGACACAACGGCTAAGTGAGGATTGGCATTAGGTTAGGGTTCTGGAAAACGAGAAACGCCTTAACATGGCTTCCAGGTACATATATTTTGGCCTTTTTATGCCCTTCGCTTTCTCAATTTTTCATGCTTCTAATGCAGTAATGCAATTCATTGTTCATATTTCTTGTTTGTATGCCTTGGCGCTACAGTGTGCTTCCTTTTTTGTTTGAGTGCAGCTCTGCATATGACTGGAGCATGAGACGTGATGTAACAGCAGAATAGTGACTGCAGCTCTAGAGGTGACTGGAGGATAGAGCACGCCCAGGAAGAGGAGGAGCATCTGTGCTGAGCGTCTGCAGGCTAGGGCCTTGCTAAGCTCCTGGGAAGGGAGGTTTTTTCCTGCAAGGACTTTCCATCTGCCCCCTTCCCAGGAAAGAGGACTTTCCCTGGGACTGAGCGCCGGGGCTGTGCCCCTGGCTCCCACCCTCCGGCAAGCCAGCTGGGGGTGGGGGGCCTCAGCACCATCCAGAGGCCAGGGTGCAGCCAGCCAGTCCCAGGGAGATGGGGAAGAGACGGAGCCAGGAGAGAGGGGGTCGCAGGACCCAGGAGCCCCGGGACACCGGGCCCCCCGAAGCTGGTACCGTGGCGGCTCCTCCTCCCGGAGGAGTGGCGGCCCAGAGCAGAGGTGCAGTGGCAGAGCCCCCCAACATCTGGGGCTCCAGAGCTGAGGGAGAGCCATCCACCATCTACGCCTCCCGCATCCATGCGCACCTCTGCGAATATGAGGAGGCCGCCAAACAGCTGAAAAAACTCCGGGAGGAGTTAAGGGGAGCACGAGCGGTGGCTAAGAACCGGCTCCCCGCCTCGAGACGAGCTGAGGTCTCCGCCACGGTGGAGAGGCTGAAGGGGGCTATCAGGGCCTTGGAGGAGATACGGGCGGCTATCCTGAGTGGGAGCGGCCCCTTTGCAGAGAAACTGAAAAACGATGACCGGTTTAGAGCCATGACCGGTGGGTCTCCTGGGGGGTCGGGAGGCCCCTGCCAGGTGGAGGGCCAAGAGGAGGAGGATGGCGGAACATCTACGCCTGCCCCACCTGAAGGCCTGGTGAGCAGCGACACCCAGGTAACATGCAGCGGGGTGGCCCCTGAGCAAGTGGCTCTCCCACCGGACTCCAGTTACTCGGAGGAAAGTGGGGGCGAGGGGGAGGCTGGTGGGAGTGGGGACAGTAGTAGTGAGGGGGGCTGCCTTGTCCTACAACAGGTGAGGCAGATCGAGTCCCCAGAGCGGTTTGGCACACTGCTCTTTGGGGATGAGGTCTGCCCTGAGGACGAGGCAACCGGAAAGAGGAAAAAGAAAAAAAACAAGCGCAAGCCAAAAAACACCGTGGCTGACAAACTTATGTTTGTCCCTCTTTCCGGGGCCCCTCTGTCCCGCTGTATGGAACCCGCTGCCCACCCCGGCTCGGGCCCTGTGATGGGTCCACAGCGGGGGCGCGGGGAGAGTGATGTGTGCCTGGACCTTACCGTCACATCTGGTGGTGGCGGTGAGGGTTCAGGCAGCGACATGGAGGTCGGTGCTGGTGCCAGTGGTGTAACAGCCGCTGGCGGTATTGGCAGTAGTGGTGTCCGGGCTCAGTCCCCGGTGGCAGGGGGGCTGGCCTGGCGCTCAGCACGGGTACAGCCAGGACCGCACCTCCGGCGGTGAGTGCTGGGGTCTCTGGATCCCCCACGCACGGGTCCGTTAAGTCTGGTCCACTTATGGGGGTCCAGAGACCTAGAAAGGGCGTGGAGGCTGCTGTGAAGCAGCAGCTAAAAAATGCAAGGGGCTGGTAGCTCCTCTGACGGCGCCCGTGGCAAGAGCGGGGTCCCCGGCGCGTAGACCCAAAAAGGGGTCTGTGCTGGGGCACCGCCGCCGCTGGGCGACGAGGGGGAGTGGCCAGCCCTGCCAACATCAAGTGGTGGGTTCAGGGGCGCAGTGACAGTCCGTGAGGGGGGCGTGGCCTCCCCGAGTGTTGCCCAGCCTGCAAAGGCTACGGCATGCGGGGGGGCGTGTCCTCCTCGGCCGCTGTCCCGCCCGCTGTGCCCGCGTCACCTGGGGAGGGCGTGGCCTCGCAAGGGGTCACTGCTCTGCCCGGGGTGGCTGCGGCCGGCGGGGGGGCGTGGCCTTGGCGGGCCCACTGCCTCCTGTCCCGCCTACCCCCTCAAGCAGCATAGTGCCCCCAAAAGTCAGTAGGGAGTTGTCGGGGTCCCCAGCCCGCTTACCTCCATCTGGTGGTGCGGGGGCTCTGGCGCTCCTTGGGAAGCCGGCGGGGGCGAACAGCAGAGGGCAGGGTGCGGTGGCAGTGGCCGTCCCTGTCCTCAGTGCAAAGACACCGCAAAAAGAAAAAAAAGTGGAGCCAGAGAACCCAGGAGCTGCTGCTGCTCCCAGGCTCGGGCAGGGCGTACTGAGTGCGCTCTGCTCGGAGGTATTTAAAGGGGCAGCGGCACTCTTGGACAAGAGTTGGAGCAGTGCCAGCAGCTCCAAGGAGCAGAGCACTGGCCAGTCAGGGCCCCCAGCAGGCAGGCAGGGGTACTGCAACACCAAGTCTGCTAATGTAAATAGTGGTCTATCTGGAAGTGAGAGTGGGAGTGAGATAGGAGATATTTTTGAAGAGCTGTTTGAGGACATAAATGGTGATGTGAGCGATATGGATGAGGGAGTGAGTGCGAGTGTGAATGTGGCAGTAAATGCTGGAGTGAGTGCCGGAGCGAGTGGAAATAATAAAAGAGTGAACGGGAGAGTGAATGAGGGTGCTGGCACAAGTGGTGGTAGTGGTGGGAGGGCTGGCCCGTCTGCCCCCCCATCCGCGAGGCCCCAACGTAATTATGCGGGGGTCACGGCTGGGGGTCGGGGTGGTTCCGGGGGGGTCTCCTCGCCTCCGGGCTCTGGGGACGGCAGTTTGCACCGCCGTTTCCTGGAGGCCCTCCAAAGGGGAGAAAGATCGATCATGGTAGAGGGGAGGACAGTGGACCTGTCTTTCTGGATAGAGAGACATGGCCTAGCAGCCTTCCAAAATCAAAGGGAGGGAGGGACTGTTTGGTCTCTCCCCACAGCCGGGCAGGGGCCGCCAAGAAGGAATGTGGTCCGTCTTAGGTGGGGGGGCAGTGAAGCTTGTCCACCTAGGAGCAAGGTGGTGGAGCTCCTCCTTAAGATGGGCTTCGGGGCAAATGACATCTTTGCCCTGATACACCCTTCGGCGTCCCGCTTCTTCGACGTCAGCTTCGTGCGGCCAGAGGGGCTTGAGCTCTTCTGGTCAAACTACGAGCTGGTGCGAGAAGAGCCCGGATGGCGAGACTTCGTGGCTCAAGCGGTGTCTCGCCAAAATTCCGTCAAGCGAGTGACCGTGGTTACATGTAACGAGTCACTCACAGGCGTGGACATCATGACGTGGCTTTCCCGTTACGGGGAGGTCACCGAGGTCCCAAAAAAGAACAGGGACGAGTTTGGCATCTGGTCGGGGGGCTGGACCTTCATGGTCAAATTGAAGGTTTCCGACGGCACGGTCACCCACATCCCTTCCTCGGCGTTCCTGGGAAGGGACAGGATCCTGGTCTTCTACCAGGGGCAACCGAAGGTCTGCCACAAGTGCGGCGACCCCACTCACTTCAGCGCCAACTGCAAGGTGCAGAAGTGCGCGTTGTGTGGTGGGGTAGGTCACCTGGCTGCCTTGTGCAAAGACATTCGGTGCCACCTGTGTGGTGACCTGGGTCACCCTCTCAGCCGCTGCCCTCGCTCTTTCTCTAATGCCGCCACAGGCCCGGTGGGGGGAGACCGCGGGGGGGCAACCCCCGGTGGCGCTGCTTCTGCTGTGGCAGGTGGTGGCGAAGGGGGAAGGGCTGAGGGGCCAGTGAGGAAGGGCAATGCTGCAAGGGGCCCCGCGTACCAGCGGAGGCAGGAAAAACGCCAGGGAGGTAAGGGACAGGTGGAGCCTCGGGCAACCGGGGTGATGCCTGCTCCTCCCTCCAGGCCCGTGGCCAAAGCCTCTGAGGCCCTGGGGGAGAGTGCGGTGAGTGAGGAGATCAGGAGGATGGAGAGAGAGGAGAAAGCGGCTGACTCGGACAATTCCTCTCAGTATGAAAGTGTTGATGAGGATGTCCAAGAGCAGCCTACAGCACCAGGTGGCAAAACCAGGCGTGCCAAGCGCAAAGCGGTGGGGAGGAAGGCTGACAAGCCTTCAAAGTCCCCCCCACCCCCGACCACAAGGGTGCATACGGAAGGGCCCGCTGACCCCCCTCTGATCAGACTCTCCAACCGGTTCAGCGCCCTCGGGGGTTCAGATGATGAACCGCAAGACGAGGGTACTGGGCCGGGGGCAACACCGGAGGGTCCTTCAGGGGATGGCGGAGTCCGTCCCTCAGGGGGCATTGCTCCTCCTGAGGGGGGGACAGACCTGGAACCCGGGGGCGAGGACACCGGGGGGGGTGGGATGGACACGTCGGGAGCTTCCCTGAAAAGGAAGGTGTCTGACCCCTCCCCAGGAGGAGGTAATAGCGGGGTAGGGAAGAAATTGGCCATCCAACTCGATCACCCATGATGGCTGAACTCGCCCCGTTGACGCTGGCGTCTATTAATGTCGCCAGCATTAAGTCAGATGCGGCTCGCTTCACGGCTTTTGATTTTTTCTCCCGGATTGAGGCAGAAATTTTATTCTTGCAAGAGACCAGACTAACAGACATGGGGGCCATCTATAAAGCACGGAGGGAGTGGAGGTGCGGGCCCTCATACTGGTCTCTTGCGGCCGAGCCGTATAGCGGGGTGGCAGTCCTTTTTAAGACTGCAGCAGTTGAATGCCGACGGGTTACTGAGTTGGAAATGGGGAGGTGCCTGATCCTAGATGTCTTCATGAGGGGACAAGAGCTCCGGCTCATCAACATCTACGGCCCGCAGTCCAAGTGGGACCGCAAATGTCTCTTCCTGAGGATCAAGCCCTTTCTTTTTACGAGCCGACAGGTGGTCTTCGGTGGGGACTTCAACACCATTACGAGGTCCCGTGACCGGGGGGGTCCCGGAGATCGCCTGGCTTATGATAGCGTCGCGTTGAATAGCATAGCCAGTGAAGCTCGCCTGGTGGATTCCCACATCCGGCACACCCCAGGTCACGGAGGTTTCACCTACCATAGGGGTAGCTGTAGGTCTAGAATAGACAGGTTTTTTTTGAAGGAGGACGCCATCTTTTCTGCTGTGTCCGCCGTTGAGGTGGAGTTCTCCGATCACTGTCTAATTTTCTTTTCTCTGAATGTTGCAGAGACTCCTCGGATGGGAAGAGGGCTGTGGAAGCTCAATTCGTCCCTGCTGGAAGAAGCGGAGGTGAGACAATCCTTCTAGGATTTTCTTCAGAGCCAGGTACCGCTGTTGGATCTCTGTAGTAGTAAGTCAGAGTGGTGGGAGATCTTCAAAAAGCGGGTGGCGGGGTTCTTCCGTCAGCTCTCGAGCCTCAGGAGTCTGAACAGGCACCGCTTGTACCAGGCTCTGGGGAGGAAACTCGAGCAGCTTGTCTCGACTGGAGGTGACCGAGAGGAAATCTCCAGAGTGAAATCTTTGCTCAAGAGGTGTCAGTATGATAGGCACACATCCTTGGTTTTTGAGAGGGACTTCGGGAAGTACCGCTCGCCCGACCCTTACAGAAACTGTAAGATGTCAGTGAATTGTAAGATGGTGACAGGACTGATCGACAGTACGGGGTCCCTGAACAGATCCAAATCAGGGATCCTGGAGGTAGTCAGATCCTTCTACTCACACCTCTTGGAAAAGAAGGATCTGGATCGGGACAGGATGTCGGCTTTCCTGGCTGAAGCCATCCCTGAGCCAGGGGGTGATCCCTCTCTTGGTGTTTTGGCAGAAGAAATCAGGGAAGAGGAAGTGAGACTGGCCATTGATGTGCTTCGGCTCAAGAAATCGCCAGGTCCGGATGGCTTAACATCTGAGTTCTATAAGACTTTTAGGGACTCCTTGGTCCCCCTCTTGACAGGGGTCTTTAATGAGTGTCTCTCCTCGGGCACTCTTCCCGGCTCAATGAGGAAGTCAGCCCTCATTATTCTGTCAAAGGGTAAGGATCCGTCCCGAATCGAGAACTGGCGTCCCATAGCGCTTCTCGATACAGACCGGAAGGTTCTGGCCAAGGTGCTGTTTAATCGGCTGGTGAAGTTTGCACCCCGGCTCCTTTCAGGGGCCCAGCATTGCTCTGTTCCAGGCCGCAGTACTTTTAGTGCTGTGCTCGGTGTCCGAGAGGCAGTGGAGCAGGGTAGGGCAGGTCACTGGAAGGGGTACTTGCTGTCATTAGATCAAGCGAAAGCCTTTGACCGGGTCAACCACGAGTACCTCTGGTCCGTCCTTTTGAGGTATGGTCTGCCTGGGAGGTTTGTAAAATGGTTAGAGATCTTGTACCAAGGGGCTGAGACTTTTCCGCTGGTGAACGGTTGGTCAGGTCGTCCTTTTGAGGTGGGTTCTGGGGTCCGTCAGGGCTGTCCGCTGAGCCCGCTTTTATACGTGTTCGCGATCGATCCCTTCTTAAGGAGGGTAGATCGTGGACCGTTGGCGGGAGTCGGGATGGACCGGGCGGGCTCTGGCTCCTCTCTGAGGGTGGTGGCGTACGCCGATGATGTTTCCCTGTTCGTATCCTCGAGAGGGGAGGCGGACTGGGTCATGTCGGAGGTAGTGCGCTACTCGGAGGCATCCGGGTCCATGATCAACCGGGATAAGTGTGAAAGTCTCTGGCTGGGAGGGGGAGATCCCAGTTTTGATCTCCCGGACACCCTTCTAGGGCCCCAGGCCACCGCCAAAATTCTAGGCATCGAATTTGGCCCCGGGGACTACCCCCAGCAAAATTGGGAGGGCAGACTTAAGATCGCCGCCCAAAAGGTGGACCAATGGAAGGGTTGGTCTTTAACCCTGAGGGAAAGGGTTGCCCTGGCTAAAGGCTATCTGCTACCTTTATTGATATACCTGGGCAGTGTGTGCATCTTGCCGGAACCTCTCTGGACGCGGGTCTATAGCCTGTTCTTCCAATTGTTATGGGGGAATAGGCTTAACCTAATCAAGAGGGAGGTTACATACCGTACGAGGAGACTAGGCGGGTTGGGTATGGTCAACCCGGTGGTGTTTCTAGTAAACACCTTTCTTAAGACTAACATCTCCAACCTCTGGCTAGAGAGGGCTCCTCCGTGGGTAGTCTCCTGCAAGGGTTGGCTTTGGCCTTTCTTCCAGGAATGGGAGACAGGAGGGCAGGTGAAGGACCTACGCACACCTCATGGGCATCTCCCGGCTTATGCTACCCCGGTTCTGAAGGTGATCCGCCGGTGGGGTCTGGGAATGTGGGAAATCAGGACCATGTCGAGGCAGTGCCTTGACAGGAGGGTCCTGTTGACCCATTTCCAGAAGCCCCTGGCCCTTAAGGATTGCCCAGGCCGGGATCTGGAGGTCGGGCTGGGGCTTTTAAATTCTAAGCGGATCCCCATGAAGTTTTGGGACTTGACCTGGCGTTGCTTCCACGGGAGGCTGTATGTAAGGGACAACTTGAAGTGCAGGAACTCCAATGACCGGGGTTGCCCTCGTGAGGAGTGTGGCGACGTGCTGGAAAGCATGAAGCACTTCCTGCTTCATTGTCCCTTTAATGCAGAGGTTTACAACAGGGTGGGTGCTTCCTTACGTTGGCCGCGGCTGGCGTCCCTCTCCTACGCTGAATGGGCCTATGGAGCGTTCAGATCCCTGGGTGGGCGGGACCCGTGCACTTTATTCCTAGTCAGTGCAGCGGTTAGGTTCCACACTTGGAATGCACGGTGCCTAGTTTCGACGCGGAAAAAAACCCTCCCAAGGGATGAGGTGGTAGGAAACATCTTGGGTGACCTGGTGAAGGTCCGTTCTTTGGAGTTTGAAAGGTTGGGTGTGAGGAAGGCCTCTTGGCTTTGGAGAGGCCTCTCCTTTTAAAAACGCACTCAAGGGAGAGCTAGCTCCGTGTGAATGAGGGTAGGGATAGCATAAGTTTCACTGGGTGTGTTAGGGACAGAAGTAGGGGCAGATAGGGACAGGGAGGGACAGGCACTGAGGGACAGATAGAGAGTTAGTTATGTTAAGTTAGGTAGAGTAGGGGCAGGAAGGGACAGGATTCTTTTTTAGGGGCAGAAGTAGGGACAGTCTTAGTTCTTGAGGGATAGAATGAATGTGTTAGTGAGGGATGGAGCCTCTAGAACCCCGTTTTCATGGTGGTGGGCTGGTGCATGCCACCTTAGCTTTTTGTTTTAAAAACAGGAAATATAATGGATATTGGGCTTACAGGTGCCAAACTTGGGCCTTGGGTATGCAAATGCTGTGTTTAGTTTGTATATTAATGCGTAAGTAGATGGGATGGTATTGAAAGGAGTTTTGGAAAATGTCTTTTGGTTGTGCTTTGGTAAAAGGAAAAAACATATAACACACGTGTTTTTAGTTAGAATGTGTGGATGGGGTGTAGTCAGGTTGGGAGGGGGGTGCATGGGGGGTGGTGGATGGATGACCGGATGCCAAGAGCAACATGAAGGAGCAAAGGAGCAGGGCAGGAGAAGTAGACTCTGCGGACCCTGGAAAGAGTTTTCATAGAAAAAAAAAAAAGGTGGAATCAAAAGGCCATAAACTTTCGTGGACCAGATTTTGCAGTGACAAGGCTACAAACTTGTAGGACCTGCGGTGCAAGGTGGTGGGAAAAAAAGGTGCCATGTGTGGGAGAGGGGAAAAAAAGGGAAAAAGAATAAAAAAGGAAAAAAAAAAAATAAAAAATGTTTGCTGTGTAATAGGAGGTAAGGTTTGTCGGCCAAAGTGGCGGAGTTCTTTTTTTTCCCAAGGCGGAAGGCCAGGAAAGGGTTATTTTCGTTTGTTTTTTGTAAATAGTAAAATTGTAAATAGTAAACCAGTAAAATCGGTGAGGTGTGAATGGGGGTGAATGGGGTGAGAGTGGGGAGAGGGGTTTATGTTTCTTTGTATTCTCTTTTAAGTGGATTCCTGCTGGGGGACCCTAAGCTGCCGAGCTCAGTGGGGGACAAGGAAAGGATTTGGACTTTCAGTTTTTTGCGCATGTTTTGCACATTTTATGTCTGTCTATGTTGGTTTTCTTTAGTTTATGTATTGTGGTTTGTTTCTGAGTGTAATTTTGATAATTTTGTAAAATAAAAGAGTTGGAGGATAAGACACAATGTAACTGCTGGTCAGTAGGGTCACGCAATGTGTCACTGTGATTATGTAGTGGTGGGTTCTCCTATGGATTGTGGTGTGGTGGTCCTCTGACTCCCCGTTGTATCATGGTGGTTCGACGTCCCTCCTTTTTATCATGGTGTGGTGGCCCACCGTCTCCCTTTGTACCGTGGTGTGGTGGTCCGCAGTCCAACCATTGTATCGTGGTGTGGAGGTCTGCTGTTCCCCCTTTGTATCGTGGTGTTCCGTCGCCCCTTTGTATCGTGGTGTGGCAGTCCGCCGTCCCCCCTTTGTATCGTGGTATGGCAGTACGCCGTCCCCCCTTTGTATCGTGGTATGGTGGTACGCCGTCCTCCCTTTGTATCGTGGTTTGGAGGTCTGCCGTCCTCTCTTTGTATTGAGGTGTGGAGGTCCGCCGTCCCCCCTTTGTATCGTGGTGTGGATGTCTGCTGTTCCCCCTTTGTATCGTGGTGTGGAGGTCCGCCGTCCCCCCTTTGTATCGTGGTGTGGAGGTCTGCTGTTCCCCCTTTGTATCGTGGTGTGGAGGTCCGCCCTCCTCTCTTTGTATTGAGGTGTGGAGGTCCGCCGTCCCCCCTTTGTATCGTGGTGTGGAGGTCCGCCGTTCCCCCTTTGTATCGTGGTGTGGAAGTCCGCCGTCCCCCTTGTATCGTGGTGTGGAGGTCCGCCGTTCCCCCTTTGTATCGTGGTGTGGAGGTCCGCCGTCGCCCCTTTGTATCGTGGTGTGGAGGTCCGCCGTCCCTCCTTTGTATCGTGGTGTGGAGGTCTGCCGTCCCCCCTTTGTATCGTGGTGTGGCGGTACGCCGTCCCCCCTTTGTATCGTGGTGTGGCGGTACGCCGTCCTCCCTTTGTATCGCGGTATGGCGGTACGCCATCCCGTTTGTATCGTGGTATGGCGGTACGCCGTCCCCCCTTTGTATCGTGGTATGGCGATACGCCGTCCTCCCTTTGTATCGTGGTATGGCGGTACGCCGTCCCCCGTTTGTATCGTGGTATGGCGGTACGCCGTCCCGTTTGTATCGTGGTATGGCGGTACGCCATCCTCCATTTGTATCGTGGTATGGCGGTACGCCGTCCCGTTTGTATCGTGGTATGGCGGTACGCCGTCGCCCCTTTGTATCGTGGTATGGCGGTACGCCGTCCCCCCTTTGTATCGTGGTATGGCGGTACGCCGTCCTCCCTTTGTATCGTGGTATGGCGGTATGCCGTCCCCCGTTTGTATCGTGGTATGGCGGTACGCCGTCCCCCCTTTGTATCGTGGTATGGCGGTACGCCGTCCCCCGTTTGTATCGTGGTATGGCGGTACGCTGTCCCCACTTTGTATCATGGTGTGGTACGCCGTCCCCCCTTTGTATCATGGTGTGGTACGCCGTCCCCCCTTTGTACTGTAATGTGGTTCTCCGCCCCCCCACCCCGTATTAATGACGACTCCGCACTCAGAATTTCTCATTTTCTTTATTCTTTAGTAAATCAGGAGAAGAAGCAAAAACCAAGAAAAAGACAAGAATCTGAGATCATCTGCGGAAACGAAATCATGGGGGCCGAGCCTGGCCGCAGGGTGGGGGGCATGTGAGAGCGGCCAAAGGGCGAGTGGGGGAACTGCTGGAGGAGACACCACGGGGCGCTGGAGAGAAGGGGGCAGTGCCGGGATCAGGACTGGGGGTCTCTTGCCCGTCTCACATCCCAGCAGTCTCTTCTTGTCTCTGGTGAGGGGGTCCGGGGGTCCGTGCGGTGAGGTCAGCAGGGGCGCAGTTATTTCATGGAGGGCGACTCGTTGCACAACACAATCTCCAGCTCCTTGCGGTACAGACGGCCGGCGTCACACAGCGACATGATGCTCTGCCGATAGCCGGTGAGACTCTGAATGTTCATGACCTGCAAGACAGGGACCCTCATCATCACAGCACAGCGACACTCATCCCCGGACAGGACAGGGACCCTCATCATCACAGCGACCCTCATCATCCCCGGACAGGGACCCTCATCATCACAGCACAGCGACACTACTCATCCCCGGGCAGGGACCCTCATCATCCCCGGACAGCGACCCTCATCATCCCCGGACAGCGACCCTCATCATCCCCGGACAGGGACCCTCATCATCCCCGGACAGCGACCCTCATCATCCCCGGACAGGGACCCTCATCATCCCCGGACAGCGACCCTCATCATCCCCGGACAGCGACCCTCATCATCTCCGGACAGGGACCCTCATCATCACAGCACAGCGACCCTCATCATCCCAGGACAGGGACCCTCATCATCACAGCACAGCGACCCTCATCATCCCAGGACAGGGACCCTCATCATCACAGCACAGCGACCCTCATCATCCCCGGACAGCGACCCTCATCATCTCCGGACAGGGACCCTCATCATCACAGCACAGCGACCCTCATCATCCCAGGACAGGGACCCTCATCATCACAGCACAGCGACCCTCATCATCCCCGGACAGGGACCCTCATCATCACAGCACAGCGACCCTCATCATCCCCGGACAGGGACCCTCATCATCACAGCACAGCGACCCTCATCATCCCAGGACAGGGACCCTCATCATCACAGCACAGTGACCCTCATCATCCCAGGACAGAGACCCTCATCATCACAGCACAGCGACCCTCATCATCCCCGGACAGCGACCCTCATCATCTCCGGACAGGGACCCTCATCATCACAGCACAGCGACCCTCATCATCCCAGGACAGGGACCCTCATCATCACAGCACAGCGACCCTCATCATCCCCGGACAGGGACCCTCATCATCCCCGGACAGGGACCCTCATCATCCCCGGACAGCGACCCTAATCATCCCCGGACAGCGACCCTCATCATCCCCGGACAGCGACCCTCATCATCACAGCACAGCGACCCTCCTCATCCCCGGACAGGGACCCTCATCATCCCCGGACAGCGACCCTCATCATCCCCGGACAGGGACCCTCATCATCTCCGGACAGGGACCCTCATCATCCCCGGACAGCGACCCTCATCATCCCTGGACAGCGACCCTCATCATCACAGCACAGCGTCCCTCATCATCCCCGGACAGGGACCCTCATCATCACAGCACAGCGACCCTCATCATCCCCGGACAGGGACCCTCATCATCCCCGGACAGGGACCCTCATCATCCCCGGACAGCGACCCTCATCATCCCTGGACAGCGACCCTCATCATCACAGCACAGCGACCCTCCTCATCCCCGGACATCGACCCTCATCATCCCCGGACAGCGACCCTCATCATCACAGCACAGCGACACTACTCATCCCCGGACAGCGACCCTCATCATCACAGCGACCCTCATCATCCCCGGACAGCGACCCTCATCATCCCCGGACAGTGACCCTCATCAGCACAGCGACACTCCTCATCCCCGGACAGCGACCCTCATCATCCCCGGACAGTGACCCTCATCATCACAGCACAGCGACACTCCTCATCCCCGGACAGGGACCCTCATCATCCCCGGACAGCGATCCTCATCATCCCCGGACAGGGACCCTCATCATCCCCGGACAGGGACCCTCATCATCCCCGGACAGTGACCCTCATCATCACAGCACAGCGACCGTCATCATCCCCGGACAGGGACCCTCATCATCCCCGGACAGCGACCCTCATCATCCCCAGACAGCAACCCTCATCATCCCCGGACAGCGACCCTCATCATCACAGCACAGCGACCCTCATCATCCCCGGACAGGGACCCTCATCATCCCCGGACAGCGACCCTCATCATCCCCGGACAGGGACCCTCATCATCCCCGGACAGCGACCCTCATCATCCCCGGACAGGGACCCTCATCATCCCCGGACAGCGACCCTCATCATCACAGCACAGCGACACTCCTCATCCCCGGACAGCGACCATCATCATCCCCGGACAGCGACCCTCATCATCCCCGGAGAGCGACCCTCATCATCATAGCACAGCGACACTCCTCATCCCCGGACAGCGACCCTCATCATCCCCGGACAGCGACCCTCATCATCCCCGGAGAGCGACCCTCATCATCCCCGGACAGCAACCCTCATCATCCCCGGACAGCGACCCTCATCATCCCCGGACAGCGACCCTCATCATCCCCGAACAGCGACCCTCATCATCCCCGGACAGCGACCCTCATCATCACAGCACAGCGACCCTCCTCATCCCCGGACATGGACCCTCATCATCACAGCGACCCTCATCATCCCCGGACAGGGACCCTCATCATCCCCGGACAGCGACCCTCATCATCCCCGGACAGTGACCCTCATCATCACAGCACAGCGACACTCCTCATCCCCGGACAGGGACCCTCATCATCCCCGGACAGCGACCCTCATCATCCCCGGACAGCGACCCTCATAATCCCCGGACAGCGACCCTCATCATCCCCGGACAGGGACCCTCATCATCCCCGGACAGGGACCCTCATCATCCCCGGACAGCGACCCTCATCATCCCCCGACAGCGACCCTCATCATCCCCCGACAGCGACCCTCATCATCCCCCGACAGCGACCGTCATCATCACAGCACAGCGACATTCATCATCACAGCACGGCAACCCTCATCATCCCCGGACAGTGACCCTCATCATCCCCAGACAGCGACCCTCATCATCTCCGGACAGCGACCCTCATCACATCACAGCACAGTGACCCTCATCATCACAGCACAGCGACCCTCATCATCCCCGGACAGTGACCCTCATCATCCCCAGACAGTGACCCTCATCATCCCCAGACAGCGACCCTCATCATCTCCGGACAGCGACCCTCATCACATCACAGCACAGCGACCCTCATCATCCCAGGACAGCGACCCTCATCATCACAGCACAGCGACCCTCATCATCACAGCACAGCGACCCTCATCATCACAGCACAGCGACCCTCATCATCCCCGGACAGCGACCCTCATCATCCCCGGACAGCGACCCTCATCATCCCCGGACAGCGACCCTCATCATCCCCGGTCACTGACCCTCATCATCCCCGGACAGCGACCCTCATCATCCCCGGACAGCGACCCTCATCATCCCCCGACAGCGACCCTCATCATCCCCCGACAGCGACCGTCATCATCACAGCACAGCGACCTTCATCATCACAGCACGGCAACCCTCATCATCACAGCACGGCGACCCTCATCATCCCCGGACAGTGACCCTCATCATCCCCAGACAGCGACCCTCATCATCTCCGGACAGCGACCCTCATCACATCACAGCACAGCGACCCTCATCATCCCAGGACAGCGACCCTCATCATCACAGCACAGCGACCCTCATCATCACAGCACAGCGACCCTCATCATCACAGCACAGCGACCCTCATCATCACCGGACAGGGACCCTCATCATCCCCGGACAGCGACCCTCATCATCCCCGGACAGCGACCCTCATCATCCCCGGTCACTGACCCTCATCATCCCCGGTCACTGACCCTCATCATCCCCGGACAGCGACCCTCATCATCCCCCGACAGCGACCCTCATCATCCCCGGACAGCGACCCTCATCATCCCCGGACAGCAACCCTCATCCCCTGATAGCGACCCTCATCATCCCCGGACAGCGACCCTCATCATCACAGCACAGCGACCCTCATCATCACAGCACAGTGACCCTCATCATCACAGCACAGCGACCCTCATCATCCCCCGACAGCGACCCTCATCATCCCCCGACAGCGACCGTCATCATCACAGCACAGCGACCTTCATCATCACAGCACGGCAACCCTCATCATCCCCGGACAGTGACCCTCATCATCCCCCGACAGCGACCCTCATCATCACAGCACAGCGACCCTCATCATCACCGGACAGGGACCCTCATCATCCCCGGACAGCGACCCTCATCATCCCCGGACAGCGACCCTCATCATCCCCGGTCACTGACCCTCATCATCCCCGGTCACTGACCCTCATCATCCCCGGACAGCGACCCTCATCATCCCCCGACAGCGACCCTCATCATCCCCGGACAGCGACCCTCATCATCCCCGGACAGCGACCCTCATCCCCGGATAGCGACCCTCATCATCCCCGGACAGCGACCCTCATCATCACAGCACAGCGACCCTCATCATCACAGCACAGCGACCCTCATCATCACAGCACAGCGACCCTCATCATCCCCCGACAGCGACCCTCATCATCCCCCGACAGCGACCGTCATCATCACAGCACAGCGACCTTCATCATCACAGCACGGCAACCCTCATCATCCCCGGACAGTGACCCTCATCATCCCCAGACAGCGACCCTCATCTCCATCCAGCGACCCTCATCACATCACAGCACAGCGACCCTCATCATCCCAGGACAGCGACCCTCATCATCACAGCACAGCGACCCGAGAAACTCACCTTTTTGTTCTTTTCAAAAAAATCCTTCAGTAATGCGTCCAGCTCGTGTTCATCTATGTACCCGTTCCCATCCTGCAACAAGAGTCGGACATCAGACGTCTTACACCTGTCCGGACGACCCCGCTTCCTCCGCCCCTTCCCTGAGGGTCCCGCTTCCTCTGCCCCTGCCCTGACGGCCCCGCTTTCTCCACCTCTGCCATGAGGGCCCCGCTTCCTCCGCCCCTGCCCTGACGGCCCCGCTTCCTCCGCCCCTGCCCTGACAGCCCCGCTTCCTCCGCCCCTGCCCTGACGGCCCCGCTTCCTCCAACCCTGCATTGACGGCCATGCTTGCTCCGCCCCTGCCCTGATTCCTCTGTCCCTGTACCGACGGCCCCGCTTCCTCTGCCCCTGCCATGATGGCCCCGATTCCTCCGCCCCCGCCATGACATCCCCCGCTTCCTCCGCCCCTGCTCTACTAGCCCTGCCCCCTCTCCCTGATGGCCTTGCACCCTCTGCTCTACCCTCTCTGCCACTGCGTCATCCACCCATGTGTTTTGAATTCTCTTTCTGGCCTCCCTCCGGTGGTTACTGAAGGTAGTGGAGCTGGTCAGAGCGACAGAGGTGTTCCGAGTTCTCTTTCTTTGCTCCCTCTGGTGGTTACTGGAGGTAGTGGAACTGGTCAGATTGACAGAGGCTTGTCACCTGATAATGATGATTGGAGATCTGGGGTTTCTGACTGGTTTATTTAAGGCTAGTTTCACACTAGCGTTTTTGAGCGCAGCGACGGCCTGCGCACGGCCGCCGCTAAGCCCCGCCCCCTGCCGCGCCTCCGCCGCTAGCTCCGCCTACCGGCGCATGACGCTGCATGCGTCCTGCGTCCCCTATCTTTATCACTGGGGGCGCAGGCCGTGCGCAGTATGCGTTTGGCGGCGCATGCGCCTTTTTGACGGTGCGCCGGCGCAACCAAACTGCAGCAGGTTGCGTTTGGCGCAGGTCGGCGCACCGTCAAAAGGACGCATGTGCCGCCAAACGCATACTGCGCACGGCCTGCGCCCCCAGCGATAAAGATAGGGGATGCAGGACGCATGCAGCGGCAGGGGGCGGGGCTTAGCAGCGGCCATGTGCAGGCCGTCGCTGCGCTCAAAAACGCTAGTGTGAAACTAGCCTAAGACAGTTGACTTCCTTCAATCCCTGCTGGTGATTTTCTCCCTGTGCCTTCTGAGGTCTGATGTCTCCTGCTCTGTTCCTGCATGGTTCAGCTAAGTGGCTCATTTGCTAATCTTTTTGCATTTGATCTGGTTTTGTCTATCTCTGCTTTGTGCGGGTCAGCCAGCTCCTGCTGGGGCTGTGCTGAATCACCGCCCATATGTTACTGCTTGTGCTGCCAGTTTGTTTTGTCCCGTTATATTGGTCTGTTTGCTTTGCTTTCAGTATATACCAGAGTGCTGATTTAGTGGGGGCGAAGTCGTGTGACTTCAGTGTTTTTTGTGTATCAGACGTGTTGGATTTTTTAGGGTTTTTGCGTGATTGCAGACAGTGTCTTTCCTGTCCTGTCTAGTCAGTGTGGGCCCCATCATTTGCTCAGTCTATTTTTCTGCCTGCGTTTGTGTTTTCATCTGGTCTCACAGACAATATATGTTTGGGGGCTGTCTATTCCTTTGGGGTCTGCTCTGGAGCAGATTAGATTTCACCTTTCTTTCTTTAGGCTGTTAGTTCTCCGGCTGTGCCGAGGCATCTAGGGCATTGAAGGTACTCCCCATGGCTACTGCTAGTTGTGTGGACAGGATCAGGGGTCTGCAATCCGCTTAGTCTCCAACCTCTCTGGTTTTCTGTGGCTTAGCCTGTGTTAGGGATGGCGGAACGCATTAAATATAAAGTAATAGTACGTTCGCCGCCCGGGGTCCACCGTGCAGAGGTGTTAAACTGCTGCTTTATAATAGCAGACGCACAATATGGCGGTATATCGCACACGGGTTGAACGTCACCCGGTGTGCACTGGGCGTACTCTGTTATATTCACAGAGTCACCTTAAGGCATAAACATAAATGCCGAGCCTGGTGACCTCACAGGTCTCAGCGGTGTGCATGCGCGGTATATGGTCACAGGATTCGGGCCCAAGACACAGGGTCGATGTCCGTCTAAACCTATCGTGCGTGCGGCGTCGCTACTGCGGACGCCCACAAGTGCTGCTGATTGCAGTACTAACTCAGCCGCTATGCGACAGTACCCAGGAGGGGAGCACTGTCGGACGTTAGCTCTGTGTAGATGAGCACTGTGGCTTGTATCATGCCACTGACTGGCGCTGACTCTAAGGCTAAGCCCCTATCCACACACGTAATATCAGAGGGAGGGGATCTTAATGAGTCATTCGCAGGTTCATGCATCCGTCATCATTCACACAGTAGCAATTAGAGACTACACTAGCGCATGGCCGAGCGGCCATGCGGACCTTTTATAGCTGTGTGGGACCTTCCAGATCTCTGGGATGGACCAATCAGATCCGGAGAAGGACCTGAGCACGTGACTCGCGACCTCCAATGGGAGGTCGTCTCGTGAGCATGCCCAGTAGCGTGACGAGAGGACTTAGCCTCTGGAGTGGCTTGCTGCAGGGCAGCCTGCGCTGCTATTGCTGACCCAGAGGTGGCAGCAACAACCAGTCCTACTGGTCTGAGCAGAGCGTCTGGGACGCCGAGACTGCTGTGCAGGCTCCTGAGCGGTCGGAGAAGAATGGGAGGCCGCAGGATGCAAGGCTCTGGATTCCCACTGCAGGAACCCGACGCCTAAAGGCCCCGTCACACATATCAATCTCACCAGCGAGATCGCTGTGTGTGTCAGCGACCGGCCCCCCTGCCGGTATCGCTGCAAGAAACCTCTGGACATTTTTTCGTCGATGATCTCCCGCTGGCCAGCACGCATCGCTGCGTGTTATAGGCGGGAGACCAGCGATCAGGTGTACTAGGATGTAAAAAATATAAAAAATATTGTTTTTCTCACCTTCCGACGTCCCGCACAGCATTCCCGCCTCTCTCCACGCTCCCGGTCCCAGTAATCCTTTGCAAGAATGACCGCAAGACTTCGCGATCCCGCAAGAACGGACGTCATCACGGTAATTCTCGCAAAGCATCACTGGGACCGGAGCGTGAAGAGAGGCCGGAAGGCTGCGCGGGACGTCGGAAGGTGAGAATAACAATATTTTTTATTTTAATTCTATTTTTGACATGAATATGGCATCAGCGCTAACGAACACAGCGAGGCCGCGCGCGCGGCGTTGCTGTGCTGATCGCTGGTGAAGCTGTCTGTGTGACAGCTCACCAGCGATCACATAGCGACTCACCAGCGATCCTGACAACTTGATATCGTCGGGATCGCTGGTAAGTCGCTATGTGTGACTCCAGCTTAACAGCCTGGTCCTGTTATCCTCCTCGGTGACCCATAACACCCATGCCTTGCTGTCCCTGCCCTTCTGCCCCCGCCCCCTCTACTGCGCCTGCCCTTCTGACCCCGCCCCCTCTGCCCTTCTC
This sequence comes from Dendrobates tinctorius, assembly GCF_039654945.1. Lineage (NCBI taxonomy): Eukaryota > Metazoa > Chordata > Amphibia > Anura > Dendrobatidae > Dendrobates > Dendrobates tinctorius. The sequence continues at coordinate 920,194 of NW_027362112.1, forward strand.
ACTCCGCCCCCTCCACCCCGCTGGCCATTTCATCACCTTGTCGTAGAAACTGAATATGGCGTTGAATTCCTGGCAGCTCAGCTTCATTCCCTGAAAGACGACAGGACAAGGGTTCAGTGCATGTGACCTCCCGTCAGACCCCCCCACAGTTAGGGGAGACCCCACCCCGGCAAGAGTCACAATGTCCGGACACTGCAGACAGTACAGCCTCCAAACACATCGAGAGCTGTAGGCACCACTCTCTACTGCCCCCAGGGGTTGTCAGGGCATATGTTGCCATGCCCCCCGTAGTCGTGACCCCTGGAATATGAGGGATCTTTCATACCTGAAATTTCAGTAGGAAATTTTCCTGCACAGGAAGCAGCCTGTAATACAGGAGGTAATGGTCAGAGCACAGAAACCTCCTTATCAGCACTGTCACTTTAATGAGACTAATCCTCCCACATCCTACCACCAATGTGGGCAGCTCTGTAGGGGGCGCTCACAACTAGGAGCGTGTGATCCCGGCCTCCCGTTACCTGGACATCTCCGACAGGCAGAGCTTCCCGTCCCCATTCAGATCAAACATGCGGAGCTGCAAAACACGACATTAGAGTGTGAGCTCTGTGGCTCCAGGTACGAGCACCGGCCACCAACCTCGGTCTGCAGATTTACGAAGCGTCCGCCGGACGGTGGGCGGCACAATGTGCACATGGATCACCCTGCATCTACTCTGTACACTACTTGAACTCCCTAATAGAGGGGTGTACTCACTATGATAGGGGTGTACTCGCTACAGTTGGGGTCACCTTGCTGCGCTGTAATCGGGATGTGCTCACTATGGTCGGGATGTGCTCACTGTGGTTGGGGTGTGCTAACTATAGTTTGGGCGTACTCACTATGATAGGGGTGTACTCATTATGGTTTGGGTGTACTTATGGTCGAGGTATACTCACTATATTTTGGGTATACTCACTATAGTTTGGGTGTACTCATCATGGTCGGGGTGTACTCTCTATAGTTTGGGTGTACTCATCATGGTCGGGGTGTACTCTCTATAGTTTGGGTGTACTCATCATGGTCAGGGTGTACTCATAATTGGTCTTGGTATACTCACTATAGTTTGGGTGTACTCATGGTCTGGGTGTACTCTCTATAGTTTGGGTGTGCTCATCATGGTCAGGGTGTACTCATAATTGGTCTTGGTATACTCACTATAGTTTGGGTGTACTCATGGTCGGGGTGTACTCTCTAAAGTCTGGATGTACTCATCATGGTCGGTGAGTACTCATCATTGGTCGGGGTATACTCGCTATAGTTTGGAAGTACTCATCATGGTCGGGGTGTACTCATCATTGGTTGGAGTATACTCGCTGTAACGGGGACTTCTGTGCTGTAATACCTCTTACATTACCACCTCGTGTTTCAGGAGGTCCACTCTGCTTTTCCTCACTTCTGCATGAAGGACGCTGGCTTGAAAGGCTTTGTAACATGGGAACATATAAAAGATCACTGCTTCTCCACATAGTTCCAGTGTGACAACATTTTTCTCACCGGTCTCAGTATATATACACATACAGAGGACAGGACATTCAATATGTGACGGGCCAGTAGATAACAGGCTCCAATTAAGACGTACATTGCAATAGCCGCAGGTGGCCGGCGACCCACGATCATTTACTGTGGGATTTACAAAGGTGGGGGGAGGTCAGAAGTGGGATATCTCGTTTACCTCTGCCCAGGGGTCGCAGTCGGTCAGTTGCTGCATTACGGGTATGCATCTCACATTGCACATATCATACATGCATCTCCTATTCGGGGTGCTGGGGGGTTCTGTAACACGGCTCCCCCTTTTCAGCGACGCGATCGGCATACACAGTCTGATCCTTAACGGATCGGCTTGGGGATGACCGAAGTTTATGGGGTTGGTACAAGTTCCGTTTGTCGACTTAGTCCATTGGCGTTACCATTTTGTTTGCCGGGTCTGTAGTGGATGGTGAAGTCTAGAGGTTGTAGGGCTAAACTCCACTGCAGTAATCTGGCGTTGTCTCCAGAGACCCGATTAAGCCACACTAGGGGATTATGGTCCGTTAGGAGGGAAAACTGTCATCCATACAAATATGGTTGTAACTTCTTGAGTGCCCATACTACTGCCAGGCACTCCTCGATGCCGGCACAGCTTACTTCACGGGGCAGTAGTTTTTGACTCAGGTAAGCTACCGGGTGGTCTTGACCTTCCGGACCGACTTGGCTCAGCACTGCCCCCAATCCAAACATAGAAGCGTCTGTGTGAACCAGGAAACGTTTAGTTGGATCGGGTGCAGCCAATACCGGGGTATTTGTGATGGCGTCCTTTAGCTGGAGGAAGGCTTCCTCACACTTGGGGGTCCAGGTTACCTGGCGGGGGAGGTTCTCACGGGTCAGATCAGTGAGGGGCTTGGCTATGCTGCTGTAATTGGGGACAAATTTCCTATAATACCCTGCTGTCCCTAGAAACGCCATGACCTGGGTTTTAGTGCGTGGGATGAGCCATTTGGCTATGGCCTCATTCTTGGCTGGTTCTGGTCGCTGTTCCCCAATTCCCACCCAATGTCCTAAATACTGAACCTCTGCTTTGCCCACGTGTCACTTGTTGGGGTTCAGGGTGATTCCGGCCTGGTGGATCCTGTCCAATACTGTCTCTAGGTGATTTAGATGCTCATCCCATGTCGTGCTGTAGAATGCGATGTCATCCAGGTAGGCACAAGCTTAGTACTGGAGACCATCCAGAAGCCGGTCAGCCAGCCTCTGGAAGGCCGCAGGGGCATTCTTCATCCCGAATGGCATAACTCGAAACTGGAATTAGCCAAATGGGGTGACAAATTCAGACTTGGGAATAGCGTCAGGACTTAGGGGGATCTGCCAATAGCCTTTGCATAGATCGATGGTGGTCAAATACTTTGCCCCCACCAGGAGGTCTAACTCATCCACACGCGGCATGGGATACGCATCCGTCACCGTTTTCTCATTTAGCGTGCGATAGTCTACACAAAACCGTGTAGTCCCATCCTTCTTGGGCACTACGGGGGATGCCCAGGGACTATCTGACTCTTCAATGACCCCTAAACGCAACATCTCTTGTATCTCTTGTCGCATCCCTTCTCGTACAGACTCAGGGATGCGGAAGGGGGGTTGTCTCAAGGGGGTCTGATCCTGGGTCTCAACCTTGTGTTGTGCCAGGCGGGTGTACCCCGGTCTCTCTGAAAACATCCTCTGTCGCTGCCTCAACAACGCCTCCAACTGCTGTCTCTCCCGGGGCCCTAGGTTTTCTCTCAAGTGTAACTGGTCCCATGTTTTAGACTGAGTTCTCTCCCCTAAGACATCAGGCAAGGGGAGTCCTTCTAAATCCTCTACTTCAGGTGCACAGATGACCACTACCTCTTCTGGGCGCTCCCGGTAGGGCTTCAGCCTATTCACGTGGAACACGCGGATAACCCTGGGGTCGTCACAATCGGCGACATTGTAGGTGGTCTCGGCTATTTTCCCCACTACCTGGTAGGGCCCCTGCCATGCAGCTTTGAACTTGTTCTGCCTAGTTGGTTCTAACACCAGGACCTTCTGTCCGATCTCAAAGGTGCGTTCTCTGGCCATCCGATCGTACCACACGCGCTGGCGCCGTTGGGCCGCCTGCATGTTCCCACGTACAGCCTGAGTCAGCTCCTGTAGGTGGGCCCGGAATTCCAGCAGATAGGGAACAGTAGGTATCCCTTCTATGGTTCCCTCCCCTTCAAAGTGTTCTCGCACTAAGTCTAGGGGTCCCCTTACCCGTCTCCCGTATACCAGCTCGAACGGGGAGAACCCCGTGGATTCTTGGGGCACCTCCCGATAGGCAAACAGGAGGTGTGGCAAGAATTTCTCCCAGTCCCTGTAGGTCCTGGTAAAAGTCCCAATGAGTTGTTTTAATGTTCCGTTAAAACGTTCGCACAACCCATTGGTTTGCGGGTGGTACGGGGCACTTCTAATGGACTTTATGCCGTACAGCTTCCACAGTTGGTTGGTCACATCTGCTGTAAACTGGGTACCCTGGTCCGAGATAATCTCCCGGGGAAATCCAACCCGTGAGAAAACCTGGAGCAGGGCAGCCGCCACTGTCTCTGCCAGTATGCTAGGTAACGCAACCGCCTCTGGATACCGTGTGGCATAATCTACCACTGTCAATATATACTTTTTCCTGGACGGACTGGGTTTGGCTAACGGCCCTATCAGATCGACCGCTACTTGGCTAAATGGCTCCTCCACAATGGGGAGGGGGTGGAATTTGGCCTTGCAGCGATCTCCCCTCTTGCCAATGCGCTGGCAACTGTCACAGATCTGGCAGTACTGACGAACATCATAGGTTACCCCCGGCCAAAAGAAGTTTTGTGTCAGACGATGCCTGGTGGGACTGACGCCGAAGTGCCCGGCCAAGGGTATATCATCAGAGATTCGCAGTAGCTCCTGCCTATACTTCTTGGGCACTACCAGCTGTCATTTTATAGTGGGGCTCGTCCCTGTGTGGCGATGCTCTGTAACCCGGTAGAGGAGTCCCTGCTTCCATACAAACTGTTCCCCTTCCAGTACTCCTCTCCCCTCCTGTGCCTTCCCACGATATCCCTCTAATGAAGGATCCTCAAGTAACTCCCTCTTAAATTCATCTGGGGTGGCCCAAGAAATGTGTCTGGCTATGGGAATACGTGTAGGGCTGGGATGTCTTACCTGGGCCTCCTCTGAGTGTGATTCCGCCTCCGCAGCTCGAGCTTGTCTCCGGGTGGTCACAGGATAGGTCTCAGCCAGAGGGGCCACCGAGAATGCAGACAACATGGGCCCCAAGTCATTTCGCAGAAAGCCGTCTGCAGGCAAATCCTCCATCAGGCCGACCTCAACAAGGCCATCCCCAACTCCCCAGTTCAGGTAAATCCTGTCAGTGGGCAGTTGATGATGGCTCCCCTTGCTACACGGACGGCCACTGTCCGATCCATCTTCTCTTGGTCCCGGACGAGATGAGGCTTCACAAGGGTCAAAGTTGCTCCGGAATCTTTTAGTCCCTGCATACGTTTCCCATTAACCCACACCGCCTGTCGATGCTGTTGCCGATTATCTGCCCGGGCTGCCTGCATGGGGTCTACTTCATGCAGCACTTCCTCCATCTCTTGCATCCCCGGATTAGTCCTAGCCCCCAATGCCGGGTCAGCTTTGACTTGGTAGCAATGTACAGCAACCCGGCTGAAGGTAGCCGCTCCTGCCTTTGGCCACTGGGTACGCCGAGTCCGGTTGGGACATTGTCTTTGCAGGTGGCCCAGCTGATGGCAGGTGTAGCATCGCGCCCCATGGGGACTCTGGTAGGCCGGAGTTTTAGCTGGTCCCCCGACAATCTTCTGTGGTTTAGGGGCTTCCAGACCCATGGGAGGGCCCCTAGTGACAGTCTTTGATCCTGGCAACTGCGGCCTCCTGGCATCATGATGTTCATCGGCCAGACGAGCGGCCTCCTCAAGAGTCATTGGCCGGCTGTCCCAAAGCCATTCTTGTGTCTCGGGGTTTAGTCCAGGAAAGAATCGCTCTAACAAGAAGAGCTGGAGGACGTCCTGCTTAGTGGTTGCTTGGCTCCCTTGTACCCACTGTAGCAGTGACCGCCGTAATTTACAGGCCCATTCAGCGTGGGTATCTGTTACCTGTTTTATAAGTCCACTGAACTTTTGGCGGTATGCCTCTGGTGTCAGCGCATACTGGGCCAAGATCACTTCTTTGATCCGCTCATAGTCCGTACAGTTCTCATCAGGTACCTTGCGATAGGCGTCCGATGCCCGGCCTGTCAGCTTGCTGGCCAGAACCTGAACCCGTTCCTCCGGCTTCACTTGATGAACGGCACATTGCAGCTCAAAGTCCTGCAGAAAGCCATCAATGTCTTCCTCTGCCTCGCCCAACTGTCGGAAGGCATTATATTGGATCTTTTTGTGGCTTACTGTTGAAGGTACCTGGTCGAAAGCCAGAGCTCCCCCTGCTCGCTGACTCTCCTCTCTCCGCTCTGCCATCTCCATCTTGGACAGCTCCACTTTGGTCCGCTCTGCCATCGCCATCTTGGCTAGCTCTATCCTGGTCCGCTCGGCCATCTTTTCCTTCAGATCAGTACGCACATCAGCCATCACCTCTCGTATGATCTCTACTGCAGGGTTTAGGCCATAGAACGCCAGTCTGCTCTTTACCTCCCTCTGGAATTCGGTCTCCTCCACGTTCACATTGGGAGGCGCTGCACTGTCGTGTTCCATGATGGCTGCCATCAAATCCGCTTTTGTTTTGCTGCTGACGATTAACCCTCGAGCTTCCACCAGATCTTTTAATGTATTCCTCTTTAACTTCTGGTAGTTATTTTCCATTCAGTCCTTTACTCCTATAGACGGGGTATCATGTCCCGCCGCTGCCACCAGTGTAACGGGGACTTCTGTGCTGTAATACCTCTTACATTACCACCTCGTGTTTCAGGAGGTCCACTCTGCTTTTCCTCACTTCTGGATGAAGGACGCTGGTTCGAAAGGCTTTGTAACATGAGAACATATAAAAGATCACTGCTTCTCCACGTATTTCCAGTGTGACAACATTTCACTCGCCGGTCTCAGAATATATAAACATACAGAGGACAGGACATTCAATATGTGGCGGGCCAATAGATAACAGGCTCCAATTAAGACACCAGACGTACATTACAATTGCCGCAGGTGGCCGGTGTAATGTGTAATAATTAGATCTGTCTCTTTAAGCAAGCCAGACTTATGGGACTTGGAGGGTGGAGACAAGAGGGATGAGAAGGGAAGTTTCAGTTTCACTTCTGGGAGCATGGGAATGCAAGTGTTATGCTGTGTGCTGGAGGACGAAGAATAAAACATATCTAAAGTTTAATACCTTGAATTCTTCATAACGTGTGGATATTACAACTGGCGACGAGGATGGGATATAATCACCTACTGCTGTGAGTACGGACTATATTTTACCGCTTCACACGCCAGCACCACTGAGAGACTCTATCATGGCTGACTACTTGCACACATTCCCACAATTTGATATGACTGATGTCATTAATCTCTCCCATAACTGGAGAAAATGGCTAAACAGATTTGAGAATTTCCTAGAAGCCATGGACATAAAGGAGGAGAAAAGAAAGAGAGCTTTGCTCCTGCATTGTGCAGGCACAGGAGTCTATGACATACACAGTACGTTACCTGCAGCAGAAACAGACACATACAACTGCACTAAAGCTCTCACCGGCTACTTCAACCCCAAACAGAACATCAGATATGAAAGATATAAATTCAGGATTGCCAAGCAGCTTCCAGAAGAGTCCATAGACACTTATGTCACACGGCTGAAAGAGTTAGCACATGGATGCGCCTTTACAGATGTAGATGATGAAATCCTAACTCAAATAATTGTCACCTGCTCGTCTAATAACCTAAGGCGTAAGGCTCTGCAGCAGGATATCTCTCTACATGATTTGCTCAAAATGGCCGTGCTATAGAAATAGCAGGTCATCAGGCTACCGTAATGGAGAATGAGGATAAATTACATGTGCATAATCTCAAACAGAAAAATTTACCAGACAAACAAGTCCAGAAACAGAAGAAATGTTATAGATGTGGACAGGATTTCCCTCACCACCAGAACAAATGTCCAGCTATGGGACAAACCTGCAGTAAATGTGGAAAAGGGAATCATTTTGCAGCTGTTTGCAAATCAGCGTACTACAAGCCTCCGCTGCCTATGACAAAATCTGCAGATGTAAAAGTGATAAATCAGGACACAGAAGAAATGTCTGCGACTGAGAACTATGTGTTCACTACCTCTGTCACTGGTTCAGTACAGTCTCCCTGTGTTACACTCTCAATCTGCAACACTGACATTACCTTTACAATAGATACAGGAGCTTCAGTGGATATCATAGATGGCACTACATATGAACAATTGAAAACAAGGCCAGTCTTACAACAAGTGCAGACTAAAATCTTTCCTTATGGATCTAAAACACCTCTAGCTATAATGGGACAATTTGATGCTGAAATTAGATATAAAGAAAACAGGCAGAAAACCACTTTCCACACATTACAAGGATCGGGAGGCTGTCTTCTCAGCTATCACACTGCCTTGGAGCTAGGGCTCATCCAGATTATTCATACCATAACTGACCCTGCGGATATGGATGTACAAACTATGGTGAACAGCTTTCCCTCCCTATTTAGTGGTTTGGGAAAACTAAAGGACTCTCAAGTACACCTTCATGTGGATGACAATGTTCGTCCAGTAGCCCAGCCTCACAGGCGTATTCCATTTCACCTGAGACAGAAGGTAGAAAAGGAACTCCAATTGCTCATGGATGAGGACGTTATTGAAACTGTTACTGGTCCCACTCCGTGGGTCTCTCCACTTGTGGTAGTTCCAAAACCAAAGACTCCTGATCAAGTGAGACTGTGTGTTGACATGCGCCTGCCCAACACCGCTATCCAGAGGGAAAGACATATCTCACCTACGATTGATGACATTATTCATTTATTAAATGGAGCCACCGTCTTCTCAAAGCTCGACCTCAATAAGGGATATCATCAATTAGAACTGAGTCCAGAGTCCCGATACTTGACCACATTTTCCACCCATGTGGGCCTCAGAAGATACAAAAGATTGACTTTTGGAGTCTGCTCAGCAGCAGAAATTTTTCAGGATGCAATAAGGAGTGTCATTCAACACATCCCAAATGCCTTTAATTACAGTGATGACATATTGGTTTTTGGTAAAACTCATAGCTGAGCATAATCGTGCTCTATATGCTATCTTCGAGTGTCTGCTTTCTGCTGGACTCACTTTAAACAAAGAGAAGTGCGAGTTTGACAAGGGTTCATTAGAATTCTATGGTCACATCTTCTCGGCAAAAGGAGTACAACCAGACCCCAAGAAAGTGGAAGCTATCAGAACAGCCTCAATTCCACAGGATGCCAGTGAAGTGCGTTCTTTCCTTGGAATGGCAAGTTACTGTGCTAGATATATTCCGAATTTTTCAACAATCAGCAATCCACTACGGGAACTTACAAAACAAAGTTGTATTTTTCAATGGTCCCAAGGCTGTCAGGCCTCTTTTGAAACAATTAAAAATGAACTCTGCTCGACAACCACTATGGCTTATTTTGATCCAGCTCTTCGAACTGAACTGATTGTGGACGCCAGTCCCGTGGGACTGGGTGCTATTCTAGCGCAGTACAAGGATAACAATCAAAATCCTCACATCATTTCTTATGCAAGTAAGAGCTTAACAAACACTGAAAGAAAATATTCTCAACCTGAAAAAGAAAGCTTGGCAGTTGTCTGGGGATGTGAACACTTTCATTTATTTCTCTATGGAGCTCCCTTCACCATTGTCACAGATCATCAAGCACTTCTTACAATTTTGTTACACCGCTCCGCCATACTCACCCGGCCTCCGCTCCCACGCCGCAGTCGCCCTCCGCTCCCACGCCGCAGCCTCTCTCCACCCGACGGCCGCGGCGGTCACCTGAGACAGACCCGCGACCGATGCCTTCCCTGCATGCTATGCGCATGCGCCATAGGCCGCGGCCGCGCCTCCTTCCTGCTTCTTATGCTCCGGCTGTGCCCTGACCCGGAAGCACATTTGGACCAATGGCTGACCAGACGGGGCCATATCAGGCCGCTTCCCCCTGAGGGAGGCGCCTGATCGTTGTGTTTCCTGACACTCTGGCCTCGCTCCATCGTGCACACTCTGCTCCTGCAGTTCCTGTCTCGGCTGCTCCTCACAGCAGCTTCTCAGTCCTGCTACCCGTGTTCCTGTCGTCCTACTCCAGTCCTGCCTTGTGTTCCTGCCGTCCTACTCCAGTCCTGCCTTGTGTTCCTGTCGTCCTACTCCAGTCCTGCCTTGTGTTCCTGCCGTCCTACTCCAGTCCTGCCTTCACTGTTCCTGCCGTCCTACTCCAGTCCTGCCTTGTGTTCCTGCCGTCCTACTCCAGTCCTGCCTTCACTGTTCCTGCCGTCCTACTCCAGTCCTGCCTTGTGTTCCTGCCGTCCTACTCCAGTCCTGTCTTCAGTGCTCCTGCCGTCCTACTCCAGTCTCAGTCTTACTCCGGTCCATCCTGAGCCGCCCCTCTCGGTACCGGCTACCGTGGTACTCGAACCCCTGGGCCTGCTCCTAACGGTCCCTGTATAGGGGTCGGTTCCACCTGGCAGCTCGCCCGGGGTCCCTCGGTGCCACGGTCCAGAGGGTCCACTCTCGGAGCTCCCGCTCCTGACCACCCACGCTAACAGTTCGATCAGGCCATGGACTCCGCCGGTACTACGGCTGCTACCCAGAAAGAGTTGCTATTCCTACGGGAGAATCAGGGGCGCATTATGTCAATCATGAAGTCGATGGACACCCGTTTGTCGGCCTTACAGGTGGCCGATCCTGGAAATGCCACTCAGCTGGCCAGTCTCCAACAGGAGCTGGGCCAGCAGCAAGATACTCAAACCCACATTTTGTCCTACATGGCCTCCTTTGATAGTCGCTTGTCGGCCCTCCAGGCTGCCGCTGCAGTGCCGACTCCTCCCCCTGCGTCTGCTGCTCATCCGACGCCCCGCCTCGCCAAGCCGCCTCGTTTCACCGGGGATCCCAAGCTCTGTAGGGGGTTCTTAAATCAGTGTAGTCTCCACTTTGAATGGCTGCCGCAGCAATATCCCTCGGACCGGGCCAAAGTGGCCTTCATCATGTCCCATCTGGAGGGAGAGGCCCTTTCTTGGGTAAACCCGCTCTGGGAATGTGACGACCCGGTCGTTTCGAGTCTCCCGGTTTTCCTGGATACGTTTCGTAAGGTTTTCGATGAGCCGGGCCGGTTAGCCTCTCTCACTGAGTCACTCTTTAACTTACACCAGGGCTCTCTCACGGTCGGACAGTACGCTATTCGCTTTCGCACTATTTCCTCTGAGCTCGGCTGGAATAATGCAGCTTTGGTGGGGGCATTCTGGCGCGGTCTTTCTAGTAAAATAAAGGATGAACTCGCTGGTCGAGATACCCCGTCCACCTTAGAGGACCTTATCTCGCTGGCTACCCGCATTGACCTGCGCTTCCTGGAGCGCGCTCGGGAGTCAGTGAGAGACAGGCGCTCCTCCAGGTCAGTTCCTCCTTTCGCTCAGTCGGCCAGCTCACGTTCAGTCGGATCTTCTTCCCTCTCTTCGGGTGAGCCCATGCAGATAGATCATCTCAGGTTGGCCGAGTTACGTCAGAGAGAGAGACGGGCACAAGGTCTGTGCCTCTATTGCGGTCATTCGTCACACTATATCCGCACCTGTCCTAAGAGACAGGGAAACGACTCCACCTAGGTCAGGTAAGAGAGGCCTTCCTAGGTGATGATGATGATTCCTCTCAACCCCTTACGATTTCTGTGCTTTTGGTTTCAGGAGGGAGGCGTGGTTCCGAGGTGGCCTACGTGGATTCGGGCTCAGCGGGTAACTTCATTCGGCCGGAAGAGGTAGACAAATACCAAATTCCTGTAGTCACTCTATCTAACCCAATTCAGATTGCCACCGTGGATGGCAAACCGCTACAGGTGACCGTCACCTTGGTCACTGAAGAGGTGGAATTGCAAATCGGAGCCTTACATCGAGAGAAGATAGCCTTTTACGTTTTACCTAAGCTCTCTCACGCCATTCTACTCGGTCTTCCATGGTTAAGGACTCATCAGCCTGTTCTCGACTGGTCTTCTGGGGAGATACTCCGCTGGGGGCACCCGTGCCAAGCTCGCTGTCTGACTCCTGTCCGCCTGGCGGCCGCTCCACGGTCACCTCCAGACCTCCCGGGTCTTCCTCCAGCTTACAGCTCCTACGCCGATGTTTTTGATAAGAAGGAAGCAGAGGTCCTCCCTCCACACCGGCCGTTTGACTGCCCAATTGAACTTGTTTCTGGTTCAACCCCCCCAAGGGGCAGAATCTACCCTCTGTCTCCCGTGGAGACCACCGCCATGTCCGAGTACGTCCAAGAGAACCTCGCCAAAGGCTTTATACGGAAATCCTCTTCGCCCGCGGGAGCCGGGTTCTTCTTCGTCAAAAAGAAGGACGGGACTCTACGGCCATGCATTGACTATAGGGGCTTGAATGAGATTACCATCAAGAACAGGTACCCTCTTCCACTCATTCCGGAACTGTTTGACCGTCTCAGAGGGGCTCGGGTCTTTACCAAGCTGGACCTCAGAGGAGCCTACAATCTGGTCCGTATCCGTGCAGGTGACGAGTGGAAGACCACTTTCAACACTCGAGATGGCCATTACGAGTACCTGGTCATGCCCTTCGGTCTTTGCAATGCTCCTGCAGTCTTTCAAGAGTTCGTCAACGAGATCTTCCGGGATCTCTTGTACTCCTGTGTGGTCGTGTACTTAGACGACATCCTCGTCTTCTCGCCGGACCTCTCGTCCCACAGAAAGAGTGTCCGCCTGGTGCTTCAGCGTCTTCGGGAGAACCGTCTGTATGCAAAGATCGAGAAATGTCTCTTCGAACAGACCTCTCTGCCATTTCTGGGATACATTATCTCCGACGCTGGTCTAAGGATGGATCCCGAGAAGTTGTCTGCCATCCTCAAATGGCCTCGCCCCGTCGGATTAAAGGCGATACAACGATATCTCGGGTTCGCCAACTATTACCGGCAATTTGTCTCCCACTTCTCCGCGATCACAAGACCCATTTCTGTGCTTACCCGTAAAGGGTCTACTTCCAAGGATTGGTCTCCTGAGGCAGAGGAGGCCTTTCTGTCCCTAAAACGGGCTTTCTCCACGGCTCCGGTCCTGCATCGCCCTGAGAGCGATCGACCTTTTGTACTCGAGGTGGACGCTTCCTCGACTGGTGCCGGGGCGGTGCTGTCCCAGAGAACCGCCTCCGGTCGCCTGCACCCTTGTGGCTTCTTCTCGAAGGCCTTTTCTCCATCCGAGTGTAACTACTCGATCGGTGACCGGGAACTTTTGGCCATCAAGTTGGCCTTGGAGGAATGGCGCCACCTCCTGGAAGGAGCTGTCCATCCTTTTGTCATCTTCTCGGACCACAAGAATCTGGCCTATCTCCAGTCTGCCCAGAGACTAAACCCTCGCCAGGCCAGATGGTCTTTATTTTTTGCCCGATTTGATTTCGAGCTCCGATTCCGTCCCGGCAGCAAGAATTCCAAAGCCGACGCCCTGTCCAGGGTCTTCCAACCACACGAATCCACGGAGGAACCGTCACATATCATTGATCCCACTAGGATCATCACCGTGGCTCCAGTGAACTGGCTTACTCCTCCGCCTGGCAAGACGCTTGTGCCAGAGAATCTCAAGCAAAAGGTTCTTCTATGGGGGCACTCCTCCAAACTGGCCGGCCATGCCGGAACTAAGAAGACCCTTGATCTTATCAAACGTCACTACTGGTGGCCCTCACTTCGCCAAGATGTACTCGATTTTGTGGCTTCTTGTCCATCCTGTGCAAAGAACAAGGTACCACGGAGATCTCCGTCTGGCTTGTTGCTTCCGTTGCCTGTCCCTACGGTTCCTTGGGAGAACATCGCCATGGATTTCATCACCGACCTACCCTGCTCTGCGGGCTGCTCAGTCATTCTGGTGGTGGTGGATCGTTTTTCCAAGATGGCTCACTTCATCCCTCTGCCCGGTCTTCCCTCAGCGCCGGAGCTGGCCGAGATCTTCATTCATCAAGTCTTCAGGCTTCATGGACTACCTCGACGCATTGTGTCTGACCGAGGGGTTCAGTTTACCTCCAAGTTCTGGCGTTCGCTTTGTAAGCTTATGAACGTTTCCCTCGACTTCTCCTCGGCCTACCATCCACAGTCCAACGGACAAGTAGAGCGTACCAACCAGACGCTTACGGGATACTTACGCCACTTCTCTAACGCCCACCAGAACGATTGGGTCAGCTTACTCCCCTGGGCAGAGTTCGCTTATAACAACCATGCTGGTGAGTCTTCGGCCAAGTCTCCATTTTTCATTGTTTTTGGCAGACATCCTGGTGTCCCTCTTCCGATAACCCCTGCCTCTGAGGTACCCGTGGCCAATGCCTTGTCCTCGGAATTTTCTAAGATTTGGGCTGAGACCAACACATCACTCAAGAGATCCGCTGATCAGATGAAGAACTATGCAGACAAAAAGAGGTTGGATTCTCCTCCGTATCGTGTTGGCGACAAGGTCTGGCTCTCCTCCAAATTCGTCCGACTAAAACTGCCCTCCTACAAGTTGGGTCCACGCTACATCGGTCCGTTTGAAATTCTGGGACGTATTAACGAAGTTGCCTACAAATTGAGGTTGCCTGCTTCGCTCCGGATCCCAAACACCTTTCACGTCTCTCTCCTGAAGCCTGTGGTGCTGAATCGTTTCCATTCCTCGCTTGAACTTGGTCCTCAGCCGGTGGGTGCCGACAACGTTTTTGAAGTGCAGGACATCCTCGCTGTGAAAAGGGTTAGAGGTAGGACTTTCTTTCTCGTTGATTGGAAGGGCTTTGGTCCTGAGGAGAGATCCTGGGAGCCTCGGGAGAATATTAATGCTCCCCGTATCCTCAAGAGGTTTCTTGTTAATCTCCGGGGGGGGCGGCTTAGGGGAGGGGGTACTGTTACACCGCTCCGCCATACTCACCCGGCCTCCGCTCCCACGCCGCAGTCGCCCTCCGCTCCCACGCCGCAGCCTCTCTCCACCCGACGGCCGCGGCGGTCACCTGAGACAGACCCGCGACCGATGCCTTCCCTGCATGCTATGCGCATGCGCCATAGGCCGCGGCCGCGCCTCCTTCCTGCTTCTTATGCTCCGGCTGTGCCCTGACCCGGAAGCACATTTGGACCAATGGCTGACCAGACGGGGCCATATCAGGCCGCTTCCCCCTGAGGGAGGCGCCTGATCGTTGTGTTTCCTGACACTCTGGCCTCGCTCCATCGTGCACACTCTGCTCCTGCAGTTCCTGTCTCGGCTGCTCCTCACAGCAGCTTCTCAGTCCTGCTACCCGTGTTCCTGTCGTCCTACTCCAGTCCTGCCTTGTGTTCCTGCCGTCCTACTCCAGTCCTGCCTTGTGTTCCTGTCGTCCTACTCCAGTCCTGCCTTGTGTTCCTGCCGTCCTACTCCAGTCCTGCCTTCACTGTTCCTGCCGTCCTACTCCAGTCCTGCCTTGTGTTCCTGCCGTCCTACTCCAGTCCTGCCTTCACTGTTCCTGCCGTCCTACTCCAGTCCTGCCTTGTGTTCCTGCCGTCCTACTCCAGTCCTGTCTTCAGTGCTCCTGCCGTCCTACTCCAGTCTCAGTCTTACTCCGGTCCATCCTGAGCCGCCCCTCTCGGTACCGGCTACCGTGGTACTCGAACCCCTGGGCCTGCTCCTAACGGTCCCTGTATAGGGGTCGGTTCCACCTGGCAGCTCGCCCGGGGTCCCTCGGTGCCACGGTCCAGAGGGTCCACTCTCGGAGCTCCCGCTCCTGACCACCCACGCTAACAAATTTTTGGAAATCCCAGAGCTAAAATGCCTGCACGAATTGAACGATGGGGCCTACATCTACAGGACTACAACTATAAAATTGTTCACAAACCTGGAAAATACAGCAATCCGGCTGATTATCTTTCAAGACATCCTACTAATGATGATATACCTGTGCATTCCTCCATTGAAGAATACCTACGTTTTGTTACAGATCATGCCGTGCCAAAAGCACTTTCTCTTGATCAATTTATAAATGAAACAACAAAAGACAAGACACTCTGTGCCCTAATACAAATCATCCAAAATCGAAGGTGGCATGAAATTCAAAAAGAAAAATTTCCTGATTCTGAGATTGATCTGAAAGAGTTAAAACTATTCTCAAACGTACGTGAGGAATTATCAGTCACTGAAGAACACCTCATTCTTCGAGGTACCAAACTAGTTGTACCTAAGGCTTTGCGTAACTTAGTCATACAGATAGCACATGAAGGTCATTTAGGAATTGTTGGCACAAAGAAGTTACTCAGAGAAAAAGTGTGGTTCCCAAATATGGATCACTTGGTGGAAGAAAAGATTAGACGCTGTTCTACTTGTCAATTAATCACTCCATCATCAACCTTAGAGCCATTACAAATGTCTCCGTTACCCACTGCTGTCTGGGAGGAAGTGGCAGTCGATATATATGGACCATTGCCAAATGGCCAATACATTCTCGTAACAATTGATGAATATTCTCGATACCCTGTCATTTCATTTATCTCTTCAACATCTGCTAATAATGTCATACCAGAGCTGGACGACATTTTCTCGGCATATGGTATTCCAAAAGTGGTCAAAACAGACAATGGACCTCCATTCAATGGACATGTGTTTACACAATTTTCTGAATACTTGGGATTCAATCACAGGAAAATCACACCTTGCTGGCCGCAAGCCAATGGAATTGTGGAACGTTTTATGCGCACTCTGGGGAAACATATCAAGGCAGCGAGTCTGGAGCACATCCCACTGAAACAGTCATTATACAAATTCATGCGTAATTACCGCAATACGCCACAATCCACTACTAATGCTGCTCCAGCTTATTTAATGTTCAGCAGAACCCTGCGTATACGTCTCCCTGATGTGACCAGCCATCCCCGACCGAGTGACTCCTCAGTGAGATCCACAGATTTCTCCAACAAACAAGCCATGAAACGTTATGCAGACAGAAGGCGAAGGACACAGTCAAGTGCCATCGAAAGAGGGGATGTCGTGGTGGTACGTCAAAGACCAACCAACAAGACCTCACCTGTATATGGTCCTGCAAAATATTATGTTACCAAAAGGAAAGGCAGCATGATCACAGCTGAACGAGATGGACACTCCATAACGCGAAATTCTTCATATTTTAAAGTCATACCGCAGAATGATGACAATGAACTCTCTTTGGTGGAAGATTTGGTATCTGATGGTGGAGAGGACCAACAAGAGGTAGCTGGTCCATCAACAATGAACTCTCTCAATGAGCCCAGACGTTATCCTACACGAGAGAGAAGAGCTCCATCGAGGCTTATTGAAGAAGTGTAACTACAGTTTTGTTTGGTTTTTTTTGTTGTTTATTTCTCTGGTTTTAGAATTGAACAAATAAGACAAAACGGACATATGATTTCTTTGGTCGTTTTCATGTTGTTGCATTTATCAGTAATATAGATTATTTATAAAAAAAAAAAAAGAGGGGATGATGTAATGTATAATAATTAGATCTGTCTCTTTAAGCAAGCCAGACTTATGGGACTTGGAGGGTGGAGACAAGAGGGATGAGAAGGGAAGTTTCAGTTTCACTTCTGGTAGCATGGGAATGCAAGTGTTATGCTGTGTGCTGGAGGACGAAGAATAAAACATATCTAAAGTTTAATACCTTGAATTCTTCATAACGTGTGGATATTACAGCCGGCGACCCCCGATCATTTACTGTGGGATTTACAAAGGTGGGGGAGGTCGGAAGTGGGATATCTCGTTTACCTCTGTCCAGGGGTCGCAGCAGGTCGGTTGCTGCATTAGGGGTATGCATCTCACATTGCACCTATCATATATGCATCTCCTATTCGGGGTGCTGGGGGGTTATGTAACACTCGCTATAGTTTGGATGTACTCATCATGGTCGGGGTGTACTCTCTATAGTTTGGATGTACTCATCATGGTCGGGGTGTACACATCATTGGTCGGGGTATACTCACTATAGTTTAGGTGTACTGATCATGGTCGGGGTCTACTCATCATTGGTCGGGGTATACTTGCTATTGTTTGGGTGTACTCGCTATAGTTTGGACGTACTCATCATGGTTGGGGTGTACTCGCTATAGTTTGGGTATACTCATCATGGTCGGGGAATACTCACTATAGTTTGGGTGTACTCGCTATAGTTTGGACATGCTCATCATGGTTGGGGTGTACTCGCTATAGTTTGGGTGTACTCGCTATAGTTTGGGTGTACTCACTATAGTTTGGATGTACTCATCATGGTCGTGGTATACTCACTATAGTTTGGATGTACTCATCATGGTCGGGGTGTACTCGCTATAGTTTGGGTGTACTCGCTATAGTTTGGATGTACTCATCATGGTCAGGGTATACTCACTATAGTTTGGGTGTACTCATGGAGTTTCTTTTCATCGAAGGGTCGATTTGCCTTCTTCAGCAGATCAGACAGGAATCCCTAAAGGAGTCAGATCAAAGACCATTATCAGAAGAAAAGTAGAAATGCCTCCATGTTTGTCTGCAGCGCCCCCTCACCATAAATGACCATGAATGGTGGCTGTGCGCCCATTCTCCATGAAAAGTGGAGGCGACCCATGCGCAGATTGAGATCTGTCAGAGGTGTTCTGATTGACCCCTGTGAACCAGGAGCCTCCAGGTGGTCCCAGGATGAGCACTGTTGGTGCTCCCTCTATGTTAGGGGTAAGTGTCTTACAGATCTGCCATAACTATGACTCGTGTCCAGACCCCAGTCCTCTGCACACATCTCCGATATCTAGACATAACCGATGAACTCGGACTTGGAGTCAAGATTCTTCTTGGCCCCGGAGACTGAACTTCAGCGACATTTACAAGAGAACGATGGAACAACAGCTTTCACCTGTCTCATAAATCTACATCTGCCACTACATCTCAGGACACCAGCTATATCATTGTTTTAAGGTGGTCCCGAGACCCCCTGCCTTTCACACATGGTGTCCAGAAGTCTATGCTCTGTGCTGGCGTTGTGGAGCGCACAATGTCTCACATCTGGTGGCCTATTAGAAGGGAGTCCTCAAGGCCATTCAGGAGAGGACAGGGTTAACAATCCCATGAAGCTGCCCTGTTATAGAGTATCTCACAAAAGTGAGTACACCCCTGACATTAATGTAAATATCGTATTCTCTTTCTTCCTGGGACAACACTGAAGATCTGGCAGATACAATGTACAATGGTCGGTGTACGGCTCGTGTAACGGTGGAAATATCTCAGCACAGCCTTCAATGTGTAAACTGTTAGCAACAAACGTGAGTACACCCCAAAGTGAAAATGGCCAAAGTATGAATATTTTATGTGGCCACCATTATTTTCTGCCGTACCTCTCTTGGACTTGAAGGTCACTAGAGTGTCACCGGTGGCCTCTGGAATCCTCCTCACTCCTCCATGACGAAATCTCAGAGCTGGTAGAGACCTTGCGCTCCGCCACCTTCCGGTTGAGGAGGCCCCACAGATGCTCCATAGGGCTCAGGTCTGCAGACATGTTTGGCCAGTCCAGCACCTTTACCCTCAGTTTCTTTACAAGGCAGTGGTGGTGTTTGGGGTTGTTATGTTGGATTACTGCCCTGAGGTTATGTCTCTGGAGTGAGCAACGTGTATGGTCTGAGCGCTGACAGGCGGACCCCCCACCCATGTTCGATCTGCAGCAATGTGTATGGTCTGATCACTGACAGGCGGACCCCCCGCCCCTGTACCATCTGCAGCAATGTGCATGGTCTGAGCGCTGACAGGTGGACCCCCCACCCCTGTAACCTCTGCAGCAATGTCTATGGTCTGAGCACTGACAGGCGGACCCCCCACCCATGTACCCTCTGCAGCAATGTGCATGGTCTGAGCGCTGACAGGCGGACCCCACCCCACCCCTGTACCATCTGCAGCAATGTGTATGGTCTGAGCACTGACAGGCGGACCCCCCACCCATGTACCATCTGCAGCAATGTGTATGGTCTGTGCACTGACTGGCGCCCCCCCCCCACCCCTGTACCATCTGCAGCAATGTGTATGGTCTGAGCACTGACAGGCGGACCCCCCACCCCTGTAACCTCTGCAGCAATGTCTATGGTCTGAGCACTGACAGGCGGACCCCCCACCCATGTACCCTCTGCAGCAATGTGCATGGTCTGAGCACTGACAGGCGGACCCCCCACCCCTGTAACCTCTGCAGCAATGTCTATGGTCTGAGCACTGACAGGCGGACCCCCCACCCATGTAACCTCTGCAGCAATGTGCATGGTCTGAGCGCTGACAGGCGGACCCCACCCCACCCCTGTACCATCTGCAGCAATGTGTATGGTCTGAGCACTGACAGGCGGACCCCCCACCCATGTACCATCTGCAGCAATGTGTATGGTGTGTGCACTGACAGGCGGACCCCCCCACCCCTGTAACCTCTGCAGTAATGTGTATGGCCTGAGCACTGACAGGCGGACCCCCCACCCCTGTAACCTCTGCAGTAATGTATATGGTCTGAGCACTGACAGGCGGATCCCCCACCCCTGTAACCTCTGCAGCAATGTGTATGGACTGAGCACTGACAGGCGGAACCCTCACCCCTGTAACCTCTGCAGTAATGTGTATGGTCTGATCACTAACAGGCGGACCCCCCCACCCCTGTAACCTCTGCAGTAATGTATATGGTCTGAGCACTGACAGGCGGACCCCCCACCCCTGTAACCTCTGCAGTAATGTGTATGGTCTGAGCACTGACAGGCGGATCCCCCACCCCTGTTACCTCTGCAGCAATGTGTATGGTCTGATTACTGACAGGCAGACCCCCCACCCCTGTAACCTCTGCAGTAATGTGTATGATCTGTGCACTGACTGGCGCCCCCCCCACCCCTGTAACCTCTGCAGTAATGTGTATGGTCTGAGCGCTGACAGGCGGACCCCCCCACCCCTGTACCATCTGCAGCAATGTGTATGGTATGAGCACTGACAGGCAGACCCCCCACCCCTGTAACCTCTGCAGTAATGAGTATGGTCTGAGCGCTGACAGGTGGACCCCCCACCCCTGTAACCTCCGCAGTAATGTGTATGGTCTGAGCACTGACAGGCGGACCCCCCACCCCTGTAACCTCTGCAGTAATGTGTATGGTCTGTGCACTGACTGGCGCCCCCCCCACCCCTGTACCATCTGCAGCAATGTGTATGGTCTGAGCACTGACAGGCAGACCCCCCACCCCTGTAACCTCTGCAGCAATGTGTATGGTCTGAGCACTGACAGGCGGACCCCCCACCCATGTACCATCTGCAGCAATGTGTATGGTCTGAGCACTGACAGGCGGACCCCCCACCCCTGTAACCTCTGCAGTAATGTGTATGGTCTGATCACTGACAGGCGGACCCCCCACCCCTGTAACCTCTGCAGCACTGTGTATGGTCTGATCACTGACAGGTGGACCCCCCACCCCTGTAACCTCTGCAGCAATGTGTATGGTCTGAGCACTGACAGGCGGATCCCCCACCCATGTACCATCTGCAGCAATGTGTATGGTCTGTGCACTGACAGGCGGCCCCCCACCCCTTTAACCTCTGCAGCAATGTGTATGGTCTGATCACTAACAGGCGGGCCCCCCACCCCTGTACCATCTGCAGCAATGTGTATGGTCTGAGCACTAACAGGCGGACCCCCCACCCCTGTAACCTCTGCAGCAATATGTATGGTCTGAGCATTGACAGGCGGACCCCCCACCCATGTACCATCTGCAGCAATGTGTATGGTCTGAGCATTGACAGGCGGACCCCCCACCCATGTACCATCTGCAGCAATGTGTATGGTCTGAGCATTGACAGGCGGACCCCCCACCCCTGTAACCTCTGCAGTAATGTGTATGGTCTGAGCACTGACAGGCGGACCCCCCACCCATGTACCATCTGCAGCAATGTGTATGGTCTGAGCATTGACAGGCGGACCCCCCACCCATGTACCATCTGCAGCAATGTGTATGGTCTGAGCATTGACAGGCGGACCCCCCACCCATGTACCATCTGCAGTAATGTGTATGGTCTGAGCACTGACAGGCGGACCCCCACCCCTGTACCATCTGCAGCAATGTGTATGGTCTGATCACTAACAGGCGGATCCCTCACCCCTGTAACCTCTGCAACAATGTGTATGGTCTGAGCGCTGACAGGCGGACCCCCCACCCCTGTAACCTCTGCAGCAATGTTTATGGTCTGAGCGCTGACAGGCGGACCCCCCACCCCTGTAACCTCTGCAGCAATGTGTATGGTCTGATCACTGACAGGCGGCCCCCCCACCCCTGTAACCTCTGCAGCAATGTGTATGGTCTGAGCATTGACAGGCGGACCCCCCACCCCTGTAACCTCTGCAGTAATGTGTATGGTCTGAGCACTGACAGGCGGACCCCCCACCCCTGTAACCTCTGCAGCAATGTGTATGGTCTGAGCACTGACAGGCGGACCCCCCACCCCTGTAACCTCTGCAGTAATGTGTATGGTCTGAGCACTGACAGGCGGACCCCCCCACCCCTGTAACCTCTGCAGTAATGTGTATGGTCTGATCACTAACAGGCGGATCCCTCACCCCTGTAACCTCTGCAACAATGTGTATGGTCTGATCACTGACAGGCGGACCCTCCACCCCTGTAACCTCTGCAGTAATGTGTATGGTCTGAGCACTGACAGTCGGACCCCCCACCCCTGTAACCTCTGCAGTAATGTGTATGGTCTGAGCACTGACAGGCGGACCCCCCACCCCTGTAACCTCTGCAGCAATGTGTATGGTCTGAGCACTGACAGGCGGACCCCACACCTGTAACCTCTGTAGCAATGTGTATGGTCTGAGCACTGACAGGCGGACCCCCCACCCCTGTAACCTCTGCAGTAATGTGTATGGTCTGAGCACTGACAGGCGGACCCCCCCACCCCTGTAACCTCTGCAGTAATGTGTATGGTCTGATCACTAACAGGCGGATCCCTCACCCCTGTAACCTCTGCAACAATGTGTATGGTCTGATCACTGACAGGCGGACCCTCCACCCCTGTAACCTCTGCAGTAATGTGTATGGTCTGAGCGCTGACAGGCGAACCCCCCCCCCCTGTAACCTCTGCAGCAATGTGTATGGTCTGAGCATTGACAGGCGGCCCCCCCACCCCTGTAACCTCTGCAGCAGTGTGTATGGTCTGAGCATTGACAGGCGAACCCCCCCCCCTGTAATCTCTGCAGTAATGTGTATGATCTGAGCACTGACAGGCGGACCCCCCCACCCCTGTAACCTGTGCCGCACTTGTAAGGAGGTGGCGGGGACTCTCATGTACCTCCTCTCTCCTATACATCGAGCACATGTCACATGCGGCACCCTGAAGGTTCACTAATGTTTTATACTGTTATGTCATGTAGTACTGTCATTGTCATATATTGTATTTTAAATGTGCATGTACTTGTATATATTTAGTTTAGGGACAGAATGAGTTAAACTGTTGGGAGGAGTTGTGTCATGCCTGTCATGTTACTTGTGCTGCATGATCCCCACTGCCATGCCTCTCATGCCGCATTGTCCCCAGCGCCGGTCCCTGCGGGCGCTCCGGGGGTTCTTCTCGCGTGCGCACGTGCATCTCGATTTGCGGCTGTATGTCGTTGGTAGTGTGCACGCGCCCCTCACCTTATGGCTGCATGCCTGTTATGAATGAGTCACCGAGGAGGAAAAAACAAAAAGCAAGCTGAGCCCAGAAAACCGGAGAGGTTGGTAACTAGCGGATTGCAGACCCCTGATCCTATCCACACAACTAGCAGTAGCCGTGGAGCGTGCCTACGGTGGTCCTAGACGCCTCGTCACGGCCGGAGAACTACATAGCCTAAAGAAAGAAAGGGAAAATCTAAACTGCCCCAGAGCAGACCCCAAAGCAATAGACAGCCCCCAACATGTATTGTCGGTGAAACAAGATGAAAACACAGACACAGGTAGAAAGATAGGCTGAGCAAACGATGGGGCCCTCACTAACTAGAAAGGACAGGAAAGAAAAGCTGCTGTCTGCAATCACGCAAAAAACCCTGCCAAAGAATGTCCAACATGTCTGATAGAAAAAGGCCCTGAAGTCACTCGACTTCAAATCACTATATCAGCACTCAGGTATATTCTGATAACAGAGCAAAAGAGATCAACTGATCAGAGACAAAATGGGGATTCAGCCCAGTGCCAGCCAGGGCTGGCTGAACACAAAAACGAAGTAAACCAGACAAAAACTCATATGAACAATAGCAGAGAAAACTTAGCTTTAAGAAGGCAGGAACCAAACTGGAAACCAGGAGCCACAGTCAGGAAAAATCACCAGCAAGAAACTAGGGAGTCGGCTGCCTTAAATCCAATCAGAAACGCCTGATGTCCAATCGCAGTCCTCTTCCTCAGGGGGCACGTCTCTGCCATTTAGATCAGCTTTATTACCTCCCTGTTATGAATGAGTCACCGGAGGAGGAAAAAACAAAAACACAAGCTAAGTCCAGAAAACCGTAGAGGTTGGTAGCTAGCGGATTGCAGACCCCTGATCCTATTCACCACAACTAACAGTAGCCGTGGGGGGTTCCTACGGTGCCCTAGACCCCTCGATCACAGCCGGAGAACTACATAGCCTAAAGAAAGAAAGGGGAAATCTAAACTGCCCCAGAGCAGACCCCAAAGCAATAGACAGCCCCCAACATGTATTGTCGGTGAAAAACAGATGAAAACACAAACACAGACAGAAAGACAGGCTGAGCAAATGATGGGGCCCAACTAACTAGTTAGGAAAGGACAGAAAAGATGCTGGCTGCAATCACGCAAAAAACCCTGCCAAAAATAATGTCCAACACGTCTGATAGAAAAGGCCCTGAAGTCACTAGACTTCAAAATCACTATATCAGCACTCAGGTATATTCTGAAGACAGAGCAAAAGAGATCAACTGATCAGAGACAAAAATGGAGTTCAGCCAGTCCCAACCAGGGCAGGCTGAACACAAACACTAAGTAAACAGACAAAATCTCTTTGAAAAATAGCAGAGCAAAAACTTAGCTTTTAGTAGACAGGAACTAAACTGGATGCCAGAGCTCAGAGCAGAAAGGATCACCAGCAACCCTACAGGGCGTCGGCTGCCTTATATCCACTCAGAAATTCCGGATGTCCAATCACACTCCACCTGTTCAGATGACAGGTTCTTCCCATCCAGATCAATTTCACTACCTCCTTTCACCAGCAGAGGGAGTTCTTCAGACATCAGAGGTGAAGGAGAAAATGAACTTATAACACCTCCCTTCACCAACAGAGGGAGTCCAGATAGAGAACTCACTACTCCTCTTTCAGCACAGCCAGCTCCATAACCCTCAACAGAAGCCAGAGGCAAACCCGAAAATGAGCTCACAACACATGCCGTTACTAGTGTGCATGCGCCTCTCACCTTGTGACTGCTCGCCGTTGCTGGTGCGCGCACACGTCTTCTATGCTGGATCCTTCGGCTGCCGCCTGTGCCCGGCGCGTGTGTGCGCGCTCATCTCCCTTCCACTGACACAGTGATCCTCTGTATGGTCCTGGATTACCCGACACAGTGCTCCTCTCTATGGTCCTGGAGGACCCAACACAGCGATCCGCTCTATGGTCCTGGAGGAAGCGACACAGCGATCCTCTCTACGGTCCTGGAGGACCCGACACAGCGATCCTCTCTATGGTACAGGAGGACCTGATCCAGCTATCCTCTCTATGGTCCAGGAGGACCTCATGCAGCAATCCTCTCTATGCTTCTAGAGGACCTGACCTAGAAGTCCTCTCTATGATCCTGGAGGACTCGAGCCGGAAGTTCACCCCATGGTCCTGACCCGGAAGTTCAGGTGCTAATGCCCTATATCAGACCGCCCCTTCCTATGGTCGGGGCCTGAGTATCGTGTTGCTTCCCTGCTAGGCTGTTTGGTCTGCTCGGTTGCTCCCTGTATTCTGTGCCCCTGCACTCTGCCCTTTTGTGCTTCTTTGCACACGCTCTGTGCTTGTACTTTGTCTGGTGTCCTGTCTTTGTCTGGTGTCCTGTGTTTGTCTTTTGTCCTGTACTTCGTCTGGTGTCCTGTCTTTGTCTGGTGTCCTGTGTTTGTCTTTTGTCCTGTACTTCGTCTGGTGTCCTGTCTTCGTCTGGTGTCCTGTTCCTGGTCCAGTGTCCTGTATCTTGCCTTGTGTGCCTTCCCTGTACTCTGTCTTATTGTGCTCCTTTAGCACAAGCTCTGCTTCCTTCCTTTGCTCTGTCCTATCGTGCTCTCTTGCACAAGCCTGTTTCTGTACTATGCCTCGCTGTGCTGTCTGTACGCACCTTGGCCATGTACTCTGCCTTGAGCTTTATATTTTCGTTCCGACTTTCTGTGCTCCCTTAGCACTAGCCCTGTCTTGTACTCTGTACCTAGTTTCGCCTCTTACCCAGCTCTGGGCTCAAGCATACGCTCCGCTTCTCTTTCTTGTACCCAGCTCTGTGCTTCAGCCTACGTTCCGCTCCTTGTTCTGTGCTTTACCTTGCCTTGTTTCTTCACGTGCCTGAACCCTGGCGTGTCCTCTAGCACGCAGCCCGCCTTGAACCTTTAACCTTGGCGTGTCTCCTAACACTCTCCCAGCCTTGGACCCTGGTGTGCCTCCTAGCACGCACCTTGCCTTGAACCCTGCCTTGGACCCTGGTGTGTCCCCTAGCACACACCCTGCCTTGCAGGCTTGCACTCTGTCATGGACCCTGGTGTGTCCCCTAGCACGCACCCTGCCTTGAACCCTGCCCTGGACACTGGTTTGTCTCCTAGCACTGATCCTGCCTGGAACCCTGTCTTGGACCTTGGCGTGTCTCCTAACACGCACCATGTCTTGAACTCTGGTGTGCCTCCTTGCCTGAACCCAAGCTTGCCTGTCGGATGCCCAAAGCCTGCCGATCGCTGCCTGAGGTCCGGAGCCTGATGACTGCGGCCTGATGTCCAGAGCTGATGTCTTAGCCTGATGTCCGGAGCCTGTCAATCGTTGCTAGATGTCCGGAGTCAGATGCCATCTAGTCCTTGCATGAACCCAGGCGTGCCACCTAGCACGTACCATGCCTTATGTCTTGCACCTGATGTTACCCTGTGACCTTGCTTTGTCTTGTCTTGTATCCTGTACGTACCCTGTTGTCAGACACTCGCACTTGTGTCTGCCGTGAGCCGGCCGTCTGGTTCCAGCAATCATGGTGGCTCACCCCCTTGGTCTTGCCCCTGACACTCCCTGTATAGGGGGTGGTTCCTCACAAGGTCAGCTCACGCTAGGTGGGTGGGTGCCACAGCCCAGAGGGTCCACTCTAGAAATCGACTCAGCAGACGCTGACTCCGTCATAAGTTGAAAGAGGGATGGTGCTAAGCCTCTGAACTGAGAGAAAGGACTTCCTGCTCTGATAGGAGAGCCCAGGCAGGCTTGCTCAGGGCAGGACATGCACCATAATGAGGACAGAAGATTCCGGGGTCAGGGGATGAAGGATGCCCTAGCTGGATGGACATTGGCTCTGTGGAATTGACCCTAGGAGAAATAAGGGGTTCGGGAACAGGATAGGAACTGGTGTCATGCAGCCTATTGAAGTCACAGGGAAAGATCAGGAAGCATTGTCTTGTTTGCGCAATGTTCAGTAAAGTTTTGCCATTGGAACAGAACTTTGGCTTGTGGTGTTTCCTGAGACCTGGTCCCCTGCAACAGAATTGAATGTGTGCTGAAGGTAACTGTCCCGCAGGACTGGGACTTCACCTGTCTTTTCATGTGCAAGGGGCCGGGGTGCTCACTGACTGTGACTTAGTAAACTTGTCCACGACTACCACCCTGTGCCAACTTGTTACACACTCATATATCAATTATGACAAGACGACCTCTGGATATGAGGCGGAGCATGTACACTCAGCTTCTGTGGTCGTCCATGGTGAGGCCGGTCCTGAGCGGACCCCGCCTTGTTACACCGCTGTCTGGTCGTGCCCCCATGCTGCAGCTCAGTGTCGGGGTGTCAGTGGTCTTCTTATAGCCTCGGCCATCTTTATGTAGAGTAACAATTCTTAATTCCGTTCCTCAGAGCGTTCTTCACCATGAGGCGCCATGATGACCCCGAGTGTTACCCCCTGACCCTTATTCACACCTGGAAACACTAATGAGTCACATGACACTAGGGAGGGAAAAGGGCTGATTGGGCACAATTTTCACTTAGGGGTGTACTCACTTTTGTTTCCTGTGGTTTACACATTAAGGCTATTTTCAGACATTGTGGGGTTTTTTGTTTGGGCTTTTTAAGGCAAATCCTGCTCTCTTGGGAGTTAGATACTTCCCTCATAAAAGCAGATTGGCAGAGTTTTTCCTGATGTTTTTCAGGGTACATTTGTCTCTTGTTCATGCTGATAAAGTTTAATAAATAAAAAAAATTCTGATTCAACTGCATCAGGCTTTGGCACAAAAAATGAAGCAAAATCTGATCCCTGCGTCTCTGTACCATTTCTGCACCGTCTCTGTAGAATCATAGAATCGTAGAGTTGGAAGGGACCTCCTGGGTCATCTGGTCCAACCCCCTGCTCAAAGCAGGATTCTCTAAATCATCCCAGACAGATGTCTGTCCAGCCTCTGTGTGAAGACTTCCATTAAAGGAGAACTCACCACCTCCCGTGGCCGCCTGTTCCATTCACTGATCACCCTCACTGTCAAAAAGTTTTTTCTAATATCTAATCTGTGTCTCTTCCCATTCAGTTTCATCCCATTGCTTCTAGTCTTTCCTTGTGCAAATGAGAATAAAGTTGATCCTTCTACAATGTGACAGCCCTTGAGATATTTGTAGACGGCTATTAAGTCTCCTCTCAGTCTTCTCTTCTGCAAGCTAAACAATCCCAAATCCTGCAACCTTTCCTCATAAGTCAGGATTTGCAGACCGGTCACCATTCTGGTCACTCTTTTCTGAATTTGCTCCAGTTTGTTGATGTCTTTTTTACAATGGGGCTCCCAGAACTGGACACAGTATTCCAGATAAGGTCTGACCAAAGAGGAGTAGAGGGCAATAATGACTTCACGTGATCTAGACTGTATGCTTCTGTTAATACATCCTAGAATTGCATTTGCCTTTTTTGCTGCTGCATCACACTGTTGACTCATATTCAGTCTGTGATCTATTAGTATACCCAAGTCTTTTTCACATGTGCTGTCACTTAGCCCTATTCCTCCCATTCTGTATATGCTTTTTTCATTTTTATTGCCCAGATGTAGTACTTTGCATTTTTCCCTGTTAAAAACCATTCTGTTAGTTGCTGTCCACTGCTCCAGTTTATTTAAATCTTTTTGAATCCTCTCTCTCTCTTCTCTAGTATTAGCTATCCCTCCTAGCTTTGTGTCATCAGCAAATTTAATTAGTTTACCCTCAATTCCTTCATCTAAATCATTAATAAAGATGTTGAACAATACAGGGCCCAGGACAGAGCCCTGTGGTACCCCACTTGAGACATTCTTCCAACTGGATGTGCAGCCATTTATGACCACTCTTTGGGTCCGATCACTAAGCCAGTTATGAATCCACCTAACAGTTGCCTTGTCCATTCCATACTGTGAGAATCATGTGGGAATAGTGGATGAGGGCAGGTATATCTCTCCCAGATTCCTTTCCTATGTGGCCTAGTCTGGTCAGTATCTCACCTGGTGACTAATGAATAATGGGAGGTGGATATAAAAGGATGCCAGGTGGTTGTGTGAGTGTCTCAGCCTGGGAACACAGAGAGCCTGTCTGTGTGAGAGACACACGTGAGTGGAAGCAGTGCCCACTGCAACTGTGGTTTGGCTGGATGGGAGAAGCCCGCCAGTTGGTAGTTAGGTTGTCCATTGTTTAGTTAGTGCCGGACAGGCAAGGATTTGTTTTATGTTTTATTTCCTTTTTGCATTGCTTTCACCGTTAATAAACCTGACCCAGTGTCAGTTAAACCCGAATCCCAGCTCTGCGCCTGAGTTTCATGCTGAACGCACGTGACCTTTGACCCCAGCAAAGGCGATCCCGGAGTGTTTTATCACATTGTGGTGGAGAACGCGGGCATCACGTTGCAAGCATGAGCATGGAGGACGTGGTGAAAGCGCTGGTACAGTCCACCGCCGTCCAGCAAGAAGCTAATCGGGTGATGATGGCCCAGCTGAAGGAGTTGGTGGACATGACAGCTACCGATCGTTCGCTTCTCCAGCAGGTGGCGCAGCGCCTGGCAAGCCTACAGGAGGTTAACCTGGAAGCTGAGTCGAGAGTGATTCACGTGAGTCGGTACTGGCAGAAGATGACGACCGAAGATGACGTCGAGGCATACCTGACTACGTTTGAACGGACGGCGGTGCGAGAAAAATGGCCGAAGGCACGATGGGCCGGCCTGATTGCCCCGTTTCTTTCCGGTGAGGCCCAAAAGGCGTATTATGACTTAGAGCCTGAAGCCGCGCAGGACTTTGACAAATTGAAAGCCGAGATCTTGGCCCGGCTGGGAGTGACGACCGCTGTCTGTGCACAGAGAGTGCATCAATGGACTTATCAGCCGGATAAACCACCGCGGTCCCAGATGTTCGACCTGATCCACGTGACGAAGAAGTGGCTACAACCCGAGGTGTTGACAGCGCCAGAGATAATCCAGAGAGTCGTCATGGACAAGTACCTGAGAGCTCTACCGCCAGCCCTGAGGAAGTGGGTAAGCCATGGAAATCCTACGACGGCAGATCAACTGGTGGATCTGGTTGAACGTTACTCCGTGGCGGAAGGACTCCGAGACGACGCTACCCCACCTCATTCTTCATCATCTCCACGTGAAACCGGTAAGACTGTTCCAGGGAGTAGGGGAGATGGAAAAATCCCTAAGACAGTGGGGGAGGAAAACGGGACTGCCCGCACTGCGAGGCCGAAAGTAACGAACTATGGTCTAAGCAAGGGGCCCGTTAGGTGTTTCCGCTGCCAAGAGATGGGACATATTGCTGCGAACTGTCCGGTCACTATTGAACCCATGCAGTGCGACGTCACAGACTCTAAAAACCGCATGTCTATGGTTGCACGGGTAGTGAGTGTGAATGCCGGTCAAAAGGATGTGGAAAAACACTTGTGTGATTTAATTGTTGATGGCAAAAATGTGGTGGCATTGTTAGACTCGGGAAGTGTGGTGACTCTGGTGAAGGCCAGTCTGGTGTCAGCCCCGACTGGACCATCAGACAAATTTTCTGTAACATGTGTGCATGGAGACACCTGTTCGTACCTCACCACGGTCATATGCATTACTACTTCCTATGGGTCTGTGCAACATAAAGTGGGACTCGTCCCGGCGTTATTACATGATGTTATCCTGGGCCGGGATTTTCCCCACTTCTGGCAATTGTGGGAGAATCAGTTGATACCCCAGGGTAATAGTGTACCTGATTCTTCTCCCAGGGCGCGTGTGGGTCCCGAACCCCTGGAAGAGGTCTCCCCGGAAGACTCTGGGGAAGAGTCTGCGGGAAATGACCTGCAGTTCCCGTTTTCAGTCATGGCGGGTGATACGGAGGAGACCGGGGAAGAGGAGGAGGCCGACAGCCGTCCACCTCCCCATTTGCCAGATTTAGAAGTTCAGAAAGATGACTTCCAAAGCGAGCAAATAAAGGATCCTACCCTTTCTCAGGCTAGGACAAATGTAAAAGTGATAAATGGGGTACCCGTAGAACCTGGCTCTAGGCTGGCATATCCTTACATGGTTCTGGAGAATGATTTACTCAGATAGAAAAAAAGGGGGAAGATACGGTGCAACTATTAGTCGTGTCAAAACCCTACCGGCGGCAGGTGCTGGACCTGGGCCACGGACATGTGATGGGAGGTCTTCTGGGAGTCCAGAAAACCACCGAAAGGATATTACACTGTTTTGTTTGGCCAGGCATGCATCATGATATTCGTGTATATTGTGAGTCTTGTCCTGACTGTCAAGCCTCTGCACCTAAGCCCCGGTTCTGTAGCCCTTTGGTACCCCTACCTATTATTGAAGTCCCGTTTGAGAGGATTGGGATGAATTTAGTTGGGCCCCTTCCACGGTCTGCACGTGGATACCAACATATCCTGGTCATCTTGGATTATGCCACTCGTTACCCGGAGGCCATCCCTTTGCGTAACACGGCCACCAAGACGATTGCCAAGGAACTGGTGCATGTGTTTAGTCAGGTCGGTATACCAAAACAGATACTCACTGACCAGGGGACCCCCTTTATGTCCAGGGTAATGAAGGAGCTCTGCCGGTTGTTACAATTCGAACTGTTACGCACATCCGTGTATCACCCTCAAACAGACGGGTTGGTCGAACAGTTCAATAAAACTCTGAAGCAGATGCTAAGAAAGGTGATAGACAAGGATGGGAAGAACTGGGACTATTTACTTCCGTATTTGCTTTTTGCCATAAGGGAAGTACCCCAGTCTTCCACGGGATTCTCGCCTTTCGAGTTATTGTACGCCCGACGTCCTCGCGGACTGTTAGACGTTGCAAAAGAAACCTGGGAGGGTCAGGTCACTCCGTTTAAAACAGTGATAGATCACGTCACACAAATGCAGGACCGTATTGCGGCTGTGATGCCTATCGTCAAAGAACACATGATACAGGCTCAAGGAGCCCAAAAAAGAATCTATGATAGGGGCGCTAAGATCCGTACGTTTGCACCCGGAGATAGGGTGTTGATCCTGGTCCCCACGGTAGACAGTAAGTTCCTGGCAAAGTGGCAGGGCCCCTTTGAGATTAAGGAAAGAGTTGGTGACGTAAACTACAAAGTATACCAGGCAGGTAAGCGGAAACCTGAACAGATTTATCATGTAAATCTGATAAAACCCTGGAAAGATCGGTCTGCCTTGTCAGCGGAGCTGGCCCGTCCCGTCTGCTCGCATACCGTACCGGAGGTACGGGTTGCAGAGACTCTCTCGGAGCGGCAAAAGACTGAGGTCAGGCAGTTTCTACTTCACAACCAAAAGTTTTTCTCAGAAAAACCCGGGCAGACTACGCTAATGAAACATGACATTGTAACGGAACCTGGTGTCACAGTTCAAGTAAAGCCCTACCGAATCCCGGAAGCGCGCCGTGAAGCCGTTTCCCGAGAAGTGAAGGCAATGTTAGAGTTAGGTGTCATTGAGGAATCGCACAGTGCTAGGTCCAGCCCGATTGTGCTAATTCCTAAACCGGACGGCACCATCCGGTTCTGCAATGACTTCAGGAAACTGAATGCGGTCTCAAAATTTGATGCCTACCCTATGCCCCGGGTCGACGAGTTAATAGATCGGTTAGGAAAAGCCCGGTATATTACGACCCTAGACCTAACAAAGGGGTATTGGCAGATCCCTCTGGCGGAGGCTGCCAGAGAAAAGACGGCATTTGCTACCCCAGAAGGTCTATTTCAGTATGTGTATATGCCGTTTGGACTGCACGGGGCACCGGCGACCTTCCAGAGACTGATGGATCGAGTCCTGAGGCCACATAGGCAGTACGCTTCGGCCTATTTGGACGACATTGTCATTTACAGCTTGGACTGGGAGACTCATCTCCAGAAAGTACAAGCTGTGATTGACGACCTGTGGGAGGCAGGTCTAACCGCGAACCCCAAGAAATGTCACATCGGGCTAGAAGAAGCCCGGTATTTGGGGTATGTAATTGGGAGGGGTGTTGTTAAACCCCAGGTTGATAAGATTCAGGCGGTTCAGGACTGGCCGCAACCTGTCAACAAGAAGCAGGTGCAAGCCTTCCTGGGGATCGCCGGCTATTATCGCCGGTTCATACCCAATTTTGCAGCCATCGCTACCCCCCTGACGGATCTTACAAAAGGGAAAGACTCCGTCATGATTAATTGGAGTTTAGCGGCTGAAGAAGCCTTCCATAGCCTAAAACGGGCACTTTGCTCTCAGCCCGTACTGGTGACTCCGGACTTCCGCAGCGAGTTTGTGGTACAAACGGATGCCTCTGATACCGGTATCGGGGCCGTACTCTCACAAGTGAGGGACGGAGTGGAACACCCAGTCCTCTATCTCAGCAGGAAGCTGAATAAACACGAGCAAAGGTATGCAGTCGTAGAAAAAGAGTGCCTCGCCATTAAGTGGGCTCTAGAGGCCCTCAAATATTACCTGGTGGGCCGAAAGTTCAGGCTGATCACTGACCATGCCCCTCTCAAGTGGATGCACTTGAACAAGGAACGGAATAGCCGGGTGACCCGGTGGTTCCTTGCCCTGCAGGCCTTCACTTTTACGGTGGAGCACCGCCCAGGGGTACAGATGGGAAATGCAGATGCCCTGTCCCGAGTGCACTGTTTGGCGGGTGTCATTGCTCGACCGGAGTGGTCTGAGCAGAGGGGGGGGATATGTGAGAATCATGTGGGAATAGTGGATGAGGGCAGGTATATCTCGCCCAGATTCCTTTCCTATGTGGCCTAGTCTGGTCAGTATCGCACCTGCTTACTAATGGATAATGGGAGGTGGATATAAAAGGATGCCAGGTGGTTGTGTGAGTGTCTCAGCCTGGGAACACAGAGAGCCTGTCTGTGTGAGAGACACACGTGAGTGGAAGCAGTGCCCACTGCAACTGTGGTTTGGCTGGACGGGAGAAGCCCGCCAGTTGGTAGTTAGGTTGTCCATTGTTTAGTTAGTGCCGGACAGGCAAGGATTTGTTTTATGTTTTATTTCCTTTTTGCATTGCTTTCACCGTTAATAAACCTGACCCACGGTCAGTTACACCCGAATCCCAGCTCTGCGCCTGAGTTTCATGCTGAACGCACGTGACCTTTGACCCCAGCAAAGGCGATCCCGGAGTGTTTTAGCACAATACTTAGTCATTTTTTCAATAAGGATTGTATGAGATACTTTGTCAAATGCTTTGCTGAAGTCAAGATATACTATATCTACAGCATTTCCCTGATCCACACAGTCAGTGATTCTGTCATAGAATCTGTAGAGTCTCTGCACCGTCTCTGTAACGTCTCTGGACCGTCTCTGTAACGTGTCTGCAGCGTCTTTGTAGAGTCTCTGGACAGTCTCTGCACCGTACATTACTGAAGAAGATGAGAAGCGCCTGCTGCATCCTGCAACCACCATTTTGTGTAGGAGACTCTGACATATCAGACTTCACTGCTGAAAACGCAATACAAACTGTGCATAAAGAACACGGCCTCATCAGCGCGGTCAGAGGAAGAGACAGTAAGAGAGTCACAGAAATGGCAGGGGTGTACTCACTTCTGTGATTACTGGATATGTTTCCTATGTCAAAATGCGCCTATAAAACATCACTGTTCGGACCCTTCTGCAGGCAGCAGAGACAGTGATTGTCCCCACTAGCAGTCCACGGACCCCCTTCCCTGGTGGTCTGCAGAGACAGCCCCAACACAAGCTGAAGTGACCGCACCATGAGGGTCCGGAGACGTCCCCTGACTACTCCCAGAGAACCTCTTGATCGCAGCCTAAATTCACCTTTACTCCCCTGATACTCCGGACCACCCTTCTGTTCCCCCCACAGTAGTGTGCATATGGTTGGGGTCTAGTCTGCAGTTTCCACACAGGCATCACGGGGCAGATATCATGTGGGGCAGATATCGCGTGGGGTGATATGGGGCAGATACCACACTAAGCAGAAATCACACGAGGTAGAAATCACACGGGGTAGATATCACATGGAGCGACACGAGGCAGATATCACATGGGGCAAATATCACATGGAGCGACACGAGGCAGATATCAAGATATCACATGGGGCATATATCACATGGAGCAACACGAGGCAGATATCACATGGGGCAGATATCACATGGAGCTACACGAGGCAGATATCACATGGGGTAGATATCACATGGAGCGACACGAGGCAGATATCACATGGGGCAGATATCACATGGAGCGACACGAGACAGATATCACATGGGGCAGATATCACATGGGGCAGATATCACATGGGGTGACACAGTTCAGATATCACATGGGGGTCATGGGGCAGATATCACATAACCACAACCTGTGCGTCTCAAAGCACAGATATCAGAGCCTCCCGTGGTCGGTGGTCCTACGTCCGTCAGTATTAGACCCCAAGGGACACCACACAATCTTACCTTCAGTTCGTTGGCCTCGATGTAGCCGCTTCTGTCCGTGTCGTATTTTCTCCAGGCCTGAAACATAAGAATGAAATCAACAGTTCTACAAAAAAAAATAGTAAAAGGAAAAAAGCAGAGCCGAGCGTGTACAGGTGGGGAGTAGTGTGGTGCAGTAGAGCCGAGCGTCTACAGGTGGGGTGTAGTGTGGTGCGGCAGAGCCGAGCGTGTACAGGTGGGGTGTAGTGTGGTATGGCCGAGCCGAGCATGTACAGGTGGGGTGTAGTGTGGTGCGGTAGAGCCGAGCGTGTACAGGTGGGGCGCAGTGTGGTGCAGTAGAGCCGAGCGTGTACAGGTGGGGCATAGTGTGGTGCGGTAGAGCCGAGCGTGTACAGGTGGGGTGTAGTGTGGTGCGGTAGAGCCGAGCGTGTACAGGTGGGGAGCAGTGTGGTGCAGTAGAGCCGAGCGTGTACAGGTGGGGCATAGTGTGGTGCGGTAGAGCCGAGCGTGTACAGGTGGGGCGCAGTGTGGTGCGGTAGAGCCGAACGTGTACAGGTGGGGCTCAGTGTGGTGCAGTAGAGCCGAGCGTGTACAGGTGGGGCGTAGTGTGGTGCGGTAGAGTCGAGCGTGTACAAGTGGGGTGTAGTGTGGTGCGGCCGAACTGAGCGTGTACAGGTGGGGCGCAGTGTGGTGCGGTAGAGCCGAACGTGTACAGGTGGGGCGCAGTGTGGTGCGGTAGAGCCGAACGTGTACAGGTGGGGCGCAGTGTGGTGCGGTAGAGCCGAACGTGTACAGGTGGGGCGCAGTGTGGTGCGGTAGAGTCGAGCATGTACAGGTGGTGCGCAGTGTGGTGCGGTAGAGTCGAGCGTGTACAAGTGGGGTGTAGTGTGGTGCGACCGAACTGAGCGTGTACAGGTGGGGTGTAGTGTGGTGCGGTAGAGCCGAGTGTGTACAGGTGGGGCATAGTGTGGTGTGGTAGAGCCAAGCGTGTACAAGTGGGGTGCAGTGTGGTGCGGTAGAGCCGTGAGTGTACAGGTGGGGCGCAGTGTGGTGCGGACGAACTGAGCGTGTACAGGTGGGGTGTACTGTGGAGCGGTAGAGCCGAGCGTGTACAGGTGGGGCGTAGTGTGGTGCGGTAGAGCCGAGCGTGTACAGGTGGGGCGTAGTGTGGTGCGGTAGAGCCGAGCGTGTACAGGTGGGGCGTAGTGTGGTGCGGTAGAGCCGAGCGTGTACAAGTGGGGCGTAGTGTGGTGCGGCAGAGCTGAGCGTGTACAGATGGGGCGCAGTGGGGCGCAGTGTGGTGCGGTAGAGTCGAGCGTGTACAGGTGGGGCATAGTGTGGTGCGGTAGAGCCGAGCGTGTACAAGTTGGGCGTAGTGTGGTGCGGCAGAGTCGAGCGTGTACAGGTGGGGCATAGTGTGGTGCGGTAGAGCCGAGCGTGTACAAGTTGGGCGTAGTGTGGTGCGGCCGAACTGAACGTGTACAGGTGGGGCGCAGTGTGGTGCGGTAGAGCCGAGCGTGTACAGGTGGGGCATAGTGTGGTGCGGTAGAGCCGAGCGTGTACAAGTTGGGCGTAGTGTGGTGCGGCAGAGTCGAGCGTGTACAGGTGGGGCGTAGTGTGGTGCGGTAGAGTCGAGCGTGTACAGGTGGGGTGTAGTGTGGTGTGGTAGAGCCGAGCGTGTACAAGTGGGGCGTAGTGTGGTGCGGCTGAACTGAGCGTGTACAGGTGGGGCGCAGTGTGGTGCGGTAGAGCCGAACGTGTACAGGTGGGGCGCAGTGTGGTGCAGTAGAGCCAAGCGTGTACAGGTGGGGCGTAGTGTGGTGCGGTAGAGTCGAGCGTGTACAAGTGGGGTGTAGTGTGGTGCGGCCGAACTGAGCGTGTACAAGTGGGGCGCAGTGTGGTGCGGTAGAGCCGAACGTGTACAGGTGGGGCGCAGTGTGGTGCGGTAGAGTCGAGCGTGTACAGGTGGGGCGTAGTGTGGTGCGGCAGAGTCGAGCGTGTACAGGTGGGGCGCAGTGTGGTGCGGTAGAGCTGAGCGTGTACAGGTGGGGCGTAGTGTGGTGCGGTAGAGCCGAGCGTGTACAGGTGGGGCGTAGTGTGGTGCGGTAGAGTCGAGCGTG
The DNA here is from genome assembly GCF_039654945.1 of Dendrobates tinctorius. NCBI lineage: Eukaryota > Metazoa > Chordata > Amphibia > Anura > Dendrobatidae > Dendrobates > Dendrobates tinctorius. Next base: position 958,037 of record NW_027362112.1, read on the forward strand.
TACAGGTGGGGCGTAGTGTGGTGCGGCAGAGTCGAGCGTGTACAGGTGGGGCGCAGTGTGGTGCGGTAGAGCCGAGCGTGTACAGGTGGGGCGTAGTGTGGTGCGGCAGAGTCGAGCGTGTACAGGTGGGGCGTAGTGTGGTGCGGTAGAGTCGAGCGTGTACAGGTGGGGCGTAGTGTGGTGCGGCAGAGTCGAGCGTGTACAGGTGGGGCGCAGTGTGGTGCGGTAGAGCCGAGCGTGTAGAGGTGGGGCGTAGTGTGGTGCGGCAGAGTCGAGCGTGTACAGGTGGGGCGCAGTGTGGTGCGGTAGAGTCGAGCGTGTACAGGTGGGGCGCAGTATGGTGCGGCAGAGTCGAGCGTGTACAGGTGGGGCGCAGTGTGGTGCGGTAGAGTCGAGCGTGTACAGGTGGGGCGTAGTGTGGTGCGGTAGAGTCGAGCGTGTACAGGTGGGGTGTAGTGTGGTGCGGTAGAGTCGAGCGTGTACAGGTGGGGAGCAGTGTGGTGCGGTAGAGCCGAGCGTGTACAGGTGGGGCGTAGTGTGGTGCAGTAGAGTCGAGCGTGTACAGGTGGGGCGTAGTGTGGTGCGGCAGAGTCGAGCGTGTACAGGTGGGGCGCAGTGTGGTGCGGTAGAGCCGAGCGTGTACAGGTGGGGCGTAGTGTGGTGCGGTAGAGCCGAGTGTCTACAGGTGGGGCGCAGTATGGTGCGGCAGAGTCGAGCGTGTACAGGTGGGGCGCAGTGTGGTGCGGCAGAGTCGAGGGTGTACAGGTGGGGCGCAGTGTGGTGCGGTAGAGTCGAGCGTGTACAGGTGGGGCGTAGTGTGGTGCGGCAGAGTCGAGCGTGTACAGGTGGGGAGCAGTGTGGTGCGGTAGAGCCGAGTGTGTACAGGTGGGGCGCAGTGTGGTGCGGTAGAGCTGAGCGTGTACAGGTGGGGCGCAGTGTGGTGCGGTAGAGTCGAGCGTGTACAGGTGGGGCGCAGTGTGGTGCGGTAGAGCTGAGCGTGTACAGGTGGGGCGTAGTGTGGTGCGGCAGAGTCGAGCGTGTACAGGTGGGGAGCAGTGTGGTGCGGTAGAGCCGAGTGTGTACAGGTGGGGCGCAGTGTGGTGCGGTAGAGCTGAGCGTGTACAGGTGGGGCGTAGTGTGGTGCGGCAGAGTCGAGCGTGTACAGGTGGGGAGCAGTGTGGTGCGGTAGAGCCGAGTGTGTACAGGTGGGGCGCAGTGTGGTGCGGTAGAGCCGAGTGTGTACAGGTGGGGCGCAGTGTGGTGCGGTAGAGTCGAGCGTGTACAGGTGGGGCGTAGTGTGGTGCGGCAGAGTCGAGCGTGTACAGGTGGGGCGCAGTGTGGTGCGGTAGAGTCGAGCGTGTACAGGTGGGGCGTAGTGTGGTGCGGCAGAGTCGAGCGTGTACAGGTGGGGAGCAGTGTGGTGCGGTAGAGCCGAGTGTGTACAGGTGGGGCGCAGTGTGGTGCGGTAGAGCTGAGCGTGTACAGGTGGGGCGTAGTGTGGTGCGGCAGAGCTGAGCGTGTACAGGTGGGGCGTAGTGTGGTGCGGCAGAGTCGAGCGTGTACAGGTGGGGCGTAGTGTGGTGCGGCAGAGCCGAGCATGTACAGGTGGGGTGTAGTGCGGTGTCTCACATACCTCCATGAACTCTGTGCTGGAGCCGGCGTGTTGTCTGAAGCAGAGCAGGAAATTTTCTTCTGTGGGTAGAATTTGAGCCAGCTGAGGGGAGACACAATGACACACTGTGACGGATCCTCTGCTGTGTGACATCTCCAAAATCCAAGCCTACGAGCTCTCACCTCCGCCATCTCGATGCGGCCATCTGCGTTCTTGTCATACTTCTGCATGAACTCCTTCAGCTTCTCTCCGATATTGATGCTGGATCCCTCCTAATGACAAAGCAGGACATCACATCCCCAGCAGGGGGCAGCCTCCACCACCAGATCACCAGCAGGGGCTTGCTGGGGGCAGCCTCCACCACCAGATCACCAGCAGGGGCAGCCTCCACCACCAGATCCCCAGCAGGGGCAGCCTCCACCACCAGATCCCCACCAGCAGGGGGCAGCCTCCATCACCAGATCCCCAGCAGGGGCAGCCTCCACCACCAGATCCCCACCAGCAGGGGGCAGCTTCCACCACCAGATCACCAGCAGGGGCAGCCTCCACCACCAGATCCCCAGCAGGTGGCAGCCTCCACCACCAGATCACCAGCAGGGGCAACCTCCACCACCAGATTCCCAGCAGGGGGCAGCCTCCACCACCAGATCACCAGCAGGGGCAACCTCCACCACCAGATTCCCAGCAGGGGGCAGCCTCCACCACCAGATCACCAGCAGGGGGCAGCCTCCAACACCAGATCACCAGCAGGGGCAGCCTCCACCACCAGATTCCCAGCAGGGGCCAGCCTCCACCACCAGATCACCAGCAGGGGGCAGCCTCCACCACCAGATCCCCAGCAGGGGCAGCCTCCACCACCAGATTCCCAGCAGGGGGCAGCCTCCACCACCAGATCCCCAGCAGGGGCAGCCTCCACCACCAGATCACCAGCATTGGCAGCCTCCTCCCAGGTCATGGGTTCTTACCACTCCAGCTCCTCTCCTTGCAGCTTCCAGCTCCTGGAAGAAGCTCTCCAATTCCTTCCCTTCAATGTAGCCATTACCTGTAGAGAGGAGAAATCACAATGTCAATGGCGGGTGCTGACGTGTCATCTCCTAGCCTTCTGTTCTGCAGGCAGAAAAGCTGCTGCCTCCATGCCCCTGCATCCAGCACGCAGATCTCAGCTTCTTGGAGTCCTGCGGAGGGCGAGTGCAGGTAATCCTCTCCCTGATGCTCCTCTTTACTTGTCTGTAGCCTGTGTATCCGGCTGCAGACAGAAAGCAAGAGATATACAGGGGTATAGAGGGGTATACAAGGGTATAAAGACATGTATAGGGGTATACAGGGGTAAACAGGCATGTACAGGATAAAAGCGTAAACAGGCATGTACAGGATAAAAAAGGCATGTAGAGGGGTATACAGGGGTGTGAGGGACGAGGGAGACTCCATTTTGGATTTATTAATTCAGGCCCCATAGAATATCCAGAGATTTCCCTTCATGGCAGGGCTATGGCCCCCACCCTTGGGATAAGTACACAAGTCCCAAAATACCAGAACTTTGCCATTTGGACAGAGAATTTGAGCCACGTATTAATGAAGGTAAGGATGAGCAGAGCTGGGACCCCTGCTGTCTTTTGTGCAAGGCGACCAACATCAATCAGCTATCAATGGAAAGCATAGACGTTAGGCATCAACACCTAGAGATGAATAATGAGAGTGCTGTGCATCTCAGGGTCAGGTCCAATATACCACCGGACTCCTGGGAGCCCTCTGCACACCCCTGTGTCTCATCTTTCTCTAGCGGTCCCGGATCCCGAGGTATCGAGACTGGCTCTCCAGAACCACTTAGCTGACCAAAGTTTGGATTCTCCATATCGGTCCCGTTTGGTCCTCCCGCTAGGAGGTTATGACCCATCCTAGATATTGGGAATTATTTCAGCTAGGAGGTCAAGGGAGGAGAATTGAGTCCAACCCAGAGGGGCGGTGGTGAATATGGGAGGGGGAGAGCTAGGGGTTAAAAGCTAGCTACACACCGTTAGCCAGTGTCATTGTTCTGCCACGGAAGCCGTGTCACGTGTGGAGACACGTGACATCGCCGGTCAAGCCCGCCGCCGTCCCATCTGCAGCGGGACCCGCCGCTGCCTCCTCTTACCCGGCCCCGCCCTGCCACGCTGTTCCCGGCTCTCGCACGCGTCCACCTTCTCCCTCCTTATCAGCTGCGGTGCCGTGCAGGCACCTTAGGCCGCGGGCACGCGCCCTGCGGCTTCCTTAACCTGGCGGTGGGCGTCTCCTGTGGGCTGGCCCAGCCAATCACCTCCTGGCAGGGCATATATCAGGCGTCTCCCATAATGGGAGGACGTCTGGTTATCTTGTGCTATTTCCTGCGCTAACCTGGCCCTATAGAGTGCTTATGTCCATTCTTCCTGTCCTGTGGTTCCCCCTCTCCCTGCCTCGGGCGTCTCAGCCTTAAGTTTCTATTATCCATTCTCCTGCCTGGTATCCGTTCCGCCTTGTCTCTATTTCCCATTTGAGTCTCACCTGATCTCCTTCCTGTGTCCGCCTCCCAGTGTCTGTCCGATCTCTGCCCTGCCTCTCCTGCTAGCTGGCTTTCTCTTTTGGTTCCTGGTACTAATCCGTAGCTTTAACCTGTCCTTCGAGCCGCCCCTCTTGGTTCCAGCTGTCGTGGTGTCTGATTCCCGCGGGCCTGCCCCTAACGGTCCCTGTACAGGGGTCGGTACCACCTGGCGCGCTCGCCCTCGGGAGCCTCAGCTCCGCCACCCAGAGGGTCCACTCTCGGAAGCTGCCAATCCCCGAAGCGTCACAGTATAACCAGGCCATGGACCCCGCTGGTGCCACGGCTGCTACGCAAAAGG